>NC_086319.1:106366084-106996709 GCF_036172605.1 Pelobates fuscus | reverse complement strand
TGCGATGTAACCACAGTATCTGACGGTTCTATTTGACTCTCAGATATGAAGTGCACGCCACAAATTTACTTTTTAGCACCAAAAAAAATTGAATTTGTCAAACTGCAATGTCACAGCAGTATTTAAAAATGCCTAGATGTTGCCCACTGAGCTACCAGAACAGGATTAATGTAATGTGCCTGGCACACATGCAGTTGCAAGTGCCCGCCTAACAAACATACTGATTGCTTATTTCTCTATGGCACTGGGCTCAGGGCAGGGTACAAAAATGTAGTATAGCACCCACAAAAATAATCACTGTAGTTTGCAGATTCAACGCCAGAATTCTTTCCTAATCTGTCCCTCAAAGCTGCAGCATCCTCTCCCTAAACTATTAAGAGCTCATGTGACTCCAGCTTATATAGAGGCTGGGTCACATGCTACACTGGCCAATCACAGCCATGTCATTAGTAGGCATGGTATTATGGCAGGCTACTCATCCCATAGCCATAGAATGTGCCTGCAGCATTCTGGTTTTGATCTTAAATAGTCTCCATCATTTTTATCACAGGAGATCGTTCACATATCAATATCCAATATATTATTTAATGAAACAGTAAATGTATCCCACTCTAAGAATGATCTAACACAGGCCAATTACCAAATTTTAGCACAGCACAAAGAAACATAACTGTGGTATGTGGTATATTGAGAAAACTTTGGGGTTACCTGAGCAGGTGTAGCTGTGGAGGAGCACTCTGGTTCTGGACAGTTCAGAGAGTGGACTTGGCCATCTTTGATTTGAATTTCGAAATAATCTTTGAGGCAAATGTTGCAGTAGACATGATTGCAAAGTTTAAAATTTGTGCACTCACTACCTAGCTTTTCTGAGAAACAGATATTGCACATGTACAATTTGCCATCAAAGCATTTCTTTTGCTGAGACTCGTTGAATTCCAAGATGTATTTCATCAGGGCAGAAACAGACTCCACATCCTGTATGTTCCTCTTGTCATAGACCCCATCCTTTTGTGATTCTGCATTGCTGCAGAGATCGGTTTCCCCCGGGGGGTGAACCCCATTCTGTGACACATTGGGACACACTTCAATCTCATAGGGTGATTGGATACTTAAGTATTCAAGCGTCTCCTCCTTTAAAAATTGAGTCCAAGCAAACAGGACAACACATCCTGCATTCTCCTTCCACAGTTCATCTAAGTGCTGGCAAAGTCTGACAAGCTGAAACAAAGTAAAACAATTAACCAATTGGAAAATGTTTGTGGGATGCTGGAACATGCGTTCTTAAAGCTTTCTAGCCCAAATGCTCCTACGTCCCCCATTTCACCATTTCTAACCTGTTGATTTCTTGACCAGACCTAGATTCTGAGTGCCACCATCTTTGTTTGGGCAGATGAAGGTCCTGTAGGACACGTCATCTGCCCACAATAGATAGCATTGTGAAATTCCTACGCATGCCCAGTTTAACTTGGGCATTCACTATTGACCGAAATTCGGATGGGAATTTCGGCTATTCGTTCATTCGTCAGAAAGAAGCAAGATGCAGCCACGGCACTGATCGGATCAGAATTTCATTAATTCAAATGAAATTCAGAACCGAACAAAAAGTACAGAATTTTGTCCTAACACGAATGGACAAACTGTACACATTCTGTTAGGACGAATTGGGTAGTTTTGCCGGAGCATCTAATGACCGGACGTTCGGACAGTGAATAAAGCAACACAAGAATACGGTGGAGAGGTGAGTATTGTGGAAAATTTTCTTTCACCACAGGAAATGGAGCAGACTTAAGCTCCTCCTTGGGTCAAATATGGTCAAGTGTAACAATTCCTCCATGCAATCATGGCACTACGGGTTTAACCAATGCATCACTACCCCCTCTGAGCTTCCTTGCGCTCCCCCTAACCTGCAAAGATGTAACTCCTCTTCACTCCCTTTCCTATGTAATCCCTTCTCCTTGATTCATTTATTTTAATTGTTCCTTTACATTAGGAGAATCACCACAGCCACGATGTCTCTTGACGTACTCAATATACCTTTTTGTACCTGACTCCATATGTAACATTGGTATACTTTGATGTTTATAATACTAGCTCCTTTGTTTTATGCTGTACATTTAAGTTTTCCTTTTCAATATCAAAAAGATTGTACTTTTCCTGATATGTATCCACTTCCCTTTCTTTATTCTGTAATCCCTATTTCCGATAAAGAGTTTATAAAAAGATGGTCAAGCGTAGGAAAAATATATAAGGCAAAGTAGTAGTACTTTATCTTATGTTTTAAAGAAAACTAGATCAGAAAGGAAGAAAAGAAGAACAGATCCTGAAGGAGACAAAGAGAAGAGGAAGCAATTGTGGAAAGATAAGTTTGGCATGCCAGTTTCACTTTAAACAGCTCATAAGTAGCATTTCTGATGCATCATGGCAAATGTTCCCTGACAGCTTAAGATTTAAAATAGCATTTCATGGATCTTCACTCCGACCAATTACTGAGTGGCACTGAGTGATACCTTATGGGGGATGATAAAATTAACAGAACATTGTATAAATCTCTTTTACCTGTTTGGGTATGAGCCATTTGCACCTGAGTGTGAAGTTCGGAGGCGAGGTTGATGGGTAATCTGAAGGAAAATTAAACTTCAGCACAATTGGTGGTAGGTAAGATAGCGTGTATTTCAGGTGCTCAATGAAGATGTTTTCTGCAGCGTTACCTGGAGAAAGGACAAAAGGTATACTTGGATGGAGACTGAATACATGTTCCTGCTCCTCCAGGAGTCCTATCCACTAATCTTGGGATAATACTGAGATGGTTACCTAAAACTCAGGTGGGTTATTTCCAAAACACCAAACTGAAGACCAAACTGCATACATAAAACAAAAATAGGTGAATTTGTAGATCAAAATTTACCGACTTGGCTATAGTCACAGTCTACTTTATCGGACCTTTTCGGATTTCAACTTAATACAACTCTTGTGTCAGTGAGAAAAAACAAAAAAACAGGCAGAGGCAAGCGTACACTGGTCAGAACACTTAGTGGATTCTCAAAAGGTTTAACCCCAAAGGTGGTCTCCAGCGCAAATCTAGGCAACATCTAGCTTGTGAGTTTAAGTTACAGGAAGCGCAAAGTGACGCCGGGCATGGGCACTGCTGATTGGCTAGAATAAGTCTTTACATTTAAAAGTCATATTGTAAATAATCTTGTAAATGTAAATTAACATGGTGGTTTCTTCAACCACCATGGTGCCATGTGCATAGTCACTATGTGGGTGCATGCTTTCACATCTAAGGTATTCTTCTATCAGAGGTTAAAGATGTCACACACAATGAAACTGCTTGTTTCAAAAGCATTTACTAGGGTGAAGAAGTGAGTAACCTCTTTAAAAATACACATATAGAGGGGCGGGGCCGGGCCGCCGAGCCGAGCGGTCGCAGGAGAGACCAGCTCCCGCATAACCGGACCTAATAGACCCATAAACCGACTGTTATGGGAGGAAATGAATGCTCAGCATCCACGACCCTCGATACACACGGGCTACCGGAGCCGAGGAGAGGCTTACCGTTGGGGTTCTAGTCCCTCGGAGGAGAGGTCCCTGCTGCACCAGGTGGGGGCCTGCCTGGCGGTGAGTGGAGTGGACGGCCGCCACTCCACTATCCTGCCCAACGGACCCGACAATCGAACGGAACACCGGCGGACCCGGTCCCGATCCCCCCCCCCCCCCCCCCCTGGACCGGGGGGGTGATCCCGGTCCTCACCCGGAGGCATGGCAGCCGGAACGCAGGGGCACCACCGCCGCACCCGAAGGCCCGACCGCATGTTCCAGCACCTAAGATGGCGGCTGCCACATGCGCTGGAGTCAGCAGAGGGAAGCACATAATGGCAGAGCTCGGAACACCCAACAAAGCTGGTAGATAAGGGCCCACAGGGTCAGAGAAGCTGGAGACTCCACTGCATCACAGCTCACCAAGCAATTTCCTACCCGTGTAGGCAGCTGGCCACGAGGCTGGCAAGCAGCAGAGGAGGCCCGCTGGAGCCAAGGCGACGGATGCACCAGCTTCACTCTCACAAACCGGTTGCCGAGCGAGGAGAGCCACCCAGCAGCACGCCAGCATGAGCAACACTCAGCGTTAACCTCGGAGGACACTCCTCCAGATGCCCTACAGAGTCACTCACCTGAGATGCACCTGGAGAGTCAGTGCTAGAGCCGAAATGATGCTAGCGCCGGGTCACGCCGACATGCTGGAGCAAGCAATGGACGACCATGTGTACACTACCACCCACGCAGCAGCGGACCCACCATGCCGACAGATCCTAAAGTGTGCGCAGACCAACGAACTTTGTGCAGCCAGGGTGATGTTATGCTTGCGGATTGCTGTCTGACTTTGGCATGCTTAAGTTTAGACACTGAGCCTTACCACCTTAAACCCTTTTGCTATAACACACAAAATTGATAGCATTGCTAGCACCCTAACAAAGCAGAGATAGTTAACCTACCATCACTCATGCCTAGCCTGCATCTGAAATGTTTTTGATCTTTAGTGTTACTTATGTGTTCTCCCACTGTGCCTGTACCTGTAACATGTAGCCTGCCTTCTCGGGTGAGCAACCTGAGAATACTCTTAGATAAGCAAATACATCGCTCATAATACAGTGTATGACAAGAAAATAAGCTAGTTGCCTAAGGCAGCCAGCTTGAGAGTGTGTCTGGGGAATCCTGAAAAGGGGGTAACCCTTACATACGTATAAGAAGAAAAGGAGAGAAAAGACAGGAGAATCCAAAGGGTAATGGAGTGGCTCCACACCCTTATAAAGGATAGACCTATCGAGGAGACCCCGTCCTGATGTAATGCTAAAACTTAACTTTTAATAATAGCAAAAAACAATGTAAACACAAAAAATAATATATAAAAAATAATAAAACAAAAAATGAAAAATAGGAGTGCTACCACAAAAGAATATATATAAGTGTGTGGATATCAACTGTGAAAAAAATATTATTATATACACAGTCCACTATAACCACCTATATATATTTGTATAATATAATATAGAGATCAAAGCGTCACAAAGAGTGACTATTAGTGGGGGGGGGAAAAGGGAACAGCCTGGGTAATCCTAAGAGATACTGAAAAAAATATATATATGAATATACTAGGCTGTAAGCCTAGAGGTAACAGAGTATCTAGTGCAAATGGCAACAAAGTTGCACTAATGACAGTTGCACTTAGAAAAAAAGGTTCAGCTGGAAGAACCCAAAGCTGCTATACAGCTTGCCCAGAATCCTAAAGTCAGATCCTGGGGCTAAAGAGCCTGGAGGTAACCGAGTGTCTGGTGCAAAAGGCAGCAGAGATCCACTAATAGCTAGTGGATATGAGGTAAATTAACTCTGCAAGCACCAAATCTCGGCTAAGACCCTCGCCCAGTTTGATAAATGTAGCGACAGAAATCCCCTCCTAGCTAATGGATAAGAGGCAAAGTAACTCTGCAAGCACCAGATCTCGGCTAAAACCCTCGCCCAGTTAAATAAATGTAGCGACAAAACACCCCTCCTACATAAGCCACCAGAGTCCCAGAGCTAAATAAGGCGGCTAAACTAACTAAGATCTCAGAGTGTGGAGCAACAACTAACTAGACTACCTAACGCGCGTTTCAGCGCTTGATTGCGCCTTCGTCAGAGGTGAATTTTGTGTCTACCCCCTAGCCGGCTTATATATGAGTGCCGAGCCGGCGAAAATGAGGGGGAGTGGCGGACCCGTGCGCGCGAAAAACGGCGTGCAAGGTAGTACCGCCCCCCCTGGATGCGTCACTCTAATGATTGACAGGGCTTGTGAATGTGTCCACGAAGTTTCAACACCTAAACGCTCAATACGAAATGAGCTAGGTGGCTTAAAAGCAAAGAAGAAAGAGTCACTTGCTCATCAGGAATAACAAAAGAAGTAAATAAATCAGAGTCTATTGGTAAATAGATAATATTATAATTTCTCTTGCTGGCAAAGTGTCATATATTATCTATTGAACTGAGGAAACTAAATGAACAAGTAAAAGGATCTAGCCCATCTATTAGTACGTCTTAAAGTGACAGTATCCTAATCTCACATAAAAAACAGGGGGATAGGACTACAAAAATCCAAATATTCAAATGATTGATGATGAAAAGAAGTATTTACAAAGCATAAATAAAGTGAATAAGCATAAGTGCAAATTAAGAAACGTGCATTACTAGTGATGTAAATAAAATATACTCATAACGTAACTCATTTATCGATGAAGGGAGTAAAAGTAAACCCCTCGTTTAACCCATTGGGGGCCAGAGTGTTGAAATTGTAAATCCAAAAGGATTCTCTTCTGAGGAGGGTATGGTCTAGGTCGCCTCCTCTGCGACCCAATTGTACTTTCTCAACCCCTGCAAACTTTATACCTCTCGTGTCTCCCTGGTGATAGTTTCTCATGTGTCTAGCAACCGGGGTGTCTCTGAGGTTTCTAACAGAATGTATGTGTTCCATAATTCGCCTCTTGAAGGGGCGAATGGTTTTACCCACATATCTAAGTCCACAGGTGCAGGTTAGCAAGTAAATGATGCCTTTTGTGTTGCAGTTGAAAAAGTGTGTGACATGATGCGCTGAGTTATCAATCAAGTTTGAAAGGATTTTTGAGTCTTTCATTATGTATTGGCAGGCCACACACCTTCCACATTTGTAGGTGCCCTGTACCGAGAGCCAGTTTGTAGTGGCACTCTTGGAGGACAGGTGGCTAGAGACAAGAACCTCTTTTAGATTTTTGCCTCTCCTTGCAGTGAGAGAGACAAAAGGGGTCACTACTCCCTTGAGATGGGGATCTTGGGAGATCAGTGGCCAGAACCTGCCTAAAATTAGTTTAGACTGATCCCAACCCGAGTCAAACGTAGCTATACAGTGTATAGGTTCCTGTTTTTTAGAAATCACCTTATCTTTCAGAAGGTCATCTCTGTCACTCAAGAGGGCCCTCTGATAAGCCCTCTTGAGGCAGCGATTGGGGTATCCCCTCTCTTTAAACCTTGTTCTGAGGAGTTTTGCTTGGTTGATATATTCTTCCATAGTTGAGCAATTTCTCCTCAGACGAAGGTATTGCCCAACCGGGATCCCTTTTTTGAGGGGAATGGGGTGATGGCTGTCCCACTTCAGCATCGTGTTAGTTGAAGTGGGTTTCCTAAATAGGGTAGTCTCGATCTCTAAATCTTTAGAGATGTTAAAGGTGCAGTCAAGGAAGTTTTTTTTTTTTTTATGTGAGATTAGGATACTGTCACTTTAAGACGTACTAATAGATGGGCTAGATCCTTTTACTTGTTCATTTAGTTTCCTCAGTTCAATAGATAATATATGACACTTTGCCAGCAAGAGAAATTATAATATTATCTATTTACCAATAGACTCTGATTTATTTACTTCTTTTGTTATTCCTGATGAGCAAGTGACTCTTTCTTCTTTGCTTTTAAGCCACCTAGCTCATTTCGTATAGAGCGTTTAGGTGTTGAAACTTCGTGGACACATTCACAAGCCCTGTCAATCATTAGAGTGACGCATCCAGGGGGGGGCGGTACTACCTTGCACGCCGTTTTTCGCGCGCACGGGTCCGCCACTCCCCCTCATTTTCGCCGGCTCGGCACTCATATATAAGCCGGCTAGGGGGTAGACACAAAATTCACCTCTGACGAAGGCGCAATCAAGCGCTGAAACGCGCGTTAGGTAGTCTAGTTAGTTGTTGCTCCACACTCTGAGATCTTAGTTAGTTTAGCCGCCTTATTTAGCTCTGGGACTCTGGTGGCTTATGTAGGAGGGGTGTTTTGTCGCTACATTTATTTAACTGGGCGAGGGTTTTAGCCGAGATCTGGTGCTTGCAGAGTTACTTTGCCTCTTATCCATTAGCTAGGAGGGGATTTCTGTCGCTACATTTATCAAACTGGGCGAGGGTCTTAGCCGAGATTTGGTGCTTGCAGAGTTAATTTACCTCATATCCACTAGCTATTAGTGGATCTCTGCTGCCTTTTGCACCAGACACTCGGTTACCTCCAGGCTCTTTAGCCCCAGGATCTGACTTTAGGATTCTGGGCAAGCTGTATAGCAGCTTTGGGTTCTTCCAGCTGAACCTTTTTTTCTAAGTGCAACTGTCATTAGTGCAACTTTGTTGCCATTTGCACTAGATACTCTGTTACCTCTAGGCTTACAGCCTAGTATATTCATATATATATTTTTTTCAGTATCTCTTAGGATTACCCAGGCTGTTCCCTTCCCCCCTCCCCCCCCCCCCCCCCACTAATAGTCACTCTTTGTGACGCTTTGATCTCTATATTATATTATACAAATATATATAGGTGGTTATAGTGGACTGTGTATATAATAATATTTTTTTCACAGTTGATATCCACACACTTATATATATTCTTTTGTGGTAGCACTCCTATTTTTCATTTTTTGTTTTATTATTTTTTATATATTTTTTTTTGAGTTTACATTGTTTTTTGCTATTATTAAAAGTTAAGTTTTAGCATTACATCAGGACTGGGTCTCCTCGATAGGTCTATCCTTTATAAGGGTGTGGAGCCACTCCATTACCCTTTGGATTCTCCTGTCTTTTCTCTCCTTTTAATACAGTGTATGACCTAACTGCTTTCACTTTGTTCTCTAGTGCCTAATCAATAACTCACAGTATTTGGCAACACACTCGTTCCCCCCTTAAGCACGGAACACGACTATGTCATTGCTATGTCTTGTCTAACCTGTTATTATACTATAATTACTCGCAATCCTGGCCTCGCATGTTGAGCCATAAAGCGACATCTATTAGCTTGATATCTATACGTGATATGTACAAAAAAAAAGTGTATTGTCTGTCTAACCCCCACTGTAAGTAATGTCTTGAAACCTGCATATGGACTGCCATTGGGGTACCATATGTATGCCTGTGACCAATATACGCACTGCAAAAATAAAGAATAAAAAAAAAAAAAATACACATATAGCCATGTTAACCCCTTAGGGACACATGACGGAAATATTTTTTTTTTATTCCAGAAGTTGTGTCCTTAAGGGGTTAATTCAATAAACTCCAAATGGCCCTGTACGGCAAGGGGCAAAACCAGCCGACTGCATACAGGGCCATTGGAAAAGCAAAATCCAAACTAAACTAAAATAAAAGAAGGGGGCCTGGTTTCCTCCCATGGACATTGCATTGGGGACTTTAACCCCTTAAGGACCAAACTTCTGGAATAAAAGGGAATCATGACATGTCATGTGTCCTTCAGGGGTTAAATTAAATAACGAGTGTGTACAGATGACTATCTACCCCCTACACCGGATGAAAGAATCAGCTGTGGGCTACTTATTAAATGGGGTGAGGGAGACGAAAATAATCCATGGGAGCCCCGCGACAAATGAGATTTTAATGTGGGAAAAGCTTTTATAAAGACTTTCCAATTGTTTGAAATCTCAGTAGAATGTTCTGACTGGTGGCTTGTTAACCAACCAATCAGACTGCTCTTATAGGCAAGTCTCATTTCTTAAGCCTTGCCATGGGAATATTCAGTATGGCTTCTCCATGCCTATGTATATCAAGTAACCAAATATATGTGTTTTGGATAACCACGAATGTCATCATCATCAAGAGGCTGTGCACATTAGTAAGAGAACACCAAGACAAACACTCACATTTGACGGATATTTCAAAGTTAGATGGTAACTCGAGGCACACTTGGATTTTCCCTCCGTTTGAGGTTTCTGCTCTCCTGAATTCATCTTTATGGAAAATACTAGCAAGAGCTAGTAATTCATCCTCCTGTGCTTCCTGGTCTTCGCTTGACATTGGTTAGCTTTACAGATTAGAAGAGTAAAACAATACAGTATTCTGTTATTCTTCTAAATGTCTATAAGCTGTGCTCCTTTCCTTAGCCATACAAACAGCTGTAACAATGTGTGTTTCTAACCATTTAACAGTGACTTAAAGGATCACTATAGGGTCAGGGACACAAACATGTATTCCTGAGCCTATAGTGTTAACACCACCATCTAGCCCCCCTGGGCCCCTCATGCCTCCATAAATATAGTAAAATCTTACTGTATTCAAGCCAGAAGCTGTAACTCTGCATGCTGTTAGACTCAGAGAAAAAAACAGTCTGCTGACATCATCAGAAGTGGTAGCCTGATCCAATCAAAGTTCTTCTCCATAGGATTGGCTGAGACTGACAAAGAGGCAGATCAGGGGCAGAGCCAGCATGATTCAAACACAGCCCTGGCCAATCAGCATCTCCTCATAGAGATGAATTGAATCAATGAATCTCTATGAGGAAAGTTCAGTGTCTGCATGCAGAGGGTGGAGACACTGAATGTTTGGATGCGTTTTAGGCAGCCATGACCCAGGAAGGATCTCTAACAGCTATCTGAGGAGTGGCCAGTGAAGTTATCACTAGGCTGTAATGTAAACACTGCATTTTCTCTGAAAAGACAGTGTTTACAGCAAAAAGCCTGAAGGTAATGATTCTACTCACCAGAAAAGGACCAAACTTCTGGAATAAAAGGGACTCATGACATGTCACGTGTCCTTAAGGGGTTAAAGGGACACTTTAGTCACCAGAACAACTACAGCTTATTGAATTTGTTCTGGTGAGTAGAATCATTACCTTCAGGCCTTTTGCTGTAAACACTGTCTTTTTACATTACAGCCTAGTGATAACTTCACTGGCCACCGCTTAGATGGCTGTTAGAGATCCTTCCTGGGTCATGGTTGCCTAAAATGCATCCAAACATTCAGTATCTCCTCCCTATGCATGCAGACACTGAACTTTCCTCATAGAGATTCATTGATTCAATTCATCTCTATGAGGAGATGCTGATTGGCCAGGGCTGTGTTTTAATCATGCTGGCTCTGCCCCGATCTGCCTCTTTGTTAGTCTCAGCCAATCCTATGGAGAAGCACTGTGATTGGATCAGGCTTCCACTTCTGATGATGTCAGCAGACTGCTTGTTTTTTTTAGGCAAACAGCATGCAGATCTACAGCTTCTGGCTTGAATGCAGTAAGATCTTGCTATATTTATGGAGGCATGAGGGGCCCAGGGGGGCTAGATGGTGGTTTTAACACTATAGGGTCCTTTAAATACTCAAACACATTTGTAGTGATAAAGCCGCTGTAACCCCTTAAGGACACATGACATGTGTGACATGTCATGATTCCCTTTTATTCCAGAAATGTGGTCCTTAAGGGGTTAAACGGTCTGTTTTAAAATAGTAAAATAGCCCTTTTTTTTTTTTTACTTACAGTTATTACACATAGTTTTGCGACAATTTTGCCATTTGGATTTAATCTGCTACAATTTGGTGTTTAATGAACAACGGTGACGGTGTATGTGAAATTATGCAATTGTGAACTGTAAATATCAAAAAGTGGATAAAAAAGGGACGGTTTGACATGGTATGCCAAAGGAGAAAGAAATGAACTTTGTTCAACCTGCAGGTGTAAACACTGCTTACTGTATTTCCTGTTCATTAAACAGTTTAGTACAAACCAGCTAATGGGACAGGACATGCTCCTCAAACCCCTTCCCTGTCATGACAGCCCATACACTATGGTAAATGGTCAGAGCCCCCTTAGAGCAGGAGAAGAATCCCATCTAACTCTTACCTGGGGACAGACAGTCTACAGGTAGCTTCACTTCCTCTTTCACCCAGAGAGCACACGGAGACAGGTGTTCTATCAAATTTCCCTAGAGACAACCACAATCTGGTAAACACTGCTTAGAGATGCTGCCACCTGCAGGCTAGTAGGATTAATGGCAAGATAACACAGTAATATTGCACGAATAATATAAGTAGAACTGGACAATATTTATGAAAATAATAGTAATCATGTTCAGGTCTCTTTAGGTGTCTAAACAGAATTAAATTTTTACAAAAAACTTTTGCTAAAATAGACAAGATGAAGTAGGCCAACTCTACACCTTCACTGATTTCAGTTGTGTATTAGACCACAACCCACAAATTATTCTATTGTCATTTTTTTGTCTGATATTGGCCTTCCAACCCAATCCCCAGAACGAAAGCATTAATTAGTAGAACCGATCAAGTAAATGAAATTTTAGCTTTAATAAGTAATTTACCCCCAAAAAAGCACCGGGCCCAGATGGTTTCTCAAATTTATATTATATGCAGATATCTTAGTACCACGTCAGAGAAACTGGGACCATTCATCTTGAAATTAATTGACTATATTAATGGCCTATTATGTATTACATTTATATATGTGTATATCAGGGGCGGACTGACCACTCGGGCACATCGGCCATGGACCGAGGGCCCGAGGCAGCCAGGGGCCCGGCAGCACAGCCATGCTCCAGCTGGAGAGATCAGAGATCTCTCCAACTGGAATGGCAAAAAAAATGTAAAAATCATTTCCTTTATTAGGTTGCTGGGGCCCCTGATGCAGCGCAGGGCCCCAGCAACCTACCGCTCTGTAAATCCCCCCCTTACCCTCACATGAGACCTGGCAGCTTCACCAGCTCTCTGCCAGGTCTCCTTCTCCCTGTCCCGTGCGGCTCTGTGTGATGGGGAGAGGCGGGGCCAGGAAGTGACCTCACTTCCTGTACTCTCCTCTCACACAGAGCCCGATCAGCAGGGGAAGGAGCAGCAACCAGGGAGACCAGAGGGAGCAGAGAGACAGGTAGGAACTACTCACCACCCTCCCTGTCACTGTCACCACCCTCCCTCTCTCTGTCACTGTCACCCCCTCCCTCTGTCACCCCTCCCTCTGTCACTGTCACCCTCCCTCTCTGTCAGTCACCCCCTCCCTCTGTCACCCCTCTCTCTGTCACTGTCACCACCCTCCCTCTGTCACTGTCACCCTCCCTCTCTGTCAGTCACCCCCTCCCTCTGTCACCCCTCTCTCTGTCACTGTCACCCCTTCTCTCTGTCACTGTCACCCCCCTCTCTCTGTCACTGTCACCCCCCTCTCTCTGTCACTGTCACCACCCTCCCTCTGTCACTGTCACCCCTCTCCCTCTGTCACCCCCCTCCCTCTGTCACTAGTCACCCCCTCCCTCTGTCACTAGTCACTCCCTCCGTCAATGTGTCACCCCCAGTCACTGTCACCCCCCTCCCTCTGTCAATGTGTCTGTCACCCCCTCCCTCTGTCACTGTGTCACCCCTCCCTCTGTCACTGTGTCACCCCCTCTCTCTGTCACTGTCACCTCTCCCTCCCTCTGTCACTAGTCACCCCCCCACTGTGTCACTAGTCACCCCCCCACTGTGTCACTAGTCACCCCCCCCACTGTGTCACTAGTCACCCCCTCCCTCTGTCACTAGTCACCCCCTCCCTCTGTCACTGTGTCACCCCCTCCCTCTGTCACTAATCACCCCCACCCTCCCTCTGTCACTGTGTCACTAGTCACCCCTCCCTGTGTCACTAGTCACCCCCTCCCTCCGTCACTGTGTCATCCCCACCCTCCCTCTGTCACTAGTCACCCCCTCCCTCTGTCACTAGTCAGCCCTCCCTCCCTCTGTCACTAGTCACCCCCTCTCTCTGTCACTGTCACCGCTCCCTCCCTCTGTCACTAGTCACCCCCTCCCTCTGTGACTAGTCACCCCTTCTCTCTGTCACCCCTTTCTCCCTCTGTCACTAGTCACTCCTCCCTCTGTCACTAGTCACCTGTCACTGTGTCACCCCCTCCCTCACTGCCACTAGTCACCCCTCCCTCTGTCACTAGTCAACCCCTCCCTCCGTCACTGTGTCACTAATCACTCCATGTGTCACCCCATCCCTCCCTCTGTCATTGTCACCCCCTCCCTCTGTAATTGTGTTACCCCCTCCCTCTGTCATTAGTCACGCCTCCCTCCCTCTGTCACTAGTCACCCCATCCCTCCCTCTGTCACTAGTCACCCCATCCCTCCCTCTGTCACTGTGTCACCCCCTCCCTCACTCTGTCACCCCCTCCCTCCCTCTCTCTGTCACTAGTCCCCCCCCTCCCTCACTCTTTCACTAGTCACCCCCTCACTCTAGTGACAGAGTGAGGGAGGAGGTGACTAGTGACAGAAAGAGGTAGGATGTGACTAGCCACGGGAGGGGGACCCTGAGGATGGGGGCACCCTTAGGGCACTATAGTGTCAGGAAAACCGCTTTGTTTTCCTGACACTATAGTGATCCTTTAACATTTATTTAATGCACATATATTTGTGCATTCAAAGGGCCTGGGATCTAATTTTGGCCGGGGGCCCCAAAGGCTCTCAGTCCGCCCCTGGTGTATATATATATATATATATATATATATATATATATATATATACACAAAAAATAAATCAGCAGGGCACTCCTCCTTTATCAAATCTAAAAAAGTATCCTTATGTGCCTAGGTGCAATCCCGCGTAATATATAATAACCTCAATGAAGGGAGCACACTAGGTCTTCAATTCAGTGTAAAAAAATATTTAATGTATCATACGAAATACATGAGCTGTGGGTGGCAAAAATCTACGTTTCGACCCTCCTGGGGTCTTTATCAAGATCAAGTGATCTTGATAAAGACCCCAGGAGGGTCGAAACGTAGATTTTTGTCACCCACAGCTCATGTATTTCGTATGATACATTAAATATTTTTTTACACTGAATTGAAGACCTAGTGTGCTCCCTTCACTGAGGTTATTATATATATATATATACACACACTCAACAAAGAACCACATTTTTGCCTCATAATTCCACTTTATACATGGATTCCTTGGTGTATGTGTCTGCTGCATACCTTTGAAACACAACTCGGGAAGAGGTGCAATGCCAGTGAACCACTCATGGACAGCTGTTTCGTTATTATTTCAAATCATCAGCAGGAGATAGGTTACTGGCTTGCTATGGAGGCTTGGCATTACTTGTTAAGTACATATCAAATAAGTTGTGGTGGGGAAAAAGTGTGGTTGAAAACTCCTTCCACCTGAACTAAGTGGATAGTTAATACATAAGACTTGTTTTTCTCACAGAAATCTCACTTTAACAGTGCAGTCGTGAGAGAGAGAGAGAGAGAGAGAGAGAGAGGTGTGTGTGTGTGTGTGTGTGTTTGTGTTTCTTTTTCATATATAATTTCACATAAATACCACCTGTCCTGTTATGGAATCTGAGCAATAAACCTGAAAAATCCTTGGAAATCCTTGGAGGGCTGGTATTTACGTGAAATTATAATTATGTGTTACTAAGCATCAGGTACAATTTGTATTGAAGTAGGAATGCAAAAGCTTTGATGTTTGGTGGACACAGGACATACATGAAAACGAGAGGAATTTCAATGTATCCTTCCTGATAAAATATTTTATAATTAAATAAATAAAATGTTGGAAGCCAACTTAATCACTCTTCCCAAACCTGGTAAACCACTGAATTATTGCACAAATTTTAGAACCATTTAGCCCTACTAAATTCAGACACAGTAATATGCCAAAGCAACTGCTCACTGATTAAAATCCTTCCTTCCGTTTTTGGTATCTGAGGAACAAATATGGTTTGTTCCTGGCCAAGAGACTTTGGGCAATACCAGGCGCTTCCTGATCTGATAGACATCATGCTTAAAGGACCACTATAGTACCAGGAAAACACTCGTTTTCCTGGCACTAAAGTGCCCTGAGGGTGCCCCAACCCTCAGGGTCCCACTCCCACCGGGCTGAAAGGGGGTTAAACACTCGCCTTTTTCCAGCGCCGAGCTCCCTCGGCGCTGGGGACTCTCCTCCTCCTTTCGATGTCATCGGCTGAATGCCCATGTGCGGCAAGAGCCGCGCGCGCATTCAGCCAGTCCATAGGAAAGCATTCTCAAATGCTTTCCTATGGACGCTGGCGTCTTCTCACTGTGATTTTCACAGTGAGAAGCACGGAAGCGCCTCTAGCCTCTAGTCAATGAGACAGCCACTAGAGGCTGGATTAACCCATATGTATGTCACAGAAACTGCTATGTTTACAGCAGGCAGGGCTAATCCTAGATGGACCTGGCACCCAGACCACTTCATTGAGCTGAAGTGGTCTGGGTGCCTATAGTGGTCCTTTAAGCACTGAGCACAGGGGTTCCTTTTAGCACTCAGTGCTAAGGCATTCAACCTCCTCCATATGGCCTCTGCACTTAGAAAACTTGACCTTCCACCAAAATGTCCACAAAGAATATTAGCACTATATGCATACCCTTCTGCAAGAATCATGAATACTGGTTTAAATTATGAACGGAGCAAGACAGAGTTGGCTCTCTATTCTTTAATAGCGATTTTAACCATGGAACCGTTGGTGCGATATATCAATATATCCAAAAATAACTGGTGTATGCAATCCTATGGAGGGAACAAAAGCTGGCATTGCTTGACGATGATGTACTACTGCTGACATATCCATCACAGTCACTACTGAAGGTCATGGTCCATCACAGTCACTACTGAAGGTCGCACTATACAGTTCCTGAAACAATCCTTTACTTTTGACTGGAGGGAAAAATTCCTTACTTATTTGAATTCTAAACAGAGGCTACTAACCGAAAAATCATTATAACCTATTAAGAACATGTTAGACCAGTGGTCTGGGTTGGTGGTGTCGTGGCTGGGGCACATCAACATCATCAAAATGATGGTGCTACCTATAGTTTTGTATTTATTTTGTTTTTATTATTGCAACACAAAAGTGGGAGAAAGATTTAAATATCATAATAAACAAAGAAATGTGGTGTGCAATATTACCCCGTGCTTGTGAAATTATACACTGTCTGAACTTACTGGAAACTCTGTTTAAAGTTATTAACAGATGGTATCTCATTCCCACAAGAATAGCTAGAATGTATAGTTCAAGTTCACCGATATGCTGGAGATGCAAGAGGAACTTGGGCTCCTTCTTGCATATCTGGTGGGAAAGTGAGATCGTAGCTAAATTGTGGCAGGAAATATTTAATTATTTAGAGAATCTATTATGCGTGTCTATTCCAAAGCTCCCTGAGAATGCCTTACTTCACCTTAATATCGATCCACTACAACAGAAAGAAAAGGTTATTTATATTAATTTCATGATAGCGGCCAAATTAAGTATAGCACGCAACTGGAAGAATTCTTCTTTATTTCCCTTGGACAGATTGACATCCCAAGTCAAGTTTCAACTTGGAATGGAAGCTCAGTTGGATAGGGCTCAAGGAAGAGATCCAAAGAAGGTATATAATGCCTTCTGGCTGGAGAAATTGAAAGGAGAGTGTTGGGCAGAACCTGAGTGTATAGTCATGCAGGAGTTAACTTCTTTGTGAGGGATTCTCATGCATATAATATAAAAACGTCCACGGAAAATTTGAGTATAAAGAATGGGCTATCCCAGTAATCCCGCCGGCATGGGAATTGTTATGTGGTTCGCTGGGTAATATGTTGTATTTGTAAGAGGAGACAGTGTACAGTAGATAATTTTATAGGTTCTAAACTTGAATTACTCCACTAGAACGACTAAGAAATTATCAGGGTTAATCTCAGCGAACAATGTATTGTATTGTATTTTTGTACAATAATTTATTATGAAGACACTTTGAATGTATACATTTATCTGTCTTGTTGATATGATGTGTTAAAATAATAAAAAATATAAAACATATGTTTAACTATAAATCTTTGTCAGTGTGATGTTGATGATTATTATTATTATTTATATAGCGCCATCAGATTCCGTAGCACTGTACAATGGCATATACGTTGCTGGCAGACATCAACAGACCCCTTTGGCATACATATATAATGTAATGGGAACAAGAATTAAATGTCCAATTTCACCCTGAACAATGGGCTAAAACAGTTTGTCAGATCCATAGGACTACATATTGCTTTGAGCATATTGAATCAAACAGAAAAGTATTGATTAGATGAAAAGTAACACCCCAACGACTGGCTCACATTTTCCCCCATATTCGGAGGTGTCACAAGGAATTTTTTTTTTTTTTTTTTTTTCCATCCACATCTTCTGACATTGCTTGGCTCTGGGATTGTGTGAGAAAAGAAAAAAAAAAACAACCCAAAAACCTAGCTTTATTTTCAAATTAAAAAAAATAAAAAAATTGGACATAAACTACTATAACTAAAATGAGTCCGGAGGAGATCCCAGTGTTCTTTTGAAATTAATTCCATTGCCGATGTTGCTAGCACAAATGTCGCCCATAAATGAAGTATCTGGAAGCTTGATTTTCCTTTTTAAGGGGAAACTCCAGTGCCAAGAAAACAATCCGTTTTCCTGGCACTGCAGGTCCCCTCTTCCTCCCACCCCCCAATCCCCAGTTGCTGAAGGGGTGAAAACCCCTTCAGTAACTTACCTGAGGCAGCGACGATGTCCCACGTCACTGCTTCTTCCTCCGCTCCTCCCTCTGATTGCGTTGGCCGGTGGGCGAGACTGATCCCGCCCACCGGCCGGGGAGACCTAATGCGCATCAATGCCGCGCGTGCACATTAGCGCTCCCCATAGGAAAGCATTGAAAATGCATTTCAATGCTTTCCTATGGGGAAATGAGCGACGCTGGAGGCCCTCACACAACGTGAGGACGTCCAGCGACGCTCTAGCACAGGTTTCCTGTGCTAGAAACCAGCAAGTGCCCTCTAGTGGCTGTCTAGTAGACAGCCACTAGAGGTGGAGTTAACCCTGCAAGGTAATTATTGCAGTTTATAAAAGAGAAAAAAAAACTGCAATAATTACACTTGCAGGGTTAAGAGTAGTGGGCAGAAGTGGTCTGGGTGCCTGGAGTGTCCCTTTAACTACGTCCGCTGGCTTTATTTTTTTTACAATATTCTTTGGATCAAACTGCCTTGGTATTCGTGCCAGGGATCAAACCACCCAAGCTCTCCATATCAAGAGCAGACTCATGGTCTGGAAACAAGATATTTTAAGTTGTGTTAATACACTATACTACATACTGCACAATGAGTTTTCATCGCTTTTTTTTTTTCTCTATCTTACACATATTTTGACTGAGCTTGCCTGCATGAGATAGCGATTACCTGTGGTGGATCATATCCTGAGACAGTGATTATATGGTCTCTGTTGCTGTTCAAGTTCTCAATGGCTGTAAAGTGTGAGTGTGTCTTAGACATTTGTTAAATATGGGTGGGTTCCCCCACTTATGTCTTCTTGCCATATGTATATATTTACACGTACAATTATACTTTGCTATTTTATTTCTGATTTTCTATTATTTACAGTGTTAATATCCTTACTAAACCTATTTCAAAACTACAGCACCTCCTATACACAATCATAGCTGAACTACAACTTCCATAATTTTCTGGTCATCTATTGCATTCAAATAATTCAGGGAGATGTTGGCCATTACTATTCACGTTTGATAAAGCCTCGGCGAAACGCGTCAAGTGAGGAAGAACAGACTTTTTTTTCCCTGACAGTTTTTTTTTTTTATGTTTGTATTTTCACTTTTAAATATTTGTTGTAATATATACAAATATATATATATATATATAATTTATTATATATATATATATATCCAGTCACTATTTTTGTCCTACTTCCTATCCATCATTTTGCTGCTGCTACATTTGGGTCCACCATATCCCTAGGTGGGGATTATTCCACCTGAAGCAGTTTTCACTAGAGCAGGTCCTTGATCTAGTATATGTAAGTAGGATAACTTTTTTCTGTGTTAAATTTATACCTACATACTATACCATATGGTGTATTTTATCTTTTTCATATCACAAACGTTTACATCTATAAGCCTACCAGGAACACCTCGTATCAAGAAATCCTTAGATGGGGATTATTCCGTCCAGGCCCTTGAAATCGAGCTTATATCACTCTTTAAAGTGTGAGTGTGGATTAAACATTCCTTTACTGTTCACTTTATTGTTATGACATACTGCACTATTATTGTATTTTGTTTTTTCTTTTAAGCTACACTACTGGTCAGTATTCATTATTATGTATGTACCTTCTTTATTGTTAGCGCTGTTCACCTTTTTAGTTTGTAATATCGGTCTTGTTTTTCACAAAGTTGGGGGAACACCTTGTTGGTGAATTGCAGCTCATTTACAGAAAGAGCGCTTATTTTTGTCTTTTACATTATATTGTCTCTGTTGCTGTCCAAGTTCTCAATGGCTGTAAAATGTGAGTGTGTCTTAGACATTTGTTAAATATGGGTGGGTTCCCCCCAGTTATATGTGTCTTCTTGCCATATGTATATATTTACATGTACAATTATACTTATTTACAGTGTTACCAATATCCTTACTAAACCTATTTCAAAACTACAGCACCTCCTACACACAATCATAGCTGAACTACAACTTCCATAATTTTCTGGTCATCTATTGCAGTCAAATAATTCAGGGAGATGTAGGCCATTACCTTCGGAACAGAGTTTACCATCGGAAGAGACCAGAGTTTGGGATATCTGTTTTAGACAAGGATTCTGAAATATCTGGAAGCTTTGTGTAATCCATAGTCTGCCCATCCAACTCACACCAGATGTAGCAGACCAGCAATAGGGACACAGCAATCTAAAGAGGTTTTAACCTAGTACACTATGCAACACTGATTAAGTCACCTGATTCACTAAACATTTTTTTTTGCAAATTAAGTCTGATTGGAAATCTGACAACAATGTGGCTTCATTTACCACATATTCAGAATTTACATTCAGTTTAAGTCATGGTGGAAAAAAAATCTGCAGATGCAGCATGTCTGCTTGAAATACTGCACTCTGCCATGGCTAGTTGCACCCCCCAGCACACGTGACCCAGGCAGTTCGGAACTGCAATAAACATGTCTGACAGTGCGCTGGTGACGACATTCTAGTCTTCAATTCAAGGGGAAGTCTCAATGCCCCCTCCTCCCTCCATTATTTTTCCAACTCCAACTAACTCCCTCCCAGGTTTAGAGCATGCACATGCACTCAGAAAGGTCCAATCAGATGTCTCCATTCAGGATGCATGTCCCTCTCTCCCCCCCACATCTCACAAACAAGGACCAACAAAGAAACCATTGCACAATCATATAATGGGATATGTATACATACAGAATTATTCTACACATTACTTTCTAGTACCAAGATGTTTTTTTTTATAACTTGGGAATGATTATGTTAAAGGAACATAGCAGGTATAATGTTTTGCTGCCATGCCAACTGTGGAAAAATCTAAATTAAAAGTTTTGCATGCTAATAAAAAATGGAAAGTACACAGAGCCAGAGTTTTAATAAGAAGGCAGGTTTAATTACCTTCCGCTCCTTTTCTACCCAGAGGTATGGAGTTTTATCCCCCTCCTCTCCGTTGGTTAGGGGTAACCAATCACGATGCACAACACATCTGCCTTAACAGCCTAACTTTATTCCTAGCTGGAATTTTCTTAGCACACGTTTTCCAAATTTTAATGTGCAGCCCGAGTACCAGTGTAAATATATATTCCCACCCCCACCCCCCCCTCTCCCCCATTTCAAGCCACTCTTTAGGCGAACATATTTACCACCCCATACGAGGAGATAATAATATGACATTACTTTTTTTGTCATGCAGACGGTTGTGAGTGTATAGATGCACTCACTCCAATACCTATTCCTAGCAGCTCCACACAAAAGGAAACAATCCTCCATAACTGTACATCCACCCAAGACTAATATCCATATGTCTGCATGTATGTGTACACACACACCTCCCCCCCCCCCCCCCTTTCTGGTATCAAAACTACTGAACGAGAGTTATTTTTGTTTTTTTAAATTCTCTATATTAAAGCAACACTCCAAAGAGCTATAGTAATTATGGTACCAGAAGTGCCCTGTCACCCCCCTCCCCATGTAATGAGTCAAACCAATTAGTTATCAATTGACATCTTACCTGTGGTCCTCCCCCTGCTGCTTCTTCTCTACCTCCTGGTTCAGAGCTTCCATTTGCTCTCCTAAGTTAAGCACTGCTTAGCTGAACTCAGTGAAGGGAGCTTCAGGCAGAGAGGTGGTTTGGGCAGCCTCTGGCACACCCATGTTTAAAGTCAAACCGGTATCCAACAGACTCTTTACACTGGGGAGCCAGAGTACCCCTGGCAGCATAACCACTACAGTACATTGTAGTGGTTATGGTGCTTGGAGTGTTACTTTGAAAATTCTGAACACCAATTCTATACACCATACAAAAAACACAACGCAAGTTGCAACCCAGCATGTTTATTTTCAGACAAGATCTGCTGTAGGTGTTAAGTTTTGGTAATAATTAAAAAAAAAAAAAAAACACAAAGAAACAAATGTTGAATATACCATGGGATGTAAATGTATTAAACCAACATAAAAATAATGTATAGACATTTTCAGTTCATTTTGAAATGTCACGTTCAATATCTCTACACAATTTTTATGCACTCGACAGAGAATCTAGTTTATTTCCTGGGACCAATATGGTTACCAGAAAGTTATACTGCAAAACAATTACTAGATACTTGCCCCATGTTTAAAATAACATGAAGAATGATTGACAAATAAGCTACATTGCATGAGTCCAAGTGAATTAACCTTTGGCCTTCAAGTAGTGACCATCAATAATCTCTGCAACCCCACAATAAATCATGGCTCCTCCAAGAGATAAAGTAGTAGCATTAACACCTATCATTTTATCTTACAGTGCTCTGCCATCTAAATATCCATTGTTTTTGCTTCCATCATTTTATAATCAGAAGATTCTCTTTTCACCTAGCTAAGAAATGAATGGACAGCATATTGTGTGTAATGAAAACACATGTATGCCTTTAAAATAAATGTAAAATATAATACTTAATGATCACATAGCAAGCATATTTTAGCTCTTGTAGACCATAAAATGTGTGTGTTCCTATAAGAAGACAGTGGCAAGTGCTGGGTCTTAATACTCCAATTTCTTGCTAGCCAGGCTGCCATGCAAGAGGCCAAGAATACAGCCATTTACCAGCTGTCTAGGGTGGAGGTATGGCATACAGAAAGAGATGCAAACAAAGACTACAGCATCTTTTAAAGATCTTAAGAAGCGAGGGCATGTTGCTTTTTATTGTGGCAAGAGCTTATCAAAGCATTTCAGCCATTTGTTTTTAACCCTGGAAAATACTACAACTGTTGTAACTTTTAGACTTTTAGGCATAAGCCTAATTGTTAAAAGAACAAGTTACTAATCATCTGTAGCAACAAGGACTTATTCTAAAGCAACATAATAGAAAATTAAAAAAAAGAAAAAAACCAAACACATATGTCAAAGGGCGTAAAAAAAAAAAAAAAAAAAAAACGGAAGGAAGGAAAAAAGGGGGGGGGAGCGCGGGGAGTAGGTTTACTAGTAAACTACAAGAAATTTGCAGTCACTTTTCTCGGATCTGTATTTGAGCCATATGAAGGTAACAACTTAAAGCTTTATTATGTACTGTTGAAAATAGCAACATTTTACGGAATTCATTCAATGTCCATTTCAGGAAGCTTTTTTTCTGCATCAGAAGCAGCTGTATCTGAACTCTGCTCAGCAGCCTGTGGGCCTTGGCTGTTTGTATTACTGTCTACTGGTCCATTTTGCTCACTCGCCTGCTGTTCATCTTTTGGGGGTTCCACCTTGGGCTTCGGTTTTGTGACAATCGGGTTACATGTGAATGTTAGCTCCTTTAGTGCAAGAGAAAAATAAATAAATTAAAAAAACATTAACTTGCGTACTATCCCAAATCCATAAGCACATTTAAAAAGAATTTTAGTACAACTGGAATGTCAAATACAGCTTTTATATAAATACCAGGTGAGTCCTACTCTAACAACTGACTACATTTCAGCTAAGAAAGCCAAAGCTCTTATGAGACAAAAAGGGGTATTTTTCTATTAACCCTAGAAGTTAACCATTAACAGGGCACACTTGGGGTAGGCAGCAGTATAAAAAATAAATAAAAAAGTCACAAAGAAATAGACTTTACAACCAAACTGACACTTCTCTTGGGCAGAAGCACAGACTATTGTTCATGACTTGTGTATAAATACAAAACTATTATAATTGAAAACACAGTAACCTACTGTACTATGGCAAGAAAGAACAATACTTGTGAAGAGTTAAAACAGAAAATGTCCAAACACTTTCAGTGCCAGAAACTACAGCCCTATTTTGATTGATCACTCAAGAATAGAACACTGGTAGGTTAGTTGTTAATTTAACATGCACATGCTTTCCAGAGTACACAAGAAAAAAAACATATGTACTCTGGACAGAAGACAAACTGTCATATTCCTAATTACCGGCCTGTATTCGAGAACTCTGTCTGTTCTACTCCAGGAACCCATAGCGAAACATGCATATGCAGATTTTTAAATGTAATTTTACCTTGCATTAAGAAACATTAGATATCAAGGGAGTTTTGCCTCACCACATATGAAATATTTGTCACAATAGTTCAAATCAACATTTTGTTACTCCCATCTGGACTGGAAACGGTGCACTATTGTTCTGCATGTTTGTATTGCACTTGAAAGTTACACATAACTGAAAAATTTTGTTTATAATGGGAAAACCCAAGATCAGCTTAAACTATAAATTTAGACAGAGGAAGAGAGAAAAGGAGCACCCAAATATTTCAAACTACAGAACATGAAGTTACTGTTCCCCATTTTGTATTCTATATTAAAGAAATCAGGTAAAACATTTTGAGCATTAGAGAGATATTTATGAGTGAATACAATGCAGATAAACAACCCTTGCCGGTCTGAAACAAAACTGGATCCAATTTTACTATGTGTTGCTGCTACAGTGATGACTATACTTGCAGAATTCAAGGGACACTATAGTCACCTGAACAACTTTAGCTTAAGTAGTTTTGGTGTATAGAACATGCCCCTGCAGCCTCACGGTTCAATCCTCTGCCATTTAGGAGTTAAATCCCTTTGTTTATGAACCCTAGTCACATCTCCCTGCATGTGACTTGCACAGCCTTCCATAAACACTTCCTGTAAAGAGAGCCCTATTTAGGCTCTCTTTATTGCAAGTTCTGTTTAATTAAGATTTTCTTATCCCCTGCTATGTTAAAAGCTTGCTAGACCCTGCAAGAGCCTCCGGTATTGATTAAAGTTCAATTTAGAGAGATTGAGATACAATTATTTATGGTAAATTACATCTGTTTGAAAGTGAAACCAGTTTTTTTTTTTCATTTCAGGCTCTGTCAATCATAGCCAGGGGAGGTGTGGCTAGGGCTGCGTAAACAGAAACAAAGTGATTTAACTCCTAAATGAGTGAATTGAGCACTGAAATTGCAGGGGAATGATCTATACACTAAAACTGCTTTATTTAGCTAAAGTAATTTAGGTGACTATAGTGTTCCTTTCAGATTAGAGGGATAAAAAATGCTTCCCACCCAGGCTGAGAACTCACTTTTGTTTTCGCTTGAATATCTTTTGTCTTCACTACTGGATCCACTGTTAGATTCTGCTTATGTTGGAGATTCATTTTGTTGTTCATCCATTCCATGGACTCATTTACACTCTTCTCAACCTTTTCTACTTCTGCCGGATCCAAGTGTTCATATGCTTCCTCCTGTGGTGAGAAATTATGTAGAGAAAGTAACCAAGGACCGCTATACAGACAACATCTCAGTTGGCTGCCATGACTAGGGCTAAAGAGTGTCAAAAGAGACAAAGTAAGTACTTATAAGCTGTAGTTTCCCATTGTTATGGTAATCAGATGGAGCAGATCATCTTACAGTCTACGGAGGAGTAAAGGAAGCATATTCCCAAGGAATCCATGGTAAGTTCTCAAACATGATTCAGTGTTTGTCTAAATCAGTGGTTCCCGAACCAGTCCTCACGACCCAGCAAGTTCAGGTTTGGTCAGTATCACCATTGGAATAAAACCGGAAAATACATAAATCCTGGATTGTTGGTGGGCCATGAGGACTGGTTTTGGAACCACTGGTCTAAATTGTACAATAAGTGGTCAACTTGCCAGATGGCTACCTAAGGCACTTTGCCAACATCATGATATTTTATGTAAAAATAAATTGTGAAAATGAACATTTTGAACCATTAGTTTATCAATTTATCACAACTCTCCCCTACCACTCAATTCAATCTGATGATGACTGCAGGTGGCTTTTCAAATAGAAACATGTAGGCTATGTGTATATTCTGCCAGCAGCAATTCAATTCACATATTTTAATATAACTAGCACACAACATAGACTTGTGTGTCTTTTTGGTATGGTACTAACAAGAGGACAATAGTACAGAAATGAAGATCAGATAGAGGAGGAAAATGGGCAAATTAGCATAAAACTATCAAAACTCAGTATACCTATATAAAAACCTTTTTTATATATAAATAAAAAATACATTATAATGATATAAAAGTAACAACTCTTTCACTCGATTTATGCCTTTACTCATAAAACAGTGTAACTAGGAAGTTTCTTATATGGCCTAAATTACCTTATTTTTAAAGCTATGAATCACTTTCATGTAAAGTTGAATTTGTTTTCCTAGTTCTTCAAAAGCTTTTGGTTGTTCTTCAAACTCCTGATAGCGTGTCTGTATAGGCTGACCCAAGTTCTATTAGGATATAAACCAAAATAAAATGTCAGTTTAATATGAATGTGCTCCTGCTCATATACAAATTGAGTCGACAAGCAGCTATTATGCTTGTCAATACACTTTACGGCAGTTTTGTCTTACCTTAAGGTCATTTAATTTATCTATATACACTTGTTTAGCCTGATCTTCCCCATCTTCATACAACCAGTTCTCTGTGTCTTCAAGCTTGAGAATGAAGCTATTACGATCCTAAAAATTGAATTGTTAAAATGAGAGTGTGACCCTAGTAAATGTCCTTTAAAATGTCATCGCACACTTCCCTGTCTCCTATTGATTCCTCTTCTCTCCCTCTTTCAGAATAAGTAAATTTTTTCTTCATTTGTGAACTATTACAATGAAGGATTGCTTTTTTTTTTTTTTTAACGCTCATTAGTGTTCAAGGGTGGAGCTTAACCCCTTAAGGACACATGACATGTCTGACATGTCTGACATGTCATGATTCCCTTTTATTCCAGAAGTTTGGTCCTTAAGGGGTTAAAGCGGCACTGTAATGCCGAACTTGCCATTCCCCAATCGCTTCCTGTTTTCGCACTCTCAGGATCTGTTCTTTTCTTTCAATCTGATCTAGTTTTCTTTAAAACATAGGACAATACTCACCCTTTCCTCCGTGATCTCGCGATGGCTCAGAAGGACTGTGTTTGTCCATTCGTGTTAGGATGTCATTTGGGACTTCAGTCCTCATTTAGGTCCCCGTCCCCCCCCCTCATTTAGGTCCCCCACACGCTGCTCAAGGGTGAGGTCTGGGGGGAGGGACAATGGGTCTCCCCCCTCTAATTGTCATTTAGAGCCCCCACCTGCCACTCATGGTTGGGGGTGGGGGGGAGAGGACCTATCGGCCCCCACGCATGAGAGGCGGATGGGATGGTCCTCCCCCATATTGTTAATTATGGTCTCATGGGTGGGGGCCAAGGGGGACCATATGTCCCCCACTTTGTTGAATAGCCTCCACAATATGTCCCATCCCCCCCTGGCTAGTTAACATATGTCCCATCATTTGGCCATGCTGCTCACAGTTTAGTAGACATGCCCTACTCGCAGCATAGCAAGTAGGGGCATTAGGGAGGTTTCAATCTCCATTTTACCAATATGGCGGTCATATTGACCCCCCCATAGAGTGAGGACACGGGGGGCTTAGGAAGTGGCGGGGAGCTGTGCTTCTATTTTTACATATTACAAGGAGGGGGCTGTGACCCGGTAGCTCCCTCCTTGCAATAAACAGAACAAACGAACAACGACATTCAGTGTTTATTCATCTGAAATTTCTATTCATTCATTCATCTTTCTGACAATAGCGAATGCTCAAATGTTTAACTGGGCATGCGCAGGAATTTTACAGCGCTATCTAGTGTGGGCAGATGACTTATCCCACAGGGATGTCATCTGCTCACACACAAATAGCGGCGCCCAGGACCTAGGCACGAAATAAAGAATTAAAAAATAATAGGTAATATGGGGGGCTTTTAGATGTAGTGGAGTCGGCGTGCAGAGGAGCCAACGCAAGCAACAAGGAGCAGGCATTTCCAAACACCGCTCCGTGGTCACGGGAAGCTCATATCCCTCATGATCAGTCACTGTTGCCCCGAGCTCATATTCGCAAATGAATAATACTAAGGGCAGTAACAGAGTCGACTGGGTGGGGGGAACCCAAGGGCGACTGTACGCACTGTCCTGTCTGAGGTAAAAATACACAGAGTTTGTAGCTAGCCCTGGAAATGAAGACAAATGACGAGCACGATGTAACAAACTCACTTATGCATCTAAATATGTATGATGATTATTAATACGAGTAGGTCCTGCGTGACCAAACGTTTACCTCTGCATTGGAGATCTGAGAATCTCAGGTTGTTTCACTAATCTTTCACTCTGTCCTGCTCTTATCAAAATAAAAAACTTGATATACCAAAAAAAAAATATAATTGTATGCTCTAAAATTTAACATCATATTTCATGTATGTCAAAAAATGTTTGTCCCCTTAAGTAAGTGTGTAGGTGTATGTGTGTATAATATATTATATATATATATATATATATATATATATATAATATATCTTAGGTGGATCGATAATTTCCTACCCCATTTTCCCTTTTGTACCCCTTTCCTCAGTTAGTCGGCAGGGGGGGTTAAAAAAAAAAAAAAAAAAAAAAAGCACGATACGGCCATGACAGTTCCACTTTAAGGAAAGCTTCACTTCCTTTCTCAACAAAGGCAGTAGAGCTTGCTTTAAAGACAAACCTGTATTACCCCTTTCCCTAGTTTCTCGCCAAGTCATGTAAAAGGTTAAATAACGCTTTTAACACTTACATGACTCCAGCGCCAATGATTCTTCCGACATCAGCCAACGGTGAGAACCTAATGTGCGAGTGCCGCGCAAGCATTAGGCCTTCCCTGAAGGAAGGAATTGACGCAATGCTTTCCTATGGAGTTTTTAAACGCTGTATGTCCTAATGCAAAGCCAGTGTAGTTTCACGGAGTCAAACTCCGTGAAACTGCAGTAAGCACCTCTAGTGGTATTCTGGTAAACAGCCACTAGAGGCAGTCATAGCTCTGCAATGTAAACATTGCAGTTTCTCTAAGACAGCAATGTTTTACATTGCAGGGTTAAGGGGATAGTGACACTGGACCAAGTGCAATTCAAGGAAATGAAGTGATCTGGGTGCCTATGGAGTCCCTTTTAAACACTTCAACCCTCTGCCAAGTTTGTTAAGCATAGAAAAAAAAAAAAATTCACAAGACAAAATAGTCCCTATTTTGCCTTAAGTTTCTAAAGAGAAACAGATCAGAAATTGAGAAGAAAATAAGAACAAAAACTGAACGAGGAAGAGAAAGTAAACAAACGGAGAAAGGCTAGTTTGAGCCAACAGAAAACCAAGTGATTCAGAAACAGTTACAAATAAGATACCTGGGTGTATTTACCAACATTTGACATGGCAAAGAATACAAAAGTGCCTTCCCTGCAAAATGGACTTGTGGTAGCAAACACCGATTAAAAGCACAGTAACGTCACCACACGACACCTCCATGGGTGGTGGATAATAGTTTTCAAGCACCAAGACTTACATCCTCATTGACAAACTTCTCATAGATGGAGCACAGCTTGTCCCTCATCTCATACACATATTCTTCAACGGCATTCTTAGCATCATTACGCTCCTTCTCCAGTTTATCTTGCATCATCATTTTACCCTGTAGGAAATAGAATATATAAAAAAACATTAGAAGGGAAAAAAATAATAATCCATGGGGGCAGCACAACTTGTAAAAGAGTTGGATGAGCCCTCAAGTGGATGAAACAATAAATAACGGGGCAAGGCCTGACAGCCTTGGTGGAAGAATACTTATCACTAAAGCTCCTGCAACATTCTTATCCTTTTAGTACGCTAAAGTCATTAAACCTTTCAATACTAATTGCCAGGCTGAGACATTGTACAGGAAGCAGTACTGGTTTCGAATTAGAGTTTTTTTTTTTTTTACTGGGAATTGACCTTTTAGGAGTGATTCGTTTGATAGCAGCCTAGTCTGGAGTGCTCTTGGGCAAGAGCCTTCATCCAAGCCTTTGAGGCCCTATCTACAGAGTTCTTGGCAAGACTGGAACAGAGGGGGAAGAGCAGCAACCACAACCAGTTGAACCGGGTTTCAGTGCCTGATGGCCCCTCTACTTCCTATATGTCACCTAGGCCGGCTGGAGCAGGTCTGTTGGGCCCCACCAGAGACCCCGTAAGCTACAGAGAACGCTTTATACAACAGTGGGACTTTAATGCAATGTGAAAACTCCTTCAAAAAGCCAAACGGGCCAATAGTGGCAGCTACCTACTGAAGCTTTGAATCACATGAGACCCTAAGGGAGATGTCCCATTGGTTTCCCTCTTCATTTGTGTTTGATTAAAGGAATTAAGGGCAGCGGATATGCAGAATTAAATGGGTTCAGAGCCAGAGCAAAGAAAAACTCACTGTTTTATCCTGTACATAAATTTAAAATATATATAGTTTGCATGTTGTGTTGATCCACTGAGTGAATCTTCTAGCTGCTCCAGTGGCTGTAAATACATTTTTCAAAGCTACCTTATTATACTTCTAATTTACATTTTTTAAAACAAGGTTTTTTTTTTGCCAGTGTAGCTTCTGACATTTAGAATGTACAAGCCAGTTATTTAGCTGTATTCTGGAAATGTAAGCATGTGTACTATCATCTCAATAAAATATAAATAAATAAAAAGTAACAAACACTCATTTCCCTCACACACTTGACTGATGTTTTAGCTTTGAAGACAGTCCATCTTTCTGAACTCAGATAGTCTGGTTAATACCAGATAAGGAGTACATCTCAGACTCTACTGCCTTGGTTAGCATGTTAAATTGACAGTAAAATTAGAAGAAAAAAGACTGAACAAGTAAGGTTTGTTTGGAAGGGATGCCAGGAGAAAGCTACTTTCTAAAAAGAAAATGGCAGCATGGTTTAGGTTTGCAAGGTTGCATCTGAACAAATCACAAGACTTGTAAAACCAGGTCCTTTGGATAGACGAGCCCAAAAAGTGGAGATGTTTGGCCATAATGCTCAGCGCCACGTTTGGTGAAAACCAAACCACAACGATGTGAGAGGCTCATAGAATCACACAGAAAACTATTACTTCAAGTTATTGCCGCTAAAGGTGGTTTTACAAGCTATTGAATCAAGGTGTACTTCGTTTTTCCACACATCGCTTCTCCATTTTGAAATTATTTTTGGTAAATAAATTATGGCACCATGTAATATGTCATGTATTGTTGATCATCTGAGGTTGCATTTACCCGAATTTAAGAACTGCTAAGGAACAGGTGAATGTCATGCCCTTATATGTAAAACCATAACATGCAAAGAAGGTGTGTATTTTCTTTTTCCCATTAATGTAGCCATGCTACATTAGATAATGAACAAACTGTAAACTATACATTTATGCTAGCGAAATCCCAAACCTATTTCTAGAGTCACAGTGTTTGTTACTTTATAACACTATTGATGGATTAGAAAACAAATCCTGGAATAACAGATTGACCAATTTGCTACAAATGTGGCTGGCACATTGTAGATGGAATTAGATTTTCCTACAAAGTGACACATTTACCATACAGATGCACTAAAAAAAAAATGCATTAGAAAAACAAAAACACAAATAAACAGTATAAAATAATAGTTACACATATGGCAAACATAAAATTGCAACTGAAAGCACCGGTTGCATACCTCATTTTCAACAAATAGGTTCAGAGCGTCCCTCCCAATCTGCCATGGAGGATAGTGATCAATGGGTAGGTCAATTGTACTGGTCTTAACTTTGGCTTTCTTAGCTTGAGGAGGCTGATCAGTCTTCTTATCCTTGGTCCCACCCTGCGATGTCTAACAAACAGAATCAATTCATTATACAAAGCAGAAAGAGTGACGACTCGAGACTAGCACAATACTCCAGTTACCATCTTTCTGGCAAAAGCCATTTAAGTTTGCATACATACCAACAGAAGAATAAAGAACAAACATAAAACAGAATGTGATGGGAGAGAAGAACCATTCGGCCCATCTAGTCTGCCCAACTTTCTAAATACTCTCATTAGTCCCTGGCTTCAATCTTGTAGCTAGGATAGCCTTATGCCTATCCCACGCATGCTTAAACACCTTCACTATGTTAACCTCTACAACTTCAGCTGGAAAGCTATTCCATGTATCCTCTACCCTCTCAGTATATTAATACTTCCTAATATTTTTAAATCTTTACCCCTCTAATGTAAGACTATGTCCTCTTGTTGTGGTAGTTTCTTATTTTAAATATAGTCTCCTCCTTTACGGTGTTGATTCCCTTTATGAAACACCCTGACTTACATCAAGACAGGAAACCACCAGGTAATGGAGAGCAGGCTCCTCCTACCAGAATAGCACATGAGCAATGGCAAAAATAATCCTCTCCCCCCACAACGATATAATGTTCTATTTACAAACAAATATATATATATATATAAAAAAAAAAAAAAACAGACTAGAACATAAAAGACAAGCTCAGAATCTAGGGGTTAAAGGGACACGTCATCTTTAAAATAGTGATTTTGGTGCACAGATGTTGCCACTCACAAAACCATTGCCGGTTCTGAGAAATGGTTTACGTTTGTTAAAGAGCATGTTCTAGTGGAGACCAGACTGTCACTAGAGGCAATTCCGAATTAAAACTATTAAATGCCAAAAGGTCTTTATGTTCAATCCAAAGTATTCATCCACAAAGCACAGCTTATTTAGAGGGGCCCACCAGAGCAGCCCAAATTTATTCAAAGTACATGTAAATGCTCTTTGAATAAATTTGGGCTGCACTAGTGGGCACCTATAACTAAGCTGCGCTTTGTGGATGAATACTTTGGATTGCTATATGTTGCTTGCTGTTGTGGCTACAGCAGCTTACACACAATAGCTGCACTATATTAAACTATTTTGCCTTTTGGTATTGTGCTATGCCACACTCCTAGATCATATTTTTGCTTTGTTCTATATGTGAAGTGTCATCACACTCATCATGACAACAAATGCAGTTAATGCTTCTCTATTTGAAGTATCCAACTGGCAGAACATGACAATTACCATGTACGGTCCCAAATATTTTTCTACGAGAAGCATTGTATTGAGAAAAAGTAATCAAGAGTGATGACTTCACCTAAGGCAGGGTTGGCTGCTCCATAGACACTCACAAGCTCTAAGAAAAAAAGGTAACTTTTTTCCAACTTATAAAAGGGGAGTGTGCAAATTAGAAATACAATAATACATTTTTTTTATGTTCGTTTTCTCCTTTAATTTATCAAGTTTTAAATGTGCATTCAATCTGAATATAAATTGAAGTATGAGTAATCACGCTTGCAGTTATAATGCATGGGCTGTAAATCCCATGGGGTCATGTTGAGAAACAAAACAATGAATGCACAAATAGTTCTTCAATCTAGCTGTAAGGATCCAGATTTTTTGTTTGTATTTCTCTACATGGATTGACAATACAGAAGATGTTCATACAGTATAAGTGGTCTTAGCCATCTTGTTTTTGGATTTTAATTTTACCATTTACCAGCTTGCTACTAACTAAATCCGCAGACCTAAGGGTTACTTGAGCTTGACACCAATTTAGGAATTATTTTTTTCCAAAGCATCCAGATCCACTTGGTGGGATTGAACATTTTTGCAAATTTAGCATGTATACTTTTTGACTCAGAATTGCCCTAGATATTTGTTTACCAACTTGTAACTAAGAAAATACGACCATTGTAATCATTACAAAAGGCAAGGTACAATAGGAGGGACAGCAGAAAATATATTTATCAAGCACCTCCATTTCATCAGGATTATTCTTGGTTTCCGCTTGAGTTTGTGGGTTCTCTTCTTGTTTAGGCTCTTCGCTATCGACTTGCATTTTCTGTAAGTAAAGATTTTTTATTCAATTTAAAAGCATATTTCATGAAGGGACTATATCCTCGTCAAAAGCCACAATAAAGAATAAGAAAAACAAAAAAAAACACGTAAATAGGCCACACATTTAAAAGGGATCCTATAGTGCCAGGAAAACATACCCATTTTCCTGGCACTATAGGCTCTTTGAGAGCCCCCCTCCCTTCAGCCACTTACCTTAATCCAGAGCCCGCCGCTGGTGACCTCTCCTCCCCCGCCAACATCAGCTCCCAAGTGGAGCGGAATGCACACGCGTGGCCAGAGGTGCACGCATTCAAACCCGCTCATAGGAAAGCATTACTCAATGCTTTCCTATGGGGATCTTATGCGACGCTGGACTCTGAGGTTGTCCAGTGTCGGATAAGTGTGATTTACTCCGTGTAAATCACAGGAGCGGCCTCTAGTGGATGTCAGGGAGACAGCCACTAGAGGCTGGATTAAAACTGCAGTGTAAACGCAGTTTCTCTGGAACGGCTAGGTTTTCAGCTGCTGGGTTAAAACTAGGGGGACCTGGCACCCCGACCACTTCATTGAGCAGATAGTGTTCAGTGATGTGGTGAGAGTTGCTACTTGAGAAATTCCAACTAAAATAAATAAATGTATTTGTTTAATAGGTACTGATCAGGTGCTAGAGGACAATGGTGTAATCTGCTCATCATTTTAGGAAAAAGTAGTGTAAAATATGATAAATCAATTACATGTTTATCTACCTGTTTAGTGACCTTGGAGGACACACACACACACACACACACACACCACTATTCAAGCTAGATGCCCTATCCACAACTGTAAACATCCACCTTCAAAAACCAGGTACACTCATCCAAAGCTGTTAATATCTACAGGTCAAGTCATCCTCATCTACACCGTTAAAAGGCTAACACTTAAACTGTGTCCTCATCTACATCTGTAAACAACTTTTTAAAACCATTCCATCCCTCTCAAACAGCTCCCCATTAACAGTCTTATGCTCAATCTAAAATTAGAATCTAGATCTTTTGGAGCTTTAAAAGCCATAGCAATGCAATAAAGTGTGACTACACCACAAAGAGGACTCATTCTGTGGTATCTTGCGGCAGTATTAATAACACAAGCATGAATAATTCAGAAGCCATACCTCCTCCTCTTTCCCCGTCTGTTCTGTTTCCATGGGTTCTTCGCCTTCTTCTATCTTATGGATTTCAACGAGTGAAGCACTGGACACACTAAATATACCATGGACATTCACACGTACTTTCACTTTGACCTTGGAGCTGGAGCCATCAGCCTGAGGAATCACTTTCTGAATATGGAACTGACCTGTTAAAAATATCACATGGAATTACATTCGTATTGCCTTTGTTTCAGAGTACTGCATTAGCATTGTGAGTTATTTAGCATGTAATTTCCAGCACTAAATTGCCTGCTTCTATTCCCTCTCTGATAGAGTTAGTCACAAAGGTATCTAGCTTCAATATTCCAAAGGCCTTTTTAGATGCTTAAAAAGGGATAATTTAAGTGTCAGGAATACAAAGCTGTATTCCTGGCATTATAGTTCCCTCTGCCTCCCCCCTGGACATTAAAACCTTTTACTTACCCTATCCCAGCACCGATGTCTCTGACGTCCTGATACTAGTGGCGCAAATGCCTTGTGTGCATTAGGAAGTTTAACAAAGTGAAAAGCCTGGTATAAAGATAAAGTATCAAGGCAGTGAAGGGGTTAACCCTAAACGAAATGTGGCTGAAAGCAAGAAGAGAAAGAACACTGCCTTCAATATATACTATAAAATATAACTTAATGGTGAACGAAATACAAAGTGATCATTTAAACACAATTACTCTTAGTACGTCTAGATATATGTATAAAAAGACATGGAGAGATAATATGCAGAAATGTAAGATTTAAAAGAGACAAACCGCATCTAAAAAACGGAGATGCTGTTTGCAATGTCTAAATGGACCTAAATGTCCAGCTCTAAATAGAGGCTATCTGCTGTTGCAGTTTGTCAGGCTCTAAAATAGAGACTATCTACTGCTACAGTTTATAAGGATACTCTGTTACAATTAGTCATAAATGAAAGTTTAACACTGCAATCCTGTGACAACACAAAAATACTGTCTGATGTTGCTATTAGGTACAAGTTGCAGTCTAGGTATTCACAGAAAATGTCAGGCATGAGAATAAATTACCATCTCAGATTGTTGTGTAAAGGGGACTGCAACGTAAATAAGATAGAGATGATGTGAAAATATCCTATGCCTGAGAAGGCACCTTCTTTGGGTAGTTTGTTATATATAACCCCAATATGGATATAAAGAGAAAGAGGGTAAAGATATTACTGTGCCTTCAAGGGCACCTGTCAGGTAGAAGAACTAGCTACAAGTAATAGAGAGAGGAAAAGGAGAAAGAATGTATCCTCAATGTACAACTGTGCCTTCAAGGGCACCTCTCTTATTATAAAACTGACAAGCTAACATCTAAGTATCTGAAGCCTTAATTGATGTGATGTCTGGTACACATTAACTCGTGTCAATGCGCTGAGAGCGTTATAGCCTCAAGTGATTCATGCGGCTGAATCCTTGATTTCCCTCCCGACATACCCAAGATCTATATGACTATTAGCCGAAATAGAGATGTCCAAAGGTAATCACTGCAAGTGCAGAGAGTGTAGTGCTAGGAGGGATCAGAAAAACCCAGACGCGCGTTGAGCCGGTAAGGCTGCTTTTCAAGGAGGAAAAAACGTGCGTCGGGGTTTTTCTGATCCCTGCTAGCACTACACTCTCTGCACTTGCAGTGATTACCTTTGGACATTTCTATTTCGGCTAATAGTCATATAGATCTTGGGTATGTCGGGAGGGAAATCAAGGATTCAGCCGCATGCATCACTTGAGGCTATAACGCTCTCAGCGCATTGACACGAGTTAATGTGTACCAGACAACACATCACATCAATTAAGGCTTCAGATACTTATATGTTAGCTTGTCAGTTTTATAATAAGAGAGGTGCCCTTGAAGGCACAGTTGTACATTGAGGATACATTCTCTCTCCTTTTCCTCTCTCTATTACTTGTAGCTAGTTCTTCTACCTGACAGGTGCCCTTGAAGGCACAGTAATATCTTTACCCTCTTTCTCTTTATATCCATATTGGGGTTATATATAACAAACTACCCAAAGAAGGTGCCTTCTCAGGCATAGGATATTTTCACATCATCTCTATCTTATTTACGTTGCAGTCCCCTTTACACAACAATCTGAGATGGTAATTTATTCTCATGCCTGACATTTTCTGTGAATACCTAGACTGCAGCTTGTACCCAATAGCAACATCAGACAGTATTTTTGTGTTGTCACAGGATTGCAGTGTTAAACTTTCATTCATGACTAATTGTAACAGTAGCAGTAGATAGTCTCTATTTTAGAGCCTGACAAACTTTAACAGAGTACTCTTGACAAACTGCAACAGCAGATAGCCTCTATTTAGAGCTGGACATTTAGGTCCATTTAGACATTTCAAACAGCATCTCCGTTTTTTTTTAGATGCGGTTTGTCTGTTTTAAATCTTACATTTCTGCATATTATCTCTCCATGTCTTTTTATACATATATCTAGACGTACTAAAAGTAATTGTGTTAAATGATCACTTTGTATTTCGTTCACCATTAAAAGTTATATTTTATAGTATATATTTAAGGCAGTGTTCTTTCTCTTCTTGCTTTCAGCCACATTGTGTGCATTAGGCCTCCCCATAGGAGAGCTGAAGTGGTCTTGGTGCCTATAGTGTCCCTTCAAGGCGAATCTCTGCTTTATTATTCAATATGGCAGGCAAATCAATATATTCCAACATTTAGTTTTATAAATAAGTATTCATGAAACCAATTCAAAGAAATTAAAGTCACTACATTCCTTAACCGAACATACAAAACAAAGGAGGACAATTTTTTTTTTTTCATAAAAAAGTACAAAAAACCACAAATGCTTTAGATTTCCTCAACCAAAGCTGCCAAGGAGAACATTTAATTTACTAAATATTTAAAGAAACAATCTTCCCAAAAATACAGCCCAAAAGGGTTAAATACATTTGCACTAAAATTTAAACAAAGTGCTTAAGTATCAATATCTGCAGAAAAAAAACCAAAAAAAAAGGAAAAGAAAATTTCAGGAAAAAAAACCAAAAAAAAAAAACTGGCCTATTTTAGGGAACAGTAGATATCGCAAACCATTTCTAGAAGAAGGTGTAACTGAATTCTAGCCATCACCTTAAAGAGACAATCGAAATATCAAAATCACTTCATATTAAAATTGTGATTATGGGGACATAGATGCTGCCCCGCCAGTGCAGTTGTAGAGAGTGCCATTTTTTAAAAAGAGCATGGTTTACCCGTAGAGTCTCATTCATTACATAAAACTCTAGAGTTAAATAACAGATGGATTAATTTGTTCAGGTGTGGATACAAAGGAATTTGATTCAAACGAATCAGCCTAAACAAAGAACAAGTCTAGAAGGCACACTAGTAGCTTGACACAAACAGACGATTACTAAATAAATTTAAAGTCTGGAGTGAGCATTAAAGTATGCAGATATCTCAATCTGTGTGCGTCCAATGATTCTCAAAGAAGCACTGGACTGGTGGATCGCAGAGATTACCACACAAATGCCGTTCTCAGTTTTTCTGTTTGAGAAGCATCGGATTGGAAAAATGTCATCAGAATTGAAAATGGCACGGAAGGCAGTTCAAGCTTGGGAGAATAATCGATCTCTGCACTATAATACAGGTAAATTTTAAGCCCTATTTTGGATGAGATATCACTAGTCTACAAAAAAAAAAATCAATGGTTTCCGGTTTTATTTTAAACAGTGTTCCTTTAAGAGACTTCATGACCAACTGATGAAGTCATTTAGAACAAGATCAAAGTCAAGTATTTACATAAACTTTTTAAACACGTTTACCAAAATTGAAACATTCACATGTGAGATTCAGATTGTACCCTTACAGGTCAGCATTGCAGAGCACTTCGAGAACGGTTGTATTTACCTAAGGAGGGATCAGGATAGGGCAGTTCCTTTGGTGTGGTGTAATAAGCATCAAGTGTGAAAGGATCCTTCCTGTAGAAAGTAAGCACTTTCGAGAAGGGAGCTGCATGGTTTTTCGGGAATACCTCACAATCACTAAATGTAAAAATTGAAAGCACAAAAATAAACATGACAGACTGCAAAACAATGCAGTTAAAATCAAATGTTACTATTTGGAACTGCAAAAATACATTTCTAAAACTAGAAATTAATATTATACATAAGACACTAAAACATTTTTTTTAAAAACTGGTTCTAATTTACAACAAAAACATTTTTTTTTTTTTTAAACTTAAACTATGTCCTCATCTACATCTAAACGTATGCCCAAAAAGGTCGGACATTTATAAATAACCATCCATTAACAATGTTATTCACTAATCCAATAATTGACGATGGACTTAACAATTTTAAGACATTTCCCATCCAACCTCCCACCCTAAAATATTTTAGTAAACTATTTTCAGGGAGAAAAATAAAAACCTGAATAGGTGGTAGTCACTAGTGCACAAAATAAAATAATGGCCTCCGTCTCACCTTAATCCTTCCTCTGCTGGAGAATTCCACTTCAATGAAATAGAATATGGCACCAAATCAGTGATTGAAAACTCTCTCACTTTGAATGCTGGAGAAAGAATTGCACACTGCAAAAACAAAGTGATACCATAATCAATAAAAAAACGTATCCTGTCTATTCCATTAGTCACGGAAAACACTTTAATTTGGAAAAAGCCAGGAACCGGAAAAATTAAACTAGTGAAAACACTTTATGTAGTGGTTCTGTCAAAAAGAGGGTCCCTGTAGTCTAATAAATGTCAAGACGTATTCTTAAAGATACAAGAAATTGTTTGTGAACACAACGTGAAAAAAAGCCAACCCTAACAATTGATAACAGTGTTTGGCTTTTAAAAACAGACTAAGCTTCAGATCTAATTAGGAGACCTACTCCCAGCGTTGATATACACTGCATCTCCTACTTATGTGGCTATAAGACTTTCAGAATTTACTATTTGGATTTTGAATGCTACAGAGTTGCATGCACTTTCAGCAATACAATCTTTTATGCTACTATTTGTGTTGCTCTTTATCAATGCTGCGATCGTGTGGCCATTATCCTGTGCTGATATAGTGTTGGATTTAGGTTTTCGGTTTTATTCACTTTTTACCTTAGGGTGTATCCTCTGGACCAAACACAGCGCTCTACTTGAGTGGTATGATTAAGGTTTAGCATTGTGGCTGGTGATCTAGTTAATTGACACACTCTGCCTCTCAGCCCATCACTGGCCCTCCCGTTGAGAGAAATGGTACATGCTATCACTGGCCACCCAGCTCAACCTTGACCTCCCCACTTGATGTGCTGTGGGCCAGTGAAAAAGCACACTTTAAAGTCTCCCAATTTCCTGTTGATTGTCACACAAAAGACCACAACATAGAAATCTATTCCATGACACAGCAGGAACCTCCATAAAACCAGTTGTGCAGATAGCTTTTCCCAGTACTCATCACCAACAGTCTGATAGCTATAAAGTTGTCAAATGTTTGGAAATCAGACAGACTTTGTTGGAATATCTTTGAAGCTCAGAAGACATCTTAAGACAAAAGTTTAAATGGGAATCTTAGAAACATATCTTGTTTATGAAATACTGATAGGCGACAGTGACGATTTACTGAAAAACTCAAAAAACGGCCAGCAAACTGATACTGCTTTAACAGTCTCCAAAATACAAACCTGCAAAGCACATCCTCTAGCTACAGCTTCATCAGCATTCAGGGTAGTGCTGACCTCTTTACCAAAGTACTTTATTATTCGTTCTTTAACGGCAGGAATTCGAGTGGCACCACCGATTATTTCTACTGAGTAAATATCTTCTTTTTTCAGCTCTATGAAAATATATTTGAAAAGGTTTTTTTTTTTTTGTTTTTTTTTTTAACAAATTTGCATTTAAAACATTTTTTCTATAGAATCAGACTCTAAAACCCAAAACATTCTGTAAGAAACCAAGCAAATGTCCTATTTAACCACAGTGTCAAGTGTTGAGTGCATTAAAGGTACACCGAGGACCTATAACCACTACATCTCTATAGTGATTTTGGTGCATCAATGTGGTTCTTTCTTTGATAATGTAAAGCATGCCTTAAAAAAAAAAAAAATTTAAAATCAGTTTAGTATTTATGGCCCAAATGAAAGCAAGCATGCAATTCTGCATTTTTTTCATTGGGGGTATATCTGAAAAAGCTTGCAAAGGCTGCAGTTCTTTGCAAGCCCTCCCCCTCCTTCATACCAAACCCCATCTAGCTGTGGCTGCCTGATCACAGACCTTCCAATGCATTTCAATAAAAAGGTAGGTGCTCTGGGAAATTGCTTGCCTTTTGAGTTTAGCTCCACTGAGGGAAACAGACAAGGAAGTAACTGGTAAATGACAACAGGACAGTGAAATAGACCATTTAACATTTTCTCCAAGACCACATAGCAAACTTTAAAGGGAATGAGATGCTTGTGAATAGGATAAATCATAACAAAAAGCACTAGTAAATAATGCATAAAATATCATGCAATGAAGGTTGTGGGAAGGATGCGAATAGAGGATGAACAGCAAAAGCAGAATATCAAATATAAAAGGCATTTGTTTTCGGTCTACTAGGGACCTAAATGAAACTTCCCTGAGTTATACCAAGAAAAGAACCGTAAATTGTCAAATCAGCATAGATAACAGATTTATCCAGGCAGAGTAAAGCAAGTCATTTAAAACATCCTTAAACCCCCACTTAAAAACAGGAAATACACACAAAAAGAGAACACTGGAAGGAAGGAAAAAGTAGAAAAAAGCTGAATAGTGAAAATGAGAATAAATACCAGAAAGGATTCAATTCAAAAGCCAATTTTTTTTCATAAACGGTTATAGATGTCCCATGTGAAATGTGAAGCCCTCTCAATATCCTGATAATGTTAATTACTAGTAAATGTTATGTACTTACTGGCTTGTTCCAAGATGCTGCGCAGCGGTGCCTCAATACGAGATAAAAGACTGTCACACATTTCTTCAAAATGTCCCCTTTATAAAGAAAAACAAATAATGTTTCTAACAAAGATTCGGCTGGAAAACAAAACTTGACAGGCTCTAGTGACAGGATATAACATAGCAATCTGTATTTGGACTGCAATGGAAATAGGCTTACTCTATGAATATACACAAGCATTTTCCAATGTGTTATCATGAAATAGAAATATCAGAAAAAGTATAAAGCCCACTTATTAAAAACAAAAATTGAAGACTAACTCCAAGAGGTGTCTACATATGTAAAACTTTTATGAAAAATAATATTATAGCCTCCCTTTTCCCATAACACTTGGAATTCACTTGTATACATTTAATACACAAGATAAGTCCACTTTTGGTTCATACTATTGCTTGTAAAATACTTATCTAAACGGGAATTTAGCAGCGTCAGTGGACCTTTAGGAAATAATCTCACAAACTGTGTGCTAGAAAAGCAATACAACATTCTTAAAGTCTTGTTTTGTGGCTCTTATTATACTCTTAAATATACTTAAAACAATGCCATCAAGGAATTATGAAAACATCCACATAAACTAGGACTCAACATGTCAATTTGTGTATAAATGTCTGAAATACACAGAAATAAAAAAATTCTCCTAATACACACACAGCATCATGTATCTTTATTGCATGGTAATTTAAGGTGCAAATTTATGGTTTCTTTTAACAGAAGACCCAAGGTTGTAGTAGTTCTTCCTGTTCTTCACACAATGTTGCTGCTATTTAAATTAAAGGGAAACTATAGTCACCAGAACAACTACAGCTTACTGAATTTGTACTGGTGAGTAGAAATATTACCTTCAGGCTTTTTGCTGTAAACATTGTCTTTTCAGAGAAAATGCAGTGTTGACATTAGAGCCTAGTGATAACTTCACTGGGCACTCCGTAGATGGCTGTTAGAGATTCTTCCTGGGTCATAGCTACCTAAAATGCAGCCAAACATTCAGTATCTCCTCCCTCTGCATGCAGACACTGAACTTTCCTCAGAGATTCATTGATTCAATTCACCTCTATGAGGAGATGCTGATTGGCCAGGGCTGTGTTTGACTTGTGCTGGCTCTGCCTCTGATCTGCCTCCTCGACAGTCTCAGCCAATCCTATGGGGAAGCACTGTGATTGGCTCAGATCACCACTTCTGATGAGGTCAGCAGACAGAGGCAGCATCTCCAGAATTGAATACATGTAGGATTTTACTATATTTAGAGAGGCAGGGGAGGCCAGATGGTGGTTTTAACACTATAGGGTCAGGTATACATGTTTGTGTTCCTGACCCTATAGTGTTCATTTAAAGTATGTTATATTTCATTGTGTAAAGATCTGGTAAGTTTTTGTTCATTGCCATTAGCTTGTGTGCAGGGCAATTTCTAGTCAGGAACCATGATGAAAAACTAAGCTTTAAAACCATTGCTTGAAAAATGGGCACATAAATCAGAACACTGTGCACACCATCACCTGAAAAGCAGTGTCTTTCATATCAATAAAAGGTTATTTAGCTTTTACACTAAACCTCTTGAGGGAGGCATTATCTACAGACAAATACAGTATTCACTAACTATACATTAGACAAGTATAGACAAGATTATGTTATACTACTAAATTAAGAATGCTGCGTCAGACTTAAAAAGACAGTGGCCACATATAAATAGCAGAAAGTGCTTACAGGGAAATATGTTTCTAGGTCTTTATAGAAGAAATTGAATTTGGGAATAGTTAGTCTATCAAACACAAATAAAAGCAGAAAACATGGCATCCGAAAACCAGGGCACCATGATAACATGTTTAAAATAATGTAATTCTCTTACCTATTCATTGATCCAGAGACATCAATATCATTCATAAAACATTCAATATTCAGTGGCAGCTCAGAAGCATTTGCACTCATCAGTTTTTTTAGTTTTTCACACTCCTGTGCAAGGCGCAGCAAAGGCCTGATATTCGACCTGATTGCCAACTTGTATTTTTTACCAAACTCCTCACAGAAATAGTTGACCAAAACTTCATCAAACTTCCTCCCCCCCAACGTTGAATCGAAGGCAGTGGCTAGAACCTAGAAGATTGAGAAATCACATATATAAAATTTTAAGCCTCAAAATCACATTTTTTTTTATTAAAAATATAATATCTATATATCTATATACATACATACACATTTAAAAAAAAAAAAAATTTTCACGACAGTATACAAGTTCACAACAATGGAGAAAAAAACAAAGATGAATAGGTTTACTGTAATTATAACCAATAAGAATTGAATATTCAACTAAAACTTTAAAATAAATGAGCATCTTCAACATGTTAATGCTATGTCTACCGCCTCCTAAAACTTTAAGAGAAGACATGCTACAGAAGATAATAATCACCTAGCAAAATGTAGCAAGTATTCTAACCACGTACAAACCATAGTAAGGCTGAGTAGAAGAGTTTTCATTGGCAGACACAAGCTACTATTTATACTATATAATGAACATGAAAAGGATCACACGTGACAGGATGGGAATGCAATCACTGTATAAAGCACTGCAAAAATCTACATGAATCTTATGTGGGACCGTTTTGCCAAGCACAATTCATTTAGGCACGACTGGTATACAAAACACAGCTGAATGATGCCCACTAGGAGATTCCTCATTTTAAGAAATCAACTAGTACTATTAACATTTCAAGGCTGGCTAAACATCGTAGTGTAGTTCATTGCACAGCGCAACGGACCTTGCTGGCACTTTATAAATAAAAAAATATGGTCATCACCAGGTTATCATCTCTGGTGACCATTATAGCAACATAGCAAGTGAAAAAGAGTTTGGCATCAGACAAAGTAATCTGAATTATTACTCATATCTAGTTATGCCTGGGGCTTCTAGAAACTGGGCAGAGCTACCACAGTCTAGAAGCGTCAATCTCCCCTCCCCCCCCAGCCTTCACCAGTAACAACTGCAGGGAATTGTCTCTGTCTATGGAGGATCCTGAGGTCTCGCACAATCCCCCATATACCTCAATGCGAGTACAGCAGTGAAATAAGCTGAAATCCAAAATACAATGGTAATAAGATAAGACAGAATTAGCAGCTGACTCCCTGCAAATTAAGGCCAGTCAAATTTTGCCAAATTCTAACCGAACTTATTTCAAAAAAGTGTCATTAGCACCAATTTGATCGCCTTTAAAAAAAAAAAAAAAAAAAAAAAAAGTTATGCTCCATTAAGGGGTCCAAAATACCTAAATAAAATCATATGTTTAGATTTTAGTCATTTTGAACAGTTTAAAAAAAAAAATTACTTGCTTGCCGGTTTTAAATTTCTCAAGGCTGGCTTACAAAAGAATTAAATCATTGCAAATATTCCTGGTACCAGATTTGTTTCGAGTAAATTCAGTTGAGATTTGCTGACCGATGAAGATAAAAATCCCATATTTTTTTCAGGATATGCACTTTCTCAAGCTGACACTGGAGGGTGCGCTCAATTAGTTGAAATGGTCTAAATTCAACCTTGTGTTTATAAGAGATTGCACACTTGGAATTTGATAATTTTAACAAAATGTTACCAATCTGAAGTGCATCTGGACTTTACTGAATAACCCCAGTAACATCTTATGCAGATACTCATACAAATCACAAGATAGCATTCCTGCACATGCGAAAAATTAAAACTCCACAGGGAAGGAGTAGAAAAAAAAAATGAATTTTTTTTTTTTTTAAAGTACTCCATTTCCACATATGATAAGGCATGGCCACAGCTCACTCAAGGTATGCAATTTGGAGGGAAGATATTAATTTGAGGGAACATTTAAAACAAACACTGTGGGAAGAAAAATGTACTTACTTTCAGCTTGCCCTTATTAAAAGCACAGACAGACACTTGATATGCAGAGTGCCCCATGTCCACAAATACCACAATCCTTGGCTTCTCTTCTGGGGCAGGCAAATCTTGCTTATATATTCCATAAGCAAGGGCAACTGGAGGAAAAATAAAGACATAATGAGAACTAGCAGCTCACATAAACGACTGCATTATACTAAAATCTTCTACAACACACAATTCCAAACTTTGACTTAAAGTGACAATGTAACTGGTGGAGACATGTGTTTCCTAAATTTTTTCCTTCCAGCATCAATTGTTCTGCGATTTAGTTTCAGCTCCTGTAGGCTTCACCTTCCAGGAGCTATCATTATCTCTATTGCACTTTGACGGATGTTTAAGAGTACAAAAACTGGGTCCAAGGAAGATCCTGCTAGATCTTCCATAAAGAAAAGAAAGCCTGAGTTTTAAGCCATACGTATCTATTGCTTATTGCCAGATATGATGCCGGTTACAATTACCAATGAGACGGAAAGCTAACAATAAGTGATAGGACTAGAAAGTTGCATCCATTGGCAAACATCAGCACTTGTATAAGACAAAGTACTAGCAGTTCCTATTGTATCTCATGTATATCATTTAACTGTGCTGGGAATTAAAAATAAATGTCTACAAGAGGTTTTCATACAAATCCTATCATTCCAAAAAACTCAAAAGTAACAGAACTGCTTTAATTTCATATTACCAGTTACAAACTACACTGCCAATATTTCTAGCACAGGAATAAACTTTGAAACGGATGTTTCAATCTCCATGCTAGGTTCAGAGGGCAAAATTACAGTTATACTAGACCAATTAGATTTGCAGCCGCTGAATGTGAGAGCGCGAGATGTACACATATATTTATATACATACACACACACACACACACCTACCTCTCTCTATTAAAATGCAAAGAGCAACTTTGCTAAAGAAAGTTGCCATTGCATATTTACTATCAATCAGTGCTGAAACAAAACATCACATCTTCCTTGTCCCATCATGACTCAATGTAATGCAAGGTTTTATAAGGTATCATGTTAATCTACACCTATTATAGTCCCCTATTTTAATCCCTGTAATACGGCTGGTAAAGTGCCAAATAAACCTGCTTTTACATCATACATTACCTGCAGTAGTTTCATTAATCAGCCTTAGGCAGTTGAGTCCAGCTATCTGTGTGGCATCCATTACAGACCTCCTTTCTGCGTCAGTGAAGAAACAGGGAACCTGACAAAGATAGGTGGATGAATATATGAGAATATACATTCTGACATCCCATGGCAAGGTAAGATGCATGATATCTGTGCCCCGTCCACCTGGTGTTTTATGACAAACTGTTTAGAAGTCATCTTGGTGTCAATGAAAGTTATTTTTCCATTATCAAATGTGTCCAACCAGAACAGCAATGAATGGATGAAATCACTAATATATCAAGTGAAATCACTAATATATCAAGTGATTTAGTGATCAACATTTTATTTATTTTACACATTTTGGACAGTTACTCACAGCAATAACGCAATCCACCACAGGCTTCTTGAGTGCACTCTCTGCAGTCTCTTTCAGTTTAGTCAGCAGCATTCCTGTAATTTGCTCCGCAGTGAAACTTCGCTCCTCTTCAAGGTACATAACCTGTGCAAAGCACAATTATTACTATTCACCACAACAAAAAACATTAATACACAAATTACAACTGACATTTAAAAATATACAAATTTTAAGAGACATGCTAACTATCAAAACACAATCGACAGATTGTAAGATATACACATATCTAACTTAAAATCCATTATGTCATTCACATAGTGAACGTAGGCAGTGCATGGCTTCCCACAATAAAATGTACAAGACAGCCAGCTCATTAAGCTGCTCACATTTATTTCCAGAGCCTCTCTGCAGTTTCCCTTCTGCCATGGTACTTGGCACTAAAAGTGCATCGATAGGTAAACCAAGTATAATCATTTACTTTCTACATACACATTAACAATTTGGCCAGCACAATGTATAAATAAAAACGATCGGCAGTACTACAAAACCACATGTTTATTTATGACAGAGTCTCTTTTCCATAATATTACAACACGGGCAGGAAACACATTTAAACAAACAGCGAGAATATGCAGCCGTTTGATACACACTGCAGGAAAAAAAATAAAAATTTCACTTTATTCACCTTGAAACCAGTTGCACCTGTTGGCAACTCAACGAGCTCGTAAGCATTACCAGGTTTTTCTGACTGTACAAAGGGATCTGTGTAGGCTCGGCCATGGAACCTTTTGAAGCCTTGTAATGTGTTCTTTGCATTTGAAATCACCTAGAGGAATCAGAGCACATAATGTCAGCACATTATTACAACTACATTATCAGTGGGATATTTATTTCCAACACAGATTCAGGTGACAGAAAAGGAAGTAGGAAAAATGAAAGTAGGAAAAGCCCATACAAAAACTGCCTGAAATGCTATCAATGTTTTGTTTAGTTTAAGTTGCCATGGTGCGCCTGCTTGGTCTACTAAATAAATCATGCTTTAGCCTTATTCATACCATACCTTAAAGAGTTACTTCTAGTACTATGAACACTTGTGATTTGAAGCAGTCTGGTGCTTGGAGTCTATGTGCAACAATTAGAAACAAACATTGCACAGACAGTTTAACCCCATCGCCACTAGAAATGTAACTCCACCTCTTGCAGTGTCATTGGGACATTATTAGCCAGCCGGAACAAGAGTTTAATTTCCTATAAATTGGACATCTGTTGCCAGGGTGATGAGTATGCTGGCAACAGGCATTCAATAGCAGCATGTCCCAATGAAATTATTGGTTGGAGAATACACTGCAAAACTAGGTTCTCTATAAAACATGAGGTGATCTCACTTGTAAGATCCTCTGAATTTTTATGAAGACAACCTCCAGCTAAAATGTGCAACAGTTGGTGGCATCTGGAAGTAAGAAGGAAGGGAGGGGAGAAATTATAGTCATCTTAAAGGGACACTATAGTCACCCCGACCACTTCAGCTCAATGAAGTGGTCTGGGTGCCAGGTCACTCTAGGGTTAACCCTGCCTGCTGTAAACATCTGTTTACATTTGGGGTTAAGCCAGCCTCTAGTGGCTGTTTTCCGGACAGCCACTAGAGGCGCATCTGCGACGCTGGAGCCATATTATGCCTCCATCACGCAGAGCGTCCATAGGAAAGCATTGAAAAATGCTTTCCTTTGGACACTTTGAATGCGCGCGCGGCACTGCCACGCATGCGCATTCCGCACCGCTGACGTCAGCGGAGGAGGAGAGGTAAGGGAGCCCGGCGGTGGAAGGTGAGTAACTTAAGGGGTTTTAACCCCTTCAGCACCACAGGAGAGGGACCCTGAGGGTGGGGGCACTCTCAGGGTACTAGTGTCAGGAAAACAGATTTGTTTTCCTGACACTATAGTGATCCTTTAAGATCTTCTACTGCCATCTTCCCTCTTCAAACATACCCAGCATAAAGCAGGGACGGCAGGATCCTACACACATACATGCACATGAACTGCCATTCAAATGTATTAAGAATTGTGTGCATGACAACTAATGGAAAATTGGTAAATGGCAACCAGATGCAGATGTCTATTCATGCAGATTGGAGAAAAAGAACCAGACTTTTAGGATTCTAATGAATTTAATAACAAAATCTCTCTAGGGGGCAACTTCTGTATCTCTTACAAAGACATCTTTTAACACTACTTTAAGTAAACAATCCTAATTCCTCATGCTCATTGGATACAATTAAACATTTTGTGAAGGCATGTTTGCAGGAAAGATAGCTTATGGTGACCCTTTGGCTTAAATTTTAGAATGTTCTAGCATTGACAAAAAAAAACAAAAAAAAAACAAAAAAAAACATTTTGGTTCTGAAGAACAGCTAGAAAAGACGCATTTGGAAAATATGCAATGTAATAACATAGCCAATATTTATTGTTAAGAAAGCAGAGGACTGTTCATAAACCCAGAAAGTCTGTTTTCGATTATGCTACAAACACCTTTTAAAGGCGCATTGGTTACTTTAACGATCATATGTACCTTCTGGGTACAAACAGGTTTGTGGAGCAAGAGACTAGTGCTGGTTCAGATTTGCAGAATCTCTCTGAATTTGAACTTCGCTTCCCAGAAGAAAGGTGACCAACAAGAAAGGCCTGAAAGTTCATCAAGATACAAGGCCAAGTTAGTCCAAAGTCTGCTATGGGGGTAAATGGATTAAGGATCCTTATTGAATAATTACTTTGGACTTTGAAAACTGTTGACTAGGTACCCACTTCTATAATGGTGTTCAACACTTCACAGTACTCACAATTTACAAACGGATTAAGGTGATAAGTGAAAACATTAGGATACAATCTGTATTAAACATCTCATACACCTATATTATCAGCAAACCCCAGGTTGCCACCAACAATTTTATCTTTAAGGAATGCAAATCTTTATTCCTTACACTCTAGTTGCTTACTTGTTAATAATAATAATAATAATAATAATAATAATAATAATAATAATAATAATAATTTAAAAAAAAAAAAAGTTACTTACCTGGCCTTTTGCTGCCGCTCCAATTGCTCTGTTCTTGGGGCCAAATGAAATGCATGCTCTGCAAGATAAACATTTCACATATCAGTGAAATTTAGCAAAATAGCCACTGAAAGGCATGGCAACAAGGTAAAATATTCATTTTGTCCAGACCTGTGAAAGCTGGGCAGCTGTAATCAATTTTAGCTATATGGCTCATAAATGTACCACTCACTGCCACTTTGTACAACTAAAACTGAAAAACCTGATCAGATAAGTTGTAGGGGTCAATTTAGGGAAGGAATGGAAACCGTTGCCATGTTAAAATGCACACTATTAGAAGATTTTGTTGTGTATTCGTGATCACCAACATCGTTTGGGACTACATGTCCAACAGTGTCTGCTAGTAGAGTATTAGGAGGCATACAGTTCATAAATAAACGCAGCGCCATTGTTAGTTATTTCTCTGTGTATTGCTCATCTTTTGGCAAAGGCTTCACATATCCACATATCCAGGACTCGTGTAAGGAAATTACTCCCACAATTTCAAGAGCAAACCTGTTCTCAAAACAGAGCCTCACTAACACGAGCCAGGATGTTCGCAATGCCACACCCAAGACTTTAATGCTAATTTATTGTAAGGTTGTGCTGTGAAATCTATTACAGAAGTAATTGATTTTCAATGTTCACAAGTAGATTTGGTATTAAGAGTCAAGTTTCCCTAATACATTCACACTTTTCACTCCAGTTTCACACGCACATTCAATCACATCTCTTTATGAACAGCAACCAATCAGACATTCCATACATATCGCTTGGACAGTCTAAAAAAAAACCTCACTAATTATTTCTAAGGATGTTTAAGGATACAATAGACCCAAGATTACACTGACAGACTCCAGACCTGTTACAGGTCATACGAAGGATTATATTAGCAACAGTGCTATATACAAACTCTAACAGACTATGTGCACCAGGGAAAGGATTACAAAATAAAAAGGATTAATAAGCACCATACAAACTTTCACAGGAGTAAAGTCTGCTGAAAGTTATGCTTTAATTAGTACAATAAAATTAAAGTATCTAAGACAAGGGGTCTATTTATAATATGTAATACCCTTCTTTGGAAAAAGCATGATTGATTTCATGATGTTGCTATGTAAATCAAACTAATTAATAAAGAAATCAAACACCTACGCAACAGGCCTAAAAATACCTATCTACACAGTAGGTATTATGTTTGGCACAGCAGCTGGTGGACATTTGCCGATGATGATTAGCTACCCAAAAGTTAGCCATTACTACTATAGAGTCTAAAAACAATAAAATGAAATGGTAATGCGATAAGTAATCTAGGTTTCCGTACAGTCTGATTCACAATAGAAGTGGTTGAACATTGCCAAATCATGTTATGTTATGAAAGTCACTTCCTTTAAAAGCCCAAAGAACAAACTGATTTCCATACTTAAAAACCAAGTCTAGGTTTTTGCAGAAAGCACTGAAAGGAACATTTCACTTTAAAAACACGTTATTTAGTAGATATACCCCTAATGAAAACATGCAAGATTTTTTGTTTGTAGTCTTTTCAAGTCCTTTTATTCCCGGCACAGACTAAAAGCCCACCAGTAGCTTTCCAGGCAGGATGCAAGGGTAAAATGAGCACGGAGGCGCTCTATAGAGCTGCCCTAATGGGGAAGATAGCCTCCCCGACTGCCAGCAATTATTTATAAAAGTGACAATAGAAATAAAATAGAAATCAGCACTGTTATAAACTGCACTTAAAATGAGCATATCCTGGCATGAGTGTGGAGTGTTCCTTTAAAGAAATAGTCTAAGCACTTTACCTTGAAACATTTTGCAAAACCCATGCTTACTAGAGTCCTCAGAAAGACAGTTCCCAGTGGAGGTAGAGTTAAAGGGTACTTTTAAACAAAAAAAAAAAAGGTCAGGGTGGTAGCAGTGTGTATGTGCAGCGTTTCTCTTGAAAAGCTGCACATACTAAGATATCTGCAGTTTTGTTCTGGACTGCCAAATGTCAATGCTGCCCCCCCAAAAAATAAAAAATGATATACAATATAAACATTTTATAAAAAATAAAAATGCAGGGACATTGTGTTGACAGCAGAACAGCCACATTAAGCTGTAGTTCTGGTGACTATAGTGTCCCTTTAAATGATAAATAAAATTGAATCTATACACTGTGCTATCAGACTTCCTAGCAAATGTACACTTTCTTTAAAACCTATAGCACCTTCTGGTCTCATTTTATTGAACACCCTATATGACAGGAGTGCAGAAGAACCCCTTCTACAGGTGGTTCAACTGCAGTTAAAGCTTCACTAGCAAACACATCCTCTGCTTGCTATAGAAGTATAGGAAAGAAGTGACAGATGTTGCTTCAATACGACACAGCTGCATTGGCAATGAAGACAGCATGTCAACATCATGGAAAAGAACAGTTTTGTTTGAAGAAGCATTCTCCAGCACAGACCATCATATTAGATAGAGGAGAGCAGGGCAACACAGAACAACCACCTATGTGCCAACATACAAAAAAAAATAAAAAATCACCATAGTTAAAAAGTACAATATTTAAAGCAGTGTGGCAATGAACCCATATATTTCCGCTGAGAAAAAGCAGGACTAATATACATTTTAACAATTCTCATGTCCAGAACAAATCACTGTTGTACTGAAGAATACTTGATTGTATCAACTATATTTTAAAGGGACACTATAGTCACCAGAACAACTTCAGCTTAATGTAGTTGTTCTGGTGAGTATAATAGCTACCTTCAGGCATTTTCATGCAAACACTGCCTTTTCAAAGTAAAGGCAGTGTTTACATTGCCCCTAGGGACACCTCCAAGTGGCCACTGGAGGGCCTTCCTGGCTCAGGGCTGCACAGTAAGCAGCCCTGCTGTTCAGCGTCCCAACTCTCTGCATGGATACGCTGAATTTTCCTCATATCTATGAGGAGGTGCTGATTGGCAAAAACAGTGTTTGGCCCAGCCCCCTTGCCTGATTTTAGCCAATCAAATCCTTTCCCCATATAAAAGCTTAGGTTTGGCTAAAAATTGGCATTTTTGATGATGTCACCAAGGGGGCGGGGCAGCGCCGACAGACCTGTAGAAACAGCTGAAAATAAGATGAGTGTTAACCCATTCTGAGGGTGGGTTTTCACTATAGGGTCAGGAATATGTTTGTGTTCCTGACCCTATAGTGATCCTTTAACCCCTTAAGGACTAAGATTCTGGAATAAAAGGGAATCACACGTCATGTGTTTAAGGGGTTAATGCAACATAGGAAGGAAAAAGGAATGTTGTCAGCATGACAGCACACTTTATTTTTATTTTTTTATTTATCAGTTTAGGCCGGATAGCTCTTTGTTCCCACCATATTTATATAATAATAAAAGAAAAAAAAAAAAAAACACACACCACACACCACACACTCCTTTGAGCACCTCCATACCATAACAGATCGGGTAGGGCCAACAGACCTGTGTGACGCTAAAATAAAGGTGGGTTTTCAACTTAAATAAGTGGTGCAAGAGGGGGCCAGAGGGCTTAACAGTGTTTTTAACAGGGATCGACCGATATTGATTTTTTAGAGCCGATACCGATATCCTGTGAACTTTCAGGCCGATAGCCGATATAATTTGACGATATTCTGTACATTTACCATTTTGGAAAATAAAAAACTATTTCTAAAGGTAAATGCACAAAATATACATGCCACGTGTAGTGGATGCAGTGTGTTTAGACAGGGGAGCTGTGTATGTGTGTGTAGTGGATGCAGTGTGTGTTTGTATATAATGCAGTGTGTGTTTGTATAGTGTGTGTGTAGATAATGCAGTGTGTGTGTAGATAATGCAGTGTGTGTGTAGATAATGCAGTGTGTGTGTAGATAATGCAGTGTGTGTGTAGATAATGCAGTGTGTGTGTAGATAATGCAGTGTGTGTGTAGATAATGCAGTGTGTGTGTAGATAATGCGTGTTTGTATAGTCTGTGTGTATATAATGCGTGTATATAATACAGTGTGTTTGTGTAGTGTGCATTATATATACACACACTATACAAACACACTGCATTATATATACACACACACTATACAAACACTGAATTATATACACAGTGTGTTTGTGTAGTGTATGTGTATAATAATAGTGTGTGTGAGGGGGCATTTTTTATTAAAAATGTTTTTTTTTATTTTTATATTAAATTATTATTATTTTTTTATATATTTAATTATTATTATTTATTTTTTGTTGTCCCCCCTCCCTGCTTGTTGCCTTGCCAGGGAGGGGGGATTATGCTAATCCCTGGTGGTCCAGTGGCATTGGCTTAGCTGGGGGAGGGGAGGGAAGTGGGGTGGGCAGCAAGCGTTTACTCACCTCCCAGCAGCTCCTCCAGCTCCCCAGTGTAAATCTCGCGAGACCCGCGGCCGTCAGAGCTGGCCGCGGGTCTCGCGAGATTTACACTGGGGAGCTGCTGGGAGGTGAGTAAATGCTTGCTGCCCGCCCCCCAGGACCGCCGGGCTTGTAATGAGCCTGGCGGTCCTGGGAGGTATTATCGGCAATATCGGTATCCCTATTGGCCGATACCGATATTGCCGAAAATACCGAATATCGGCCGATTATATCGGTAAAACCGATAATCGGTCGATCCCTAGTTTTTAACACCATAGGGTCAGGAATACACATTTATCATTTTAGGGTAAGATACACCTTTTAAAATTCCCCTTTTCCAGCATCCAGGAGCTACTTATCACTCCTGTTCCCGCGATGTCATGGAGGTGGTATACGATGGTCCAATATAATGCTGGTCAAGGAGGAGAATTTGAGGACCTGATGTACATGCACAGCACATACCAAGCGCCCACTCAAGCTTCCTCATAGAAAGACAGTTTTATTCTGTCAGTGCTCAGAAATTTTCAGGAAGGTGGTGCAAGTGACATGCAGGGATGTGTGATTAGGGCTGCATAAACAAATGGCAGAGAATGGATCAGTGAGACTGCAGGGACATGATCTATACACCAAAACTGCTTCATTAAGATAAAGGTGTTTTGGTGACTATGGTGTCCTTTTAAGCTAAAAATAGTGTTGGGTCTACAGTATCCCTTTAAGGAAGGATCCATTACAGTTAAACTTATGCATCCGCAATTTATCAAATCCATCAAAAGGATTCCACAGAAGTTCAAACAACATGGACAGGAGAACTAAATAGTGGAACTGTATACTGAGATTCAAAACAAGAAAATTATAAATATACATAAAATGCAAGTAAAACATATTAACCCCTTAAGGACACATGACGTGTGTGACACGTCATGATTCCCTTTTATTCCAGAAGTTTGGTCCTTAAGGGGTTAAAGGGACACTCCCCTCCCACTCCCATTGAAAACATGTGCACAAGAATCATGTTTTTTTCCCCCCATTGGGATTGTATTTAAAAACAGCAAAACAGCTTGTAAATTGTGCACATCTCGTGTGAAGCTTTTGCAAGCCATCCCCTTCTATCCCAGTCCAAGCTTTTTGTGGCTGTCCAATCACAGACTTCCAAAAGCAGCACAATGCAAATCTTTTGCAAGACGTGCTCTGAGGAATGGTCTGCCTCTTGAGTTTAGCTTCATTAAGCTAAACAACAAGGAAGTATCAGCATCAGTTGTCCGATGAAAAGCTAGGAAAGTGTAGCAAGGTCAATTAATAGAAGAGTCAACTTCTATTGAAAATTGCACTTTTTGTAAAATGAAAACGAAGATACACCCTTCACAAAGCTCTTTAGCGGTCTGGAGTACACCATTAAAGATATAAAATATGGAAAGTAAAAAACTGAAAGACAAATAAGCTACAGTAGTGCTTTAAATAGGAAATTTTAAGTACCTTCACCACTAAAGCTCACTGCAGCGGTTAAAAGAATACCATTAGACACCATTGCCACAGTATCTGTGAAACCATTTGGGCCAATATATACTACTTGATTTAGATTACAATGCTGTAGGATCACAAATTGCTGCTGCTCAGCAGTGTTTTATGGCACACAAAGCAGTCACCGTAAAAGTATGCAAACATGTACAGAGGCACAGTGTGTTCCTCAATCATAAAATAAAAAAAGCACTCACACAAGCCCAAAACACTACAGATATGAACTCATCATTCACTAACTCCAAAACTTCATACAAAATTAGAAATGAACTATCATTAACTCACAGTGCCAACTGTTGTACAATATTCAATAAAAAAAAATACACACCTTAGGGAGATGATGTATCTGGAAACAGACAAGTATTTGTTGTTTTTCTAGTATGTCTTTTCAGTTTAAAATTTAATAGAAAAAACTCAGATGTAGTTTTTTTCTAAAAGGGACATTAAGCAGCAGAACCACTACAGCTTAAAAGACCACTAAACTAATTTTCCTGGCACTATAATATTAATAGGTCCCCCCACCCTCCGGGCTCTAGGGGGAGGAAGTGGTTAAATCACTTACCTTTCTCCAGCCCCGGGATCCCTCGGCGCTGGGGGCTCTCCTCTTCCTTCGGCTGAATGCGCATGCGCGACAAGTGCCGCACGCGCAGTCAGTCCATAGGAAAGCATTCTCAATGCTTTCCTATGAACGCTGGCGTCTTCTCACTGTGAAAATCTGAGTGAGAAGCGCGGAAGCAGGCTGGATTAACCCATATGTAAACATAGCAGTTTCTCTGAAACTGCTATGTTTACAGCTGCAGGGTTAACCCTAGACGGACTCATTGAGCTGAAGTGGTCTGGGTGCCTACAGTGGTCCTTTAATATGGAGGTATGCTTACATTGCTTCACACGTCCCCACCCACCAGTTGTCACTCAAACACTAGAGGAGCTTCCCGGTCTGGTATTGCAATCCTTGCAGGACAGACATTCAGCGCATTCACGCTCTGTATGGAAAAGCTGAAAGCTCCCAATAGAGAAATAATGAGTCCGTTCAGCATTATAAGGCTATGCATATTGGCAGTGTAGGGACTGTCACAAATGTGGGGAAGCATTGAATTGCCAAGATAGTCAGGGAAGGAGCATTGGACATGCTGAGACTGAACCAACATGGGACTAAAGGCAAGAAGATCTTAAAGGGAATCTCCAGTGCCAGGAAAACAATCCGTTTTCCTGGCACAGCAGGTCCCCTCTCCCTCCCACACACCAATCCCCGGTTGCTGAAGGGGTGAAAACCCCTTCAGTGACTTACCAGAGGCAGTCACTGCTTCACGACGCTGCTTCTTCCTCCGCGCCACTCCTCCCTCTGATTGCGTCGGCCGGTGGGCGAGACTGATCCCGCCCACCGGCCAGGGAGACCTAATGCGCATGCGCAGCAATGCCGTGCATGCGCATTAGCTCTCCCCATAGGAAAGCATTGAAAATGCATTTCAATGCTTTCCAATGGGGAAATGAGCGACGCTGGAGGTCCTCACACAGCGTGAGGACGTCCAGCGATGCTCTAGCACAGGTTTCATGTGCTAGAAACCAGGAAGTGCCCTCTAGTGGCGGTCTAGTAGACCGCCACTAGAGGTGGTGTTAACCCTGCAAGGTAATTATTGCAGTTTATAAAAAAAACTGCAATAATTACACTTGCAGGGTTAAGAGTAGTGGGAGTTGGCACCCAGACCACTTCAATGGGCAGAAGTGGTCTGGGTGCCTGGAGTGTCCCTTTAATAGTGGAGAAAGTGCCAATGTTACAATTGTGTGTTTGTACTCCTAAAGGAAGAGAGTGTTTCTTTTAACCCCTTAAGGACACATGACGTGTCTGACACGTCATGATTCCCTTTTATTCCATAAGTTTGGTCCTTAAGGGGTTAAGGACCAAACTTCTGGAATAAAAGGGAATCATGACTTGTCACGTTTCCTTAAGGGGTTAAACAAAACAAATATCCTTGTTTTTGTTTTGATTAAAATTTCTCATAGAAGAAGCATTGTAGACACGCCACATACACAGCTTTCAGTATGATAAACTCATCCAATACTCAATTAACACGCAGTGTCTGCATTCTTTGCATGCTGATGCGAGACATCCAATAGATTTGATAATTGAAGCTATTTTAGCCTGGCACTTGTAGTTCATTAGATAGTGACTAGAGGCGTGAGGATTGCACAAATTAAATAGTACATTTCTCAGAATCGGCAACTATGACAGAGCGGCAGACTTATCTATGCCCCAAACAAGTACTTTATTAAAATGAGGAGATTTGGTGCCTAACCCCTTAAGGACACATGACATGTGTGACATGTCATGATTCCCTTTTATTCCAGAAGTTTGGTCCTTAAGAGGTTAAACTTCCTTTAAAAAGAACATAGCTCTAGTGGTTAGTTGGGATGTGCCTTTACCATTTGTAGGTGTAATAACATTAGAAAAGACTTTAAGGTTATTTGGTTAAAGAGGACTTTGTACCCAAGATTAAAGGAACCCTCCAAGCACCATATACACTAGTTTTGCAGTGGTTATGGTGCCATGAGTACCAAACCATTGTAAGAGTCAAACCATTAAAGGATGGTTTGACATCTTACCTGAGGTCCACTGGGTGCTGCTAACCACCAGAAGTTTCTAAGTGGGAACTCCCATCATCTCTCTTAAACAATGCAGGGTTTAGTTCATTGGTTGAGAGTGGCAGCAAACACTCTCAGTCAATGAGCCCAGTACAATTTAATCTCCCAGCTTGTCAAATGAGAGCAGTTGTGTCTTGGGTAACACCCCACCTGGTTTCTCACGATAGAAAAAATCAAATCAGAATAAAGAAGTTCACTTCTTTATTAGTCCAAATATCTGTATGACATGGGCAGTAGAAGAAGAAGCTGTGAGCATTGCCTTCTTTGGTGATTCAAAAAGATCAAAATCCGACTGCATGAGCAGTTGCCATCAAATATTTTGGACAGATAATGAGGATGTAAAGGTTACTCAAAATCTCAGTACATTATACCAAATATGCTGGGCTTAGTGTGCCTGAAAAATCACACAGTTTTGGTTAAAAATCACAGGAACCTTACTCAAAGCCTCCTAGCAGAAAAACCTCTAATGTAAAATTGTTATTAGTTATGGAGCCTCAAGTGCATTTTAACATAACACTCCAAGTACTATAACCACTTCAGCATTTTATAGTTATGTCACTATAAGTAACATGTCCTCATCCAAGTAATAAGAGAAATTACCTGGGGTGTGCAAAAAACATTGCTCTCCATCACAACTTCTTATGTAGAATCATATGAGCCAAGTTCAATGCTACAGAGCTGTAGTGGTTATCACACGAACTGTTTCTTTAAAGAAAGTGTAAATCTCTGGAATTATCCAGTTTAGTGAATATACATATATGTTAGGCGATTGCCAAAAAATGGGATGGAACCATATGAGCAATTTTACAGAGAAAGAAACACACACACACACAAACGAATGCAATAAAGTAGGATTGTAAAGATGTGCTCTCCCTGTGCTTATAGAATATTTCTATTTACAATTTTATATTTTGATACTAAAGTACAGTAGTAATGGCATTTGGGTTGCTTGATCCATCATGTTTTGCTGGACATTTAACTTCATGCTGTTGTGTAACACAATAGAAGTGCTGCCATGTAATATGAAGAACTTATATGGTGTGGATGGAAACTAATTTACGGAGCAAACTAAGAATTATGACCACAATAGCTCATTATATGGGTTTTCTAGTACAAAGAGTCTTTGGGTGCCATCACATCAGTTTGCTTCACACCGTTTTCAAGCAGCTTGACATAAAGTAGGGTCTCCTCGACCCATCTGCAACGGCTTATGCTTTACCAACTATCATGCAGAGATATAGGCCGACTGCACACTAGATTTCTAGCTCAGGTAAGTGTTGTCCCTCACTATTGGTTCACACTTGTGCGTTGGCTGACCTGCTGTAGAAGGTCTGATTTCTAGGGGTCAAGAGAGCTTCGTTAATATTAAATCAGCATTAAAATAAGTCAAAATATTAAGTTAATTGTACTGGTTATGGTGCTTTGACAAGGAGCTCTCCAATAGGTTTCCTTTATTGATTTTCCTCTTGCAGTATATAAATGCTGAAAAGCACACTTTCCTCTGCCCACCAGTCCAGCTCACAATACCCGCTGTTCCTGTGCGTCCAACTCGTCTTGCTGCAATGTATGTCTGTTAGTCCACCTATTGTACAGCGCTACAGAATGTGCTGGCGCTTTATAAATAATAATTTGATAGTGGCACTTAACCCCACTCTGTTCTTTTGCGTCCAACTCGTCTGATTACAAATACATGTCTGTTAGTCCACCTATTGTACAGCGCTGCAGAATTTGTTGGCGCTTTATAAATAATACTGTAATAATAATACTGTAATAATAATAACATTTAGTAGAAAAGCCACAATAAAGTGTCTGCATGTGCCAGTCTGGCTAAGGGACACGGCGTATTAACATTATTATATAAAGCTGCTATGGATGCTCAGCCAGGCAGGGCCTCTATATACCATGTGTGGCCCAGCTCGGGTGGATGTAGAACTCCCATAATGCTTTGCTCCCCCCGTGATATCGCTCTTCCTCCGGCTGAGTGATGGCCGGAGAGCCGGGCTGCGCACGCTGATGGCAGGCCGGAGAGCCGGGCTGTGCACGCTGAGGGCGTGTGTGTGTGTGTGAGGCGATGGCTGACAGCAAGCATGGCGGCGCCGGTGCGCGATACTCACGGAGTGCTGCGGTCGCTGTACTCATTGGCCACCGTCTCGATGCCTCCGGCCCGGGCCACGGCGACGTAGCAGCTCTGGAAGCCCAAGTCAAAACCCACTACCGACATGGCTGCGGCGGGCGGGGGGGCGGAGTGAGCGAGCGAGGCGGAGGGACACTGAAAGCGAGCGAGGCGGCCGCACGACGCTCCACCGTGCGGGGATGAATGGAGCTGGGGGTGAGATCTCGAAAGTTCTCGCTGTCAGAGGAGGAGTAAAAGGAGGGAAGAAGCAAGCTGCCGGCCGGCGTCGCGAGATCTTGAGACGTCATGCTCTCGTCCCCGCTCTGGCCAATCGGGTGAACCCTGCGCCTCTCCCGGACCAATGAGCGGCTCGGGGCCCCGCGACGTCATCGGCGGTGTCTGGGTGACTAAGCTTGCCCGCCTTAACGCTTCATTTTTTTTTCTTCCAAGGGTAGGGGGCGGGGCGGGGCGTCCGCCGTGGGGTTCAGTGCGTCACGCGCACGGTGATGCAGTTGCTAAGGTTACTTCCAGGGAATGGGAGGGCTCCCCTGGGCCATGACGTCATGGTCCCATTAATAAGCTATGGTGCAATAGTGGGGTCTTTTCAGGGGGCCCAAAGTAACCAAACTAGATTTGGGAGCGCGTAGATTTTGAGAATCCGCCATTTGTCTGTTTTGACCTTAATTTAGCCATTTTTTTTTTTTTTTTTATTACTGGTATTGATAAAGCGCCAACATATTCCGCAGCGCTGTACAATTTGGGAAAAGACAGTACAATATAAACAGACCTATACAAAAGGTAGGGGGCCGTGAGCTCCTGACATTTCTCATGGAACTGGATAACCCTGGCCCATATTTACTAAGGTGCCAATTGTTGGGGATGCAAAGTGAATTTGGAGTTTCAGGTTAAAGTAGCGCAAGTGAAAACCCAGTTGTGGTTGGAGAATTTGCCAGCTATTTTAGCCTAAAACTTAAAATTAATGTGTGGATTTGTATTTCCCTATAAACAAATGAATGCCAATATGCCCAATGTACACAAAAAAAGATCATCTGGAAAAATTCTCTGACACAGCTGGAGTAACAACTTGGCTACTTAGACTGAATTTTAATATTCGCTAAAGATTTTAAAGAATTTTTGGGAAATCAAATTGAATTTCAGATTTAAGGTAACTGAACTGGAAGCATTGCTGACTTCGTCTATTTTGGTTTTAATTGTACAGTAAAAAGAATGAAGCGCTTATGTATTATGGAGATTGTATAATTATTCACCTTTGGGAAATTGAGGGGTGTTCCCTTGAATGCCAGAAAAAAATGCGTTGATATCTATAAAAGATAATCTGACATAGTATAGACTGTATATAATTTTACATAGATTAATACAATAATATTTAAACTCACAAACAGAGAGCTATAGACCCAGCTCTGGTGTGTATCACTTCTGGGTCCGTTAAGGAACAACATTTCTTGTCCTGCAGGGGGGAATGGAAGCACAAACGATTGCGCAATATTGCTGATACTGTTCTTAATATATAAAGCAGATTCCCAAGTTAGTACTTACAATATCTGGAGTCAGTATTAATGACTCAATTCCACAGCGTTGTGCAGGTTTGGGACTGCACTCCCATCTGTTAAAATGAATTCTGGAACCAGGATAAATTGGTAAAATAAAAGCTAAGTTTATTATAATAAAGTATAAAATAAATTTAAAAAGGCAACAGTGTCCTTTTAAAAATGGAACAATGTCCTCTAGAGGACAGCTCTCTGTGAGTTTAAATATTATTGTATTAATCTCTGTAAAATTATATACAGTCTATACTATGTCAGATTATCTTTTATAGATACCAACGCATTTTTTTCTGGCATTCAAGGGAACACCCCTCAATTTCCCAAAGGTGAATAATTATACAATCTCCATAATACATTCTTTTTACTGTACAATTTTTCGTTTGTGATTTTAGAAGGTATCGCAGCTGGTTTTTAAATATCTATATGTATTGACAAATTAGAGAAGTGGTAAATAAGCGCTGGTCCTTACTCCATTTTCTTGTTTTTTATTTTGGTTTTAAGTTTGAAATTCACGTTGACAGTTCTCACTTTAGTGAAAAATTCTGTAAAATTTCAGTTTGTTACAGTCCAAAGTTTACTGAATAATATCACTTTAATGAATAACTAACTTAACTATCAGGGCACGTGTCATTTTTATTACTTTAATGTCAGGAATACCTTTTTTTGACAGAGCTTGTTAATGCAAGGAAATTCCTTTTAACAGTGGTGGTAAGGTTAAAGTTTGTGTGGTATATATAAATGGTCAGATAAGATGGGCCACATGACTTTATATGCTGTTCGTTTTCAACATGTAGTGGCTCAAAAAGACATGATGTAAACATTCCACTGGTCCCTGTGATAATTGCCTTACTTTTATTACTTTGTACAATTTTTTTTTTTTTTTTTTTAAATTCTTTATTTATTCCAGTGCAAGACATCACAAGCAGATTACATACATCAACTGTGCGATCAGCGCAAACAAGTATATATACTGAGAATAAAGCACTTTACTTTTACAAGACAAGGTAGTAGATAAGGTCTGTTAACAGGGATCGCCAAGTATCAGCAGGTTTCCACCCTCCTGAGTAAACAGCTGTCCATAGGAAGCTTGGACATCCTGCCTGGGGTTTTTTCCATATATAAAACATGAAACTGACATTAAACATTAAGGAAAGATCGCGTTCATAAGGTCAAAATAATAATATTACACCATTTTGCCGTATGAAAAGCATAACGTTTCCCCGCAACATTTCGGTGTTCCCTATGTATAGTCCGCATATGCGATCTTGACCAAAAAATAAAAATAAAAAATAAAAATAAAAATTAAAGGTAAAGAAGAAAGGAAAAGTGTAAGAGGTGCCTTGGAGATCCGAGGACTTAGAGAAGGAGGACATAAGGGTAGGGAGTTAGGGGGGGGGGGGGTAGGCCGAGGGAAAGTGCCCAGGAGATAGGTGTCTGAAAATGTATCCCTATTGTGTCCCCGCTGTCTCTCGCTGGAGGCCACAGGAGCGTTCCCTGTGTCCAAATCAAAATACAGCATCCTGCCGCCCTCCTTGTACTTCCTCCCACAAGCTAGTGGGGTCCTTATGTCACCCGACCCAACTCAAGCGTTTGCTGTGCTATTGATCCAGGGGTCCCATATTTTATCAAATTTCTTCTGAGTCCCCCTGACCTGAGCCGTCAGCTTATCCATCAGAAAAGTATCTCTGATTTTCTGCTTGACCATCTCAATAGTAGGTGATCTCCTCTGCAGCGACACCTGCGCCAGTGCTCTCCTAGCAGCTAGGTTTATTTTATGAACAAGAGCTTGTTCCGCTCTCGTCCAGCCATCCATGGATCTTGACAGCAGGTACACCCATGGGTCTAACTTCACCTCTCTTCCCCATACTTCTCGCTGCAAAGCCGCAATCCTTTTCCAATAGGCTTGTGCCTCCGCGCAGTCCCACCACATCTGCATATAGGTGCCCCTAATACTGCAGCCCCTCCAGCATAGGTCCGTCGGGTTTACACCCATACGGCACAGTTTCACTGGGGTGGTGTACCACCGAAACATTATCTTGTAAGATTGTTCCTGCACAGAGACACATACCGAGGACTTTGCGTCCGTTTCCCAAATATCCTGCCATTCTACTCCCTCCAATGTCTCCTTAAGGTCTGCCTCCCACTGGTCCGTATATCCAAGATCCCCCCATTCCAGAGTACGCAAGCTTAAATGAGAGTACAAACAAGATATGATGCCGGTCGGGAACTGTTCCCCTTTGCACATCTTTTCAAAAAAAGTCAACGGGGCCAGCGCCGCCGGAGGGGGGGTCACCACGAGAGGTACAACAGACAGGAGGCGGGAGAAGCTCCCCAACAACAGGAGGAAAAATTGATATACAACCTCTCAGGTAGGCCCCTAACATTACAGGAAGAAAAAGTGTTAAACAAAGGCTTATCTTTTGTTCCCACTCCAACCCCATATTGGTATGAGTATGATGTGGCCATTTATAAATTCTTGAGACAACTTAAATTGAAAGCTCATTTTTTTGTCGCAGATGCTGAGAGAGACACACAGAGCCAAACGGGAAATACAGACACACTAATGGAGACAACACGACGGACGCTCTCTTCCATGGAACAATCCATCTCACTGGACACAGGTCTGAAGCCTAAAAGCACTTTTACTCCGTACATGTTCAATCAGTCTATTGACATATACTCTAATCTAGTGAAGAAAGATGTTAAGCAATTGAGGAAGAAAAGACAAAGGAAGGGTAGATTTTGCCAACAGAAACCTAACTTCACTAGGAAGGAATGGCTAATACTCAATTCTCTGAAAGATGACAATTCAATAGTCATTAAGCCCGCAGACAAGGGTGGGGCACTGGTGATTATGGACAGGGACTATTATGTTAGAGAAATCCGATCACAACTTCATGACATAACAAGTTATCAACAAATAGAAGGGAATCCCATCCAACGGTTACAGCTCACCTTAAGCACACTGAATAAGGATGCGCTGGAGAAGGGCATAATCTCAGAGGGAGAGTATAGATACATGGATAAGAAATTTCCCACCGTTCCGGTTTTCTATACTCTCCCTAAGATTCATAAAAACCCAGAAGCCCCACCAGGAAGGCCCATAGTCAGCGGAACAAATTCGGTATTGCAACCACCAGCAATGATCCTTGATAAGTACCTAATTAAATATGTACCCCAACAGAAATCATACATCAAAGACACAAATGAATTCCTCAAATTGATAGATAATCTGATGATTGAGGCACACACAGAGGTTTGGCTTGTCACGTTAGATGTCCAGTCATTATACACATCGATCACCCACACTGAAGGTATAGCAGCAATAGAATGGACATTGGACCAGGATGATACATTAACATTACACCCGGACACAAAAAGATATATTTTGGATTTACTACAATTTGTCCTAACGGAAAACTACTTCCTATTTGAAGATAGTTATTATAGACAAATCAAAGGGACCGCCATGGGTTCAAATGTAGCCCCAACCTATGCGAATATGTACATGAACAGATTGGAGGAACTATATATTTACACCACTCCATTATTTGAGAATTGCATAACATGGAAGAGATTTATAGACGATGTTTTTGTCTGTTGGGGCGGGACAAAGACACAATTAGATACATTTTTCCATACTCTGAACATGTTAGATCCCAATATTAAATTTACAATAACGTGTGACATAGAGTCGGTACCATTTCTGGATACCCGTGTTCATCTACTCAATAATAAGTTATATACCAACATTTACACAAAACCTACTGATAGGAATAATCTCCTTGAATATTCAAGCTATCATCCACGCCATCTCAAAGAAGGCTTACCATATAGCCAACTCCTAAGGGTCAGGAGAATTATCTCACAAGATAATCAAGTGGAACCAGGACTGGATCTGATCTGCAAAAAATTCATGGATAGAGGTTATCCATCAGAGGTAGTCAGCAAACATAAGGAAAGAGTTCAACTTATGGATAGGAACATCATACTTAATCCTACCAGAACAACAGAGAAAATTGAGAGAATACCCTTCATATCCCCATACACCCCTCACAGTAAGGATATTAAAAATATTATCCTTAAACATTGGAACATCTTTGAGGGTGACACTAATCTCCCTACTGAATTTACAAATCCCCCACTGTTCTCCTATTGTAGGGCACAGAATTTGAAAGATAGATTGGTACGTTCCGACATTGGGAGCGGCAAGAAACAACGGAGATTCTTCTCTGAACCAAAAAAAGGCACTTTCCCATGTCTCAATTGTAGACACTGCAATAGCATTATAAGGGGTGAATACTTCGCACACCCTTTATCAGGGAAACAATTCAAGATCTTAGATTATTTCACATGTAACTCTGATTATGTGGTGTACATATTGAAGTGTCCTTGCGGTCTTCTTTATGTTGGAGAAACTACAAGACCGATCAAAGACCGTATTGGTGAACATAAGAGGGACATTAGGGCCGCTATACAAAAGGGAACAGATGCTAAACCAGTGCCTAGACATTTTATTCAACACGGTCACAGCGTAAATCAATTACGCTTTCAAGTGATCGATACTGTCAAGCCCCTACGGAGAGGTGGGGATAGACAGAAGGCACTTTTGTGCAAGGAGACGAAGTGGATTAGTGTCTTGGACACATTATATCCACAGGGTTTGAATGAGGATTATGATTTGAAACATTTTTTATAATACAGGGTAACATTGTTTAAACTTATATACTCTGTACTCAGATCCAAGTAACTGTCATAACATTATGATTTTATCTTTATCAGATTTTGACCATGATTGGTCCGCCTGGTCCCCTATCTCCACCTCTGGCTCTCATAAAATTAACCTATGTTGGTCCGCAACCCGAATAGTTATTACGGGGTTCTCATTTGGGATGGCCATGGATATACTTCATGGGTACACCACTGGTGAGTACATCTCTATTTGTTAAACAGTCGGAGTATTTATCTCTGAGGAGCCATTGCAGTGTCTTAACACTTTATGTACCAATTCGGTGACATACTTTTACTACAGGCTTACAAAGGCTCCTCTGAGTTACACAGATGGGCCACAACAGAGAAATTACATTGATATGGTTCTTTAAAAAACAGAGGATTTAATAAAGTGACTGTGTCCCTTTAAAAATGATATGGAGTGGGTGTCGACCATATCACTTTACAATAATAACAACGACCTATGTTCCTTACAGCATAATCTTTCCCCCTTTTTGGTCATTAACCATACATAATTGTAAATATATAACAGATTAGTATTTTTATTTTAAGTTGTTTCCAACTTTAAACACATTTAAGGTTCTTTTGGATAGTTGGGAATGGTTTTGTGAGTTTTGTAGATATGTAAATATGTTAATAAAGTTATCTTGAGATTTTCGCTCTGTGGAGCACATTCATGTCGATTAGAGTGTGACGTCATCATAGCGCGACCCGCGAGAAAGGGCGGGCGCGCAATAGAGATATAAGCAGCTTCTCACACTCATTCCCGACAGGGCCATTGAAGGGATCATTGGATTCCGAGCGCGCAGCCCGTTATAGCACCCCACCGCCTGCTACAGCATTTCATCAAAGATAAAGAGACCCTCTACAAACAACGAGCAAGCAAGGAAGGAGCCTGGAGGACGCATTGCACAAAGGAGGACTGACTACATGTTCCTCTATCCTGACACAGACCGGAGATAATCCCTTGGACGCAGACACAAACAACAAATGATACAGGGAATCCTCTGGCCTCCAACTGTGGTGAGATCTAACCATTTAACACTTGGAGTAATAACTACTTATAATCATCAGTGTATACACATTTGGACTGTAAATACTTTTTTCATTTTTTCTAATTTTTTCTTATTTTTTCTGCTTTTTACTGTTTTATTCTTTTGGACATTCTCTTTGTTTTTTCACATATATTTTTTCTATAGTACTGATGAATTTTTTCTATATTACTGATGAATTTTTTCTGTACAGTGTATATAAGAGATAGAGGGCTCTCTATCATATAGTGCCTCTGTGCACTTTACTTGATTATCTATTGCGGTTTATATTGGGGGCTTTCTGTATATATTAATTATTGTTTAGGTGCATTGGTAGGATTGTAGATATATTTTGTTAGTCATTAAGTATACCTTTATGATATTCTATTCGCTTTGATTATTTAAATAAAACTATTTTTGCAAGAATTAGCTTCTAAGCAGTATTTATACAGAGTGCGGTATCCTTTTTTGTTGCAGCGCCGCCGTTTTGACCAGGGGATCTCTGACAAAATCCCGAAGCTGGAGATACCGAAAATAGTCAAAGGGGCGCAGCGGAGCTCTGCTTCGCAGCACATCGAATGTAATAAAAGAGCCATTTTCGAATAACTCACATAACCTTTGCATCCCTGCGTTCTCTATACCCTTGAAATCTCGGGGATACAATCCCGGCGAAAAAGCCTTGTTCCTCAGGAAGGGGGTCATGGGCGATAAGGTAGAGGTCAAGCCATATTTGACGGCGGCAGTGTCCCAAATCTTAAGTGAGCTGTGTATCGCCGGGCACACCACTTGATCAGTCGGTCTATGTTCTTTAGGGGTCCACATAAGGAATTGAGGCATGTCCTGTCCCATCAGAGAGGATTCCAAGTCCACCCACCTCCTTTCCCCTGGGGGCGAGTGTCACAGAGCTATTTGAGCCAACTGGGCCGCTGTGTAATAATAGTAAAGGTTCGGAAGGCCAAGGCCTCCCCTGTCCTTCGCTCTATACAGGACATTGCGAGAGACTCTATGGCGTCTGTTTTGCCAAACAAACTTGCCTATGGCCTGTTGAAGCGGCCCCAAGTTAGATTTTGTCACGTGGACCGGAAGAGCCTGGAACAAGAAAAGTATCCTAGGTAGCACATTCATTTTCACTGAGTGTATTCTTCCGATCCACGAGATCGGCTTATCAATCCAACTTTCCATATCACTGATCAGCCGCCGAATCAGCAGAATATAATTTTGCTGGTACAGGAGAGAGGGGTCCGCCGTTAACCACACGCCTAAGTATTTGATCTGATGTCTCTCCATTCGAATATGGTAGGTCTCCGCTATAAACGAAGCCTCAGCTTCCGACATGCCCAGAGGAATCGCACTCGATTTCCCTAGATTGACTTTATAGCCAGCAACTTCGCCGTATATCGTGAGAATCTCTGTAAGAGCCGCCATAGAAGCCTTCGGGTCAGTGAGTGTCAGCAGTACATCATCCGCGAAACCCGAGACCACATAATTCGTACCCCCTACCATAACCCCCTTGATACCCGGAGCCTCCCGTATCGCGTGCAGGAGGGGTTCCAGCGATAGGACAAACAACAGCGGTGAAAGTGGGCACCCCTGTCTCGTGCTGTTGCCCAAGCTAAACGGGGCGATTCGCGCTCCCGAGATCTGTATCTGCGCCTTAACATTGGAATACATAGCCCGAACAGCCGTTACAAATCTGGCCGGCAAGCCGAAGTGATGTAAGACTTCGAATAGGTAATCCCACTTGACCCTATCGAACGCCTTTTCAGCGTCTAGTGACAACATCAGTGTCGGTGTGCCCCTTGCAACCTGTCTCCCTATAAGGTCAATATTTCGCCTCGTGTTTTCAAAAAGCTGCCGACCTGGAATGAAGCCAACCTGGTCCGGATGTATCAGCCCCGTAAGGAGCGGGTTTAACCTGCCTGCCATAACTTTAGCTAAGATCTTAGAGTCGTGGTTAATTAGAGATATCGGGCGAAAACTCTCCGGGATCGAGTCATTCTTTCCCGGTTTAGGCAACAGAACTATATTTGCTAAAGACATCTCTCTATCCGGCGTCCCCCCATCCATCAATTCGTTAAGCCAGGGTTCCAGGTGGGGCAGGAGCTCCTCACGGAAAGTTTTATAGTAGCTCCCATCAAAACCGTCAGGTCCCGGCGCTTTATTGCTTTTCAAGGCGGAAATTGCCACATTAATTTCATCAGCTGTAATAGGGTTTTCTAAGGCTGCCGAGGCGCCCATATCCAGCTTTGGAATATGCGAACGAGAAAGGAAAGCCGTATCTTATCCAGAGCCCGGCCTGAGTCCGCGGAGTCGTCTGCAGAATGGTTATAGAGCTTCGTAAAAAAATCCGTAAACACTTTGGCTATCTCTGTGGGGTTCGTCTGGTACTCTCCCGCTGCATTTTTGATCCGTGTTATATGAGTACCCCGTTGCCGCGGACGAAGGGATCTCGCCAACAAAGTGTCCATCTTGTTCGCCTTTTCGTAATAGTTGCGTTTGGACCATACGATAGTTCTCGCGGTGTCGTCTAGGAGTGTTTCCCTAATCGAGTGCCGTACGTCTTGAACCGACAATAAGTTAGTAGGCGTGGGATCTGACTTGTGCCATTGTTCTGCCGTTCTTAAAGTTGCCAGCAATGATGTTAACAGTTGAGACTTCCGTCTTTTCTTCAGTGTCTCTTCCCTGATCAGAACACCCCTAATAACAGTCTTATGAGCAGCCCACATTGTGGCTTTTGATACCCCTGATTCCGCTTCTCTAGTGAAGTATTCCTTAAGTTCTATTCGAACGATGTCGACGACTCCGGGGTCCTGAAGTAAGGATCTGTTCAACTTCCAGGACCAAGGGGAAGCCACACTCAGTTTGTCTAAGGTAAGGGAGATATCCGCATGATCCGACCACGATATGGAGCCCACCGCAGAGTCCGCGACCTTGGGGATAGCTAGTGAGTTTACCAAAAAGAGATCTATCCTAGAATACGTATCGTGGGGAGATGAGTAGAACGTATAGTCAATGTCGTCGGTATGTTGAGCCCTCCAAATATCCACTAATCCTGTTTGCTGCATGAACGTGTGCAATAACTAGTCCTGCCCCCCCCTCCTGTGAGACCGTGGAACTCCCCTACACGGCCCCCATCCATCGCCGGGGTTGGGGCAGCATTAAAGTCGCCCCCTACCACAGTAATACCGTGTGGCAGTGTGAGGATCATGCGTGTCAGCTCCGCCCAGAAGTCGCTGGCTGGCTCATTTGGGGCATAGACATTAATTAAATGTATAACCTGAGAATGCAAGGACCCCGACACCAAGACGTATCGCCCGCCCGGGTCCGAACTAACCTTGCTAACTCTAAATGGGCATCTATGATGCACGAGAACGGCACGCCATTCCTCTTATTGAGGGCTCTGGCCTCATGCGTGGTCCGAAATAAATGATCCTTAAGGGCAAACTTCGCCGATTTTGGCAAGTGTGTCTCCTGCAGGAAAGCAATATATGGGTTCATGCGTTTTAGCTCTCTAAACATTAGCCGCCTCTTATTCGGGGCGTTCAGGCCTTTGACATTAAGGGATATTAGTTTCACAGGCATGAGTCATCCTGTAAGATATCTCTAAAGTTAAGCATTCCAGTCCGTCTGCACTTGAACCAGCCCATCAGGGCTACCGTCGACTCCCCCCCTAGAGGAGAAACAAAAGGAAAGAGGGTAGTAGGGAATGAAAGCAGAGAAAGTAGAAAGGAGAAAAGAAGAAAAAAACCAAAAACTTTGTACATTAATCGCCTGGTCTCACCTATTGCCAGGCGTATTTGGGGTATATGTCCCATCATCCCCAGAAAGACTATAGATCCCTGGGGCTGTAGGGACACGGACCAGCCAATAAAGACACTACTAGAGTGTCTTCTTCTGCACAATTTAAATATAACATATTATAACCTGTGTGAACATAGAGAATGGGTATGGCTTATTAATGATTTATATATATATTTTTTTTTATTCTAATGTTAATTTTAAATGGTCTCCCAGCGGATACGGGAGAAGCACAGCACAGCAACATGTCCTAGTTCAGTGTATACACGCAGTAGTGGGGAGGAAAAGCGGAAAACAAAATCTCAGACACCCCATCTCCCAATAGCCCCGCCGCCCGCAAAAAGTAACAATGACCCTTCCCCACTCTAATGCCCTCAGAAATAGGAGAGGGACACAGAAACTTTAAATATGATCGAGGAGCGAGAAGCAAAAAAGAACAAAACCCTATCCCGACTTGGCAATAAACAACCCTAACCCACCCAACGAGGGGAGGACACCTCCGCAACATGCCAATCCCCGAGGATTACCCTTGCAGCCCCAAACGCTGCTTCCAAACTGAGCCCCCAAGAAATCGCCTCGTAGTGGGCTGGGCCCCAAGACCCACCATCCCATACGCATCCTACATACCCTCCCCTGGGCTCTCATCCGGCGCGATCTCCTCCTCGTCGACTCCCCGTGCATCCGGACCATCTGGAATCCGTGCGCCTCAGTCGCCCGCCTCGTACCACTCTCGGGGGAGGGGGCGCAGGGCCTCCTCAGCCTGAGGGAGCTCCATCAACAATACAGGGTCTTGGATGCCGAGGCTCTTCAGGAACTCCACCGGATCTCCATCCGCTTGCAACACGCTAGTGCGCCCATCTTTAAAGGCAAGCAGCCTGAACGGAAAACCCCAGGCATACTTCACCCCATGCTTCTGCAGCAGCCCCGTCACCGGGCACCACAGCCTCCGCTTTTGAAGGGTAGCTGGAGTCAAATCGTGGAACAGGGTAAGTTCTGCCCCGCCGTAACGAATAGGGCCTTCCCTACCCCGTAGCATTAGGGCTTCTTTCGTCCTGTAGAATAGGAATTTAATAATCACGTCCCTTGGGCGGGCATCGTTCATCCGCTTCGCCCTGAGCGCCCTGTGCGCTCTCTCTATGTGCCATTGGTGATCCGGCACATCGGGCAGCAGAGGCCGTAAGATCTTAGTCACGACCCCCATCATTGAGCCTTCTCCCTCCTGTTCAGGGAGGCCCCGAAGCCTGATGTTGTTCCTCCGGGACCTGTTCCCCAGGTCGTCCAGGGCAGATTCCACTGTAGTCACCCTAGCGGAAAGCCGGTTAATCTGGGCCGCGGTGATGGACTCCACTCGTTGCTCCAACGTTGCCGTCCTCACCCCCAGGGCCTGAATCTCGGCTTTGACTTCACGGGTGGTTCTGGTTATCTCGGCTGCCAGATAACCCTGGACCTCCGCCAACTTAGCCAGGATCTGAGCAGCGTTGGCCTCAGAAACATCCGAAGCCGCCGCCGCGCCTGGGCTGGGAGGTGAGCGAGGCGCCCTCGGGCTCTCCCGTCCGCCATCTTGGGTGTCCGATCTCGTGGCGCGGGAGGCCGCGAATAATTCCGGCACTGTCGCTCCCTGTTCCACCTGCTTTCTGGGCTGTTTTTTCAGGGTTCGTTTGTCCATGTCGACTCCCCAACAAAGTATCCCGGTCAGGTATGTTTTTTAGGCTTTTCTTAGGCTTTAGTTAGCAATTGGCCTCGTGGTCCTAGCGGAGCTTCACTTGGACACGTCCATCTTGCTCCAGCTACAAGCCACGCCCCTCTACTTTGTACAATTTTAAGACTACAATACTTTGATGAATCACCCCATGGGTTGTGATTTACAGGGAACTAAGATATAGACACACACAGTTCCTGGAGAGCGGTAAATGCAAGATTGTGGATTTGTTTATTTAATTAAATTTTTTAGACCTTACAAACATATATTTGCTATATATAGGAGATACGTAAATATATAATTGAATATACTGGGAAGTGGCAGCTCCCTTTCATGTGAAGGGGATATGCATCACTTAAAGCAGTGCTCCCCAACCTTTTTATTGCCGCGGACCGGTAAACGTTTGATAATTTTTCCGTGGCCCGCTTGTTTTGATTTAATAAGACAAAAAAAAACCAGTCACATATATTAAAAAAACACAGACACATACATAGTGAGAAAATCACAAACACAGTCACATAAAGACATAGACTCAAAATTGTTGGTTCACGGTCCCACACATTTCAGACTGAATGTATATAGCATGCTCATGTGAGAGTTAATAAAAATGGGGTACATATGAGGGTATGTGACAGACAGGATAGGTAGGTAGTGTTACACCAGCAGACTAATGCTGATGTAACACCACCTATACTCTGCAGGTTCTTTCCCAGTCACAGACTGGGGGAGTTTCTGTGGCTGGGAACTCAAGGCTGTATTTCAGTCTCCTACCTACCTTGTCCCAAGCTGCCTCTGCTTCCATGCAGTGCCCCTTCTCTCTGTTGCCCGATCACAAGTCTCCTCTGCCCTCTGTTATGGCGCCAGTAGTGTATGCATGGGGGCAGTGTTTGTGGGGCAGTGTGTGTAGTGTGTGTATAGGGGCAGTGTGTGTGGGGCAGTGTGTGTATGGGGGCAGTGTGTGTAGTGTGTGTATGGGGGCAGTGTGTGTAGTGTGTGTATGGGGGCAGTGTTTGTGGGGCAGTGTGTGTAGTGTGTGTATGGGGGCAGTGTTTGTGGGGCAGGTGTGTATGAGGGGGCAGTGTTTGTGGGGCAGTGTGTGTAGTGTGTGTATGGGGGCAGTGTGTGTAGTGTGTGTATGGGGGCAGTGTGTGTAGTGTGTGTATGGGGGCAGTGTGTGTAGTGTGTGCATGGGGGCAGTGTTTGTGGGGCAGTGTGTGTAGTGTGTGTATGGGGGCAGTGTTTGTGGGGCAGGTGTGTATGAGGGGGCAGTGTTTGTGGGGCAGTGTGTGTAGTGTGTGCATGGGGGCAGTGTTTGTGGGGCAATGTGTGTAGTGTGTGCATGGGGCAGTGTGTGTATGGGGGGTAAGGAGGGTAAGGAGGCTTTTTAATATTTTTTTTATTTAATGAAAATTAATATATTCATGTCCCCCCTCCCTTCTTACCTTTACTGGGAGGAGGGGGGACATTTCTTAGTCCCTGGTGGTCCGGTGGGGAATCCCTGGTGGTCCGGTGGTGGTGAGATGAACTCTAGCCCAGTTACAGGGCTAGAGTTCACTCTCGCGAGATTTGGAGCGTTGCCGTGGTTACCGCGGCAACGCTCCAAATCTCGCGAGAGGAGGACCCGGAGGAGCTGCAGGTAAGAGCTCCCGAGTCCTCTCTCATTCACTCCGCTGCCGGCTGTCAGCACAGTGCCTGCGGACCGGGGAGGGAGATCTCTGATCTCCCTCCCCGGTCCGCAGGCACATTGCAGGGCTGGCACTTTGACACTGCCAGCCCTGCATTAGCCGGCAGACTCACACACCCCTGGGCGGCCCGGTACCATTTGATCCACGGACCGGTACCGGTCCGCGGCCCGGGGGTTGGGGAACACTGACTTAAAGGACCACTATAGTGCCAGGAAAACATACTCATTTTCCTGGCACTATAGTGCCCTGAGGGTGCCCCCACCCTCAGGGACCCCCTCCCGCCGGCCTGGATGGAGTGGAAGGGGTTAAACTTACCTCTTTTTCCAGCACCGGGTGGGGGACTCTCCTCCTGCTCTCCTCCTCTCCGCCTCCTCGGCTGAATGCGCATGCGCGGCAGGAGCCGCGCGTGCATTTAGCCGGTCTCATAGGAAAGCATTTACAATGCTTTCCTATGGACGCTTGCGTCTTCTCACTGTGATTTTCACAGTTAGAAGCACACAAGCGCCTCTAGAGGCTGTCAATGAGACAGCCACTAGAGGCTGGCTTAACCCTAATATAAACATAGCTGTTTCTCTGAAACTGCTATGTTTATATAAAAAAGGGTTAACCCTAGGTGGACCAGGCACCCAGACCACTTCATTAAGCTGAAGTGGTCTGGGTGCCTATAGTGATCCTTTAAAGTCAACTGTCTTGTACAAAAGTTTTAGGCAGAAAAAGCAGGTAAAAGTGACTTTTTTCATATTTACCTGATTCTCTGGCAACCCTGTGAGGATAAAGGTAGAGGATAAAGGTAGGAGGGGGAGGTGGGGGGGGGGGCGGGCTAGCCACGGTGGTCCTGCCTGTAGAAGGCCACCCAACCACCTTCTTAGTTGACACAGGCGCAGCCTGAAGTGTTATAAGAGAGCAAGACTTACCTGACTTCTCTTTCCTGTCCAACATAGATATTTCTTGTGTAGGTGTAGATGGCACCCCACGGAGTAGCCCGTTAACTAAGCCCTTATAGATTGGCAACTTCCCTGATCTCCTAACCTGCTTTGTGGTTTCCTTTACCTGTCTAATTAATTTGCTAGTGGCAGAGATCCCCCCCCCCTGCTTGCAGGCCTCGATCACCTCTACATCAGATGGCCAGATTCAAATGTCTTCACCACTCTCTGCTGCCGATACTTCGACCTTCTGCTCCACATGGACACACACCTGGCCTGAATGCAAGTGTCCTGGACAGTTCCCCCAGTTCTGGTGAAGTTGCTCCCAGAGGCCAGCCTGCCCCAAGACCACACTATCCTCTGAAGTCTGCCCGAGCTCTTGATATTTTCCAGCAGGTTCAGGCTCTGGTGCCCAGGTCCCCTGTGACTCTCCCTGCGATACCCCACTGTTTCCTGTAAAGAAGAAAACCGAAAAAGGGTGGGCCTACAAAATACAGAATGGTCCAAGATCTCAGAGCTATCACTGAAGCTACTGTCCTGGAAACTCCCATTGTACCCAACCCACATACCCTTCTGTCAGGGGTCCCACCTACAGCAAAGTACTTCACAGTGGTAGATTTAGTGTACCCCTGGATCCTTCATGTCAATATCTGTTTGCATTCACTCATGACCGTCAGCAGTATAAATGGACTGTCATGCCTCAAGGAGCACAGAATTCACCAAATCAATTTGCAAAGGCTATGGCCCCTATTCTGGACCCATGGCAAAAGACCCACACTGATGTAGTTCTACTCCAATACGAGGATGACCTTCTCCTCTGTGCTGATGATCTCCCAACTGCTGAGCGCACCTCAGAAGATTTACTCTGTTACCTTGCTGAACAAGGCTGCAAGGCCTCCTGGAAGAAGCTGCAATGGTGCCGTCCCTCTGTGGTTTTCTTGGGACATTGTCTTTCCCTTGGCACCCGGGACCGAGTGAGAGTCGTTACAACTATTTGTCCTCCTACAGCTCACAAGCCCCTCCATGGCTTTATGGGCCTTATTTCCTACTGCAGGGCTTGGATACCTGAGGCCTCCACTCTCATGCAACCTCTCTATGATACCTTAAAGACTGAACCTTTTTATCTATCCCCTGAGGCCTATTCCAGTTTCTGTGCTTTGCAACGTGCTATCTCCTCCGCCCCTGCACTGGGCCTCCCCAACTACCAGAAACCTTTTAAGCTGTTTGTCTCTGAAAGACTGGGTCATGCATCTGGAGTTCTCACGCAATCTCATGCTTCCCGCCAACGTCCTATTGACTACTAGTCATGTCAGCTGGACCCCGTGGCAAGAGGAGGCACATCTTGTCTTCAAGCAGTTTTCCAAGCAAAAGCTCTCATTGACGAGACAAGTGATTTGATACTGGGGCATAAAACTCACCATTCTTGCACCTCATGACATTGCTGCCATCCTCAGTCAAGTCTAGCCCAAGCATCTCTCAGCTGCCCACCACCTTCGCTTACAATGCTCTCTTCTGCTGCCCGATAATGTATCCTTGCAGAGGTGCTACTCCTTCAACCTGGCCACACAGGGTGGAATTCCCCACTACTGGTACAGCCTCCCCACATGACACTCAGCCTTTCCCCCACTGCACCTTGTGGTTCAGAACTACTCCAGGACCCGAATCCTACTTTGAAGAAGACCTGTTCTGCGATTCTAAAGGCAACAGCGTGGCCCACTGGGACTTGGCTGTCCCCCACATCTCCTTCTCCAAGTCCCCACATACCTCATGAAAAGAACTTGGCCCGTTGGCCAAATCATGGAGCACTGCAGATCAGACCCAGCTCTCTGAGGAGGATGTCACCGAGCACTGATGCCCCTCCCCCAGACTAAGATCTAGACGCACCTCATGACTGCTTCGAACAGATGAAAATGGAACCAACACACCTCCCAACAGTGCATGAGGCTGCCCTATAAGAACCTGAACTCACCCTGCTTGTGGATGACTCCAGATGTGCTGATGAACATGGAAGATACCATACTGGACTTGCTGTCACCACAGTAAAAGAAATACTTCAAGCACCCTCACCCTCCTCAACAATGTCTGCTTAAGAAGCTGAGCTACAGGCTCTCACCACAGTATGCAAGATCTCTGAAGGAAGACACGCCAATATCTACACTGCCACAAGATATACGCTAGGCTTGTGTAACGAAAATATACCCCAACTCGCAGGATTCAACTCGACAAAAGACAACACAGAGGAGAGATAAGTCTACCGGACCTTAGAATGGCTGGACTCGACGTATATGAGAGGAGGCAGAGTCAGGAACGATCCGAGGTCAAGGGCACAGAGAGACAGCGTAAACTAGGACTAGCCGGGGTCTGGTACACAGTAAACAGCAAGCCGGCAAACAGAACAGATAAGGATAAAGAGATAACGTAGTCAGAAACAAAGCCAAGGTCAATACGAAGGAACAAAACTGAACACAACAAGTGCTAAAGGGAACTGAAACAGAAACCACGATAGGGCAGGGAGTAAAGGGAGAGGTAAGTTTAAATACCTTCAACTTCTTCTTGATTGGCCCCTGTCATATCTACGCCCCCAATATGTGAGAGTATGGGGAGTGTGGGGTGACAGGGGCCAATGGGAGACCGTTTTGATTTTCGGCTCCCACTTCCCCTTTAAGAGCGTGCTCGTGACACGCGGCACGCTCTCAAAGCTAGACGGGACACGTGACTGCATTCCGCGGTCAGCGCCCGCCGTCATCGGCGCTCTGAGCGCGCTGGGAACAGAGGACCTCGGCCGGCCCCCGGACAAGGTAAGTAAAGCTGCAGTACCCCCCCTGAGGATACACCTGGCAGGAAACCGAGAATGGAAAGAACGCACAAGGCGGGGAGCATGAACAGCATCAGCTGAAATCCAACTGCGCTCCTCAGGCCCATAACCCTTCCAATGTACCAAGTACTGAAGTCGACCCCTAAGGAAACGAGAGTCAAGAACAGCAGAAACTTCGAATTCCTCATGACCCTCCACAGAGACAGGAGGGGGAGGAGGAGTATGCCGGGTATAGCGGTTGCGTACGTAAGGTTTCAACAATGAGGTGTGAAAGACATTAGGAATACGCATATTCTTAGGCAGACCCAAGGCATATGAAACAGGATTAACCTTATGTATAATACGATAAGGACCAATGAAGCGGGGAGCCAATTTCATAGAAGGCACCCGTAGGCGAATATTCCGCGTGGAAAGCAAAACCCTGTCCCCCACAACATAAGAAGGACCCGCTCTGCGATGCTTGTCAGCCTGAGCCTTCTGGCGAGCAGCGGAATCCACCAAAGAACGCTGAACCTGCTCCCAAGTATTACACAAACCAGCCAAATGCTCATCCAGAACTGGCATGCCCTGTGAGGAGAATGCAGCCGGAAGAACAACGGGATGCTGTCCATAGACAACGTAAAAAGCAAACTCAGCCCAAGGAAGAAGGTCAGACCAATTGTTCTGATGGTGGGACACAAAACAACGAAGGTACTGCTCCAGAGACTGGTTGGTACGATCTGCAGCTCCATTAGACTGGGGATGGTAAGCGGAAGAAAATGAGAGAGAAATACCCATTTCTGAACAAAAGGCTTTCCAGAACCTGGAAATAAATTGGCTACCCCTATCGGACACAATAGATACGGGAATACCATGCAACCGGAATACCTCTCTAGCGAAGATACTAGCTAGTTCCCTGGATGTGGGCAACTTGTGAAGAGGCACAAAGTGAGCCATTTTGGAAAACCAATCTACTATCATCAGGATAACTGTGTAACCATTCGAAGGGGGTAATTCAACAATAAAATCCATGGATAGGTTAGACCAAGGTCTCTCAGGAACGGGTAACGGATGCAAAAGCCCACAAGGAACTCTACGAGAAGATTTCATACAGGCACAAGTAGTACAAGCACCTATATAGTCAGTGACATCCTTGCGTAAGGAATCCCACCAAAAATGCAGAGAAACAGCTGACATTGTTTTGGAAATACCAGGATGTCCAGCAGTCTTAGTATCATGATATAGCGACAGAATATCCCGTCTCTCAGGAACAATTTATCAATAGGCCTCTCGCTAGGTGCCATGCTTTGTTTCGCCTGTATGGCCTGCAAGAGGGATGAAGAAATAGACAAAATAGTAGTAGCTATTATTCTGTCTGGGGGAATGACAGGAGTAACATCAATCTCCTGTTTGTCAGCAGTTTCGAAACTGTCTGGACAGAGCGTCTGCTTTAATGTTACGATTACCTGGTCTATAGGTGATAATATAATTGAAACGGGACAAAAACAATGACCACCTAGCCTGCCTAGAAGATAATCTTTTAGCTTCACCAAGGTAGGATAGGTTCTTGTGATCCGTAAAAAATGAGGATAGATACTATGAGACATACAGAGAAGAACTATCACCCCGACTAGTAAAGCTATTTAATGACTTTATGAAAGGAGGAATTCCCGAGAAGGAGATGTCGATGGCTAACATAATACTACTCCAAAAACCTGGGAGAGACCCACTACTTCCCGAAAACTACAGGCCAATATCTCTTATCAACCACGACATCAAGATCCTGGCGAAAATACTAGCTGACCGCCTCAATCCCTTCCTGAAAACTCTGATACACCCCGACCAAGTGGGTTTTATACCTGACCGGCAATTGTTCGAGAACACCAGAAGAAACATCAACCTTATATGGCGCCAACAGACAACAGACACTCCCACTGTCGTGGTCTCGATTGACGCTGAAAAAGCGTTCGATAGGGTAGAATGGCCATATCTATTTAAACTACTGACGTTCCTCGGATTTCCGGACAGATTCATATCTACCATCAGAGCAATGTATAACCAAGTATACGCACAGGTGAAAATTACCGGCGCCGGATACAAACCATTCAAATTGGGGAACGGCACTCGACAGGGCTGCCCTCTCTCCCCGCTGTTGTTCGTGATCACGCTTGAACCACTCCTACAAGCCCTACGGCAACATCCTCATATACGAGGAATCGCAGTGGGGGGACAGGAATTTCTTGTATCTGCATACGCCGACGACGTCCTGCTGACACTTACAAACCCACTTGACTCCATGCGAGCCCTGCAAGAGGTCCTAACTAAATTCGGAGCGTTCTCGGGATTCAAGGCCAACCTAGGGAAATCTAGCGCCATGCCGATGGGCCTGTCTGCGGAGGACACGGCGGCACTAGGAGCAACCTTTAATATCCCCATAGAAAGAGACCAAATAAAGTATCTGGGGATTCACCTAACCCGAGACCTGACCAAATTATTCCAACAAAATTACACACCACTCATGCACACCCTGAGGCGGGACATGGAGAAATGGATAGATAAACCCATATCCTGGATAGGCCGTATTCATGCTATCAAAATGAACATACTACCCCGTATCCTGTTCCTTTTCCAAGCACTACCTGTTAAACTCCTTAAATCAGATTTAGCCCCACTGCAAAAGGCCATAGGGGAATTTGTGTGGCAAAACCGACGCCATAGAATATCCCGAAATATATTATACAGGCAGAAACAGAGGGGGGGGTTAGGATTGCCACATTTATATTTTTATTATTTGGCGGCACAGCTCGCACAGGTGGCTATGTGGCACGCGCCCCTAGACATGAGGAGATGGGTAGATCTGGAGTCCCTCCTTACTGGCCCCGACCTGCCCCAATATCACATGTGGGTATCTAGGGATGAAAGACCCATCCTGAGAACCGACTGCCCCGCAATACTGAACTCCCTACGAATATGGGACCTATCGGCACACAAATACAAATTGGCATCATCACCATCCCCATTAACACCCCTGTTGAGAAACAGGGCCTTCCCCCCTGGTATGGCACCCAGAGAGTTCGCAAATCTCGAAAACGTGGGACTACAAAGAATATGTCATATGTTTCAAAATAACGAGGTCATATCATTCGAACACCTCAAACAGAAAGCACACCTTACACCAGCGGATTTTTTCCGCTACCTACAACTACGGGACTACATACAGCACCCCCAAATACAAAAAGCGGGCAAGGGTCCTCTGACCTTTTTTGAGAGAATGTGCCTTCGCGAAGCAACTCCACAGAGCCTAATATCCACGTTATATGGGCACATTATCTCCGAAACTGAGGAATGGGGCACATTGACATACACAGACACATGGGAAAGGGAATTAGGAGAAGTACTGGAGGGGGTGGAATGGAGGGACATATGGGAGGCCAACAACTCAGTATCCATCAGCGTAACTCTTCAAGAACAATCCCTCAAAACAATGCTTAGATGGTACACCACCCCGGTCAAACTATTCCACATGAAACAAACTCCATCTGATGACTGTTGGAGGGGGTGTGGCCACAGGGGCCCCTACCTCCACATGTGGTGGGAATGCCCTAAGGTACAAATTTTTTGGAAGCAAATATACAACATTATTGAGAAAATATTTCAGAGAGCCCCGGAGCTCAACCCTTGGACATACTTATTAAACAGACAAATTGACAACTGGACAAATAGGGAACTGAGGTTAATACAAAAACTGACGTTAGCAGCTAGGAGAGCCTTAGCTCAATCGTGGCTTAAGATAGATATGCCGCCAATTAAACGGGTCATATCCAATATTAAAGAAGTCTACCTGATGGACAACCTCACAGCTAGAGTTCGGGGTACCACGTCCAAATTTGAAAGGATGTGGGAACCTTGGGTAAATAGCGAGTACGCCTGACCCACCCCAGACCACCCCACTGAGAAACAGGAAAAGGACTCGAGGCATAGCCGCACTCTGCACCACACCGGCGCACCTCCCCCCCCCCTCCATACCTCCCTCTATCCCTTCATCTTCCTCTTAAATACTCCCCCCCCCCTCTTACTATCCTCTTCTCACCACTGTTCTCTACTCTTTCTTCTTTCCGTACACGGGAAGGGACACGAACGCAGAACTCACCACAAGGGATCACACAACAGACCTCCGACACTAGACGGGGATCACATTAACGAGCTTAGCAAAAAGTCCCATCCCACATACTCTACATGACCATAAGCCACCACAGGCTGTTCATTATAGAAAGTTTGTTGAAATGCTCACCGCTGGTATTTTTTCTCCGAGTTATATAATAACGAAACTGAAAGATCACCGTTCCAACTAGTAACAAATTGTCATACCGAATGTAAAACGACATGTTGTTGTTATCATTGAGACTAACTCATCCTATATGTCAAATGCCACTACTCTGACACGTATGGTATTGTAATTTTTTCAAAATGATCTTTCATACAAAAATAAAGTTTACAAAAAAAAAAAAAATGAGGATAGGATCCTTAGTTCCTTCTAACAAGTGTCTCCATTCTTTAAGAGCTAAGATAATAGCAAGGAGTTCACGATTACCCACATCATAATTCTTTTCAGCTTTGGACATTTGTCTAGAAAAGAAGCCACAAGGATGCAATGGCTTTTCAGGCGATTCTCTTTGGGACAAAACAGCACCTACCCCGATATCAGAAGCATCAACTTCAAGAATATAAGGCAGTGAGGGCATAGGATGCTGTAAAATAGGTGCAGAGGCGAATGTAGTTTTAAGAAAGTCGAAAGCCTGAAGTGCCTCGGGAGACCAGACACGAGTATTACCACCCTTTTTTGTCATACGGGTGATAGGCGCTACAATAGAAGAAAAACCCTTAATAAAGCTTCTATAATAGTTAGAGAAACCAAGAAAACGCTGAATGGCTTTCAAACCTTGTGGTAGAGGCCACTCTATGACAGCAGAAAGCTTCTGGGGATCCATACGAAAACCTTTGGCGGAAATCAAATACCCCAAAAACTGGACTTCGGATCGGTCAAATAAACATTTTTCTAGTTTACAATAAAGACCATTAGCAAGAAGGGTCTTCAGGACCGTTGTAACATGTCTGTGATGAGTGTGTAAATCTGTAGCATATATTAGTATGTCGTCCAAGTATACAATTACAAATGTGTGAATAAAGTCTCTTAAGACGTCATTAATGAATTCTTGAAATATTGCTGGGGCATTGCAAAGACCAAATGGCATAACAGTATACTCGTAATGACCGGATCTAGTGTTGAATGCAGTCTATCATTCGTGGCCTTTCTTAATACGTATTAAATTGTATGCACCTCTAAGATCCAATTTAGTGAATACAGTAGCATGTTTCAGCCTGTCAAACAATTCTGTGATTAAAGCTATAGGGTATGCATTTTTGATAGTGATTTTGTTTAGACCTCTATAATCGATACACAGTCTTAAATCACCTTCTTTCTTAGATACGAAGAAGAACCCCGCTCCAGCCGGAGAAGAGGATCTCCTAATGAACCCCTTTTTTTAGTAATTCCTTAACATACTCCTCCATGATACGGTTTTCTTGAATAGATAAAGGGTACACCCTACCCTTTGGAGTTATAGTGCCAGGCAATAAATCGATAGCACAATCATATGGTCTGTGAGGTGGTAATTTATCAGCTTCCCTTTTATCGAATACAGTCTTGAGAAACAAGTACTGAGGAGGTATAACAGTAGAAAAAGGAGGAGTAGTTGGAACATTAATAGTATTTAAAGGGGTGACTTTAATCATACAAGATTCGTGGCAGGCTTTGCTCTATGATTTTAATTGTCCCGACTCCCAGTCGAAAATGGGATTGTGAGAACATAACCATGGGTACCCTAACACGATATGAGAAGAGGGAGAGGTGATAACCTGGAACTGAACAGTCTCAAAGTGTAAAACCCCTGTGTACATGAATAATGGTACAGTTTCATGGGTAACGACTGGAGTACTTAAAGGTCTATCATCTATGGCCTCAATGGCCAAGGGTATCTCCCTCTCTCTGATGGGAATGTTGTTTTTCGTAACAAAACCAGAGTCTATGAAGTTCTCAGCAGCCCCGGAATCAACCAAGGCTAGTACGCTTTCAGCTATACAACTCTCTCCCATATGAAGAGAAACAGGGAGAGGCAAATGGTTAGGAGGCAATTTAGGAGACTTAGATATCACACCCAAGGCCAGTCCCCTATAAGGTCTTAGGTGCGAGAGTTTTCCGGAAGCAAAGGACATTCCTTTACCATATGGTCTCTCCTACCACAGTATAGGCAGAGTCCGCCCCTTCTCCTAAGTTATTTTTCAGTATCGGAGAGTTTGGCAACCCCTAATTGCATGGGTTCCTCCTCAGATAACACTCTCAGATTTATCAATTCTGGGGTTAATAGGTGTAACAAAACGTCTATTCCTGTTCTTAGTATAGAGCCTGTCACGAATCCTATTATCTATATCAATGAGGTAATCAATAAGGTCCTCTAATGCAATAGGAAGCTCCCTTGCTGCTACCTCATCCAATATAGTGTCAGATAAACCTTCCATGAACGCAGTAGTTAACCCATTATTGGTCCAATCTACCTGTGAAGCAAGGGTACGAAACTGAATAGCATAGTCAGCCACAGACCTAAAACCCTGTTTAATTCTCATTAATGCTCTTGCGGCATTCTTTGACCTTTTTGTTGTGTCAAAAGTTCTACGAAAAGCCGTAAGAAAACTATTGAAATTATGCACCATAGGTCCATTGGCCTCCCAAATAGGATTTGCCCACTCAAGTGCTTTGTCAGTAAGTTGATGCATCAAAAACTCCACTTTAGACCTATCAGTGGGAAAGGAACATGGATACATCTCAAAGTGGAATTCTATTTGATTAATGAAACCTCTGCATGTCTTAGCTTCCCCTCCATACCTGGGAGGGGGTGTTAAATGGGGCGAAGTATTAGGTACATTGGATACTTTAGGAAGAAGAGGTGTAGGAGGGTTAGGTGCGGTTGCAGGAATAGTTCTAGATAAGAGCGTCTGGAGAGCCTGAGCCATCTGATCCATACGGTGATCCTGCTCTACAAACCTTGCCTCATGAGAAGCCATTTTCTGAGCCAAATCTGCGGGGTCCATGGCCCTATCGTAATGTAATGAAAATATACCCCAACTCGCAGGATTCAACTCGACAAAAGACAACACAGAGGAGAGATACGTCTACCGGACCTTAGAATGGCCGGACTCGACGTATATGAGAGGAGACAGAGTCAGGAACGATCCGAGGTCAAGGGCACAGAGAGACAGTGTAAACTAGGACAGATAAGGATAAAGAGATAACGTAGTCAGAAACAAAGCCAAGGTCAAAACAAAGGAACACAACTGAACACAACAAGCGCTAAAGGGAACTGAAACAGAAACCACGTGGGCCAGGGAGTAAAGGGAGAGGTAAGTTTAAATACCTTCAACTTCTTCTTGATTGGCCCCTGTCATATCCACGCCCCCAATATGTGAGAGTATGGGGAGTGTGGGGTGACAGGGGCCAATGGGAGACCGTTTTGATTTTCGGCACCCACTTCCCCTTTAAGAGCGTGCTCGTGACGCGCGGCGCGCTCTCGAAGCTAGACGGGACACGTGACCGCATTCCGCGGTCAGCGCCCGCCGTCATCGGGAACAGAGGACCTCGGCCGGACCCCGGACAAGGTAAGTAACGCTACAGCGTGGCACATGACTTCGGATCAATCTGGAAGACAAGAAGATTTCTCATGGCAACTGGCACGCCAGTCAAGCACAGTACGGCTATCAAAGAGCTGATGGATGCCTTACTCCTTCCTGAAGAAGTGGCCATACTGAAGGGAAAGACTCACGGAAGACTGAACTCAGAAGAAACACAAGGCAACTATCTAGCTGATCAAGCCGCCAAACAAGCTGCGCGTGCACCAAGGGAAGTGGACAGAAGAGTGTCCGCTGAAGAAACTCCCATATTCACTATGCAGACCCTACCCACAGATCTCAAGCTCCTGAAGGAACAACAAGCAGCTGCTGATCCTGAAGATATACAAAGCTGGAAACAGAAAGGGGCAACCCTTTAAAACGGGCTGTATTCCAACAATCTCAAGTTCTGTTTACCCAAGAGCATGTACTCAGCAGTGGTCCAGTTGACCCATGGAGCATCACACTTGTCCAAGACCCTCATGAACTCTTTGTTCAACAAATACTATGAAGTACCAAGAATTACCTCTCTGACCAACAGTTACTAAAGATCCTGTGCCCAATGCAACCCAGGCATGATGGAGAAAGCCCCCGAAGCTTCTAGCCAAACCTCACTATCCCTTTCAGAGAATCCAAGTTGACCGCATTCAAATGCCAAAGAGTGGCCGGTTCAAATATGCATAGACATGTTCTCAGGATGGCCAAAGGCCTACCCAGCCACCAAAATGACAGCCATGACCCCAGCCGACCGCCTGCTCAGCAAAGTGATATGCAGATATAGGGTCCCTGGAGTAATAGAAATTGATCAAGGATCACCCTTCACTGCATCAGTAACCAAAGAAATCTCGGCAGCACTGGGGGTAACCCTTACATTCCACACACCCTATCACCCCAGAGCAGTGGCCAGAGGATGTATGGAATGTGCCAAAAATAGCCGCCCCACAGAAACTCAACAGTCTCTCTCCACTCCGAAATCATGTACAGTTGACCACCACTGATTGTCCTAGGCCTTAAAGGGGATCTCCATGAATTAGAAGAGAGGCCACATACCAAATAGTACACCATGGAAAGTTGCTGAGATCACCCTGTGGATTCCCCACTCCAGAATCAAGCCTACCTCTGCTCCATGGGAGGTAACATTTGTTGATCTTGACGACCCTTTGCAACTCCATTTTAAGAAAATAAAGATACTTGTTGTAGAAAATATCAACAAGTAGATGTTTTGATGGCCATAATAATGCCTGACCACCTGCCATTGATGGAAAGCCGAGCACCCCTAAAAGGAGACCTCGTGAAACTAAAAAGAATCAGCCCTCACGTCCGGAGGCTGAGGTGCCAATGCACAGTTGAAGCTTCTTCAGGATCATCTGCTCATCTTGAGTTTGTGGTAATATTAATATTGAATAAATGATCTGAGTCTACCTGTACTGAGATAGCATGGGACAAGATTTATATGATAAAGAATAATTAAATGTGCCCTAGCCAAGGTTATTATGCCCATACACATAATATCTGACAACCTCCAAGGTACTCCTGACACACAACATTCATACTTAAGGACACAAAGAAGCACCCCTGTAAAAGGAAGTTTTGACCTACACATATATATTGATAAAGGTGGCAAGGGGGATACCAAATGAATTCAAGGTAAGAGACGAAGTTTCAGCAGGGTTTGAATCTATTCTCCTAATTATCACTGCTAGCAGAGATACCCTTCAAGGGCTGGCAGAGAAATTACAAGCCACCTCCCAGATGACCTCCAGAATAGGATGGCCCTAGGGATGATTTTGATGGAAAAAGGAGGGGTATGTAAAATACTCCCTGACACTATGACATGTTGTACCTTCATCCCAGATAACACAGGTCCAAGTGGCAAGGTGACCCTGGCGATAGAAAAACTAGAAAGTATTTCAGAAGAATTAAAAAGGAATTCTGGGGTCACTGATCCGTTGGAAAGATTGTTTGGATGGGTGAATGGTTTGCAAAATTTCTGTCCCAGATAGGTGTGGCTATCTTGATAATGTTGATCATCCTTGCTCTTATTGTTTGATGTGTGTTACCTTGTAATAAAAAGTGCCTACAGAAGACTGTTGACCAGACTACCCAGACTTTCCTTCACCAAGAAATAGATGACGAGGACCATGACGAGCCCCATTCTCCATTGCAGTCCTTCCACATCAATCACACAACTATTTTCTTTTAGGGACGGTAGGGATAACGTCTGTTTTTACGGGCAAAGTCTGTAGCGGGGGAGGTAGTGGACAAGCCACTGCTTGTCCTATGCGCAGCATCAAAATAATTCAAGACCTGTAAGACAGATGTGCTGCAGCCTATTAGGGACAGATTTAGATTTTGTTTTGTAGTTGTTAGTAAATAGTCATTTTCAGGTGGGACTGTTGTTGACGTAAATTAATGTTAGTAAAATGTCTATTTACTTAGAATTGCTGTTGGAGCACCCCCTCCCATCCTGTGTTCATTAACTGCTCAAAATGGCTGCTAGAAACACCCCCTCCCATCGTGTAAAAGAATGTAAAGAATGTCATGTGCTAAGATGGCGTCTCCTACAGAGAGCCTTACCTAGAATGCTGGTCACATCACACTTTGGAGGAAGGGCATTAGATAAGACACTTAACACTCGCTTAATTAAAGATGTATTCTCTCTGTTATCTTGCTTTCTGCATATGATGTATTTCTACCTTTATAAGGGGCTCCCCGCCCACTGATTAAACATTCTGAAGTTTTTCATCAACCTGAAACCTTGTGTCTGGTGTGATTTACTTCAGAGCGTGCACGCATCCATTTTAAACAATTTGGACAGGGGGCAGATATTCAGATAATCAAACACTTGGTTTGATCCACAACAACTTCATCCCCAGGGAGGAGACTAATCTAACTTAATTGTGAAAAGCTGAATTGTATACGGGCAACTTGCACAAATGAAACATGTTAGTACTGCGCAAAGTAGCCACGTAGGACTTCCAACTGGGAACACAATAGCTTTTGTCTGTACCATGGTTGCCAAAACTTCTCAGAAAGGTTGGTGGACGTTTGTACAGAGTGATGATTTATTAGTTGCAAATGGGTGCTGTAATAGGGTAGAAACAAGCTTTATATAGGCCAACAACTGTGTGTCAATTTTGCATCAGTCTTGCACAAGCGCAATGCCAAATTAGCATGTCAACTTAAAAATTCTTATAAAAGACGCTAAGATTGAGGCTTACATGATTTATTTTTTTTTTTTTAAATTCTTTATTTTTGCACACGATGGGTAAGGCTTACATGATTTATGATAGTTGGGAGCCAGAGTAATGCAACCACAGCCTTGTAAGAATGACATTGCGTTGATTATGGCCAGAAGAAATAGAAATTGACGAGGGTGCATGTGACAAACTCCCCTCTCCAAGTGAGTTTGCTATGAGCTCCTGGAGGAGCCTGCTTGCCAGCCTCCTGTCCACAGACTATGGGCACTGCAGGGAAACCTGTAAAAGACTACCAAACTTGACCGACTGTAAGCACTGAATTCCCTGGAACTGGTTTGGGTATAGGACCATGTTGTAAAAATGTGTGTTTTGTGTTTGGAGATAATTGAGTTTAGTATAGTGCTTGACTCAATTATCTCCTAAGTAAGGGGAAGGCTTATTGTATTATGTATGGGAGTATCTAAGATTGTAACTCTATTGTGATTGGTGTATAACTTTGTGTCCCTGTGCCCAACAAGGTCCACGTGGGTGTCACCCTTGTTGGGGGAATTGCATAAAAGGCCAGTGTGGCACCATTAAAATCTATTCCAGCTTACACTTCAAAACTGTGTGTTGTCCTGTTATTGGAGTGAAAGAAGATTTACTCCTGTGTCTGCTGTTCCAGCTTGCAGGGGATTCTATGGGTAAAGTCCTTGTAAGGACTTGAGCTAATTCCCCATTCAGCTCCAGGAAGGAGTGGTTCCAGGGCCCCAGTCAAGCCACGGCAACTGTGGGCAGAAGTGCTGCGGATTGTCCGACGTTCCAGCTAGGAAGCAGTCCTTGGAGGAGGTACCCAGCCGGTGTACAGGGAGCTCCGTTACAGGTGCATCAATCTGAGAATGATGACCAGCACAAAGAGCAAGATTAGAAGCAGCAGAGTCATTTTCCGTAAGTAACTGTCTTTTTTGGCACGAGTGTCTGTTACCACTGTGCATTTTTTACATGCATGCGTCAAAATATATATATATCAAGATTTGGTGAAATAAAGGTAAGATAATAAGTACAAGGGGCATAACAAAAGGAGAACTGAAACTGTGCTGCTTTAAGTATGAATAAAAATTGGAAAACATTGGAAATAATAAAAGGAAAAATACATATTGTTAAGTTTACAATAATTTCTACTCCACTAGTGCAGCTAAAGAAAAATAACTCAAAACATATTCACTTATTTGTACTGATTTTTAAAGTGGTCAAATTTAATATGTTTAGTATTTCAATATTGTTGGAAGTCATAGGATACAAAGTGGAATTATGGTTTTAATGCTAAACCTTTTCAAAATGTGGACTGCTGAGATTATAACTTGATATCTTACAAAATTCCAAACCACTAAACCAAAGTATATATTTGTAGAAAGTAGACCCCCCAGGGTATTTTTTGGGTCTGAAAGGTTGCTGGAGGGATCCGAATATATTACTATTTTAGGAATTTGTGTTTTCTGAATCTTCTTATTGAATTTTGTTGAACCCCATAAGGACGGAGGTAATTTTATATGAATAAAATCTAAAAAAGTTTGAGAAACTAGAACATTTTATTTTCCAAGTTCTGCATGGCATTTTTTTTTTTTTTTATTCTTTATTTTTGTTGTGCAGAGTTAGACATGTAAGGATTATGTGACATATCAAACAAAAGCCAATGCAGCAAGAACAATTGCGGCAAAGGACATGTCAAGGGGCCTGCACATTTTACAGTTAAAACAGTAAAACTAGTCATGTCTAAGTTCTAAGGTAAATGAAGGCTAGAGGACAGAGAGCTTGTTGAAGACATGGAGATAATAAAAGGGAGATAATTAGCGTGGATATAAGAACATGCTTGACTTCTGTAAGAGGTAGAGACATCTCAAGCATAGTTCTATCTAGGTAAACAGAGTGACTGTGGGATATTGGAAGGTAGAACTGCTAATGAGTTCATGAAGTAAATACCACTGGTTTGTATTAATTAACTATAGATGGGAAAATGGGGGCACAACAACAAAGCAGAGCTATACTATCTAGGGATGTGCATGGGGAAAATATTTATTAAATATATAATTTCGGTTCGGCATTCCAAAATTCAATTTGGGACTTCGACACTTTGGAATTTCGGCTCTTCGGATGTTCTCTTGCAGCCGCTTAGTAGATAACTCCCTAATTCCCACGGTATTAGGGAGCTATCTACCAAAATGCTAAATGACCTAAATTGGTCTTTCAGCCAAATTTACTAATACTAAGTAATAATTACTTACTATTAGTCAATTCTGCCCCTACTCCCTATACCAAGTAGGGGCAGGTCTATTAAACAGTGAGCAGTCTGTGGTGTGCCGCGTGAGTGGGGGCTTTTAAACTGAAGGGGGAACCTTTTGCCACCACCCCTGAGCGGTGGGTGGGGGCCCTAAATCAGAAATGGGGGGCCTATTGTCCTCCCCCCAGCCCCCACCTCTGAGTGGTGGGTGGGGGCCCTAAAGAAGAATAAGGGGAGACCTATTGTCCTCCTCCCCGGCTCCCACCCCCTGAGCGGCGGGTGGGGGCCCTAAAGTGAAATAATGGGGGGGACCTATTGTCCTCCATCCCGGCCCCCACCCCTGAGTGGTGGGGGCCCTAAAAAAGAATAAGGGTGGGGGACCTATTTTTTACAGGTACCTAGTAATTGGTCCCCCCTCACTATTTTCAGGGTGAGGGGGGTAATTAGGGATTCATTAATTTTGTTGGGAGGGGGTGACTACATTTTTATTTAGGGCCCCTACCCGCCAGTCAGGGGTTGGGGATGGGAGAACAATTTTTACAGACATGCAGTATAGCGAGTAGGGGCAGAATTTACTAATACTTAGTAATCTTTACTTAGTATTAGTAAATATGGCTGAAAGACCAATTTAGGTCTTTCAGCCTTTTGGTAGATAGCTCCCCAATACCGTGGGAATTAGGGAGTTATCTACTTATTCATTCCTGTCATTCCATTGACTGGCTAAGTAACTCACATTTTATATGAATGTGTTACTTGATTGTTGTAAGTGTTGCAAATGCTTACAGCTGAATCCTGGCTATGTTTGTATACTTTTTATTTAAACTGGTATATAGTGTAACATTCTTCATTCTTCCAATGGGTATATTAGTACTTCAGCAATTCTGTGCTTTGGAACTTCGGATCTCCGGCATTTTGGAACTTCGGCAATTCGAAACTTCGGCAATTCAGCTATTCGGACATTCGGAAGTATCCGATGTCCAAATTGCCCAAAATTAATCTGAATTGACATTCGGAACAAAATGAATTGCACATGTCTAATGCTATCATCACTAATAGTATGTTTAGTAAATGTAAGGAACAAGAGGTGATGTATCTAATGTTTAAAAGTATATACAACCAAGGGATGACAATATGGCCAGCGGAAAACTTATTGAGTGTGCCCGTTAATATCAAATAAGCAAAAATAATAAAGTTTTATTAGACATTACTAAATAATAAAGGAAAAAATCAATCAGTGCTATACAATAAACCTCAACAAATTATGGATTAAAAAACTGGTACAAGATCAGTGCCAGTGTAATTAATGAATGCAAACCAATATAGCCAACAAATAGCTATCAGTAGTGGCAGATGGGTAATGCTGTCGGACTAGAGAAGAACAGATACCAATCAAATAGCTCAGTGATTGATTAGGCAGTCTGTTTCATCAGATGTCGGTTGTCCACTGCAAAAAATCTTATGCAGACCGGCCACATTAATGCCTTAGTAGATTATTCTGACATTAAATGCTGGGTCTGTCTAATAACAGTGTGATACATAATGTGTTTAAATATCCTCAATATTCTTTCTAAGATCAGTATAACCGGCAACTGTCAGCAAATCGCTAAACTGTCGGTTACCCAAAGGACGAAAGAACCGTCACTATTCCGGGGTTAGTCGAAAATATAATATTAGTCTGGTAGCTTGATAACCTGTAAGGTAGTCCTGTTCAAAATGGCAGTCTAATGTTTAATAAGTTGGACGTAACCTCCATGTTACTGCCACATATCAATTGGTAGGTAGATATAAAATTAGATAGTGGCAGGGAAGTGATACATAAAGTGATTGGACTGACGTCTGAACTGACATACAAAGCGTTAGATAAGTGTACCATACATCTGCCAACAGCAAAAGCTGATAGTTATACAAATGGTGTGCAGCTAGACAATACAAGGGATGGGGAGGGGTACAGAGTCTCAGTAGACAGAGTTACAAAGTGTCCGTAAGCAATAACACACTGCGTATTCTGAAGGCTGTTAACAATCTAACAACCCTCGTTGATAATGTGTCCCGTGCCTTCAAGGGCACCTAACCCCAACCACCAGAATATCTATCACTAAAATCAGTAGGTATCGTGAATTGGAAATAAAAATAAAATGAAAATTATTGGTTGCAAATAGTTAGGTTAAGTCGAAGAGCGCGGTCGCCGATCTGTGCGCTACACCATGGATCCAAAAGTGCAGTGCACCCTAATCCTCTGACGCGCGCGTTTCGCTACTCCTAGCTCGTCAGAGTATCCGATGTCCAAATTGCCCAAAATTAATCCGAATTGACATTCGGAACAAAATGAATTGCACATGTCTAATGCTATCATCACTAATAGTATGCTTAGTAAATGTAGCTAAACTCCTAGCAAGGGCCATGGACCCCTTTGCCGATACCCATGGAGGGAGAGTCCCAGTTCTTGCCATCTTCAGCCATTCTAGTGGGGCCCTTCCACTTTGCCCTGGCACACTCCTTTTAAGGATGTCACCTCGGCTTTCGGTCCGAGCATGTGGTCGCAGCACTGTAGTGTCAAGCACACAGCGTCTTGAGTCGGAGACCCCCGAACCAAGCTGTGGTGTATCACCAAATGAATATAAATATTACACAAGGTTCGTCTACATTAAAAGGTATTTATTTAGAAGACAACAACACAATACTATAAATGTATCACAAACACACAGCCCAGACCCACGGAGCAACAACCCTTTTAAATCTATCTATCTATATAGTAATCCCCTTCCCCACACGTTTGATCTCACCCACGGTTAGGCCTTCACATCTAGTAATGGCTCACTGCTGCAAGTCCAACATCACATCCACCAAGGAAGAAAAGGAAGCAACAGAGTATAACATGGTTCACGAAGATAGCACATGGCGTCTGCACATCTGCTCAGTAGCACAGCCAAGAAGGAACAGAGAGGAATGAGGATAGAGGGGGAGTGGTTATCTGTTTCCTGACTTGTAAAGGTATTGAATTACCATATCAAAGGTTAAGCTTATCCCCCTGTAAGAAAGATCTACATAAACTTGGTCACATGACCCCTGGTCACCATGTTAGTTTGATGACAGAATGCCACCACACAAGCAAGCTGTGTCGTGAGTGGGGAAACTGGTCATCCCTCAGTCAGGACAAGCAAGAACTAGCGGCTTGGCATAGGCAAGGTTTAATCACCCATCGTGGCCACTTCCTTTGCCTTCTCCACAGCACCACTTTGAGGACACGTGGAGAGTACCATGCACGTGACGGCGGCCAGCAGTTCAAAATTGTTCAAGACACTCTGTAAAATAATTTGTATGGAATTGTCATCAGCTGCCTGGTCGTATTTGCCTGAAACTCATCGACGGTCTGAAATCCCTTTCAAAGGTGATTTTGGTTTTGAGAAAAGCCAGAAGTCGTAGGGTGCCAAATGTTTCAACAGATTCTCAAACATCTTTGGAGCATTTGTGTCACACCTTTAAACTTTTATTGAAAAAATATTTACAACTGGCTTGTATTATGCAAAAGTGTAAATCCTCATTATCAATGCAGCTAAGGAGAAGACAGTCCCATTTTTTTTAAAAAAACTGCTCCAGAAACTTTTAGCAACATAACCTCTAGCTGTAGTAGTTGGTGCTCCTTTAATCACTTGATGGTACAGCTTTTTCATGAAGCAATACCTCAGTGGTTAGTGCTCCAAGTGCAATTTCCTTTATCTTTAAGTGGTTCTTCTTCCTCAGTTGCTATGACAACAACAAAGGCTGCCTGATCATTTCTCCTTTTGTAATCTCAAACACAGATTTTTGAGGGCTATGTTTTATATGATGTTCTTTATTGTGAAAGTGATCAGACGTGCAATGGAACAAGATGCAGCAATTTAGCTACGTCCATATGCAGCACTGAAAAGATCTACATCAAAGTATCAGCAACCCTTGCTAAATAAGCCCATTTACACATTACACATGCATATGCATTCACATTACACATACATGTGCTGCATGTGCTGCATGTGCAATACACATATCCCATTTCACATAAATTCAGGGCCAGGGAAAGATATGAATAAAGTGTTTGAATTTGTGAATTATATGTTTGTGAACTACATTTCAATAATGAGGGTTTGCTCTTGAGAAAGGCAGGCATTCTCGCCAAAACGCGGGTTGAGCTGTATGCCGATGCACTATTATGTTTGTTTGTTTTTTTAGAATTTTTTATTTTTGTTGTGAATTTCCGAAGTGCTGAAGTGCCGAAGTCCCGAATTTCGGAATGCCGATCCGAACCGAAAATGTTCCCCTTGCACATGCCTTATATTAAAAGAACAGATATAAAAGGGGTTTGGATGGTGCTGGATAATTTAACCACAACCCCAGGAGTTTCAGCATTTGGGTGTTATTACCAATTGGATCATACCTGGCTACTTGTTCTTTTTTTTCAGCCTAAATTAAATGTTTCAATTTTAATTTAAAAGTTACTCTTTAAACATATAACCCTTAATGGGACATTTACTTTATACAAAGCCTTGGGTGTTTTTTCTTCCAAGCGTGATGTAGGTGTCATATCATATAGTGGTGTATTTTTTTTCTAGTTTGGACTTGTATTGCACATATTTTTAATACAATTTAGTAAAACTTTTGAAAGTAAATTAAACTCACTTTGTAGGAACTGGAATGTTTTGAAGACCTTATACCAGTAAGATGAGAACCATTTCCAAAATGTAGAAATTTAAAGAAAATTACACAATTACAGCATCTTTATAAAAACAGCCATACACATTTATAATTCCATATTATTTTCTAATATTAGGAGATTATAGGAGATCCATAAGAGATTTACCATTGTTTTGAATGGGCAAGTGCAAAAGTACCATTTAAAGGACTTAGTATTTTTTTTTCTATATTTCATGATTGTAAAGACTTTTACACCTAACCCAAAAAAAATCTTGTTAATAACATGTTTGTAGTGGGCAATGTCCCTTTTAATTGATCTGCAAACTTTAAACTAAATGTCAAGTATTATGAGTGGTGCATCAGGAATCCATGATCAGATTTAATTGAAGAGAATAAAAAAGGTTACCAGCAACATATTATAATTGAAGAGCTAAAACTAACACTTTCTTCCTGCTGAATTGATTACGTGGTGTCAGGTCCGAATTTCCAATTAGGCAGTCTGGTGTAATTGAATTCTCAAATCTGGAGAGAAAACAGACTAAGCTATATTTCACTAAATAGATTAGTCAGCGATAAAACAGTAATAAAAAAAATCTAAGTAGAAAATCTAATAAGTAAAAATATGCCACGATCTGTACATGTATAAAACACAGTCCGTATGTCATATTAGTGGAATGTCCAAATTATATAAATAAGTGATACTGTCCATAGATGGGTCACACATGTAGAGGTTTAGGGCTGTGAGAGGGTGTGTGGCCAGGGGCGAGGCTGCTCTGAGAAATTTTAGGTGACTTACTAATAACAATTTATGCAACTAAAGTGCCATTTAGAAGAAGAACCATGCATCTTATTTACAGACTAATTTCTGAACATATTTATTGTAGTTTAAAGACACATTACAGTGAGTATTATTGCTGTGGAGCTCTGTTTATTCCCTTGGGCACACAACAATATTTAAACTGCAATTGGATAAATACTTGCAAAAACATAACATACAGGGATATAATTTCTAATTAGTGGGGTAATAGCTGCTTTATCCAAGGAGACATCTGACTGCCATTTTGGGGTCAAGAAGGAATTATTTACTAGTTTGTTGCCTAATTGGAAGGGCTTCAGACGAGGTGTTTTGCCTTCTTTTGGATCAACAGCAAAAGCATATGTGAGGAAGACTGAACTTGATGGACGCAAGTCTCTTTTCAGCTATGTAACTATGTAATATTGAGCACCTAGAATAGAGGGACATTAGGATAGAAAAGAGGAACAGAGGGATATGGGCGCCAAATAGGGACTGTTCATCCTGATTTATGGACACTTGGGAGGTATGGTACTAAACAAATAATACATGAGATTAAATAACACAATTCATTTATTTGGAATCTGGACTGATTGTCATCTCCTCCACACAGGGCCAGTGCAAGGGTTTTTGGGTACACAGGTGAAGATGATGAAGATGAAAAGCATCTTCACCTGTGTGCCTCTTAACCCCCTTTTGTGTCTTATTCCCTCTTTTAAATGTTTTCCCCCCTTTAGTGTATCTTATGCCCTATTTTTCCACATTGTGTGTCTTACACCTCCCTTGTGTATTTCTTACAACCACCCTTTGTGTGTCTTACTCCCCCAGCCCCAGCTGTGTGTCTTTCTACCCCCTAATGAGGCTGAGTGATGTATATTTTTCCCTACTCAGGCCCCCTGCCCTCCATGTTCCTTAAAGGGACACTATAGTCACCAGTGCAACTACATATATTCCTGACCCTATAGTGTTAACATGACCAACTAGCCCGCCTGGGCCCCTCATGCCTCTATAAATATAGTAAAAAAAAAAAAAAAATCTTACTGTATTCAAGCCAGAAGCTGTAAATCTGCATGCTGTTAGACTCAGTCTGCTGACATGTGATAGCCTGATCCAATCACAGTGCTTCCCCATAGCATTGGCTGAGACTGACAAAGAGGCAGATCAGGGGCAGTGCCAGCATGATTCAAACACAGCCCTGGCCAATCAGCATCTTCTCATAGAGATTAATTGAATCAATGAATCTCTATGAGGAAAGTTCAGTGTCTTCATGCAGGGGGAGGAGATACTGAATCACAGGATGCTCGTGCACAGCAGACCTGAGTGGATGGAGGCATATCATGCCTCCATCAACTCAGAAGTCCCTCTGGTTCACTCTGAGTGACTGCAACTGGAGGTGTTCCTAGCTTTCAATGTAAACACTGTATTTTCTCAGAAAATACAGTGTTTACATGAGAAAGGCTGTAGGGAGCTATTGTTCTCACCTGAACAACCTCATTAAGCTTAAGTTGTTCAGGTGACTATGGTGTCCCTTTAATGGTGCTCTTCCCTCCCCTTCATGTCCCTTAGTGGTCCTCTCCCCTTTGTGTGTTTCTCTTTCACCCCAGACCGTCTGTCTCCCCCCAGCCCATCTTGATCTCTTTTATTGTCTTCTCTAGCCCCTTTGTGTCTCTTTCACCGTAAGCCCCTTTGTTTTTCCACCCAGGCCCTTCTTTTCCACTCCCCTTCCTGTCCCCTAGTGTTCCTTTCCCCTCTCTTCCCTGTCCCTTAGCGTTCCTCTCCCTTCCCCTTCATGTCCCTTAAGTGTTCATCTCCACCCCCCGCCCCGCCCAAAGTGGTCATCTTCCCTGTCCCTTAGTGTTCCGCACCCCTCCATGTCCCTTAGTGTTCCTTTCCTCTCCCCTCCATGTCGCTTAGTATTCATCTCCCCCGCTTTCCCTTAGTGTTCCTCTCCCCTCCCTTCCCTTCCCTCTCTCTTAGTTGTCCCCCCATTCCCCTTAGTGTTCCTCCCCCCTCCTTTTAGTGTTCCTCTCCCCTCCCTTCCCTCTCTTTTGGTGGTCTTCCTTGCCCCTCTTAGTTTTCATTTTCCTTCCCCCTCCCTTTCCTGTCTCTTAGTGCCCCTCATCCCCCTTAGTGTTTCTTTTAGTGGTCTCCAACTTAGTGTTCCTTTTAGTGCCTCCCTCCCCAATTAGTGTTCCTTTTCCCTTCCCTCCCTGTCTATTAAGTCTCCCCCTGTCCCTCTCTCTCCCCCTCCCCCCTTAGTGGTCCGCTCCTCTCCCTCCCTTACATGCCTCATTACCATTCTTGTAGTGTGGCCGTGCGGAGTGGAGCTTCTGATGCTTGTACCCGGACGGACTGACAAGAAGTGCTCTCTCAGTGAGCACTTCCTGTCAGTCTGGACGGGTACAGGATACTGAAGCTCTTGTACCGCAGTCTGCTCCGCACGGTCACGCTACACTGAGAGACTGGTAGGAGGGGGTCACTGTAATCTAGTGCCCCCCGAGCCGGTGCCCCCTAAGGCGGACACCTCTGCCGCCTGATGAATGCGCAGGCCCTGCCCCCACCACACCAATTGTGTAATGAATAAAATTGTATTCTAATTAGAAATTACTTACTGTATGCAAAGAGGGAAGATGTGTCTGTCATTCTAGGTTTTATTTAATGAGGCAGACATAAACTTTGTTACTTTCTCTGAATATCAGTTATAATTCTTGATCAAAAAGGAAAGTGTGTCTCTTTATGGGCTAAATTTAATTTAGTATGCATTTTTGTTGTTGTTGTTTTTTAATAGATATCTATTCAACATGTATAATTTGTATTGAGGTTTCAAATCAAAACATAAAGGAAATATGTAGTGAAAAATATAAAATATGAAAAGTTATATGGTTATCACCAAAATTAGCATTCAAAGAAGCATGAAGAATTCCATCATGGATAGAGGGTAGAAAGAAAATAGAGCAAGGAAGCTGAGATGTAAAAGATGCAATGGAAGAAGCTCAGAGCATAAGAAAGATGACATAGAGGGCAAACTAGCCCCAAAGTTGCCCAATGTTCAAAATATATTCTTGAATTTACTGATGTTGCCCAGAAGTCTAGCAGATGTTTCTTCACGGTATGGTATGTAATGGTATGTAAGACCTGTATAACTAAAATAATAATGGATGAAGTAACCTACTTCCAATGTTCCAGTATTGCATCATTTGTTACTAGTACCATATGTTTCATAAGACCTTGTAGAGAATATGGGAACATGACCATGAGGTAGGATTTTGGATGCAATAGAATATGTGTCCTTGTGAGTTTTACTATTAGAGATTAGAAGTGTCTCCAGGAGAGGAGTAGTAATGAGCAAGCTGAGAAGATGTGCTGAAGGGATCTGATACATTTATGACATCTTCAACAGAAAGGCCAAATGCCAGGGGATATGTGTGCTAGCCTCTGAGGGTCCATGTACCATTGCATTAGCAGTGTACAATGTCTTTCCCAACAGACATTTTGAAGTGTCTTTCATTTGCTTCATAGTTGTTATCCAATATCCTAGGTGCAGGGTTTCCCAAACCAGTCCTCAAGACCTACCAACAATCCAGGTTTTGTCAGTATCTCCATTGGAAAAAACAGGGAAATACATAAATCCTGAATAGTTGGTGGGCCATGAGGACTGGTTTGGAAAGGAAACCACTGTGTTAGGGAGAATTGTTGACAAAGTTCTTTTTCATTGTACCATATAGGCTAAATTGGTGTTAACCGACACTTGTGCAAGCATTTCAAAACATTCTGTTAGAGGTTTGCCTTTACATCCATGCTAAGTACAAAGTCACTCAAAGGGATTGCTGTGAGACTGATCTAGGTTCTTAGTTGCAAATATTGCACAATGTGTTTCACATTAAGATATGAAAAGATTTCTCTGTGAAGCAGAGGATACTGTTATCGCAAAGTTGGAAAGAGAAGAATAGAGGAAGAGTACAGTATGTGGGCAGGGCCGGCGCTACCTGTAAGGCGACCTAGGCAGCCGCCTAGGGCGCACCTTAGCAGGGGGCGCCGGATCCCTGCTCCCGAAATCACCGGTGCGGCTCCTCACCAGATTTGAGTGACCGGCAGGAGGGAAGCGAAGAGCGCTCCATCCTGCAGGTCTCTAAATGTAGCGTGGCCGGGCGGCGCGGAACACGAGACAGGAACCTCTGTTTCCTGTACCCGGCCGCCGGCGGACTGACAGGAAGTGCTCACTCAGTGGTACTTCCTGTCAGTCCGCTGGCGGCCGGGTAAAGGAAACAGAGGTTCCTGTCCCGCGTTCAGCGCCGCCCGGCCACACTACATTGGCAGGAGGAATAAAAGTGGAGGGTAAGGACCACTGGAGGGGGGGAAGGATAAGGACCACTGGGGGAGGTGGGGGATAAGGACCACTGGGGGTGCGGAGGGGGGAGATAAGGACCACTGGGGGGGAGGGAGATAAGGATCACTGGGGGAGGTGAGGGATAAGGACCACTGGGGGATGGGATGGGGGGGAATAATGACCGCTGGGGATGGGTGGATAAGGACCACTGGGGGAGGGGAATAAGGATTACTGGGGAGGGGGGGAGGACCACTGGGGGTGGGGGGGAGTAAGGACCACAGTGGGAGGGGGAGTAAGTACCACTCTGGGAGGAGGGGGGTGGAATAAGGACCACTGGGGGTGCGGAGGGGAGATAAGGACCACTGGGGGAGGGGAGGGGATGGGGGGAGATAAGGACCACTGGGGGAGGGGAGGGGATGGGGGGAGATAAGGACCACTGGGGGAGGTGAGGGATAAGGACCACTGGGAGAGGGGATGGGGGGAATAATGACCGCTGAAGATGGGGGGGATAAGGACCACTGGGGGAGGGGGGGAATAAGGACCACTGGGGGAGGGGGAGAATAAAGACCACTGGGGCTGGGGGTGGAGGATAAGGACCACTGGGGGAGGGGGGAGTAAGTACCACTGGGGGGGTAAGGGGGGTGGAATAAGGACCACTGGGGGAACAATAAGGGTCACTGGGGGGGATAAGGATCACAGGGGGGAATAAGGATCACGGGGGGGATAAGGACCACTGGAGGGGGGATAAGGACCACTGGGGGAGGGGGAAGTAAAGACCACAGAGGGAGGAGTAAGGACCACTGGGGGAGGGGGGGTAAGGACCACTGGAGGAGGAGGGGGGAAATCCACTAAGGGGTTTGGCAGAGGGAGCCACACAAACAAACACTCATTCTCTTACACACAGAAACAAAATGCATCTCTTACACACTCAATGCACCCCTTACAGACACACACTGCATTCAATTACATACACAGAAACACACCTTGCATCCCTTACACACACACACACACACACAAACATACAATGCATCCACTATACACACACTACATCCCTTACACAAATTGGTATCCCTATACACTACATTCTATAAGAACACACACACACATTACATCCTCTACAATAACACATCCCCTACACACATACACTCCACTCTCTGTGAGAGAACTCATGGGTGGGCCATGTAGGTGGATTTATGGGTGGGCATTGTAGGCATACTCACGGTCAAGCTCTGGGGGCCCAGACCTTGAGCTGTGTAAGGGGCCAAAAAAATAGAGCTGCTTCCTGTTCATTAATTGTTGTGAACACTGTTACAAACAGTCTCCAGAGAGCCTCTTCTACACCAGACCTGTGGAGCCAGACTGAGCCCATCATCAGCCTCTTGTCCTCATCTGGTGGTAAGTAGGCAATCCAATATATTATTAGTGGCACTAATCTCTAATTTACCTCACATTAAATGGATACTATAGTCACCAGAAGCACTACAGCTTAATGTAGTGGTTCTGGTGTCTGTAGCCTGTGTGTCACGACTAACTATGTGGTCCAGCACGCAGAAACTATGTAAACATATATGTGGCGAAACCGACCTCGCCACATGTCCTTGGAGGGGGCTGATTGCCCGCCTCTTGCCTTTGGACTATGGACCAGACTTTATGGGAATGTGATACCCCAGATAGCCATACCATGGAGCCTATTCATATAATGAAAGACTATGGGAAAGACTTTAGCTCCATGGCAATTGTACTGTGTGAGTAGGATCTGCGCGCTATTCGGTAGTTTTGTGCGTGCAGATCCCAGCTATCTGGGGATAGGTGAAATGTCTGTGTGTTATGTGTAAATGTGACTTTATGTATTTTAAAGTGTTTTATGTTGTTTTGCAACCATGTGGTTAATGGAGTCTGCCTTTAGTCCTGGGTAATTGGATTACTTCTCCAATTAACTCCAGGGCAGAAGGGAGGAAACCAGGGTGCATTGTGGGGATGTGTTTCTGCCAGCCAGAAAGGAACAAAAGATACTTTTAGTAACTTTTGAACCCCTGGTCGGATTCATGCCATTTTTTAATATGTTGTTCCCCTGAATGGATTGATTGTGGATATGTATTTTTATGTGAATGTGATGTATGGTTTTAAAGTTATGAAAGTTGTGTAAAAGTATATTTTACACTGTATGCATAATGGGATTATGTGTCACACTAAGGGGAGGGGATGTGTGGGAGGTAACATCTATGTCATTGGTTCTTTTATGCCTCCCCCTGGGTGTGGCCTGTATGTGTGAGTTGGAAATAAAAGCCAGGCTGGATGAGCCAGTCCAGAGTTCCTGTTTTACCCTCAAAGTGATGTGTCGTCTCATTATTGGGGGGAAGGATTTATTGCATGCTGTTCCAGTTGACTGCTAGGAGTACAAGCCTATTCGTATGGTTCCTATTCAATGGTCTACAGCATTCATATGCTTGGGAGAATTTAAAAGGTTTCTCGGATTCGGTGATTGTGGTGTCTGCCAGAGTGCTTGGAGTCCTCAGGAAGCACTAGGAGCATCCATTAACGGAGGTACCAAGTCGGGGTGCCAGGTGATCCGTTACATTGGTGGCAAGCGGTGGGATGGCGTCCTAGTGTGAGGTAAAGCAGCTCAGAGACACAGTTCGTTTGGATTACAAAGGGAGGGCAACGCTAGTACCCGTACAGCGCCCCTATCTACAAAAGAAGCAACGTCGGCAGGGCAAGCATGGCGCCCAGTTACAGTCAACAGGAGTTTGACGCTATGATGAAAATGCTGCTGGCTTTCTTTGGACCAGAACCCCCGGAGGAGAAATACATACAGAGCACAAGGAAAGTAGCAGCAGCGTATCTGCAGGGTCTAGCAGACAAAAAAGCAGCTGAAGGTGTCGTCCTTCCTCCCCAGCGGCAGCTTAGCACACCAAGGGGAGATAGTAAGCCCCTCACCAGCGCAGATGGGACCGTGGTCTCTGCGGCCAAGCTACAAGGAGCTGAAGGGGCCGTCCTTGCTCCCCAGCGGCAGTCTACGGTTCAGGGAGAGGAGCCTGTTATCCCCTCGCCCCAGCGGCAGCTTAGCATACCAAGGGGAGACAGTAAGCCCCACACCAGCGCAGATGGGACCGTGGTCTCTGTGCCCAAGTTACAGGGAGCTGAAGGGGCCATCCTTGCTCCCCAGCGGCAGGTTACAGTTCAGAGAGAGGAGCTTGTTACACCCTCTCTCCAGCGGCAGCCTAACCCACCAAGGGGAGACCGTAAGCCCCACACCAGCGCAGATGGGACCGTGGTCTCTGTGCCCAAGTTACAGGGAGCTGAAGGGGCCATCCTCGCTCCCCAGCGGCAGTGTGATTTGTTGGGAATTGGGAGCCCAGCCCCCTTTCCTCAACAGCAGGACTCTGTGCTGGGAGGAGAGACAGTCGGTCTCCCTCCGCAGAGACTGGAAGTATGTATGGGAGAGGAGATTGTTACCACCTCTCCCCAGCGGCAGATTATTAATGTACAGGGAATTGGGAGCCGGGTCTCCATTCCGCAGCGGCAGAGTATCCAGCAGGGAATAGAGAGCCCAGCCCCCTTTCCCCCACAGCAGGACTCTGTGCTGGGAGGAGAGACAGTCGGTCTCCCTCCGCAGAGACGGGAAGTATGCATGGGAGAGGAGATTGTTACCACCTCTCCCCAGCGGCGGATCATTAATGTACAGGGAATAGAGAGCCCAGTCTCCATTTCCCAGCGGCAGAGTGTTCTAATGGGAGAGGAGCTGGTTACCACCTCTCCCCAGCGGCAGCTTAATGTACCAGGGGGAGACTGTAAGCCCCACACCTGTGCAGATGGGACCGTGGTCTCTGCACTTCCAGCACAGGGGGTAGGGACGGTCGGTCCTGCCCCCCCACAACAGGGCTGTTTAGCCAAAGGGGAGACAGTCTGTCTCCAGCAGCAGAGCGGTGTAACTCAAGGGGAGACAGTCGGTCTCCAGCAGCAGAGCGGTGTAACTCAAGGGGAGACAGTCGGTCTCCAGCAGCAGAGCGGTGTATTTAAAGGGGAGACAGTCGGTCTCCAGCAACCAGGCTCCAACCAGACTACTCCCGTGGTAGTGCTGGCAACAGGACAGAGTACCGCTGGTCTCTGCCCCCTCAGCAACCTACCAAGGCAGCCTACCAGTCCCCCACACAGCCGTGGTGAGGCACCTGAATCTGGACAAGATTCTCCCTCACCCAGGTGTAGTAACTGTTTATTGTGGGTGGGCTGCTCTGCTGTTTCTGTCTTGTGGGTGGGCTGCTGGACTAACAAGGGCACTGACCGGCAGGAGGTCAAGTACCCTGTTAGTCTGGGGGGTAAAGGGGAGAAGTGTGGCGAAACCGACCTCGCCACATGTCCTTGGAGGGGGCTGATTGCCCGCCTCTTGCCTTTGGACTATGGACCAGACTTTATGGGAATGTGATACCCCAGATAGCCATACCATGGAGCCTATTCATATAATGAAAGACTATGGGAAAGACTTTAGCTCCATGGCAATTGTACTGTGTGAGTAGGATCTGCGCGCTATTCGGTAGTTTTGTGCGTGCAGATCCCAGCTATCTGGGGATAGGTGAAATGTCTGTGTGTTATGTGTAAATGTGACTTTATGTATTTTAAAGTGTTTTATGTTGTTTTGCAACCATGTGGTTAATGGAGTCTGCCTTTAGTCCTGGGTAATTGGATTACTTCTCCAATTAACTCCAGGGCAGAAGGGAGGAAACCAGGGTGCATTGTGGGGATGTTTTTCTGCCAGCCAGAAAGGAACAAAAGATACTTTTAGTAACTTTTGAACCCCTGGTCGGATTCATGCCATTTTTTAATATGTTGTTCCCCTGAATGGATTGATTGTGGATATGTATTTTTATGTGAATGTGATGTATGGTTTTAAAGTTATGAAAGTTGTGTAAAAGTATATTTTACACTGTATGCATAATGGGATTATGTGTCACACTAAGGGGAGGGGATGTGTGGGAGGTAACATCTATGTCATTGGTTCTTTTATGCCTCCCCCTGGGTGTGGCCTGTATGTGTGAGTTGGAAATAAAAGCCAGGCTGGATGAGCCAGTCCAGAGTTCCTGTTTTACCCTCAAAGTGATGTGTCGTCTCATTATTGGGGGGAAGGATTTATTGCATGCTGTTCCAGTTGACTGCTAGGAGTACAAGCCTATTCGTATGGTTCCTATTCAATGGTCTACAGCATTCATATGCTTGGGAGAATTTAAAAGGTTTCTCGGATTCGGTGATTGTGGTGTCTGCCAGAGTGCTTGGAGTCCTCAGGAAGCACTAGGAGCATCCATTAACGGAGGTACCAAGTCGGGGTGCCAGGTGATCCGTTACAATATACATAAGTAAGAAAAGGAAAATAACAGGATAGAGCGTAAACCGGACCTTAGAATGGCCGGACTAATACGCTAGAGACAGAGAATGGTCAAAGGGAAAGCCGAGGTCAAGGAAACCAGAAAATACTCAATACCGATAAAACAAGCCAAGTCAGGGAAACCAGAGATCAGAATAATCAGGGAAACGCCAAGGATCAGGATACCAGGAAATCAGAAACACGGAAATAGCACTCTCAGGAAACCAGGAAACTGAAACCACGACAGGGCAAAGTTCTGGGAAAAGCTAGGGGTTTAAATACCGCTCTCTAGGCTATGATTGGTCAGAGGGCGACCTCTGACCCCAAAACGTGCGTGTGCGTTGACGTCGTGACGTCACGCACACGTTGGTATAACTCTCGGGGGCGGGGCTATCCATAGACGCGACCACGTGATCGGCGCCATATTGGATTCGGGCGTGATGCCCGGAAGAAGTGAGTGCGCGGTTCCCGGCTCGCCGACGAGCAGGTAAGCTCGTGTAGTCGGTACGGTCGTGCCGGTCGGGCACGGCCGTGAGGCTCGGCGGGCCGGTGACCGCAACAGTACCCCCCACTCGAAGACCGCGCACCGGGCGGGAAGGACCCGGCTTAAGAGGAAAGCGGTTGTGAAATGACCGGATAAGACGGGGCGCATGGACCCGGTCAGCAGGAACCCAACAACGTTCCTCGGGGCCATAACCCTTCCAGTCAACGAGATAGGACAAGACACCTCTGGATAACTTGGAGTCCATGATAGAACGGACTTCATATTCTTCTTGATCACCCACTACCAAGGGCGGAGGAGGAGTGGATAACTTAGTGTAGCGATTGCAAGTAAGGGGCTTGAGCAGAGACACATGGAAAGTATTCGCAATTCTCATATGAGCCGGTAGTGCCAAAGAATAGGTCACTGGATTAATACGTTGGGTAACTCGAAAGGGACCTATGTATCGAGGGGAAAATTTCATGGACGGGACCTTGAGCTTGATATGTTTTGTGGAGAGCCACACCCTGTCACCTGGAAGATAGACAGGATTAGCGCCCCGTTTTTTGTCAGCTTGGACCTTTGCTCGTAATGAGGCTTTTTGCAGAGCTGAATGGACGGAATCCCAGGTATCATGAATCGATTCTAAACGGGTGTTCAAAGCAGGAATTTCCGTGTCTGAGAATTCAGAAGGAAAAACCGCGGGGTGATAACCCTGATTTACAAAGAATGGACTATGATTAGAAGATTCATGAGTGGCGTTGTTCCTGGCGAACTCAGCCATGGGTAAGAGTTCATACCAGTTAGATTGATTGGCATTTATAAAGCAACGTAATAGGCTTCTAAAGACTGATTCGCCCTCTCTGCTGCTCCATTTGTTTGAGGGTGATACGCTGATGAAAAGGAGAGTTCGATGCCCAATTGTTTACAGAAGGAACGCCAGAACCTAGAAACAAACTGGGTGCCTCTGTCAGATACTATGCTTTTGGGTACACCGTGCAACCGAAAGATTTCTCTCAAGAATATTTGAACTAGATCCTGAGCAGATGGTAATTTTTTAAGTGGGACAAAATGTGCCATCTTTGTGAATCTATCGATAACCATAAGGACTGTATTAAACCCGTTTGAACTGGGTAGATCCACAATAAAATCCATGGCTAAGTGGGTCCATGGAGCACTAGGTATGGGCAGTGGTTGTAGCAGTCCAGGAGGCGATCTAGGAGGTACTTTAGAAACGGCACATATTTGACATGCCCCAACGTAATCTTTGATATCGTTCCTAAGAGCAGGCCACCAAAACCTCCTGGAGATGGCAGAGAGAGTTTTATGGACTCCAGGATGGCCCGCTGTGAGGTTGTCATGGAACATATCTAGTACCTTCTTTCGGAACTGAGGTGACACATACAGTTTGTCCGGAGGCTTTCCCACAGGTGCCTGAGTTTGATCTGCTATTATGGCACCGAGGAGTGGAGAAGACACTTCGGAAACTGTAGTGGCAATGAGGCATTCAGGAGGTATAATAGGATATACCTCTTGTTCCGGAACTTCCTCTGTCTCAAACTGCCTAGAAAGTGCATCTGCCTTGGTGTTTTTAGTACCAGGCCTATACGTAATTACGAAATTGAATCGGGAGAGGAACAATGACCATCTAGCCTGACGAGAGGATAGTCTCTTAGCGTCCCCAATATAAGCCAAATTCTTATGATCAGTAAAGATCAGAAGTGGCTCTTTGGAACCTTCCAAGAGATGCCTCCATTCTTTAAGGGCAAGTACAATGGCCAAAAGTTCCCTATTCCCTATGTCATAATTCTTCTCGGCAGGTGTGAGTTTGCGAGAGTAAAATCCACAGGGATGTAAAGGCGTATCAGGACTTTCTCTCTGAGACAGAATGGCTCCAACTCCTGTCTCTGACGCATCTACCTCTAGGATAAATGGTTTGGTTGGATCAGGATGGGTCAGGACAGGTGCTGAGGAAAATAACGATTTTAACCGTTCAAATGCCTCTCTTGCTTCTTTGGGCCAAGATATACAATTTGCTCCTTTTTTTGTTAAATTGGTTATAGGGGAAATCACGGAGGAAAATCCCTTTATGAATTTGCGGTAGTAATTCGCAAAACCTATAAAGCGTTGAGTAGCTTTAAGGCCCTTGGGCAATGGCCACTGTAAGACTGCCTCCAGTTTGCGGGGATCCATCTGGAAACCAGACGGAGATAAAACGTATCCAAGGAATTGTATCTCCGTTTGGTCAAACTGGCATTTCTCCAGTTTACAGTAAAGACCGTTCTGTAACAGGGTTTTGAGTACAATTCTCACATGTTCGTGATGTGTCTCTAGGTCTGGGGAATAGATGAGTATGTCGTCCAGATACACTAGAACGAACATGTGAAGGTACTCTCTTAGGACATCGTTAATAAAATCCTGGAATACCGCTGGAGCGTTACATAATCCAAACGGCATAACCAGGTATTCGTAATGTCCCATTCTGGTGTTAAATGCGGTCATCCATTCGTGACCGTCCTTAATTCTGACTAGATTGTATGCACTTCAGAGATCGAGCTTGGTAAAGACTCGAGCTCCTTTCAATCTGTCAAACAGCTCTGATATAAGGGGAATAGGGTAGGCATTTTTTATGGTAATCCTATTCAAACCCCTATAATCGATACAGGGGCGTAGGTCTCCTTCTTTTTTAGAGACAAAGAAGAACCCAGCCCCGGCTGGTGAGGAGGATCTACGGATATGACCCTTTCTGAGAGCATCCTTTATGTATTCTTCCAAACAAAGATTTTCCTGGGGGGACAAGGCATAAACTCCTCCCTTGGGAGGCATAGTCCCTGGTAATAAATTTATAGTACAGTCATAGGGTCTATGAGGAGGTAACCCTTCTGACTGGACCTTGTTAAATACCTCTTTTAAATCCATATACTGCGGCGGTATTTGTGTGGTCAAGGGAGGTGTAATAGGAACATTAATGGTGCCAATAGGTTGTGGGATTTGCTTCAAGCACACACCTTTGCATCTCTCACCCCAACTCACAATCTCTCCTTCAATCCAATCCAAACGAGGATTGTGTTTCAGGAGCCAAGGGAAACCGAGTATTATCGGACATGTAGGGGAAGATATGATTTGAAAGGTCATTTCTTCAGAGTGGAGAATACCCACTGAGACAGTGATTGGCAGAGTTTCGTGTGTGATGAAAGGCTGGGAAAGAGGCCTTCCATCAATGGCCTCGACTGCTATAGGTTTCTCTTTTTGTCTTAAGGGCAGGAGATGTTTAGCAGAGAACTCTTTGTCTAGGAAATTCTCCGCTGCCCCAGAGTCAATCATAGCCTCACACTGGATAGTAGTCTTCTTAAAAGACAAGGTAACTTTGACAAGGAAACGGTTCTTAGTCAATTTAGGGGACATATACATCACACCTAAGGTCGTTCCCCGTACGTGCCTTAGGTGTGCAAGTTTTCCGGCCGAACCGGGCATGACGATCTTAGATGTCCCTTCTTGCCACAATACATACATAACCCCTCGTTACGTCTGTGTTGTCTCTCTGCCTCAGTGAGTTTAGCGCTACCCAATTGCATGGGTTCAGGTTCTGGAAGAGGCGCTTGGCTACTCACCACTGGGTTAGAGAAACGAGGGGCTATGGACAAATTAGAACGTCTGTTACGTTGTTTGTTTTTCTCTCTCTCTCTGAGCCGGTTATCAATGTCTATCATGTAGGCAATAAACTCATTAAGATTAACCGGAAGGTCTCTAGCTGCGGTCTCATCTTGTATACTCTCAGCTAGACCTTCAGAGAAAGCAGCCACCAGACCACTATTAGTCCAATCCACCTCAGACGCCAATGTCCTGAACTCTATGGCATAATCGGCTACAGAACGACTGCCTTGCTTTATTCTCATAAGGGCTTTGGCAGCGTTCTTCTCCCTGCCTTTAGGTTCAAACGTAGCCTTCAAAGCTGTGAGAAAGGCACTGGAATCATGGGCTACTGCGTCACCACTTTCCCATAAGGGGTTAGCCCAGGTTAAGGCTTTTCCAGTTAATTTGTTCATCAGATAGCCTATTTTTGATCTATCTGTTGGGAATGAACCTGGGGAGGCCTCAAAGTGGTATTCACTTTGGTTTAAAAAACCTCTGAATTCTTTAGAATCACCTCCATAACGAGGGGGAGGTGACAGGGTTATGGACGGTGGTTTATGTGGTACGGGAACCACTACAGGTGGCGGAATCACAGGTGGTACAGGAGGGACCTCTAAATAGGCAGTCCTCTGGAGCAAGGTCTGAAATGCCTGGGCAAATTGGTCTAACCTGTGGTCCATATCCTCCACCCTATTTTCACAGGCGATCATATGTTTGCATAGTTCTGCAGGATCCATGGCCCTGTCGTAATGTCACGACTAACTATGTGGTCCAGCACACAGAAACTATGTAAACATATACATAAGTAAGAAAAGGAAAATAACAGGATAGAGCGTAAACCGGACCTTAGAATGGCCGGACTAATACGCTAGAGACAGAGAATGGTCAAAGGGAAAGCCGAGGTCAAGGAAGCCAGAAAATACTCAATACCGATAAAACAAGCCAAGTCAGGGAAACCAGAGATCAGAATAATCAGGGAAACGCCAAGGATCAGGATACCAGGAAATCAGAAACACGGAAATAGCACTCTCAGGAAACCAGGAAACTGAAACCACGACAGGGCAAAGTTCTGGGAAAAGCTAGGGGTTTAAATACCCCTCTCTAGGCTATGATTGGTCAGAGGGCGACCTCTGACCCCAAAACGTGCGTGTGCGTTGACGTCGTGACGTCACGCACACGTTGGTATAACTCTCGGGGGCGGGGCTATCCATAGACGCGACCACGTGATCGGCGCCATATTGGATTCAGGCGTGATGCCCGGAAGAAGTGAGTGCGCGGTTCCTGGCTCGCCGACGAGCAGGTAAGCTCGTGTAGTCGGTACGGTCGTGCCGGTCGGGCACGGCCGTGAGGCTTGGCGGGCCGGTGACCGCAACACTGTGCCTGTAGGCTTTTTAATGTAAACACACTGTCTTTTCAGATAAAAGACACTTTGTGCAGACTGGCGTTGGCCCAAATGGTAGAGCATATGGGCGGGGTATTGTGATGTCACATGGTGGGCAGGACATATGGGGGGCGGCAAATAGTTTTTTGCCTAGGGCGGCAAAAATCCTTGCACAGGCCCTGTATGTGGGCAACTTGTGGAGATGCTAGCATCCAGTGTGAACAAATGTTAAAAACCTTAAAGAATTTGAAAAGTTAACAGTCCATTTAAATCATTGATCCAGCAAAGAAGTTCTGAGCTAGGCTTTTTCTAGTCCCATCCATAAAGTAGATAGGCTTGTGGTAATGAGATTTAATAGTAAATTTAAAGGTCTGGCACTCCCAAACCTCCAGGCTAGACAGGCAGTCAAATTGTTTTATTAGAAATCCTGGGAGTTTTTTCCTTCCAAAAATAGGCCTCAATTAAATACTGTTGTATAAGCTTTCCAAATGATTTCATATTTTTGAATTAAAATTATTTAATATTATGAAAAATATTTTAGGTCCATGGGTTTTGTTTATATAAAAAATAAATAAAAAAAAAACACAAAAAACACAATACATATTTTGTGCAAAGGGCAAGTTTATGCTCACCTGATGGTGTTGATAAACCTAAGATAAGTGTATTGGCCATAATCTTTTGGAAAAGTGTTCTAGTAAAGGGGGCAGCCTTGACTGGTTCTATTCGTAATCTAGGGCGGAGGGACCTTAAGTGGTCATGTGTCAACAATGTAAACATGACTGAAATGTATCTACCAGTTTAGTGAGCCGAGGTTTAGTGAGCCGAGGAGGTTCCAAGGTAGTGTGTATTTACTGTCAATTGAATGTTTTTTTTCTGTGTCTAGTGCCCCTACACAATTTCTTCAGTTGAATCAATAAGGTTTAAAAAGCATCTTGTGTTATCTGATGTTTGGACATGGGATACAAACCTTGCTTGTACTTTAGAAATGAATGGAGGGAGTATTTGAGTTAGTCATACAGCTTCTAGTGTGTGCAATTTGACATCTGAAAAAAAGGGATAATCCAGGCACCAATACTACTTTAATGCATTTGATATTTGGTTTTGGTCGCATTACTATGCTGTATTTTTTTGCATGATCAAATTTAGATAGTTTTTGCATAAAATAAATGTTTTGCATAATGTTGCACCATAAGCCTACCTCTTTAGCCATGTCCCTTCATTGCAGGAAAATACTTCCTTATCACAAAAAGGTATGCACACAGCTCAGCCACTGAATACTGAATGATCTGAACAACAAAACAACCTGCACGAGAAGGCGAGGACACTCAGGAAGACATATAATATGGATATTACTACCTGTTTGTGGTTTCTCTGACTGTCTGTCGCCAGGTTGTGAGTTAAAAACAGCTCACTCAGTGCTGCTAGAGCTGAGACTGTGTGCATATCTTTGATAAGGAAGTCTTTCTGGCACGAGGGGACGTGGATAAAGAAGCAGGCTTATGGCACAAAACATTTCTTTATTTTGTTAAAAACTTTAAAAATTTGAGCATGCAAAAAAAATGCAGCATATTAATGAGGCTAAAATATATCAACTGCATTAAAGTTGTATTGGTGCCTTGATTGTCTCTTTAATTATTGCAATTTTTCTAAAGTTTGCACTAGAAACGTGAGGTTTACCTGGTTTAGGTACAATGTGTATGCTGGCTTCTAGCAGTTCTGAAGAAACTGATCCTGTAGATTGAATTCTATTTCATAAATTTGTGATATGAGGCAGAAGGTGGCAAATGTAAAATAGTATTGGACAGAATTTTGTTAAAGGAACACTATAGTGCCAGGAAAACAAACCCGGCATTGGTGACCTATCCTACCCCTGCCGATGTCAGCTCCCGAATGGAGCCGAATGCGCATGCACATTTAAACCTCAATGCTTTCCTATGGGGATCTGAAATGATGCTGGACTCCGTGAGGACGTTCAGTTGCAGGGTTAAAATTTTATTGAGGTGAAGTGGTCTGGATGCCTATAGTGGTCCTTTAATTCCATCTGTTGAGATGTAGTTGCAGGTGGAGTAAAATTATTATTATTATTATTTTTTTCTTCTAAGAAAACACATATTCTATGCTAATCTCTCTCTAATTTATGCTTTCATCTTTCAAGTAAATCCATAACCCCTAACAGCAGTGTCCAGTGAAGCAGGAAGTCAATGGGCGGGGTAAAAGGGTGGGCCGCTGGTGCGAATCACGTAACCAGACCTACCAAAAGGGGAGAACATGCGCAAAAGGCTGCCCGCCAATCATGCAGGCTATGCAGGCAGCACCCTGAGCTTGACATAAATGATGCGCTCACTCCATGCTTTCTAACGACTGTCCCCTAGCACTCGCTGGTCCACTTGTCTCCTTACCTTCTTACTAGCAGGCAGAAGTTCCTGGTATATAGTCTGAGACAGTGAAAAGGTGTATGTAGTGAGTGTAGAAGAAAGGGGACATGCCACAGTGTTAGAGAGACCAACGTCTGCATTACCTAAACTAATTTTATTGTCAGCCAGTCCACACAAGTTTTGTTCCCATACATCCCTCTTAAGCGTCCAAACTTAAAGGGACACTATAGTCACCAGAACAACTACAGCTTTTTGTATTTGTTCTGGTAAGTAGAATCATTCCATTCAGGCCTTTTGCAGTAAACACTGTCTTTTCAGAGAAAATAACTCCACTGGCCGCTCCTTAGATGGCTGCTAGAGGTGCTTCCTGGGGCAGTACTGCCTATTGTGCAGCACTGCCATTCAGTGTCTCCACCCTCTGCATGCAGACACTTAACTTTCCTCATAGAGATGCATTGATTCAATGTATCTTTATGAGGAGATGCTGATTGGCCAGGGCTATGTTGGGCTTGTGATGGCTCTGCCCCTGATCTGCCTAGTTGACAGTCTCAGCCAATCCTATGGACAAGTATTGTAATTTGCTCAGACTAGCACTTCTGATGATGTCAGTAGACAGTCAGTTCAGAGGCAGAGCCAGCAGCTGCAGACTTGAATACAAGTTATATTTTACTATACTTAGGGAGGCAAGAAGGGGCCAGGGTGGTGGTTTTAACATAATAGGGTCAGAAATACATGATTGTGTTCCTGACCCTATAGTGCCCCTTTAAGCAAGAGTATGTGAAGAGTAGTTAGGGTTGCCACCTTTCTTGGGAAAAAATACCAGCCTTAATCATTTGTATAATCACAAGGAGTGACATCAGAGAAAATTCTGTAAAATCACCAACAAACTACTCACAGTTTAATTCTGCTGTATAGATGGATTGCTCCCAATGTCTCCCTGTCACCCAGTCCCTAGTCTCCCAGTGTCTCAGTGTACCAATGTCTCAGTGTGTCCCCATGTCACTAGGATACTGGGGACACAGTGAGCCCCGGGGACACTGAGAGACCCGGGGACACTGAGAGACAAAGGGACACTGAGAGACAAAGGGACACTGAGAGACAAAGGGACACTGAGAGACATAGGGACACTGAGAGACCCGGGAACACACAGACATGGGGACACTGGGAGACATGGGGACACTGAGGCATTTAGGGAAACTGGGAGAAATGGGGACACTGAAACATTTGGGTACACTAAGACACTAGGGACACAGAGACATGGGAACACAGACACTGGGAGACTAGGGGACACTGGGAGACTAGGGGACACTGGCTGGGAGACCGACACTTGGAGACACTGGGAGACATGGGGACAGTTGTGGACATAGACATGGGGACACTGGGACATATAGGAACACTGGGAGACATGGGGACACTAGGCACACTGAGACACTAGGAACACAGACACTGGGAGACATGGGGACACTGCAACATTTGGGGACACTAAGACAATAGGGACACAGAGACATGGAAACACAGACACTGGGAGACTAGAGGACACTGGCTGGAAGACAGACACGTGGGGACACTGGGAGACATGGGGACAGTTGTGGACATAGACATGGGGACACTGGGACATATAGGGACTAGTGATGTCGTGAACATAAAATTTTCGGTTCGCGAACCGCGAACGCGAACTTCCGCAAATGTTCGCAAACCGGGCGAACCGCCATAGACTTCAGTAGGCAGGCGAATTTTAAAACCCACAGGGAATCTTTCTGGCCACAATACTGGTTGAAGGGGGGGGGAAGGAGACCTACTGTCCTCCCCCTCTCCGGCCCCCACCCCTGGGTGGCGGGTGGGGGCCATAATGATAATGAGGGGGGGGACCTACTGTCCTCCTTCCCCCCGGCCCCCACCCCTGGGCGGCGGGTGGGGGCCATAAAGATAATGAGGGGGGACCTACTGTCCTCCCCCTGGCCCCCACCCCTGGGCGGCAGGTGGGGGCCATAAAGATAATGAGGGGGGGACCTACTGTCCCCCCCCCCGGCCCCCACCCCTGAGCGGTGGGTGGGGGCCCTAAAAATAACAATAAGGGGGACCTATTGTCCCCCCCGGCCCCCACCCCTGAGCGGTGCGTGGGGGCCCTAAAATTAACAATAAGGGGGGGAACTACTGTCCAGCCCCGGCCCCCATCCCTGAGCGGTGGGTGGGGGCCCTAAAATTAACAATAAGGGGGGGACCTACTGTCCCCCTCCCGGCCCCCACCCCTGAGCGGTTGGTGGGGGCCATAAAATTAACAATAAGGGGGGGGACCTATTGTCCCCCCCGGCCGCCACCCCTGAGCGGTGGGTGGGGGCCCTAAAAATAACAATAAGGGGGACCTATTGTCCCCCCCGGCCCCCACCCCTGAGCGGTGCGTGGGGGCCCTAAAATTAACAATAAGGGGGGGAACTACTGTCCACCCCCGGCCCCCATCCCTGAGCGGTGGGTGGGGGCCCTAAAATGAACAATAAGGGGGGGACCTACTGTCCCCCCCCCGGCCCCCACCCCTGAGCGGTTGGTGGGGGCCATAAAATTAACAATAAGGGGGGGGGACCTATTGTCCCCCCCGGCCGCCACCCCTGAGCGGTGGGTGGGGGCCCTAAATACAAAGGGGGGGGGACCCCTAGTCACCCCCCCCCCCAAAAAAAATGTATCTCCCTACCTACCCCACTCACCCTAAAAATAATGAGGGGGGACCTTTAACTAAAAACCTGTAAAAAAAACAAAATTAGATAAAAACAACTTACCATTCTATGTTTTCTTTCTTCTAAAATCTTCTTTTTTCAGCCCCAAAAAGGGCAAATAAAAAAAACATAATAACCGACGCAATTAAAAAAAAAAAAAACAGTGCACAAAAAAAAAAAATCCATGTTCACCCATGGAGGGCTCTGCGCAGACTGAGCTCTGCAGGGCGGGGGAAGGCTTATGAAACCTTGCCACGCCCTGCAATTAGGCTAAGAACACTCTGATTGGCTGGTTTAAGCCAATCAGAGTGCTCTTTGTCATTTTTCACAGCGTGGGAAAGTTCTTTGGAACTGCAATTAGCCTGCAATTAGCCTGCAATTAGGCTAAGAACACTCTGATTGGCTGGTTTAAGCCAATCAGAGTGCTCTTTGTCATTTTTCACAGCGTGGGAAAATTCCAAAGAACTTTCCCACGCTGTGTAAAATGACACAGAGCACTGTAATTGGATGGCTTGAAATCTATCCAATCACAGTGCTCTGTGTCATTTTACACAGCGTGGGAAAGTTCTTTGGAATTTTCCCACGCTGTGTAAAATGACAAAGAGCACTCTGATTGGCTTAAACCAGCTAATCAGAGTGTTCTTAGCCTAATTGCAGGGCGTGGCAAGGCTTTATAAGCCTTCCCCCGCCCTGCAGAGTTCAGTCTGCGCGGAGCCCTCCATGGGTGAACATGGATTTTTTTTTTGTGCGCTCATTTTTTATTTTTTTTTATTGCGTCGGTTATTATGTTTTTTTTTATTTAGCCTTTTTTGGGGCTGAAAAAAGAAGATTGTAGAAGAAAGAAAACATCGAATGGTAAGTTGTTTTTATCTAATTTTTTTTTTTACAGGTTTTTAGTCAAAGGTCCCCTCCTCATTATTTTTAGGGTGAGGGGGGTAGGTAGGGAGATAATTTTTTTTTTGGGGGGGAAGGGGGACTAGGGTCCACCCCCTTTGTATTTAGGGCCCCCACCCACAGCTCAGGGGTGGGGGCCGGGGGGGACAATAGGTCTCCCCCTTATTGTTATTTTTAGGGCCCCCACAGTAGGTCCCCCCTTATTGTTATTTTTAGGGTCTCCACCCACCGCTCAGGGGGGGCCAGGGGGGAGGACAATAGGACCCCCCCTATTGGTATTTAGGGCCCCCACCTCCCGCTCAGGGGTGGGGGCCGGGGGGAGGACAATAGGTCCCCCCCTATTGGTATTTAGGGCCCCCACCCGCCGCTCAGGGGTGGGGGCCGGGGGGAGGACAATAGGTCCCCCCCCTATTGGTATTTAGGGCCCCCACCCGCTCAGGGAAGGGGGACCCTTTTTTTTGTTTTTTTTTAACAGTGAGCAGCCACAGGCTGCTCACTGTTTGATAGACGTGCCCCTACTCGCGGTATTGCGAGTAGGGGCACAATTTACTAATACTAAGTAATTTTTACTTAGTATTAGTAAATTTGGCCACAGGAAAAAAATAAAAATAGGGGGCGGACCGAACATCGCATATGTTCGCCATCGATGGCGAACGCGAACACGCTATGTTCGCCAGGAACTATTCGCCAGCGAACCGTTCGGGACATCACTAATAGGGACATTGGGACACATGGGGACACTAGGCACACTGAGAGACATGGGACACAGACACTGGGAGACTTGGGGACACTGAAACACTAGGGACACTGGCTGGGGGACATGGGGACACTGGGAGAAATGGGGACATAGTGTCTCCCAATGTCCCTATGTTTCACAGCGTCCCCATGTGTCTCAGCATCCCCATGTGTCCCAGTGTCCCCTAGTGTCTCAGTGTCCCCATGTTTTCCAGTGTCCCCAAGTGTCTCAGTGTTCCCAGGTCTCCCAGTGTCTGTGTCCCCATGTGTCCTAGTGTCTCAGTGTCCCCTAGTGTCTGTGTCCCCATGTGTCCCCTAGTGTCTGTGTCCCCTAGTGCCTCAGTGTCCCCATGTGTCCCTGCTGCCTTTCCCCCCATCCCTCACTTACTGTAGAGCTGCTGTCTGGACTCTGTGCTGTGTTGCTGCTCCCCCACGGATCAGTGAGTAGTAGAGAGAGGCAGAGATATGCTGTAACTTCCTATCCCTGCCTCTCTCCACACCCAGTGACCACTACTGGCCGGTGCTGGTATTGCAGAGTAATCTCCATTTATTCTGAGTAAAATACCTGCATTTGTATTGCCGGTATTACTGCAATACCTGCACGGTCAGGCAGCCTCAAATACCGGCTGTGGCAGTAAAATATCAGTCAGGTGGCAAACCTAAGAGTAGTGTGTAAAAAAAAAATATAATGATTATTATTTTTTTTAAATCAATGGGCCTATTCCATGGGCCTGGGCCTGGAGCTGCAGCTTCATCAGCCCCTATGTTAATCCGGCCCTGGCGGGGCGGGTTACCTCATCTGTGTTATCCTAGGGGAAAAGATGTGTTACCGCCCCTCTGCTTATTCGCCTATGTGGCAAGACTATTTTCCTAGGCTTGGGAAGCAGCTCTGACGCCTTAAAGCCATATGAAAAATGTAAGCATTTACAAATTAAATGGATTAAATTAATGGATTTTATTGTATACTTTTAATAATAAATTACGTTTGGCTTTATCTCTGTGCCATTCATATTTTTATTATATATATTTTTATCACTCCAATTTTATATTATCCTTTCCTGGCATTTTATATATCCTAAGGTGGGGATTATACCACCCACGCCATATCTCAAGTGCAGTGTCATCTGCACTGTATACTGTGAGTATATTTATTTTGTTTTGTATATACCACATCTTATCTTCAGAGAGCACTATCTGTTATATATTTTTCTCCCTTCTCCTGAGAATTGGACAGCACCAGTGGATCAGAATTTCCTGATATCCTACTAGCAGGGATTATACTGCAGAACGCCCATTCCACCTGAGCTGGTTATAGCTCATACAAATGTGAGTTTATTACATCTTTATTCTTCATTTTCCACGTACCCCACAATCTGCACCATTGGTCCTTTTCCCTTTTATATTTTACATATCACGGGAGGATCCAAAGCATCATAAGAAGAGAGAACACCAGCGCAACATAGACATTTATCCTCCTTTTTATATTGACTTTTATATATATCCTTTTTATATTTTTATTGGGACTTATTTTATTGTATCTCTTGGCGCAGCCTTTTCTCCCCTTTTTTCCTGTACATCCTTATCCCAGAGGGTTAGAGGGTGACCCTCTGTAAGGTTGCTGCCTCCTTTGTATATTATTAGCGCTAACCTACTCTACACTTTTTCTACTAAATATTCAATCCATCTTATGTTCCAGATGGTTAGTGTGCTCTCCTAAGGCCCAGGTCTCAGATATCTGCTGTATGGTGGGAAGGTGTTTGTAGCGTTCCCCGGGTAACCCGACTGGTTACCTCCGCTAATTCCTCCTCTCAGCCAGGCTAGAACCATTAAACATGCAAGCATCCATTCCCACAGTAACCAGACGAAGCATAGTTTTGTGAGTCAACTGATTTTATTCAGGCCACACACAGCTTTTATGCACAAACCCCTAACATGGGGTCTCCAACATAACATTACAGGGTTTTAGACATGTGCAATTCGTTTCGGTCCGAATTTAAATTCTGACGAATTTCGTCAATTCGGACATTCGGATGCTTCTGAATGTCCGAATTGCCGAACCAAACCAAAGTGCAGAATTTCAGGAGTGCCGAACCGAATTGCCGAAGTTCGAAAGTGCCGAAGTGCTTCCGATCTCTGAAAAATGGCAAAACAGGAGAGGGAGGGAAAATGAAGGGAATGATGACAGGAATCTAACCCTACTAGGGTTATTGGTAGGGTTAGGTAAGGGGTGGGGTTAGGTTAGGGGTAGGCGTAGGGAATTGCTGAACCGAAGTGCCGAATTCCCGAATTTCGGAAGTGCCGTACAGAACCGCATTTTTTGTCCATGCACATCCCTACAGGGTTTTCCTTCCCAGAGTCCTCTGTGCCTTTGAGATAATTGTGTGAGAAAAACTATAACTCAATTATCTCTCAGGCACAGGAAACCCTACACAAAATATACAGTACCCCAAAAGTACTTAAGTTGCAAGGTAAGAACTTTCTAATGGGGTAGCGGGGTGGTCCCCGTTCGAAAGTCAAATGCAGATTGTTTGGATACCATAACTCCCGGACAGATAAAAGGTAAATCATATGAAATTAGCGCCACAGTGTTGTATAACATTACATGTATTTTCTTTTCTGAAACACACATAGCAGTCAGGGCGGCAACAATCTCTGACTTAAAGACTGTGAATAAAAGTTGAAGGCATATTGGAGTAGCTCCATTTTGGTCAGTGCGTTTTTCGAGAACATATTGTATTTGTAGCCCTCAGATGGCCAATTGCTCTTATGGTATGTAATCACAATAAGGTGGAAATACTAAGGATGCAATTTTGAGCCAAGCTCACCATGTAAAACTGCTGGCAGCGGTTGCTGCAGTCTGGCTCCTGAATGGAGTTAAAATAGAATGTGTCTCTCTCCATCTTCATTTTGGGTCACTTTTCAATGCATGGGAAAGGAAAACCTATATATGGGATATTGGTAGTAAATGGTTTACACTATGCAATGTAAAATTAAAGTTAAAACCTAGATATGGGATATTGTTAGTGAAGGGGTTAAAGTTCATGGAAGGAAAAAGAAAATCCTCATTGGCAACTACTTATTTTCTAAGCGCTTTTCCTTAAATCTAGTTCTCTGATCCTGATCTGGAATAAAGGTTTCCAGTTTGAGTAATTCTTGTGAGCTGTTGCAATATTACATATTTTAAAGATAAAGTAAATAATTATAGGATGTCTGGTATTCCTTATAATAAAAAGTGTTTGTCTCTCCACTTATACACAACATCTGTCAGAGAGAATCTATCCTGTGCTATAAATAGTACTCTGGGTCATGATGAAAAGCACAATGCACAAGTCATTATGCTATTCTGAGAGGTTCACACATGGAGAAGCTTCACTGCCAAGGCTCTAATAGTGACATCAAAAGCAGACAGGAGCCTGTGACAGTGTCAGTGTTGAATTATGTTAACTATTTTGTTGCTGCCTCTCATATTCTTGATCAGTGATATGAATTGTTAACATCATACAAAACCAGCTATTGCATAATTACTATGCTCCATTAGCTGTATTATGGATTGAAACTGGCTGTACAGATCGACATTTTCCTGTCGGTTAGTGGACAGTACAGGGTTTTAGCCTTCCTATGGAAAGTTAATCTGCAAGAGTTAAACATTTTAAACAAGGCACTTGCAACAAGCCTTTTCTGAAATAAAGATGTCAGCTATGCAGCCTTCACATTCTCCAAGTCAGCAGGAGAAACAGGTTAAAAGACAAAGAACGCCATCGGATTCAGATTCCTCTAGAGGTCTATATTCTTTTTTTTTTTCTGAAGCTGAAAGTTCATGGGACTCCAGTTCTGATTTTGATTCCAGGGGGTTTCCTAAAGAGGAAATTTACAGGTTCATTAAATAAGTGCTCAGTCCTAGAAGAAGAAGAGCCTAAAATCAAAAGAGCCAGAGGCTTTCCCGTGTCCCAGGAAACTGTTAAATATAATGCAGAGAGAATGGAAAAGGTCTGAGAGCATCTTCTCATTTCCAAGCATTTTAAATACACTTTATTTTAGTCTTCAGAATGAAGATACCTTGGAATAGGATTCGACTCTACTTGCTCAACTAGAAAAAAGACCACATTGCCCATTGGACAATTTGCCATTCTTCACGATCCAATGGACAAGAAAGTCAAAGCGTTTTCCAGTCATCTTCTTATCAAGCTAAGGCTTTGATTTCTGGTTCTCATGTCATGAATATTTGACAAAGAAATATTGAACACTGTATAGCCAGTAAATTTTCTGAAGATCCCTTTTATTTCTTAAAACAAATAAAGCGAGCTAACACAATTTTTTTTGTGCATATGTACAAAATCCTTTAAAGCTGTCTGCTAAAAACATGGGTCTGGCAGGAGAGCCATTTGGCTCAATAGCTGATCTACAAATTCTGCTTTAAAAAACACTTTGTGTGACTTATCTTTTGATAAATTTAAATCATTCGGTTCTCCAGTAAAAAAACGTATAAAACAGATGTATGACCAAAAAAGCATTAGCACAAGACAGAAAGACCAGATGGAACAGAAGATCTTCATATTATAGAGAGGATTGGTTTAGTTCCTACCGCAGACAATCTCAGGGTGGTTAGAACAAGGACAGATTTTAGCAGGCTTAACAGAATAAGAAATGCCAATTTTTTTTCCAGAAGCAAAGTGTGAAAAGGAAGACTTCAAGCAAGTGGGTTCTGAATATGATAAAAAAAAACACATACAAGATCCAGTTCATAGAAAAAGTACCCATTATTTCTACTCGGAAACATCCTCCAGAACGAAAGAAGGAACCATCCAAACTTCCGTATGGAGTCCATTGCTTCTGTTCCATGCTTCAAGGAGATTTATGGCCATACTAGATTTAAACAATGCCTATCTTAATGTTCCAATCACTGTTACATCAAGAAAGTTCCAAAGGTTTGCAATCCGAGCAAGCCATGGCATATTACAATTCTAATTTAAAGCCCTGCCTTTTGGACTCATCTGCACCAAGAGTCTTCACAAAAATCATGGCCACCATGGCAGCATCATTAAGAGAAAAAGGAATTTGACTTTCAAAAGACTCCTCTAAAGAAGAAAATCTGGTAAGCATTCACCGTACCATCAATTGTCTCCAAAGCCATGGCTGACTTTGAAACTTGGACAAGTCAAAACTCACCCCAGTCATCTAAAATTTCATTCCCGGATTTAGAAGTGGAAGATTTTCTAACAAACTGAGAACATGAGGAAAGTCTTCATGGCAGTAAAAGACCTTCCGAACAACATTCAGTACGCCAAAGCACACAAGAAGTTTACAAAATGCAATACTAATGAACCGGAACAAGACAGAATCAGATCTGGACAGTAAAGTGTGTATTCTGTGCAACATTCTAAAAGATCTAGTGGAGAGGTTCACAGTTTTTGTATGCTTCCACGGACACTTCAGCTATAAGGTGGGGAGCACGTTGGGAAGGTTTAACAGTGCAAGGTACTTGACCTACAGAAGAAAGCAAGGAAATGTCAAATGCAAGAGAATTATTGGAAGTCTACAAAGCTCTTCTAAAGTTTTTTGTTCACATACTTGGAAAAAACATTCAGGTTATGTCAAACAACTTCACAGTGGTCATATATTTAAACAAACAAGGAGTGACAAAATCCCATTCTTTATCAGTCCTCTGCAAAATCATCATAGATTGGGTGGAACAGAATTTATCAGACCTCAGCTCATATCAAAGGCTAGCAGATGACATGAGCAGAGGAAATTGACTCAAGTAAATCGGGAACTGGAAGATTTAGTTTTTGCAGAAAGAATACAAAGGGTTGGGAATCTGATTATAGATCTTATTGCAACCAAACACAACTGGAAGATAGATAGATTGACCTACCTGTGCAGACAGGATTATCCAGATGTCCCAGACAATCTATCACTCCCTTGAAACTTACCAATTATTCCCAGAGTGCTGAAAGAAACCAAGGAGGAAAAGGCAAATGGCATAGCAATAATTCCATTTTGGCCAAAAAGGAGCTGATATACAGATCTTCTCAGGATGTCAAAGAACAACTATTGGAAGATTCCAACTACAAAGTAAATTCTGACAAAAACAAAACAATTGTCTCCAAAAGTGCTGGAATGTTCAAAGTAAAAGCATGGAATCTGCAAGGTCAATACGTTCCTCCCAGGAGGAAGCATTAATCAGGCTTCTTCCTAGATCTACCAGAAAAACTTTAGCATATATCTGAATCAGAATCAGGCAAAACATGTTTGGCCAGTGTGTGGTCCACTGTTAGAACCTTTGGCGTATTGTTTCTTGACAATTTTTTTAAATCTAGATGGTATTTCTAGTGGCAGTGACCTAAACTAAAAAAATTGGTGAATTACAAGTTTTCTGAAACTCTACACTTTATACAGTGTTCCATCAAGGCAAAGTAGTCTTAAGAAGAGTTTCTTTATGGTTTTAAGTTCTACGAATTTTCACTTTAAAGACACCAAAACTCCTAAAGATGTATATTTTCATTTTCTGGATGTCAGATGGACTTTTAGGTTACTTTGATAGACCTTCAGTGTTTGGGAAATCAGACCATAATTTTATAAATTTACACAAACTCAAAGGTAAATAAGCTTGCAAGGCTACTATTTCAAGATATATTTATTCTACAATGAATAAAGCATACCTTTCATCAGGAAACAATCCACCTGGAAAAATTAAAGTTCACTCTACCAGAGCAGTAGCAACATCTTGAGCAGAGTTATCTCAAGCTGCTCCAGAAATGACTTGTAGAGCAGCCACGTGGTTATGATTACATACATTCTCTAAACATTATAGGCTGGACTTCTTGGCATCCGCTGACAGAGCTTATGGCATAAAGTGCTTCAAACAGCTACTACAGAGAAAAACCTGACCGACCCATTTTTGTTAGGGAATCATTCTTGCGATATCCCTACTTTACTGACGCAAATCTTTTTTCCTAATTCTTTTTTCCTTAGAATTAGCAGGAGGATAATAAATAATGTAGCATTGTCAGATCACGCGGATATTGCAGTTTATCTTAGGGGTTTGTCTGCTGGCTCTCTGAGATCTTGGCATCATAACACTTCTTTGCGTTGAGATTCTAGTATCAGAGAAGAAATCTCACAAGCTCTCTAAAATTATTTTACAGAAAATTATATTATAGAGGTAGATAAAATTACATTATGGACTGTGCACAAAGCCGTTATCAGAGGAGAGCTGATAAAAATTCCATCTTATCAGAAAAAAAAAAATCTGAAGCTCTTTTCGTACTCCAAAAATCCTTATGCAAGCTAGAACAGTCACATAAATCCTCTCCCTCTGACAAGATTTTAACCAAACTCAGAGATCTCCGGCTACAGATTAGAACATTACTTTCAGATGATATTGCCTGGCTGATAATGCAGTCCCGGAGATATTTCTATGAGAGGGCGAATAGAATTGATGCGCCATTAGCTAAATTCCTGATGCCACGATCACATATCAAACCAATTGCTGCTGTTAAACTTCTTTTGGCTCCATGGTTTCTTCTTCAGATGAGATCTTTAAAGAGTTCTGGAAGATTATTTGGATAAAATAAAACTACCTCATCTAACAGAAAATCAATCTAATATTAAATATGAAGATCTCAAAGAATGAGGTAGAAAAGGCTATAGACAGGCCGAAGGAGGGGAAATCACCTGGTCTGGATGGTTTTAATAACTTGTCTTATAAAATGATGAAAGATGTTATAAAGGAACCCCTGACCAATACATTTAATGTGATAGGGAAGGGAAAGATCTAATTAAAGAATTATTACAAGCAAATATTATAACAATACTGAAAAAAGGTTCAAGATTCTGAATTAATTAGTAACTATCGACCTATCTCGCTCCTTAATACCGATATTAAGGTATACTCTGCGGTATTGGCTGAGCGGTTAAAGCAGGTTGTCTCTACATTAATCCATTCGGACCAGGTAGGTTTCTTCCCTGGAAGATCATCCATAAATAACGTCAGAAGACTGATATTTTGGATGCAGTGCAAACAGAGAGAATAAGCCACCTGACCCTGTCTTTAGATGCTGAAAAGGCGTTCGACAGGGTCGGGTGGGGTTTCCTCAGAGAAGTCTTAAGGAAATTTGGTTTCAATGGTTTCCAACTGCTAGGGTACTCGTGGGGGGTGGGAGGGTTTCAGCTCTGACTGGTTGGATCTGGCAAATGGAACCAGACAGGGTTGTCTGCTCTCCCAGATTTCATATATTATGTCACTAGAACCGCTGGCCTCTCAGATCAGAGAAAATAAAAAGATTAAAGGGTTCAGAACAAACAACTCTGTTGAACTGAAATTTAACCTTTATACGGACGATGTGATAATGACCTTAGAAGAACCTGAAAACTCCTTAGAAGAAATGGTTATAGAATAATTCTCTGAGGTGTCTTCATATATGTAAGCAGCCCAGCAGCCCCACTGGACCCCAGGGACAGCAGGAATCCTCACAGCACTCCCAAAGGTAGGGAGGCTGGGGGATTAAATAAAAAAAAATATGTATGTGTGTTAGTGTGAGTGTGTTACTGTGTGTGTCTGTCTGTTAATGAGTGTGTTAGTTTGTGTGTGTCAGTGAGTGTGTTACTGTGTGTGTTAGTTTGTGTGTGTGTCTGCTAGTGTCAGTGCGTTAGTGAGTGTTACTGTGTGTGTCACTGAGTGTGTTTGTGTGTCTGTTATTGAGTGTGTGTCTGCTAGTGAGTGTCAGTGTGTGTGTGTGTGTTAGTTTGTGTGTCAGTGAATGTGTGTGTCTGTTACTGAGTGTGTTAGTTTGTGTGTGTCTGTTAGTGAGTGTGTGTTTGTCAGTGAGAGTGTATGTTTTGTAAGTGAGTGTGTATGTGTCTGTAAGCTAGTGTGTATGCGTCTGTTCGTGAGAGTGTGTGTGTAGTTAAAACCCCTTCAGCCAGGGCCGTCTTTAACGCGGGGCAAATGGGGCAGCTGCCCCGGGCCCTGTCCCTGCTGGGGGGCCCAAGACAGCTGCTCCATTTGCCCTCTGCCCGCAAACTATGGGGGCCCATCGGGTGGCCCATGCACTTAGGGCCACCCGGTGGGCCTGTGTCAGCAGGGGCCCGGTCGGGCGCTGTGGCGCTTTAACAGCGCGACCAGGCCCTTGCTTTTCGGCAGCCGACTGGGAGGAAGTGACAGCCGCGCGTCACTTCCTCCCACAGAAACAGGTGCTGCGCGGGAGGAAGAAGCTGTTCCGGAGGGGGCTAGGCCGGGAGAGCTTAACTCCCAGCCACCCCAGCCAGCCCACTGGACCCCAGGGAAGCCACCCTCCAGGAAAAGGTAAGAAACTGGAGGGTGGTTATCAAATTTTGCATGAGTGTGTGTGTGTGTGTGTGTGTGTCAGTGTCAGTATATATGTATGTGTGCATGAGTTAGTGTGCCAGTATGTCTGTCAGTGTATCTGTATGTCTGTGTGTGTGAGTCTGTCAGTGTCTGTGTGGTTCAGTATGTGTGCATGTCTGTCAGTGTATGTGTATATGTCTGTCAGTGTGTCAGTATGTCTGTGTGTGTGTGTGTGAGTCTGTCAGTATATCTGTATGTGTGTTTCAGTATGTCTGTGTGTATGTGTGCCAGAATGTCTGTATGTCTATGTGTGAGTCTGTCGGTGTCCATGTGGTTCTGTATGTCTGTGTTTGTCAATATGTCTGTCAGTGTATGTGTGTTTCAGTATGTCCATCTGTCTGTGTGTATATGTGCCGGTATGTCTGTCAGTGTATCTGTATGTCTGTGTGTGTGAGTCAGTCAGTGTCTGTGTGGCTCAGTATGTCTTTGTGTATGTGTGTTTCAGTATGGCTGTCTGTGTCAGTACGTCTGTCAGAATGTGTCTCTGTATCTGTATGTTGTCCATTTGTGTTTGTATCTGTATGTGTCAGTGTTTGTATCTGTATATCTGCAGGTGTGTCAGGTTGTGTATCTGTGTGTCTGTATGTGTGTCAGTGTGTGTGTCGGTGTATCTATACGAAGTCAGTGTGTGTACCTTTGTATCTGCATGCATGCCAGTGTTTGTATCTGTGTGTGTCTATGTGTGTGTCAGTGTATCTATATGTAGTCTGTGTGTATCTGTATGTTCTTGTGTGTATCTATATGCAGTCAGTGTGTATCTGCGTGTGTTTGTCAGGTAGTGTATTTGTTCGTATCTATATGTAGTCAGGGGGGCCCAAGTAAATGCTTGCCCAGGGTCCAATCCAAATTAAAGACGGCCCTGCCTTCAGCCCTTACCTTTTTCCAGCGCCGGGCTCCCTTGGCTCTGGGGATCTCTCCGCCCCGATCTGCCTCTCAGCTCCGAATGCGCATGCGCACAATCGAACCGCCCATAGGAAAGTATTACTCAATGCTTTCCTATGGACGTCCAGCGGAATCGCGGAAGCGCCTCTAGCGGCTAGCAGTGAGACAGCTACTAGAGGCTGGATTAACCCTCAGTGAAACATAGCAGTTTCTCTGAAACTGCTATGTTTTCAGCTGCAGGGTTAAAACTAGAGGGACCTGGCACACAGACAACTTCATTGAGCTGAAGTGATCTGAGTGCCTATAGTGGTCCTTTAAGTGTATGTGTATCTGCATGCACTGGCGTACAAAACGTGGTGCCCGCAGCCATGTGTTGCAGACCCGGCCCACGCAGAGTGGCCCCATGAATCTTGTGTATGACACTGATTGTACCCCTTGCCCATGGGGAGTTCAGACTCTCTCTCCATGGAAGCCTCAGGACATGGCGCACCATGAATCTAGTGTACAACACTGATTGTACCCCTTGCCCATGAATCTTGTGTACAACACTGATTGTACCCCTTGCCCATGGGGAGTTCAGCCTCTCTCTCCATGGAAGCCTCAGGACATGGCGCCTCACCAAGGGCGACCCCCTGGAGGATTCTCCCCATAGCGACCAGGGAGCTATGCTGCAGTGAGCCTATAGGTAGCAGCTGGACGTGCCAGACCCATCGAGGTGGTAATTCCTGCAGAAGGGTTCACCTACTTGCTGCACTAAATTTGGGCTTCTTGGCTTTCCCAATAAAATAGCCTGTCCTATCCTCAGGATGTAAGTAGCAGTAAATTTCAGGACTTACCTGACCGGGGGGGGGGGGGGGGGGGAGGGGGGTTCTGGTCTTTGTTTAGCATTCTGGTTGTTGCTGATCCATTCCGAGTATGGAACACATGGTGGAACGCACGCCGATATCGCTAACACTTCCGGGTTCTGCACTTCCGTTTTTTTCGGCCTATTTCTTACCTCTCTCCAGTCGTGGAATGCAGGTGGAACGCACGTCAGAGTAAGGCCTGCAGCATGGGGATTTACGTCCGGGTTCGGTATTCTATATTTAAAAGGGTAAGTACCTCTGTTCTTGCAGTATGCTGTTTTGTGTATCTCTGCATACCTGGATTGAACTTTTGTGTTCTGGCTGCAGGTAAGTGATATTTCTTTTCCTTTTAGAAATGATCAATTTCTCTATTCCTCTGTCTTTTTTCAAAGTAATAATTTTTCTTTGGTTGCTGGAAATGTTAAATTTATTTTCTAGCTGCCCATACTATGGATTCCCCCGGTCAGGCTTCAAATAGGTCGCAATCTAGAGGTTCTGAGTAAGTCACGTTCAAAATTTTAGAATTACAATACTTACAAAAAGAGTGCATTTCAGCCTTCTAACTGGAGGATTTTCAGTTCTGCCCACAGATCCTCATACAAGAAAAAGAAGAATAAATCCCCCTTGTGCGAAGCTTGGGACGACAAGGTGCTTCCTAGGAAAAGGCTCTGTTTAGCTTGTCTTAAAACAGTGGTAGGCCATGCTGAACTGGATCCAGATGTTCTCTCTTACATCCGTCATGCAGTTTCAGAGGGTCTTCGGCAGTCTGAGAGGGCAAAGAAAAGACGTAGATCTTTTAGCCCAGAAGAATATGCTGACTTAAAGGGAAACTCCAGTGCCAGAAAAACGATCCGTTTTTCTGGCACTGGAGGGTCCCTCTCCCTCCCACCCACCAATCCCCGGTTACTGAAGGGGTGAAAACCCCATCAGTCACTTACCTGGGACAGCGGCGATGTCCCTCGCCGCTGTCTCCGCCTCCGCGACGCTCCTCCTAATGATTACGTCGGCCGGTGGGCGAGACTAATCTCGCTCACCGGCCGAGGAGACCTAATGCGCATGCGCGGAAATGCCGCGCATGCGCATTACGTCTCCCCATAGGAAAGCATTGAAAAATCATTTCAATGCTTTCCTATGGGGAATAGAGCGACGCTGGAGGTCCTCACACAGCGTGAGGACGTCCAGCGACGCTCTAGCACAGGAAACCTGTGCTAGAAACAAGGAAGTGACCTCTAGTGGCTGTCTAATAGACAGCCACTAGAGGTGGAGTTAACCCTGCAATGTAAATATTGCAGTTTATGAAAAACTGCAATAATTACAGTTGCAGGGTTAAGGGTAGTGGGAGTTGGCACCCAGACCACTCCAATGAGCAGAAGTGGTCTGGGTGCCTGGAGTGTCCCTTTAAGCTCTGATGAATATATGCCCCCGGTGTCTGAGCAAGACGAGTTTTCATCTCAAGATGAAGAGTATGGGGCCTCTCCTGTCTTTATAGACAATGTGAAAATAGAAGCTTTAATCAAGGCAGTTCATGATACCTTGGACCTTAGTGATAAGAGAGATGAAGAACCAGCTTAGTAAGCTTTTTGGCGCAATCCTACTTTCCCATTGCACGAGACCATTGAGGACCTCATTAAGCAAGAATGGAAGAAGGCTGAGAAATGAATTTCTATTCAGGGTCGTTTTTTGAAAACTATACCCTTTTAAATCTACTGACAGTAGTCATTGGGACCTTGCCCCCAAAGTGGATGCAGCAATTGTCCGACTAGCCAAAAAGACCACCCTTCCATTGGATGATGCAGGTACTTTAAGAGATCCAATGGATAAACGTATGGACTCAAATTTGTCCAAAGCCTATATATCCTCTGGCTCTGGGCTTCGTCCTGCTGTAGCCTCGACATTAGTCTCTAGGGCCTTAACCCCTTAAGGACACATGACATGTGTGACATGTCATGATTCCCTTTTATTCCAGAAGTTTGGTCCTTAAGGGGTTAAAGCAGTGAATGGATGACCTCGAAGAGGACATATCAAGTGGAGTCAGTAGATCCAGGCTGTTGGAATCCTTAAGGAAAGTTAAGCTGGCTATTGAATTTTCATCAGAAGCATCTATAGATTTGGTAAAAACCATCTCCAGAAGTATGGTCCTTACAGAAGCATCAAGACGTGCTCTTTGGCTATGTAATTGGGTGGCAGATAACTCTTCAAAAAAATAGCCTGTGTTCCCTCCCCTTTCAAGGGGAGATGCTCTTTGGCAAATATCTGGACGAATGTATCAAAAAGGCAGTAGAAGGACGTAAGGCCTTTCTTCCTCAAGATAGACGTCCTAAAAGATCCTTTCCGCAGGACATACGTTCCTTTCGGGACAAGGATTTTAGACAATACAGGCCTGGTAGAGAGTTTTTCAGATTCCAATCCTGGAAAGATGGATTCTCCTCTTCCAAAACCTCCCGAGGACGAGGTGGCAATGCCAAGCCTTCAAAGCAATTCTGATGGGACACCAGTCCAGCCCTTGGGAGTGGGAGCAAGACTTCTTCACTTCTACGAGGTCTAGGTTCTTGCAACACAGGACAAGTGGGTGTTAAAAACCCTAAAATTCGGCCACTACCTAGAATTCTCAACAATCCCTTATCCTGGTTCATGTCTACAAGCATTCCTCTGGAAGCAGAAAAAGCAGTGTCCATTCAGTCTTTTGTTTCTTCCCTTTCAGCAGAAGGAGTTTTATGTCCTGTTTCTGCAAAAGAAAGAGGATTGGGGGTCTGTTCCAGGCTATTTCTCACTCCAAAGGCATCGGGGGAGTGGAGACCGATTTTGGATCTTCACGAATTAAACTAAAATCTGTATGTGAGAAAATTCAAGATGGAATCAGTAAACTCCATTATAAAAGTCATCTCCTCAGGCGACTGGTTAATCTCCATAGACCTTTGAGACGCTTACTTTCACGTTCCTATTGCTCCACCACATCAGAAGTTCCTGAGATTTGCGATTAACCATCAGCATTTTCAATTCCGGGCCCTTCCATTTGGCCTGAGCACAGCTCCCAGGACAGCTCTCAAAGATCCTGGTTGCCTTAATAGCATATATCCATCTGGAAGGCATCTCAATATTCCATTATCTCGACGATTTCTTGATCCTCTCACACAGCAGAGATGTGCTCCTTCTTCATCGAGATCAGGTTCTTTTAATTCTTCAAAAATTTGGATGGTTGATAAACCTCAAGAAGAGTCAACTTTCTCCCTCTCAACTTATGATATACTTAAGGGCAAGATTCAACACGATTCAGTCACAAGTCTCCCTATCCTTGGACAGGGGGCTTCGTATTCAATCAAAGATTCTTCGTCTTCTACCTCTGAACTACATCCTGGCCAGGTAATTTATGAGCCTTCTGGGAAGTTTGTCCTCCACAATAGGCCTTACGAGATGTGCCCAATGGCAAATGAGGATTCCACAAGAAGGGTTTCTATTCCAGTTTGCGAACAAGGCTCTGAACCAAGCAATCTCTTTATCATCGGAGATCAAAAAGGAGCTGGCATGGTGGCTTATAGACGAGAATCTATATCAAGGGTATCCTCTGAACAAGATCCCTTGGGTCACTCTCACGACGGACAGGGGTGTATTTGCCGCGAGGCAAACAAGGCATTTGCCTTGGGCGGCATTTTCCAGGGGGCGGCAAAAAAAGCCGCCCCCAAACGCCCAGGGCAAATGCCTTGTTAGCCTTGCGGCTAACAGACATCCTGGGCTGGTGGCTGCTGGGCTGGTTGCTGGGCGGGCGGCTGGCGAGGGAGCACTTCCTCTGAGCTGTCTGCTCAGCTCCCTCGCGCGCCGCAGAGTGAGGCTGGGAGCCGGAATATGACGTCATATTCCGGCTCCGCCTCCCAGCCTCACTCTGCGGCGCGCGAGGGAGCTGAGCAGACAGCTCAGAGGAAGTGCTCCCTCGCCAGCCGCCCGCCCAGCAACCAGCCCAGCAGCCCGACCGGCAGCCCCACTAGACCCCAGGGAGAGGGAGAACCCCCCCAGCATTCCCAAAGGTAAGGAGGCTGGGGGGGTAAATAAAAAAAAAATGAGTTAATGTGAGTGTGTGTGTCTGTTAGTGTGTGTGAGTGTGTCTGACTGTGTGTGTCTGTGAGTGTGTCTGTTAGTGTGTGTGAGTGTGTCTGTTAGTGTGTGTGTGTCTGACTGTGTGTGTCTGTTAGTGTGTGTATGTCAGTGTGTGTGAGTGTGTCTGTTAGTGAGTGTGTGAGTGTGTCTGTTAGCAGCTAACAGACACACTCACACACTCACTAACAGACACACTCACTAACAGACACACTCACTAACAGACACACTCACACACAGACACACTCATACACTCACACACACACACTGACAGATACGCATCCATTAGCTAACAGTTAGCTAATGGATGCGTATCTGTCAGTGTGTGTGTATTTAGAAGGCGGGGAAGGGTTGGGTGGGGGTGGCGGGGGGGGGGTGGGGGTGAGGGGGCGCCTGAGTTTTGTCCTGCCTAGGGCAGCACAAAACCAGGATACACCCCTGACGACGGATGCTTGTCAATCAGGTTGGGGAGCTCATTTGGGCCTTTTTCATGTTCAGGGTCAGTGGAAAAACAAACAGTATCTTCTATCCTCGAAAGTTTTAGAGTTGCAAGCAGTCTTCCAGGCTCTTCTGCACTTTCCTTGTCTGAAGCAAAGTTGGGTAAGAGTAAGGATAGACAATAAGTTCGCAGTAGCATACATCAATCATTAAGGGGGTACGAAGAGCAAACGCTTAATGAAAGTGTTGACCACACTTATGTCCTGGTCAGAAAATACTTTGAAGGGGATCAAGGCAGTTTACCTTCTGGGAAAGAACAATCAAGTGACGGATTTCTGAAGCCGAGTCACCCTAGATCCCACAGAATGGGCGTTATCCCCTCAGGCATTCCGAAGCATAGTCCAGAAGTGGGGCTTTCCTCAGGTAGATCTGATGGCCACAGCAAAGAATCGCAAAGTGGAAAGGTTCTTCTCGAGTTACTTCGACCCTTTGGCGGAAGGCCAGGATGGTCTTTGTTGCGAGTGGAAGTTCCACCTGGGGTATGGTTTTCCCCCAACTCCCCTGATTTTTCCCCTGCTAAGAAGGATCCTGCAGGAGCAAGCGACTAATCTGGCAGTAAGTCCCTCCTGGCCCAGGCTACCTTGGTTTCCCCTGCTACAGAAACTCTCTGAGGACATTCCTCTGAAATTCCCAGACCAACACAGTCTTCTATGACAAAGTCCGATCTCTCACCCATCTCCCCAGTCTCTCAATTTAAGAGCTTGGAAATTGAGAAGCAACGTCTCTCCAGCAAAGGCTTCTCTTTTTCAGTAATTTGTACTCTTCTGAATGCCAGGAAGAAATCCACTTCATCAGCTTACGATCGTATTTGGGACATCTGCTGTAGCTGGTGTATGGCACATAAAATTTCTCCTTTGTCTCCCAGTATCTGTGACATCCTTCAATTTTTACAAGACGGATTTGACAAAGGACTGAGTCTCAGCTCCCTAAAAGTGCATATTTCAGCTCTCTCTGCTCTGTTAGATCGGAAATTGGCATTTGATCCAGATATTGCTAGATTTCTTCAAGCTATTCTCAATCTACGCCCTCCTGTAAGGTCTTGATCTCCTCCTTGGGATTTACCTCTGGTTTTACAGACCTTATCTGATTCTCCATTTGAGCCCTTGGAGAGTGTTTCTATACTTACTCTTACATTGAAAACCGTTCTGTTGGTTGCCCTTACCTCATGTTTTAAAGAGTCTCCGAACTGAGCGCTCTCTCCTGTGAGTCTCCCTTTTTGATTCTCCAGGAAGACCGAGTGATCCTTCGTACGATTCCAGCTTTTAGACCCAAGGTGGTTTCTGCTTTTCATATGAATCAAGACATCATTTGCCAGCCTTTTTCCCTCACCCCTCATCTGAAGAAGAAGAGAAATGGCATAGTTTGGATCTGGTGCGTTGTTTATCTACATACCTGAACTGTACTTCTGATATAAGGAAAACGTCCAGGCTGTTCATTATTCCTTCGGGTTTCAAGAGGGGTCAGGCTCAGGGCCGGTGCTAGGATTTTTAGTTACACAGGCGAAGATGCATTTTGGCGCCCCCAACCCTCATTAAAAAAAAAAATGCATCTTCACCTGTGTGTCTTTCCTCCCAAGCCACAGGCACACAGGCATCATTTTTCAGTCACACAGTCAAGGTCATACAGGTACACTGTCATACAAAGACAGCAATAATCATACAGAGACATACAGACACATACAGTCAGAGACATACATGCATACAGAGACATGCAGGCATATAAAGACATACATGCATACAGAGGCATACCGTCATACAGACACATACATACAGACAGGCATACAGAAACATACATACAAAGACATTCAGGCACATACATACAGACATACAGGCATAAAGAAACATACATACAGAGACATACAGGCATGCAGACACATACATACATACATACAGGCATACAAAGACATACACACATACAGATACATGCATGCATACAGAGACATAACGACATACAGACACATACATATAGACAGGCATACAGACACATACATACATACAGAGGCATACCATCATACAGAGGCATACCGTCATACAGACACATACATACATACAGAAACATGCATACAAAGACATACAGGCATACAGAGACACACAGACACACACATACGTACATACAGAGACATAAAGGCATACAGTTACATACATGCATACAGAGACATATATACAGACATTCAGAGACAAACATACATCCAGTTACATACATGCATACAGAGACATACAGAAACATACGTACAAGACATACAGGCATACGGACACATACATACATACATACAGAGGCATACCGTCATACAGATACATACATACAGACAGGCATACAGAAAAATACATACTCACACACACACAAACTCACAGACACATACTCGAACACACACACACTGACAGACACACATACTCACATGCGCACACACACACTGACATACTCACACACACCGACAGACACACTCACTCACACACAAACTCATAGACACACTTACACACACACTGACAGACACACATACTGACAGACACACACACACTCACACACACACACTGACAGACACACACACACTCACAGACACACATACACACTGACATACACACTCACACACACCGACAGACACACTCACTCACACACAAACTCATAGACACACTTACACACATACACACTGACATACACACTCACACTCACATGCACACACACAGTAATTCATAAAGTAATTAATAATAAATTACATTTAAATGTCCCACCCAGCCTCCCTACCTGGAGTGCTGGCGTGGGTCTCTCATTGGTGGTCCAGTGAGGCTGCTGGGAGGCGTGCGGCTGAAGTTGATTAGGAGGCGGCGAGGGAGCTCTCTGGTTTCTCTGACCGGCTCCCTCGCGCGCCTTTTGCTGATGCCGCGGGAGCCGGAATATGACGTCATATTCCGGCTCCCGCGGCATCAGAAAACAGCCTGCGAGGGAGCCGGTCAGAGAAACCAGAGAGCTCCCTCGCCGCCTCCTAATCAACTTCAGCCGCACGCCTCCCAGCAGCTCCGGGGATCCAGGAGGTGACCAGGCAGGAGGGAGCACTTCCCTCCTGCCGGTCACTGGAATTTTGCGCCCCCAGAGCAGGTGCACCGCCTGTGCCGCCTTATGGACGCGCCGGCCCTGGTGAGGCTGCTTCTTCGACTTATATCAGCCGATGGATAATCACAGCCATTAGTCAAGCTTGCACAGCTTCCGGAGTTCCTGTCCCTCAAGGCCTTCAAACTCACTCTACCAGACCTTTGTCCGCTTCCTGGGTGTCATGTCCTAACCTGCCAGCATCATCCGCTACCCTGAGACTTCCGGGTAGACGGAGCTCGGCCACGCCCCCTTCTCTGACACGGTCTCCCCACGCTACATAGGGAGACCGCGCCAGATTCAAACGCTGGATTATTGGAAGCTTACCCGCGAACCTCGAAACCGGCAAAAGATATTCTTCTACCTCCTCTGTGTACCGGAACCGGACTGGAAAACGTTGACCTACCTTCTCCTCACCTCGACCACGGATTGTACCAAGGACCTACTCTTACCTGCCAAGACCTTCATTCTCTCTGAGAGAAAAGTTGAGCAAGCCTGGACTTCCACCACTACAAAGCTAAGTAGTACACTTCGTCCAGAATTGGATTCTGCCTGCTTGCAACTCTGCTTACTCTCTATTTCTACAAACTAACTGATATCTCCTGCAACCTACTAAACTAATTCTGCTTTGGAAAGCCTCTCTCTCTGCCATGGACTAACTATTGCCTTTCTCCTATACTAATTGCAAATTCTGCTGCTGCTTGTTCCGTTTATCAACTTCCAATTATTTAAAGATACAGTACCTGTACTAATTTAAATCATTATCTCCACTCCTATTCATTAAATAAAACCATCAGTTATCTGCAGTTGTGTTCCATATAGTTACCAAGTAAGCATTACAGAATAATCCAGCCTTTTGTAATGGATCCAGCAGATTTCTTTTTTTTTTTTTTTTTTTTTTTTTAAATTCTTTATTTTTATACTCGACATTGAAGGCAAGGTTAACATAGACATAGGGCTTGCGCAGAAGCCAGACTCAATATAAATCAAAATAGGAAATACAAGTAATAACATCGGTCCGAGTAATACATCTGCTCTCAGCTTTGTAAGGAATCTACCCCAAATCAACGATCTCGGGCTATCAATTGCCCTACGTGTTCCTCTAGCAGTGTATATGCTTCCTGACCAGTGTTGCTTATGTAGGGGTTATCTCAATGTGTGCGATCATTATATAGTTGAAACTTAGGCGTGGTCCGGCATAATGGCAGATCCCTTCACTACCCGGTCCCGGGTCTCTCATGGGTCGCCCCTCAATCGAGGAAAGTTTTTCATTTTATATAAGCCCGATAACAGGGTCGTCGGAGCCCCGTGTCAGCTAATTAAGTAAGTCAAATGGCTCCGCTGCACCTTCCGGCCCGTCAATCAGGCTAGGGAGAAAAAGGAAAAAAGACGAGACATATGGAGAGTAGGGATAGAGAAAAAAGGAAAGAGAGAGAGGAGAGTGAGTGGGGGGGGGGGGGTGGGAGTACCCCTCCCCTGAGCAGAGGAAAGAGGAGGACGGATCGAATGCTAGCTACGAGGAATGCATAGAGGGAGTAGTAAAGGATGGAGGGGAGGAGGAGGAGGGAAAGAAAAGGGGGAGTCCACCGCACGACAATCCCTACGCCGCCTCCACTTCCGCCCGCACCTGGCCATAGGTCAGGGACCTATCCATCCCCCTCTCTATTTGAACCTAGAACGCAATTGTCCCAAGGTTCCCAGAGTTTCTTGAACTTCTCCACTGAGCCTTTTACCCTAGCCGTCAGGTCATCCATCAATCTGCAATCTTTTATTTTTGGGATCACTGTTTGTATATCAGGGCCCTCTGGTGACAACCATGCTGTAGCAATCGCTCTGCGGGCACTTAGGGTCACTTTGTGTATTAACGTCTGTTCTCTCCTGGTCCATCCCTCAGCGGATCGGTTAAGTAAATATGTCCAAGGATCCAGGGGCAACGGCCTGCCGAAGATCTGCATCAGTATGTCTTTGACTGTCGTCCAAAGGGTCCGGACTTTCGGGCATTCCCACCACATATGTAGATATGTGCCACGCTCACCACAGCCTCTCCAGCAATCGTCTGTTTCCGTTTTGTGCATATGGTAAAGTTGTATGGGCGTAGTGTACCAGCGCAGCATGGTCTTCCACGACTGTTCCTGAAAAGTGGTGCAAATGGAAGCTTTTGTGTTTGCTTCCCAGATTTCTTGCCACTCGACTCCTTCCAGTACCTCACCCAGATCAGATTCCCATTTATCTATATACGGCAAGTGTCCCCATTCCTTGTTCTTTTCGCTTAGGTGGGCGTAGAGGAGCGTGATCGATCCTTTGGGAGTTACTCCGCGCAAGCACATCGTCTCGTAGAATGTCATCCGTTTCATAGCTGCAGCTTTGACGTGGGCCCGCCTGGCATAATCACGAATTTGAAGGAATCGGAAGAAATCTGCGGGGGTCAAATGGGCCCCCTGTTGAAGGTCTGCGAACTGAATTATGGTTCCATTCGGGTACAACTGGTGGATCCTTTGTAACCCCGTCCTCTCTATGTGTTTAAAATCTCTCGGTGCCATTCCCGGGGGAAAATCACGGTTCCGCAATATTGGAGTGAGAGGGGACGGTGTAGATGCGAGATCATATCTGGATCTACTACGGTCCCAGATGTGGATGGAGTTTAGAACGGCCGGGGATGTCGTCCGTATTATAGGTCTGCAGTCAGCGGAGGCCCACATAGTAAATTGGGGAACATCTGATCCAGCCATCAGAGATTCAATGTCCACCCACCTCCTCTCGGCGGGTGGTGAGTGCCACATTGCAATCTGCGTCAGTTGTGCAGCCAGGTAATAAAAGTATAAATTCGGGAGGCCGAGTCCGCCTCTATCTTTGCGCCTGTAAAGCACCTGCCTGGATATTCTGTGCCTCTTGTTATGCCAAATGAAATCTCCAATTGATTTTTGTAGCGGTGCCAGCTGAGATTTAGCAACCTGGATTGGTAGGGCCTGGAACAGGAAAAGGATACGCGGAAGGATGTTCATTTTTACCGCGTTTATCCTACCTATCCAAGAAATTGGTTTGTCGACCCACCTCTCCAGGTCGCTGATCAGCGATCGGATCAAGGGGGTATAATTGGCAGTGTATAGCCGTCCAACGTCCGCTGTCAGATGGATCCCTAAGTAGGTCAGTGACCCACTTTCGATCCGGATTTCATGTGTGTCCCGTATCCTTCCCACTGTGTCCTCTGGTATACCTATTGGTAAGGCGCTGGACTTCTGCATATTGGCCTTATAACCCGAGTAATTCCCATAATCCGTCAACACTGTCCTCAAGGTTGCTATCGAGTCCTCCGGGTTCGTTAGCGTCAAGAGGATATCGTCTGCATATGCTGAGACGGTGTATTCCTCGCCGCCTACTTTCACCCCCCGGATCCCTGAATTACTGCGAATGGCCTGCAGCAGAGGCTCCAGAGCCAACGTAAACAGCAGGGGAGATAGAGGACATCCCTGCCTCGTCCCGTTGAATAGTCGGAACGGAGACAAGGGGGCACCCGTTATCTGTATCTGGGCTCTCACGTTGTGGTACATCGCTTTTGTCATCGCTATATACTCGCTAGGGAATCCCAGGTGTTTCATAACCGTAAATAAGAATTGCCATCGAACTCTGTCGAAGGCTTTCTCCGCGTCAATAGATACTACCAACGTCGGGGCAGCTGCAGTAGCTTGTTTCCATATTAAGTCGATGTTCCTTCTGGTGTTTTCAAACAGCTGCCTGCCCCGTATGAAGCCTACCTGGTCCGCATGTATAAGTGAGGTTAGGAGTGGGTGTAACCTGTCAGCTTGTACCCTAGCCAAGATTTTCAGGTCATGGTTGATCAGTGATATGGGTCTAAAATTTTTAGGACAGAGGGGGTCTTTGTTCGGTTTGGGCAATAGAATTATCGTGGCCAGGGTCATGTCAGAGGTCAAGTGTCCTCCGCCCCGCAAATCTGCGAATAGGCGAACCAGATATGGGGTCAATTCCTCCCGAAAGGCTTTGTAGTAGGTCCCATCAAAGCCATCGGGTCCAGGTGCCTTATTGCTTTTCAGGCTGGAAATGGCCCTGTTCACCTCTTCCTCCGTAATCTCTGCGGCCAGGCCAGACGCCGCTTCCCTGCTCAGCTTGGTCATCCCTAAGCCGTTGAGGTAAGCAAGGATGTTCCGTTCCTCTTCAAGCTCTGACGAGTCATTCTCAGGTGTGTGGTTGTAAAGTTGTTTGTAGAAGTCCTTGAAGACTCCGGCTATTTCGCTGGGTTTGGACGTCGTCTTACCGTCCGAGCATCTAATAGACGCTATATGTGGCCTGTGGGTCCTAGGTCGTAGCGTTCTGGCCAGGAAAGTGTCCATCTTGTTCGCGCTTTCAAAATATGTGCGTCTGGTCCAGGTCATGGATTTAGCCGTGTCGTCTAGCAATAACGTTCGGATAGACCTTCGTACCGAGGTGAGCCGTGCGAGCGAGTCTCCGTCAGGCGCGGACTGGTGTTTCTGTTCTAATGCGCGTAATCGGTTCAACAGAGTTTCCAACTGTTGGTGTTTCAGCCGTTTCTTCCTTGTGGCCAGTTTAATTAGGATACCTCGTATTACCGCTTTATGTGCAGCCCATACCGTGCTGGGGCTTACTTCAGGGGTGTCATTCGTGTCAAAATATGTCGTGAGCTCCGTCCTTATCTGTTCCGCGATTAAGGGGTCCCTCAGGAGGGATGCGTTCAGTTTCCACGTCCACGGCGAGGCTATACACAGGTTCCCCAGACTTATAGATACGTCGGCGTGGTCAGACCACGAAATATCCCCCACTGTTGACTCAACAACGCGTGCCATTCCGCTTCCATTAGTCAGAAAGAGATCTATCCGAGAATAAGTACCGTGAGGAGCGGAGTAGAACGAGTAGCCCTTAGTATCTGGGTGGTGGGCTCGCCACACATCTATTAGGCTGGTATCATCCATGAATTGCTTAAGAAGGCGGTCCTGACCGCCGCGTCCTTGTGAACGTGGTCCTCCTTCTCTCGAGCTCCTGTCAGCAGCTGGGCAAGGAGTAGCGTTAAAGTCTCCCCCTACGTAAATCATGCCATGCGGCAAACCCAGTATCTTATCTCGTAGTTCTGTCCAGTAGTCGACATCCGGCGTATTTGGAGCATAAATATTCAGAAGATGCACAGTGTGGGAGTGTAAAGTGCCGGAGACCGCAACATAGCGGCCTTCTGGGTCTACTTCGTGGGCTGTAACGTGAAAGGGGCAGCTGCGTCTGATCAGAATAGCTACACCATTACGTTTTCGTAGTGTTCGAGCTTCATATGTGCCAAAGTACGTTTGGTCCCGCAGTTGAAACCGCGCCTGCTTGGGAAGATGGGTCTCTTGTATGAAAGCTATGTCCGCGTTCATTCTTTTCAATTCCTTAAAGAGGAGGCGGCGTTTCTTAGGGGCGTTTAGGCCTTTAGCGTTTAGAGAAATTATCTTAATCCCCATCGCGAAAGGTAATATCTATGCGTGTTACGAAAGTGGAGACAGAGATGGCATTTGGGGTATGCGTCCGGTACCCCTTCTTCCGCACTCCCAATGTCTCAGTGGGGCCCCCATTCCATCCCCCCCATCCCCTCAGAGTGAGGTATAGAAGGAGAAAAGTAAAAGGAAAGAAAAGTAGAAGAAAAAGAGTGGGAATGAGAATAAGTAAGAGGTGGCATCTGGACCGAGTCCATTGCCATAGGATTCTGGACTTACCGCCTGCCAGAACAGGGTGGGGGCTACGAGCCCACTTCCCAGCCACGGTCAACGTCGGAAGGAACAGTGGAACCCAGGCTCCTACACCCTTATGCCCAGTTAACTACCTATTGGACCATAGATCTTCGGGTTAAATCATAGTGTTACGTCGGTAACACCGGGGGCCATCTGGCCTCTCAGAAAAAGCGAGAACTAAGAAGTGGAACTCAAATAGCAGAACTTAAACAACGGAATGTAAATAATGGAAATAATGGAAACCCCCACACTTGGGTAGGGACATAACAGGAGATCTCTCACTCCGTTGCGCATCCTTAATATTAAATTGCACTGTTTGGCAGGAGAGATTGGTTATAGTATGTTGGTTCTTTTTTTTTTTTTTTATTTATTTATTTATTTTTTTTGTATTTTTTGTATTTTTCGTTTACATATTTTACTCTCCCTCTCTCCTTTCTTTTTTTTTTTTTCCCCACTTTGTGGTGGGGGGTTGTGGGGAAGCTTCTAAGGGTCAACCCCGGCACTGAGTACAGGCCTCTGCAAGCCGATGACCCCTCCCTGGACCCCCTGTAGCCCGGATCTCCCCTCCCACCACCCCCCATGCGTGTACGGAACCAAGATATAAACATACAAAATATAGCAGGTGAAGATATCCTACCTAATGTATTAATACCCTGTGTTACAAATAACTACGTTTGTGCCATGTCAGTGCTGCTGAGTCATTAATCAACATGTCCCATATCTGGTCGCGTACGGTAGGTTCTATGGTCGTGAGTGTCGAGTGTGGGGAGGAGGAGTGGGCAACCTCTAAAATCAGGCAGAGCCCTCATAGATCTATAAGACTGGAAGGCCGCAGTGTCCGGGTATATGGGTAGGGATGTGTCAACCCCCCCCCCCCCCTCTCAGGAAAGTCTAGTGGGGCGGTGAGGGCCTCTAACAGTGTGGATAACACCTGAAGTTCACGCTTAATGACATCTGCCCTCCCCATATGCATCCCCATAACCCAGGTTTCAGTCTGGCGGGGGGAGATCCGTGGGACATGAGGCCCCCCTTCCCTGGAGGTCAGAATGGTGGTGCCCAGGTGTGAATGGCTTCAAGGGAAAAGAGGGTGGTACAGTGGCTTCAGTACCGTAATGTCCGGTCATTCCAAACTTTATACTAAGCTCCTCCCCTACATTTGAAATTAGCCTGTCCCACTCCGAGGGTGGTATTAGCATATCATAAGTGCACGTATATACAGCCAAACCCCAACCTAAATACAAGCGTCATCTACATGCCTATCCCCATTAGTTACTCGAACAATCATGGACATGTCCCATGAGTTTATACCTTTGCATATATCCCCCAGTTCACCGGGTGAGATGGGCAGTCCGTTGACCAAGTTGCTTATCCATACAGTGCCCCAAATCAAGAGGGTCCGCCAAGGGTATCCCACACAACACCCCCGCCCTCCAGAAAAAAAAAACCCTCCCAAATGCCGAGGGAGTGGGGGGATCCCCCCGATGGCACAGGGGAGTTGTAGCTCAACAATGCGGGGGGGGGGGGGGCATGGGGAAACAATAGAAGGAAGGGGTGACTCCTGTCCTGCGACAAAAAAAGAGAAAAACAAGAAAACGGGAGAAAAAAACTCCCTGGAAGTGGCCGTATCAGTCCAAAGGGGTCAAAATATCGTCCTGCACTAAACGCGTACCCTCTCCCCTCCCCCCCCCACCCAAAAAACAACTAGGACAGGGATTTCACCCCTCCAACCCGGAGGCCCTTCCGTTGTAGCGGGTACATCAACTTACGGCTCCAGAGGACGTCACCGGCGGGCAGCGGCGCCTGCTACCTGCCAGTCGAGACTCAGCTGGGATATATCATCCGGATAAGGGGATACCGTTGGAACATCCGAAGGAGGTTGCACGTCCAGGCCCTGGAGGAAACGAAGAGGATCACCGCCAGGTAGTAGGGAATGTAGCCGATCGCCTCGAAAGACATTTAACTTAAAAGGGTATCCCCAGGAGTATCTGAGGCCAGCATCCCGCAGGGCCCCCGTGATAGGCTTCCAGTCCCGTCTTCTCTGTAGGGTAGAGGGCGCCAAGTCTTGGTAAAGTGACAAGACAGAGCCCCTATATTTAAGTGGGCAATCTCGGCTCCTCTTCATGACCGCTTCTTTGGTTGTGAAATAATGAAAGCGGACTATGACATCCCTCGGAGTATTAGCGTCGGGCCTCCGTCTTCTCAACGCTCTGTGTGCCCGTTCTAGGGCCCAGTGTTCCGCCGGAATCCCCGGTATAAGTGGCTTGAAAAGGCCTACAAGGAGCTCCTGCAGGTCTTCGCCCTTCTCCTCCGGCATGCCCCGAATCCGGAGGTTGTTCCTCCTTGAGCGGTTCTCCATATCCTCCATCGCCAATTCAGAGTCCACCATATGTCTGGTGACATGGTTCACCCTGTCGGCTAGGTCGTTATAGGCCTGGGACGAGGCATCCATGCGCTCTTCTAAGCGTGCCGTGCGCTCGCCCAGAGCCCCGATGTCGGTCTGGAGGACAGTAACCGCCCGTGCGATCTCCCCTGCCAGGTATGACTTGACCTCCGCGAGTTTCGCTAGCACAAGGTCCTGGTCTGCAGGGGGTGTCCCCGGGGCTGCACGAGGCGAGCCCTGTGGAGAAGTTCCGCCGCCATCTTGGGTCCCGGCCCTGGGTGGCCTGTTGGTCGTTAAGAGGTCGAGGACGGTGCTCCCGGACTCGGTAGCCCGCCTCGGTTGCTTCTTTAGGGCTTTCCTGTCCATCCTTAGCACCTCGGGGGGAAAAAAATCGAAGAAATAGGTCGCTTTTTTTAGCTTTTGGGCTATAGGGCTGCGGAGCTCTAGCAAGGCACGTCTATTCCCATCGACGGTCAAGCCACGCCCCCGGATCCAGCAGATTTCAATTCCAAATTTACTGTATTGAACCAAAGAGTAGATACACTTGCCCAAGGCATGCAAGATCTACAGATTGCAAACGAACGGATCCTTACTTATGTAAGAGACTTACAAACACATACTCCTCATACTGTTACGCACTCGGCTAGCGACCCTGCTGTCTGTAATCCCGAAAAGTTTTCTGGAGATCGGTCCAAATACAGGGAGTTTCTTAATTTCTGCAAATTATTGATTGCCTTAAAACCTAGATCTTATCCCACTGAAAGATCCTAGGTTTGTTCAGTTATTTCTTTTCTAAGAGGTGAACCTATGGCCTGGGCTCACTCCTTTTTGGAGAACGATGACCCCATCTTAGACTCCTTGGATGAATTTTTTGAAGCCATGTCTCTTCTTTATGAAGATCCCAATAAACAAGCTACAGCGGATTTAACCATTAGAACCTTACATCAAAGAAACAGACCCGTCGAAGATTACATTGCTGAATTTAAAAGATGGGCAACAGAAACTCAATGGAATGACATAACCCTACGCAACCAGTTCCGTATCGGGTTATCTGAAGCAGTAAAAGATGAACTCTCAAGAACTGAACTGCCTACTACACTGAATACTCTGTTTCAACTTTCAATCAGCATTGACAGACGGCTTAGAGAAAGAAAAGCTGAGAAAGCTCTCTCGAGTTCGTTATGGAAAAAACCATTCACTCCGTCAAAGACACCTGAAAAACCAGCAATACAAACAGAACCTATGGACATAGGGGTAATAAGAAGTCCTCTTACTCCAGAAGAGAGAACCAGAAGAAGACAATTAAACCTCTGCATGTATTGTGCTTCACAAGATCATGTGATCCCAGAATGTCCCTTATTGAAACGTCCAAGAGGCGGTAAGCATGCTTCTATCACTTCTATACTGAGTGTACTTCCTCCAAAATCAACCACTCATTTTTCCTCTATTTCTCTCATATTGCAGTGGGACAAAGAAAGAATTATGACTGAGGCCATTATTGATTCTGGTGCAAATGGGGTGTTCCTCGATTCATCCTTTGTAACAAAAAATAAAATTCCTTGTGTTCGTAAAAGCACTTCTGTCTCTGTCAGAGTTATTGATGGCTCCTTAATATCCTCGGGCCCCATTCGAAATGAAACTATTCCTTTAAGAATAACCACTAATAATATTCATTCCGAATTTCTTGTATTTGATGTTATCGCATCTCCTCTTTATACTAGGAATCAACTGGTTAAGGACTCACAATCCACAAATTACATGGTCTCCCTTCTCTCTCACCTTTTGCTCTGCTTATTGTAAAGGAACATGTTTACAACATATCCCCATTTTCCAGGTTACTGAAGAACCGATTATACCTACCTATTATTCCGAGTTCACAGATGTATTTAGTAAAAAGGAAGCTGAGACTCTTCCACCTCATCGACCCTATAATTGTCCAATAGACCTCATTCCTGGTGCTCCTATCCCTTTTGGGCACATTTATCCTCTCTCCAAATCAGAGTTGAAAAACCTCAAAGAATACCTGGATGAAAACCTCCGTAAGGGGTTCATTAGACCTTCCAGCTCACCGGCTGCTTCCAGCATGTTTTTCGTAAGAAACAAAGACCAGACTATACGTCCCATCATAGATTACAGATCTTTAAACAAAATTACAGTTAAAAATCGTTATCCTCTTCCCCTGATAAATGAGTTGATCGAAAGGTTAAGAACAGCTACCATCTACACTAAGCTTGACCTCCGTGGGGCATATAACCTTATTACAATTAAAGCTAATGATGAATGGAAAACTGCCTTCCGGACCCGATATGGCCTTTACGAGTATCTTGTTATGCCTTTCGGGCTCTGTAACGCCCCCGCAACCTTTCAGCATTTCATAAACGACATCTTCAGGGATCTTCTAGATGTATGTGTTATCATTTATCTAGATGACATACTTATATACTCTAACAGTCCCGAGGAACACAGGAAACACGTAAGATGGGTGTTATCCAGACTGAGAACTCACAAGTTATACGCTAAACCAGAAAAATGTCTTTTCGATGTTAATGAAATTACCTTTTTAGGGTACGTTATTTCACCTCATACGATAAGAATGGATAGTTCCAAAATAGATTGTATTCTCAACTGGCCTACTCCTACTAATGTAAAGGACTTACCGTATATACTCGAGTATAAGCCGAGTTTTTTAGCCCATTTTTTGGGCTGAAAAACCCCAACTCGGCTTATACTCGAGTCACTGTCTGTATTATGGCAATTTGCATTGCCATAATACAGACCGGGGGAGAGGGGGGCTGGCAGAGCTGTACTTACCTTTCCTGCAGCTCCTGTCAGCTCTCTCCTCCTCCGCGCCGTCCGTTCAGCACCTCGGTCAGCTCCCAGTGTAAGTCTCGCGAGAGCCGCGGCTCTCGCGAGACTTACACTGTGAGCTGACAGAGGGAGCTGCACGGACGGCGCGGAGGAGGAGAGAGCTGACAGGAGCTGCAGAACAGGTAAGTTACAGCTCTGCCAGCCCCCCTCTCCCCCCCACTGAACTGCCACTGGACCACCAGGGAAGGAGCCCCCCTCCCTGCCATATATCAAGCAGGGAGGGGGGACGAAAAAAAATAAATATATAAATAAAATTAAAAAAAATAATAATAAAAAAAAAAATTAATAACAAAAAAAAGGGGGATAAGGACCACTATGGGAGGGAGGGGGGGTATAAGGACCACTATGGGAGGGAGGGGGGGGGGATAAGGACCACTATTGGAGGGAGGGGGGTATAAGGACCACTATGGGAGGGAGGGGGGGGGATAAGGACCACTATGGGAGGGAGGGGGGGGGATAAGGACCACTATTGGAGGGAGGGGGGTATAAGGACCACTATGGGAGGGAGGGGGGGTATAAGGACCACTATGGGAGGGGGTGGGATAAGGACCACTATGGGAGGGAGGGGGGTATAAGGACCACTATGGGAGGGAGGGGGGTATAAGGACCACTATGGGAGGGAGGGGGGGGTATATGGACCACTATGGGAGGGATGGGGGGGATAAGGAACATTATGGGAGGGAGAAGGGGGTTAAGGGCCACTATGAGAGGGAGGGGGTGGGATAAGGACCACTAGGGGAGGGGAGGGGGAAGTAAGGACCACTAGGGGAGGGGAGGGTAAGGACCACTAGGGGAGGGGAGGGTAAGGACCACTAGAGGAGGGGAGGGTAAGGACCACTAGGGGAGGGGTGAGTCAGGACCACTAGGGGAGGGGGGTGAAGGAACACGGGGGTGGGGAGGTAAGGACCACTGAGGGAGGAGGAGGGGAAGTCAGGACATATGGGGGGGGGAGGGGGCGGCAAAATTTTTTTTGCCTACGGCGGCAAATATCCTTGCACCGGCCCTGCACACACTGCATTCACACACTGCATTCATACACACACACACTGCATTCATGCACACACACACTGCATTCATGCACACACGCTGCACTCATACACACACGCTGCACTCATACACACACGCTGCACTCATACACACACGCTGCACTCATACACACACACATACGCACACACTGCATTCATTATACACACACTGTAAATAAATATTCAATTAATATATTTTTTTTTTTGGATCTAATTTTATTTAGAAATTTACCAGTAGCTGCTGCATTTCCCACCCTAGTCTTATACTTGAGTCAATAAGTTTTCCCAGTTTTTTTGGATAAAATTAGGGGCCTCGGCTTATATTCGGGTCGGCTTATACTCGAGTATATACGGTACATCGTTTTCTTGGGTTTGCCAACTTCTATAGAAAATTCATTAAAAATTACTCCGACGTAGCTCATTCACTTAATCTGCTTAACAGCAATAAACATCCCTTTACTTGGAATGAAAAGGCTCAAGCAGCCTTCGATGAATTAAAGAGAAGATTTACAACTGCTCCTATTCTTCAACTGCCGAACCCTGCATTTCTCTATGTTCTGGAAACAGATGCTTCAGAGACAGCTATCGGAGCTGTCCTTTCTCAACACAAAACACCTCAAGATCCTCTCCATCCAGTTGCCTTCTTCTCACGTACATGTCTCCTGCTGAAAAAGCTACCCTATCGGTGAAAAATAATTACTGAGTATAAAAGCAGCCTTCGAAACCTGGCGGCATCTTCTTGAAGGGACACAAACTCCTATAATAGTATATTCTGACCACAAAAACCTTGAATATCTTCACTCCAACAAAACTCTCTCAGCCAGACAAGTAAGATGGAATCTTTTTTTTTCTCGGTTTAATTTTCAAATTATTTATAGACCCGGATCCAGAAACAAAAAGGCGGATGCCCTGTCCAGAATCCACCAAGGTCCTCCTGTACTTGGAACTCCTCCTTATAAAGTTATTGGAATCATATCATCACTAATAGATGACATAAAAAATCTAAAAGAAGAAGCTCTTGAACTTCCCAAGTCAAACAAACTAACAAAGAAAAACGGTATCTACTATTTCAATAACAGAATTTACATTCCTCACATATTTAGGAATAAAATACTCGAATTAATTCACGATTCTCCTTTGGCTGGTCATCCTGGTATAAAGAAGACCCTAGAGTTATCTACGAGATATTATTGGTGCCCTCGCCAGGACAAAACCATCGAATCCTATGTCAAAACTTGTTCAACCTGCCAGAGATCCAAGTCTGATCATCATCAACCATTTGGTCAATTATTGAACCTACCGATCCCGGAAAGACCTTGGCAATCCATTTCGATGGACTTCTTGGTAGAACTCCTTCCTTCTCAACATCATTCCACCATTTTCGTAGTAGTGGACCGCTTCACAAAAATGTCCCATTTTATTCCCTTGAAGAAGTTGCCCTCATCATCTGAACTTGCTAAGGTATTCATCGATAATATAGTGAAACTTCATGGACTCCCTGATTAAATCATATCAGATAGAGGGACTCAGTTCACCTCTAAATTCTGGAATGAATTGTGTTCTTCCCTCCATATTCAACACAAACTATCTTCAGCCTGTCATCCCCAAACCAATGGGCAAACAGAAACCAATGCGTAGAACAATATTTACGATGTTATTGTTCTTACCTACAAGATGATTGGATCACATGGTTGCCTATGGCAGAATTTGCATACAACAACTCTATTCACACCAGTAGTAAAATGACTCCTTTCTTCTCAAATTATGAGTTCCATCCCTCTTAATTTCCTAACCTAACCATTCCTTCTTCTAACCCCACCGTTTCAAATCAAAACTCTTTCATGTCTTCCCTATTTCTCAAATTACGTGAAAATCTTAAACTCGCATCGTTTAATTAAAAGAAGTTTTTCGATGCTAAAAGGCAACCTCCTCCTACTTATAAAATAGGTGATCTTGTATGGCTCTCCTCAAAAAACATTGCCACCAACCGTCCCTCGAAGAAACTGAGTTCCCTCTTTCTTGGTCCTTTCCAAATATTGTCAATCATCAACAATAACGTTGTTAAATTGAAGCTTCCACCTACTTTCAAACATCCTGTCTTCCATGTTTCCTTGCTTAAACCTCACCTCTCCGACCCTTTCCAGAGGGATGCTATTACTACTCCTGATCCTATTTTGGTATAAGGTGAAGAAGAATACGAGGTCCAAAGGATCCTGGATTCACGGATCCATCGTGGCTCCCTGCAGTATCTCATTAGGTGGAAGGGTTACGGAATCGATGAGGACACTTGGGAAAACTCCTCTGAAGTCCATGCAAACAGGTTAATTACCGCGTTTCACAGGCACTATCCATCTAAACCTTGTTGATAGCACCCTGAGGGTGCTTCTTACAGGGGGGGTACTGTCATGTCCTAACCTGCCGGCATCATCCGCTACCCTGAGACTTCCGGGTAGACGGAGCTCGGCCACGCCCCCTTCTCTGACGCGGTCTCCCCACGCTACATAGGGAGACCGCGCCAGATTCAAAACGCTGGATTATTGGAAGCTTACTCGCGAACCTCGAAACCGGCAAAAGATATTCTTCTACCTCCTCTGTGTACCGGAACCGGACTGGAAAACGTTGACCTACCTTCTCCTCACCTCGACCACGGATTGTACCAAGGACCTACTCTTACCTGCCAAGACCTTCATTCTCTCTGAGAGAAAAGTTGAGCAAGCCTGGACTTCCACCACTACAAAGCTAAGTAGTACACTTCGTCCAGAATTGGATTCTGCCTGCTTGCAAATCTGCTTACTCTCTATTTCTACAAACTAACTGATATCTCCTGCAACCTACTAAACTAATTCTGCTATGGAAAGCCTCTCTCTCTGCCATGGACTAACTATTGCCTTTCTCCTATACTAATTGCAAATTCTGCTGCTGCTTGTTCCGTACAGATACAGTACCTGTGTTATAGATTAATTTAAGCAAACAAATATGTTTGAATGACTATCTGTTCCTGTCCAAATCTGAGATGATTAAATTGCGTATACGCAGAAGCAAATTCACACTGACACATGGAGTTCAGGTTAAAAGCACTTCGAGAAAATTTTATGGCATCTGATGAAAAGCGGGCTCGCAGACCCTTATAAGAGCGAAATTACATCATCATTGATTATCGAGATATCAGTAAATAAACATCATTAATTGGATTAAATGTTAAGTGGCTATGTCAATGTCCACCCATCAATATTATTAATTGGCTCAGGGATTTGAGTGACTAGTGGGGCATCCTCCCATCATGGGATGTCGTAATTTCTGACCAGGATTCAGTCGCCATTGCTCTTTAGCACGAGGCTTTACTCGATGGGAGGGGGAATCTGGCAGCTAGCCATTTTGAGTACTTGGCACCGTTTTGGGTAGTTAGTGATGTCAGACTCGTGGTCAGGTGCAGGGTTCTTTTTATGAATAGAACATTTCATTAGGCCAGCTTCTCATGGCCTTGGCTATGACCTTGGCTATACTTTGTTGCATGTTACAGGAGATTCAATAATTCCGGGGTTAGTCATGTCTTTATAGAAAATACAGTCTCTATTCATTATACTAAATGCTGTTAGGAAATTCTGTCATGTAATGTAGTTAAAATGGAGGATTTGTCATAATATGAAGTTAAAATGGAGTTAGTACAATAATTCAATACAGGTTCAATAAAGATTTTTAATAATTCTACATCACCTGTACTAATTTAAATCATTATCTCCACTCCTATTCATTAAATTAAACCATCAGTTATCTGCAGTTGTGTTCCATATAGTTACCAAGTAAGCATTACACTGGGCAGCTGCAGACAACATTTCCGCGGATCGCATTTGTTCGGCAGCAACATGGTCATCCTTCAACACGTTTATTCATCACTATCAGTTGGACATAGTTGGTTCATCTACCACGGAATTTGGTAGCAGTGTCCTCTCTGCTGCCTTATAATTTACGGATCAATAAACAATATTTGCATGGATTTATGCGTTATGATTATTATTCTCCTTGTTCCTTTCAGCTTGGGTATAACCCATACGTAGTGCTGCCATGGATATATCCGGGTAAAACAGAAAATTTGTGCCATAATTACCAATATTATCTTTTCCCGGATATATGCCGTGGCAGCACTGCGATCCAACCCTCTTCTTAAATCTTTGTTGTTTTGTGGCTTTAAACTAAGACTGGAGGGGGATGGGGGGCGGTATAGAAGGGAGTGTCTTATTTAGGAGGTGTTCCTGTCCAATTGAGAAGGGGAGGATCTATACCCATACATAGTGCTGCCATGGCATATATCAGAGAAAAGAAAATATCGGTAAGTATGGCACAAATTTTCTGTTATTTTTTTTTAATACGGTCTATTCTGTGGTTTTTTAAGGTATATGTGCTTGTTTTCAATTTTTTTTTACTCTTTCTGGTTACTTGTCCATAGAAAGACCATAGCATATTACTATACAGCTGCAAATTTTAAGGAAAATAAATGGTCAGTGTAATAAGTGAGGGGATGTGATTAACTGTTCTAATACAAGGATTCAAGCCCCCATTCTACCCTTAGGCAATAATGGAGTCCTCTGTGAAGCACATGGCCTTTCACCAGGCAAAATCAGTTGGGTTGTTGATAAACTCCTCCTCCATTCCCTTCCAATGCAATCCCCCTTCCCCCAGGAGGCACTCTGGTTCTGTTACATCCTAAGGGATTGACTAAGGGAGGTGTGTCCAGCAGAAGGAGGGGCCCTGTGAATAGCACATTTTCTGTCTCTTTTGAATTACCTCTCTTTTGAATTACCTCTCTTTGAATTACCTCTCTTCACCTTCTCTCTCTCTCTCCCCTCTCCCCACTATACACACCCTCTTTCTCTTACTCTCAGCTGCTGATCGATGGAGTGGTAACTGTATCACGTGTCTATGTCTGTTATACTATGTTAGTTTAGCCTAGTTTCCATTCAGTCAATGATTAGTTTTAGTAGCAACATATACTAGCCTATTTCAAATGTATATGTATTGTTTATTTGTTTAATTAGCCTCTCTTAATAAATATTATTGAATTGCCGAAAGCAAGGAGTGTGGACTCTGAATTTACACTCGGTTTTTACGTTATTATTTTAAGTTATTATTTTTAGTTATTAATGTTATTATTAATTCCAAGTTTATTCCAACTTGCGAGTTAAACGTTTATTACAGTCAGTAAAGTTTTTTACAAAAAAGTATATTAGGACTGTGCTACACTGTAGTATGGGCTGAAACTGGCTGTACAGATCAACATATTTGTGATGAGCCACCTGGTCACCCAGCCAGGCTACAGGACTCTCCGACCTTCAATCTCCTCTCAAAAGACTAATCCATAATCCCTAATCACTAATCCCTAACCCTCTAGCCTCAGCGTCCCTCTCCTGCCAACTCAGAATCTCAGTTTGTTCGCCAGAGAGCCGCTGAGGTACGGTACACTAGACCACCTTGAATTCTCCTGGAACTCTAAATCGGATTGCGGAGCCACCGTAACCACCTAAAACTTTTAACAGAGCGCTCTCAATCCCAGGAGCATCAATCAGAGCACTTTTTGGAGGCCTACAGAGGAGGTGGAGAGGCGTCGAATGACACCTAGAACTTGGGTGAGCTCCTTGTATTCGCAGAAAGCTCCACGTTTTAAGGTGATTGAGTAACTCTACCCAGCACTCTGGAACTCTGTGCTGGATCGGAGGCTAGCCGAATCTCTCTGAACTTTGGACTCCCATATAATTCTGGGTGCTTTTTGGACAGATTGGGTGCTTCAGAGAGACCTTTTCAGGGATGTATGGCATATGGGGATGCTTCACTGCATTATGTGTATTTTCTGGGTTTAAGTGTGTTTAGCTTTCTGTGTCCGGGAGATATTTAATTTAACCGAGAGCTGACACAATTATCTTCAAAACACAGAGACGCCGACGGCCTTATGTTACTTGAAATGTCTGTGTATAAATTCAGTGTGCCTTGCCTTATTATACCAGTTCGTCTTCACCCTTCACTAACTCTCGACTAGTGTTTGGGTGAGACAGCGTTAACCAGTGCAGGAGGGTATAACCATTCTGGAGCTAGATACCACTTGGAAGGGATGGCCTAGGCGGTAGTAACACATCTGGTGGCAGCAGTGGGATGGCTTCCTAGCGATTGGGGGACCTCCAAACTACGACTGGGACCCGTGCATGCCTTCTGGAACTTGCCAAGATGAATAGAGCTATCACTCGTGAAGTGTCCCTATCCAAGGAGGAGTTCCAGCAGAGGCTACAAGCAGCCCTGTCCCAGTATGCTGGCCCTTTCTTGACAGAGGGCGAACTAGACTGGTGGACATGATCCAACGGGAACTCTGGAACACTGTCCTTGAGGAGGTTTGTGGTCTCCGGGGAGAATCCCTCCCAAACATTATGCAGCAATTTTGGGATTAAGTTAACTTGCGGATGTCGTTCTTGGGAGAGCAGCCCCTTGCGAAATAGGTTTTCCAATTAGAGGAGCTGATCCAGAAAGAATTGTGGCTGGATGATTCTTCCCAGGCCTAAAGGTGGGATGCAGTCTAGCAGTACCCATTTCTATCAGATGATGACCCTCCAAAGGGTGAGGGCTCTGATGGCCTTAGACTATTGTAGGAGACCTTCAACAATAAAGTTGAATTTGGACGTACTGAGAAGTTCCATCTTCATCACATTCGGGAAAATAGGGAACATCAGATTATATCTGCCTGAAAGAAGGGTTGCAGCGGAATAGGGAGATGGGTCGATACCTGCCTGGAAGGAGATCTGCAGCTTGGTTGGGTGGAAAAGCTCCAGAGAGACCCCAGTCAAGTCTCGGCGACTGGGGTTGCAGCGTTTTAAGCTTTCTCCCCAACGGCTAGGAAGTGGATTGGGCAGAGGTACTCGATCGGAGTACAGTCATAATAGACTGTATCTAAACTATGTCAGATGAAGGGAATGAGCACAATAACCATTGATTGCTAAATTTGGCATTGTACATTGGAAGAGCATTAAAATGTAGGAGGGATATAGTGATTCAATCAACAGATCTGTCAACACAATGCTTGGAAGCCAGCATTTAAACCACAGTACATAAGTATGTATTGTAGACATGCATGCATGTATCCAATGGTACAAGGCTGGATTTCTCCCCTTAAAGCGGCACTGTCATGCCGAATCCCGTTTTTTTTTTTTAACCCCCCTCCCGCCTCCACTACATCCAATCGACCCCCTAGTCACCCCCAAATGCCCCTAAGCCCCCCACATTACCTCTTTTTAATTCTTTATCTTCTGCCCCGATCTATATTCAGGGCGCCGCCATCTTTGTGTGGGTAGGTGAAGTCCCTGTGGGACACGTCATCTGCCCACACTACACAGACTGTGAGATTCCCGCACATGCCCAGTGAAACACCTGGACATGCGAACGGGAATTTCATCTATTCATTCATTCATCAGACAGACGAATGAATGAATAGAAAAAAATCAGATGAACAAACTAACACTGTGTATCAGTGTTAGTTTGTTCGTTCAGTTTATTACAAGGAGGGAGCTACCGGCGTGCAGCTCCCTCCTTGTAATATGTAACTATAGAAGCGGCAGGGAGCAGTGCTCCCCACCACTTCATAAGCCCCCCAGGTCCCCCCCCTCACTCTATGGGGGTCAATATGACCCCCATAATAGCACAAGGGAGATTAAAATCTCCCCAATACCCCTACTCGCTATACCGCGAGTAGGGGCATGTCCACTAAACAGTGAGCAGCCTGTGGCTGCTCACTGTAAAAAAAAAAAAAAAATTGGTAATAAGGGGGGGACCTACTGTCCCCCCCCCCCCGGCCCCCACCCCTGCGCGGTGGGTGGGGGCCCTAATAAAACAATAAGGGGGGGGACCTACTGTCCTCCCCCCCTGGCCCCCACCCCTGCGCGGTGGGTGGGGGCCCTAATAAAACAATAAGGGGGGGACCTACTGTCCTCCCCCCCGGCCCCCACCCCTGAGCGGTGGGTGGGGGCCCTAATAAAACAATAAGGGGGGGACCTACTGTCCTCCCCCCCGGCCCCCACCCCTGAGCGGTGGGTGGGGGCCCTAATAAAACAATAAGGGGGGGGACCTACTGTCCTCCCCCCTGGCCCCCACCCCTGCGCGGTGGGTGGGGGCCCTAATAAAACAATAAGGGGGGGACCTACTGTCCTCCCCCCCGGCCCCCACCCCTGAGCGGTGGGTGGGGGCCCTAATAAAACAATAAGGGGGGGGACCTACTGTCCTCCCCCCCTGGCCCCCACCCCTGCGCGGTGGGTGGGGGCCCTAATAAAACAATAAGGGGGGGGACCTACTGTCCTCCCCCCCTGGCCCCCACCCCTGCGCGGTGGGTGGGGGCCCTAATAAAACAATAAGGGGGGGACCTACTGTCCTCCCCCCCGGCCCCCACCCCTGAGCGGTGGGTGGGGGCCCTAATAAAACAATAAGGGGGGGGACCTACTGTCCTCCCCCCCAGCCCCCACCCCTGAGCGGTGGGTGGGGGCCCTAATAAAACAATAAGGGGGGGGACCTACTGTCCTCCCCCCCTGGCCCCCACCCCTGCGCGGTGGGTGGGGGCCCTAATAAAACAATAAGGGGGGGGACCTACTGTCCTCCCCCCCTGGCCCCCACCCCTGCGCGGTATGTGGGGGCCCTAATAAAACAATAAGGGGGGGACCTACTGTCCTCCCCCCCTGGCCCCCACCCTTGCGCGGTGGGTGGGGGCCCTAAATGACCCCCCCCATCAAGGTGACTAGGGGTCCCAAGCCCCTAGTCACCCCCCACCCAAAACATTCTATCCCCTACCTACCCCCCTCACCCTAAAAATAGTGAGGGGGGAATAAAATAACTAACCTGTAAAAAAAAAAAAAATTAAACTTACCATTTGACGTCTTCTTTTTTCTAAATTCTTCTTACTTCAGCCCCCCAAAAGGCCAAATAAAAATCCATAAACCCGTCGCACTTTAAAAAAAAAAACGAGCGCAAACAAAAATTAATCCATCTTCACCCATGGAGGGCACGCCGCGTACTGAGCTCCGCAGGGCGGGTCAAGGCTTATAAAGCCTTGCCCCGCCCTGCAATTAGGCTTAGAACACAATGATTGGTTGGTTTAAGCCAATCAGAGTGCTCTGTGTCATTTTACACAGCGTGGGAAAATTCAAAAGAACTTTCCCACGCTGTGTAAAATGACAGATCACTGTGATTGGATGGTTTTCAAGCCATCCAATCACAGTGCTCTGTGTCATTTTACAAGCGTGGGAAAATTCCAAAGAACTTTCCCACGCTTGTAAAATGACACAGAGCAGTGTGATTGGATGGATTTCAAGCCATCCAATCACAGTGCTCTGTGTCATTTTACACAGCGTGGGAAAATTGAACTTTCCCACGCTGTGTAAAATGACACAGAGCACTGTGATTGGATGGTTTGAAATCCATCCAATCACAGTGCTCTGTGTCATTTTACAAGCGTGGGAAAGTTCTTTGGAATTTTCCCACGCTTGTAAAATGACACAGAGCACTGTGATTGGATGGTTTGAAAACCATCCAATCACAGTGATCTGTCATTTTACACAGCGTGGGAAAGTTCTTTTGAATTTTCCCACGCTGTGTAAAATGACACAGAGCACTCTGATTGGCTTAAACCAACCAATCATTGTGTTCTAAGCCTAATTGCAGGGAGGGGCAAGGCTTTATAAGCCGTGACCCGCCCTGCGGAGCTCAGTACGCGGCGTGCCCTCCATGGGTGAAGATGGATTAATTTTTGTTTGCGCTCGTTTTTTTTTTTTGTTTTTTTAAAGTGCGACGGGTTTATGGATTTTTATTTAGCCTTTTGGGGGGCTGAAGTAAGAAGAATTTAGAAAAAAGAAGACGTCAAATGGCAAGTTTAATTTTTTTTTTTTTACAGGTTAGTTATTTTATTCCCCCCTCACTATTTTTAGGGTGAGGGGGGTAGGTAGGGGATAGAATGTTTTGGGTGGGGGGTGACTAGGGGCTTGGGACCCCTAGTCACCTTGATGGGGGGGGGTTCATTTAGGGCCCCCACCCACCTCGCAGGGGTGGGGGCTAAGGGGGGAGGACAGTAGGTCCCCCCTTTATTGTTTTATTAGGGCCCCCACCCACCGCTCAGGGGTGGGGGCCGGGGGGGAGGACAGTAGGTCCCCCCCCCTTATTGTTTTTATTAGGGCCCCCACCCACCGCGCAGGGGTGGGGGCCAGGGGGGAGGACAATAGGTCCCCCCCCTTATTGTTTTATTAGGGCCCCCACCCACCGCTCAGGGGTGGGGGCCGGGGGGGAGGACAGTAGGTCCCCCCCCCTTATTGTTTTATTAGGGCCCCCACCCACCGCTCAGGGATGGGGGCCGGGGGGGAGGACAGTAGGTCCCCCCCCTTATTGTTTTATTAGGGCCCCCACCCACCGCGCATGGGTGGGGGCCAGGGGGGAGGACAATAGGTCCCCCCCCTTATTGTTTTATTAGGGCCCCCACCCACCGCGCAGGGGTGGGGGCCAGGGGGGGAGGACAGTAGGTCCCCCCCCTTATTGTTTTTATTAGGGCCCCCACCCACCGCGCAGGGGTGGGGGCCGGGGGGAGGACAGTAGGTCCCCCCCTTATTGTTTTATTAGGGCCCCCACCCACCGCGCAGAGGTGGGGGCCGGGGGGAGGACAGTAGGTCCCCCCCCTTATTGTTTTATTAGGGCACCCACCCACCGCGCAGGGGTGGGGGCCAGGAGGGAAGACAGTAGGTCCCCCCCCCCCCCCCAATCTTTAACCCCCGCGCAGGAGAGGGGGGGTGTTTATTAGTTTTTTTTTTGTTTTTTGTTTTTTACAGTGAGCAGCCACAGGCTGCTCACTGCTTACTAGACATGCCCCTACTCGCGGTATAGCGAGTAGGGGCATATTATTTACTAATACTAAGTAATCTTTACTTAGTATTAGTAAAGTTTGCTGAAAGACCAATTCAGGTATTTTAGCCTTTTAGTAGATAGCTCCCTGATACCGTGGGAATTAGGGAGTTATCTACTAAGCGGCTGCAAGATGCAGCCACAGCAATGAATAGGATCGGAGTTTCATTCATTAGAATGAAATTCCGATACAAACAAAGTACCGAATTGCATCCTAACACCAATGGAGAATTCTGTTAGGATGCAATTCGGCAGTTTTGCCGGCGTTCTGTCTAAGTGACAGGACGTTTGGCAATACTGACAGGAAGCATTGTGGGAACAGGGAGGAAAGCTAGGGATCATGGGAAAATTGCTCTGACCAGCGGAAATGAAGCACACTTTGCTCCTCCGCTGGTCAGAGCTGGTCAAGCGGAGGAATCCCATAAGACAAAGAGTCCCTACTTTGTCTTATGGTTTTAAAGAAAACTAAAGAAGACAGGAAGAAAAGAAGAACAGATCCTGAGAGAGGGGGAGAAGAGGAAGAGATTGAGGAAAGGTAAGTTCGGCATGACAGTGCCGCTTTAACTCGTTATAACAATCAAAACCCTAAATGGCAAAATGTAGTCAAGTTGTGACTATAGCGGAGTTGGATTTTCTTTTTAGTTGTAGATTTTAGTTACAATTTTGCTATACAGATTTCAATACGCTAGTGTCATCATTTAACATACGCCTCTGTTTGTATTTTTTCCATGATGAAACAAGTGGAAATAAAAAGGCCATTGAATAGCTTTGAAGACATCACTATAAACTAGAGGTTGAGGTGTTTTTGTAATGTTTTTATCCATGAAATCAAATGTCAGAATTACGCATTTTAATTTTACATGATTTAATTAAAATTAGGGTTATAGCTAAGATTAGGCATAGGTTCGGACACATACATAGAAATGGGACGGAGGGATCAGAGCCAAATTAATTATAAGGAAGCGGGCCTAGGGCCAGGCTCAAAAGACCACCTTGCATGGCCCTTTAGAAAACATTCCCTGGTAATCTGTGGTTTAATTTTATAACATGACAGAAGGCTAGTGATGTACCGAACTGTTCGCTGGCGAATAGTTTCCGGCGAACATAGCATGTTCGCGTCCGCCACCGCGGGCGAACACATGCGGTGTTCGGTCCGCCCCTATTCGTCATCATTGAGTAAACTTTGACCCTGTACCTCACAGTCAGCAGACACATTACAGCCTATCAGCAGCACACCCTCCCTAGCAGACCCTCCCACCTACTGGACAGCATCCATTTTAGATTAATTCGGAAGCTGCAACCATTTTTTTTTTTTTTTCAATTTATTATTATTATTTTTTTTGTGTGTGTGCATATAAATGTTACAAGCAGATACTCCCCCCAGACACTCTGTATTACTGCAGATACTACCTCCAGACACCCTGTGTTACTGCAGATACTCCCCCGAGACACTGTTACTGCAGATACTCACTCCAGACACCCTGTGTTACTGCAGATACTCCCTCCAGACACCCTGTGTTACTGCAGATACTCCCTCCAGACACTGACACAGAGCAGAATAGGGACTGTTCCCCCTACATAGGGTCACTTGGCAGATATGGATTGACACCTATCCTAAGGATCCCTGATAAACACTGACACGGAGCCCTCCATGGGTGAAGATGGATTAATTTTTCTTGCTCTCTGGTTTTTTATTTTATTTTTAAGTTCGACGGGTATGATGGCTTTTTATTTGGCCCTTTTTGGGGCTGAAAAATGAAGATTTTAGAAAAAAGAAGATGTTGAATAATAAGTTGAATTTTACTTTACAGGGTAGTAATTTTATTCCCCCCTCACTATTTATTAGGGTGAGGGGGGGTAGGTAGGGGCTTTTTTATTTGGTTGTGTGACTAGGGGCTTGGGGACACACACTGCATACACACTATACACACACTATACACACACTGCACACACTACACACAATATACACACTGTACACACTATGCACACACTGCATACACACTATACACACTCTACACACACTGCACTAACTATACACACACTGCATACACACACTGCACACACTATACACACAGTGCATACACTATGCACACACTGCACACACACACTGTACACACTATACACACAATATACACACACTGCATACACTATGCACACACTGCATACAATATACACACTACATGCACTACACACACTGCACACACTATACACACACTGCATAAACATACATTTAAAAAAAATTGCAGCTGTTTTTTACATTTCAAAGTTGAGGAGGGGGGTGCCAAATAAAGGATCCGCCCTGGGTGCCAAATGCTCCAGGTACGCCCCTGTATAGAGGGGAGACATGTTACTCTGTATATAGAGAGGAGCCATGTTTACACTGTATATAGAGGGAGCCATGTTACTCTGTATATAGAGGGGAGCCATGTTACACTGTATATAGAGGGAGCCATGTTTACACGGTATATAGAGGGAGCCATGTTACTCTGTATATAGAGGGAGCCATGTTATTCTATATATAGAGGGAGCCATGTTTACACGGTATATAGAGGGAAGCCATGTTACTCTGTATATAGAGAGGAGCCATGTTTACACTGTATATAGAGGGAACCATGTTACTCTGTATATAGAGAGAAGCCGTGTTTACACTGTATATAGAGGGGAGCCATGTTACATGGTATATAGAGAGGAGCCATGTTTACACTGTATATAGAGGGAGCCATGTTACTCTGTATATAGAGAGGAGCCATGTTATTCTGTATATAGAGGGAGCCATGTTATTCTGTATATAGAGGGAGCCATGTTTACACGGTATATAGAGGGAAGCCATGTTACTCTGTATATAGAGAGGAGCCATGTTTACACTGTATATAGGGGGAACCATGTTATTCTGTATATAGAGGGAGCCATGTTTACACGGTATATAGAGGGAAGCCATGTTACTCTGTATATAGAGAGGAGCCATGTTTACACTGTATATAGGGGGAACCATGTTACTCTGTATATAGAGAGGAGCCGTGTTTACACTGTATATAGAGGGGAGCCATGTTACACGGTATATAGAGAGGAGCCATGTTACTCTGTATATAGAGAGGAGCCGTGTTTATACTGTATATAGAGGGGAGCCATGTTACTCTGTATATAGAGGGGAGCCATGTTTACACTGTATATAGAGGGGAGCCATGTTACTCTGTATATAGAGGGGAGCCATGTTACACTGTATATAGAGGGAGCCATGTTACACTGTATATAGAGGGGAGCCATGTTTACACTGTATATAGAGGGGAGCCATGTTTACACTGTATATAGAGGGGAGCCATGTTTACACAGTATATAGAGGGGAGCCATGTTACTCTGTATATAGAGGGAGCCATGTTTACTCTGTATATAGAGGGAGCCATGTTACTATCTGAGGTGGTTAACTATGATTGTCCCTAGCATGTTTGTTAGTCTGGCCTGCATGGTTGTCTGGCATGAATAAAAGTAGCATGTTTCAACTATATTAGTAGTTAGACTAGTTTGCACTAAAACATGTGCAAATGGGGAGTTTGCGGTTGTGTAAATGGACTGTTTGCGGTTGTTTGCGGTGCGTTAAACGGGGAGTTTGATCTGTCACTGTGAAGCGGGCGTAACCCTTACACTACCTGATCGATACAACAGCATACCTGATGTTTTAAAGCACGTTATTCCAAACAATTTAGGAATGTTAGGTGATTTCTGCCCTTTATGGATTAAAACCAGACTCTGCATCAACTGTGTAATTTTCCATGGGAGTTTTGCCATGGATCCCCCTCCGGCATGCCACAGTCCAGGTGTTAGTCCCCTTGAAACAACTTTTCCATCACTATTGTGGCCAGAAAGAGTCCCTGTGTGTTTTAAAATTTGCCTGCCCATTGAAGTCTATGGCGGTTCGCTCGTTCGCGAACATTTGCGGAAGTTCCCGTCCGCGAACCGAAAATTTCGTGTTCGCGTCATCACTACAGAAGGCTAGTATTTTGCATAACTTTCTTTACTTATGCCTCCAGCAGCACAAGTCAATCAAGAAACTTTAAACCAATCAGAAACAAGCATCACATCTATATAAAGCCGTGACAGGCATATCAATTCCTCTTTCTTTGCTGCTCCAGCCAGACACAGGTCAGAGTATTTTGTTCCCAGTTCACTGACTTGTGGTTGGATTGTACTGCATTATATTTATTCTTACGTTTACTCTTATTATTCTTACATCATTCCCCTTTCCTCCACCTGTCTGTCCTCCTTATTACAATTAAAAAAAAATTTTTTTTGTGCAGGTGAGTACAATATCTTTGTCAGGACGCCACAACAGCGTACATATATGCATGAATATACATATTAGGTAGTGGCATAATTTCCTTGCACATTTTTAACAGGTTCAAGTTAGAAGTCTATAGGTTGTGTATACATGGAAAATATTCAGTCAAATTTAACATTACATTGAAAAATAAACTGTTATTATAGTACGCTTATGTTGCAGGGATATATTATTCGTTATGGCATTTGCTTCACAAAGTACAATTAAAAAGAGCGTTATTACATGGTTAAAACAAAATAAAGGTATCAGCATTGTTTGGAATACACTCCCAAGAAAGACTGCCACAGTTTTATAATATATGGACAGATTAATACAGGCTAGGTTTAACTATTACGTGAAATTAACAAAATAAAGAAAGTGAAAAATACGTAAACTGCTTTTCACGTGAAAATTGAAGATTATATTAGCTTTAGTGTACTAATAATCTTAATTTTAGTAATGACAGGAGGCGAATATTTGCATATCTTTCTTTACTGAAAACTCCAGCAGCATAGAAACAGTAACAACCAATCAGAGAAAAGATATGCTGCCCATAAAAGGGTCTGTCTATGACATAATTTCCTCTTTCTTTGAGGCGAAAAAAGTAACAGTCAAACATAAAAAACATCAATACAGATAACAATTCAACAACATATAACGATAATGAACTTTGGTAGATCCCTGATGTGACGGAGTGGAAGACGATTCTTCGTCCCATAAAATGGATATTCACGCTGAAAGAAAAAGAAAAAGGTGAAAGGTTTCTGGCGTGGCAACGTGTCCGCATATCATAACCATTGTATAACTGAGCAGTAATGTATAGTAAGATGCAAAGTCTTATACTTAAACATAGGACATCAAAATCAGAACGTGAGAAACATAACCACCAAATTAAAGGAAAAACTGATAATTTATATAATCCATGCATAATAACAAACAATGTAAAAATATATGCTAACATATACAGTAAGAACCTGCATGCTTACCTGAGCACTAAGACTTAATCCTGAAGAAACTAAGTAATCTGGGGGGGGAAAGAAACCCTAGGGCGGGAAATATTCGCCTCCTGTCATTACTAAAATTAAGATTATTAGTACACTAAAGCTAATATAATCTTCAATTTTACCACATGACAGGAGGCTTCATATTTGCATTTTTAAAGCTTAGGCCTAACCAGTGTGAAGGAAGCATGCGAAACATGGCGGAAATAGAACGTCCGAAAAGTACTTTCCCTAGACCAGTCCGCGCAACGCATAATGTCGGTTAGGGAGGCGCCTGCCAAGAACGCTTGGGATGCCGCCGCCCCCCTAACCGAATGTGCTCCAAAGCTAGATTCGATTCCTGCCAGTTGTAGTAACCAGCGAACCCATCTGGCCAGGGTGGTCGTAGACACTGGGCCGTGAGGCTTCACGTAGGAAATCAGCAGTTGACCCGTCGGTAAGTGCCGGAGAGTGGCTGTGATTTCTACGTATCTCCTAAGTGTCTTGACAACACACAGTTTGGGATCCGATTCAAAGTAAGGGTAGGATACAGAGGACGTATCTGATTTAGTCCGTCTCGCAATGGAAAAGGTGACTCCCTCTGGAGTGAGAGAGAAACCGTCCACGTCAAAGGCTCTAATGTCAGACACCCGTCGGAAAGAGACAAGGCATAGCAAAAGGGCCAGTTTTGCTGAGAGTTGTTTCAGAGATAGAAACGGGTTGTCCGGCCAACCTCTCAGGAAGTCCAGCACTCCATTCACCTGCCAGAGGTTGGAGTATTTAGGTGCTGGGGGTCTCGTCATTCTAGCGCCTCGCAGCAGGCGACATACCAGTGGGTCTTGACCCACCGGTCTGCCTTGTACTGGGATGTGTGCCGCTGAGATGGCCGATCTGATCACGTTAAGGGATCTGAATGATCTACCAGTCGAGAAGAGATGAGCAAGGTAGTTGAGTATCAGCGGGACAGGGGCAGTAAAGGGATCGGAATCCCTTTCCACGCACCAATCACTCCAGGCTGACCATGCGGAAATGTAACATCTCCTGGTGCCCGGAGCCCACGAATCCCAAAGGAGGTCTTTAGTAGACTGCGATAGGCCGTGGACTGACCAGGAACCCCTGAAATCGTCCAAGCCACTAGTTCCAGTTGGCCTTCCAGGACGAGGGGGTGAGGTTCCCCTCGAGGTCCCGACAGAAGGAGTGGGAAAGTCGGGAGCAGAATGGGATTGTCGTGGGACATCTCCAGGAGGTCCGGGAACCACGGTTGACTCTGCCAGAGGGGCGTTATGAGCAGGATCGAAGTCCTGTGGGTGCGTAAGTACCGTAGTACTCGTGGGATCATCTAGAATGCAGGGAGAGAGAGACGACTTTTGCCTGTTCACCACGAATCCCAAGGACTCCAGTAAGTGAACTACAAATCTCGTCTGCGATCGCAGCCTGGACGCGGATTCGCAGAAAATCAGCAAATCGTCCAAGTATACGAGACAGCGTATGCCTTTTGTACGGATGCGAGCCATCACCGGTCTCAATAGCTTCGTGAAGCACCACGGAGCCGAGCTGAGGCCGAATGGCAGGCAAGTAAATTGGCATACCCGTCCTCTCCCTCTGAAGCGGAGAAACTGACGGTAATCTTTGTCCACAGGGACCGTGAGATACGCGTCTTTGAGGTCCAGGCGTGTAAACCAGTCGTTCTTGACGAGAAGGTCTTGTAGAAGATGGATGCCTTCCATCTTGAAGTGTCTGTAGACCACAAAGGTGTTTAGCTGTCGGAGGTTGATAACCGGCTGATACTCGCCTGTCTTCTTCTTTACCAAGAAGATATTGCTTATAAAGCCTCCCCCGTCTGGCGCGTATTGAATCGCGCCCTTCTCGAAGAGCGTGTGGATCTCTTCGTCCACCAGTCGGTTTTGTTCTGCCGACATGTGTATCGGGAGGGGGAGAGAGGTTTGGACAGGCTGCGCGGCAAAGTCTATTACGAAGCCGCGCACCGTCTGGAGAACCCAGGCGTCTTTGGTGATCTGTTCCCAGTTCTGGAAGAAAGAAGACAGGTTGCCTGCAATAAACTTTGGGACATTTGATTGTATGGAGGGACTCACCATTATTGAAGCGGCCGCGTCCGCGGCCCCTGAAACCTCTGGTCCTTCCTGCGCCTCGGAACATAGAGGGCCTTTGTGATGAGGACGGGAAGAAGGTTGACGTCTGTGGAAATGCCCTGGAACCTGAGGTCCAAAATCTGCTGGCGGCACGGTACCGCTGTCGGCCAGCCCTTCCAAAAACACCTCTTGTGGGAGGAGTGTGGAACACCTGCCTGAGGGAGGTCTGGGCCTTGTTTAAGGTCGTGAATAAGTTCACATGTCGTTTTAGCTCTGTGATGAAAGCATCGCCAAATAGTAGACCCTGGGCCTTTGGTCCAAATTCCTTGGCTCCCAGTTCCAGGAGCTTGCTGTCGATTCTGATCAGTGCCGATCTGCGTCTCTCGACGCAAAGCGCTGCGTTAGCGTTGCCCAGCAGACATATTGCGCGTTGGGCCCATTCGCGTATGACATGAGGGTCCAGTTGCAAGTCTTGGCTGAGGGCCATGTCAGCGAGATACAGCATCTTAGCTATGGGGCCCAGCAGATCCAGCACCTTGTCTTGTGCCGCCTTTATGCCCTTTTCAACCCCTTTGCGCGGGTCTCTGCCCGAGCGTGACATAAACACTACCATAGTGTCATCAAATTCTGGCGTTAGTGCCACCTTGTCGGGGATCAGGGGCCTGGGGCATTCGGCCCGGAGGCGCGTCCGTACCTCCTTTTCCAATGGCTTGCGCAGCCAGTAATGTATAAATTTTGCCAGATGTTCTGGCAGTGTCCACTCCGAGGAGCGAGGGTGTCGGATGGTGCGTGGGTCAAATAACAGCATCCCCTGATTGTCCATAAAGACGCCATCTCCGGACGGACCGGTGGTGTGGCTGTCGTCGGCCTCTTTGTCCAAAAAGGTCTCCTTGACATAAGTCGAAGAAGTGGGTGCAGGTCTTGCCATTCCTCGTCGTCCGAGGGTGAACCGTCCCTTTGCCATTCATCCACCACATTCAGGCGGTGCGGGCCATAGGCATCGTCCTCGTCCGAGGATAGGGGTGCGAAGGGTGCGGGTTGTCGGTCCGCGCTCTTGACCCGTTTGGCGGGCATCTTGCCCTTCGCCATGGCGGAGGGGGGGCTCGAAGGCTTTCTGAGTCTCTTGGCCTTGGACGCCTCAGAGCCCGACGCTTCCATGCGTTCTGGAGGGCTAGTGTCACCATGGCTGTGGGGGAGGGCTCGCAAGAGGGCCTTTTCCACAGAAGCCGCCACGGCGGCATTGATCATGGCCTGAAAGTCTGTGTTTTGTGTATCTTCATTGATCAGATGTAGCGTTAGACCTGTGGGACGAGAACAAGGTTCAGTGGGGAGAACCGTGGTGATTTATCGTATGCAAAATATAGACAATATTGTCGGGTCTCGCTACGACCGGGGATATCCGGCGTAGGGATTGCATGTATAGAAGGCTTTTATGCACGTAATCTTATCCAAAGGGCTAAGTTTTTAGAATTAGGTACGCCCTAGTGCATATTCTCGGGGTTCACCCCGGGTGGTGTGCCGTGGAAACCAGAGGACACCCACATCAACCAAAAAACATGGGCCGTATCGCCCTACATGCGTAACTGGGGGGTCACCCCAGGTGGTGTGCCATGAAAAAATACCCAGAGGACACCCACATAGATTTCACCCTTGGGTGCAGTATAGAGGTATGACCCTGTAAAGGGTAACCATATAGTAAACCCTGGATGGGTTAAAGTAATCACACACAATCCCCTGAGGGAGGGAATATAGGGATATGTCCCTTTAAATTGCTGTATAATATTCAGCGATAGTATGTATCATATAAGCCTTCAAATACCAGTGTAAATATATATATATATGCATGCACTCTTCTTTGCCTCACTGAGGCAGATATACATAAACGTGTTACACTTTATGCAGCCTTAGGGGCAGACTGCCCGAAAAAATATTGCTTTCCCCTGCACCTTATAGAACGCAGGTGGTAGGGGAGAGAGCGGGGAGTCCCCCTGAGGGTGATCCCCGGTATCGTGGTGGCGGCGGCCGGGTGAATACCGAGCCGCCGTGAGGTACAATAAACGGCCGCCGCGGATCTCGCGATAACCGCAAGATCCAAGATGGCCGCCGGCCGCGTGGAGAAAAAGCTCCCGATCGCGGCCACAATTAACACGCGGGACGCGACAAAACCAAAAGACAGAAATAAGGTACAACCCCGGCTACCCTCCACCCGTCCCCACCAAACCCTGAGAGCAGACAGGTCCGCGCGGCGAGCGAGGCACGGGGAGCCACGCCGCCCGCGGATCGTCTGAAAGCAAATAAAGTACAGTGTACAGGTGTGGTGGAATCTCGGTAAAAATAAATTTAGTAGGCCGAGATTACCACGTGGCATGTGTACGTGCATATGCTGACGTATCGATCAGTTGGTTGCACGAGGCAAGATACGATCAGTAGTGTACGGAGCATGTGCAAGAATACAGGATGTAGTATTCCCCTCCTCCATTGTGCTGGACAGGCCATGCGGTCAAGCAGGAAGTTAGTTCTTATTTGTTTTGATTGGTTAAGTGAATGTGCGGGTGGAGCTTAATATGGGAGGAGTTATGTGCCTATATAAGGAGCCTGCACTATTGTCCGGGGCTCAGAACCTGTTGTATTTTGGTGACGTTAGTCCCTCTGAGTCCCGATCGGTGATCCAATAAAGAATCTCTTCCTTCCTGAAGAAACCTGTGTCCATCTCTCTGTGCTTCGCTTCCGTCAGTTTCTCCGGTATCATTTGGTGCATTGGCCGGGAAGCTCATCGTTCAACGGTAGCTGAGAGGCAGAGGCGTGAGACGGTCTATCTTTGCCCACGTTCTCTACGGCTGCACCCCTGAACTTCTGCGTGGACCTCCCTTCGTCTCGGCGCCACTGGTCTGTTGTCCAGGAGATCATCGGCCTCTACGTGAGAAGTGCTGGGGTGTCCCCGTCGATGAGTGTGAACTCAGGTTCAGGAACGAGGAGGTAAGACAACTGCTGTTTTAGACGGCAGACCCACTAGGGGTATACCGATTGTGCGGTAGGCCCATAAGGGGTTATTTGTGTATGGAATCTGCCCCCTCTGTCGGAGGGAAGGAGCGAAGGCGCACCGCTCAATTGAACGCTCTTTAGTCAGACCGTTTGATTTGGTTAGTCAGGCGGGGTCCTGTGTAAATAGCCCTAGCCGGACACCGGTGTCTTGTCTAGACTAGCGTTCTAGGGTGTATATTACGTTCGCTAGGTCGGAGGGACCGGGAGACTAAGCGGCGCCTGTGTAAATTCGGTTTGCTAGCTCTCAACCTATCTTGGCTAAGTGGGAAGGCGTGTAAATTTGGAACCCACTAGATTTTTGATAGTAATCGACTAAGAGGCGTCTGTGTAAATTCGGTCCTCTAGCTCGCTATATGTGGTGCTTGGGCAGTGTGGCTAACCAAAACGGGTGTACATAGTTTTAGGTAGTCCATTCAAGGTACTGGCCAATAGTTTAGTTGGGAATTGTAAATGTGATAAAGATTGTTTAGTAAAGTGTATATCTTGTTAGATAGCGCGAGCTCAGCCGTCTAGCGAGAGTGTTAATAGTGTGTTGCTGTATCATAGTGCACGGTACCATAACCCTGTATATTTACTGACACTATATATATTGACACTGTATATAAGTACTAATCATTGTCGTCTATTGCATGTTTAACACCATAACCACTAATAATTGTATTGTGACCTTAAATTGTGCTTTGACCTATGCTAACCGTACTGTAACCGCTATTTGTAAAAGACGATGTTACTGGGGTGTGTTATAGACGGGTAATTCGTATATAGAGAATTATAGCGTGGGTGACTGTATAGTTTCGCCAAAGGGCATAATATTGATTATCTAGTGACTGGTGTAACAGCTGTGTGTGTACGGGAATTCCCTGAGTGTTTATTGTGTTATTGTATACGTTTCACTTGGTAACTGTACCACGTGGTGCTGTTGCCAGAGGAAACGGGTGTGACTGTTGAATAGTACGCGTGCATAGTATTCGTTGTCAACGACGTTCCATTGATAAGTATGGGCGCGTCGCAGTCAACGATTCCGGATCCCTTAGGTTGTATGGTGAAGAATTTTAAAAAGGGATTCAAGACATGTGATTTTGGGGTTAAAATGTCTCCTGTACGTTTGGTCACTTTGTGTACTAGGGAGTGGCCTACTTTGGTTGCGGCATGGCCGCCACGTGGCAGTTTGGATCCAACTCTGGTACAGCGCTTACACGTGGCTGTATCGGGTAGGCCTGAACTTTACGGGCAGTTTCCTTATATTGATTGTTGGAGACAGGCCGTAAATGACTCGCCAAAATGGATTCAGACATGCCACGAGGAGCAATGTCGCCTCAGGGTAGCTAGGACTTGTTTGTCCACTAGGACTGGTGTTAGGCCCATTTTGGACACGCCCCCTGAGTCCGAGATCCCTTTGCCGCCCCCTTACTTTCCGTTAAGAGGAAGTGACGCAAATGCAGGAAGTCCTGCACCCCTTCCCTCATTGCCCTCATCCACTTCCGCTTCCTCCTCCAGTACAGAATCCACCCCCTCTCGTACTAAGTCTCCCCTTCCGGAACCAGAGCCAACCCCCATTAGATCCGAATATCCTGATTTGGCGCCACTTCAGACTTCCGGTCAAGCTTCTTCTAGCTCGGCTCGAAGTGTTTTATTTACTACCTTTTCCCAAAACCAAGCTCCCACATCCTCATGTTTTATTACCCCCCGACCGGAACCTCTAACTGACGCCCCTCCACGTAGCCCCATACTAACCCGACAACTGACTGGTACCCAACAATTAAAACATTATCAGATGCCTCTTCGTCTGAATCCCGGGTCAGCCTATATCGATGCCGCAGGTCAAATGGCACATGCTGACCCAGTCTTCGTATATGTCCCGTTCACGACAACCGATCTCTTGAATTGGAAGACCCACAATTCCTCGTATACTGAGAAACCACAAGCTATGACTGATCTGTTCACCTCAATAGTACAGACACATAACCCGACATGGGCTGATTGCCAGCAGTTATTAATGACTTTGTTTAACAATGAGGAAAGGACAAGAATTAATCAAGCGGCCATTAAAGCGCTAGAGGATAAAGCCCGTACTTTGAATCAAGCCAATCCATCAGCATGGGCCGCAACACATTATCCCAACACCGATCCCGATTGGAATGTAAATGGTGCTGATATGGTTCAACTCAGAGCCTATAGAGACGCTATAATTGCTGGCATGAAAGCCGGAGGAAAGAAAGCCATTAATATGTCGAAGACAGTTGAGGTGATTCAGAAAAGTGATGAAGCGCCCAGTGTCTTTTATGACCGATTATTGGAGGCATACCGCTTGTATACCCCCTTTAATCCGGAAGACGCAGATAATTCCCGAATGGTGAACTCCGCCTTTGTCAGCCAAGCTTACGGAGATATTAAGCGCAAGCTACAGAAGTTAGAAGGGTTTGCAGGTATGTCTATCACCCAACTAATGGAGGTAGCGAATAAGGTGTATATGAACAGGGAAACAGAAAGTAAGAAAGAGGAAGAGCGCAAGATGCGTAGAAAGGCAGATATGTTAGCGGTAGCGATCGCAGGCGTAGATAGACGGGGCCCAGATAGAGGCGATAGTAGATGGAGTAGGGAGCCTTTGAGTAGGAATCAGTGCGCGTATTGCAAGGAAGAAGGGCATTGGAGGAACGAGTGTCCACAAAGAGAGCAGTACGAGAGAGACCAACCCAGGGCAGGTTATGGAAACTTTAGAGGCAGAGCGAGAGGTAGAGGAGGCCCCGGAGGGAGCAATGGTAATAGAGGGAGCAATGGGAACAGAGGAAGTGTTAGGGAAGATAGGTATTTCCCAGCAGCGCAAAGGCCCCGCGATAGAGAAGGCAGGGACTTTGTAGGATTGGCTGACACGGTCATGGAGGACTATTGATACCGACCGGGCTCCATCCCCCTTGGTCGAGCGGAGCCTATGGTCGATGTATCAATAGGGGGAAAAAGGAGTGCGTTCATGATCGACACTGGTGCTGAACATTCAGTGGTGACTAATCTAGTTGCTCCTCCATCTGGAAGGACTATTACTGTAATAGGAGCAACTGGAAGAAGTGCTGAAAAAACGGTTCTTAAAAGTCGACTCTGTACATTGGGAGGCCACGTAGTAAAACATCAATTCCTTTATATGCCTGAATGTCCAGTCCAATTGCTGGGACGTGATATGCTATCAAAATTACAAGCGCAGATTACGTTCCTACCAAATGGAACAACATCCTTAAAGTTTAATGGACCTTCAGGTATTATGACATTATCCGTACCAAAGGAAGAAGAGTGGCGACTTTATACAGCGTTGACTAGCCAAAACCCTAGGAGTGATGAGTCCTTATTCAACATACCAGGAGTTTGGGCAGAGAACAACCCACCAGGACTGGCCCGCAATATTCCACCTATTAAAATTGAACTAAAACTTGGGGTTTATCCAGTAAGCCTAAGACAATACCACATTCCGCAGAAGGCTAAGAAGAACATCCAATCTTATCTGGATAAGTTCATACGGTATGGTATCCTAAAATTCTGTACTTCCCCCTGGAACACCCCATTGCTGCCTGTTCAAAAGCCCGGTACAGATGAGTATCGACCTGTGCAGGACTTGAGAGCAGTCAATGATGCGGTTGTTAGTATACATCCAGTTGTACCCAATCCATATAACCTGCTTGCTTTAATTCCGGGCGGGGCTACCTATTTTACAGTCTTAGACCTCAAAGATGCCTTCTTTTGCCTCCGAATTGCCGCAGAAAGTCAATGTATCTTCGCTTTCCAATGGGAAAACGCTGTAACGGGCTCAAAACGCCAAATGACCTGGACAAGACTGCCCCAAGGGTTTAAAAATTCACCTACCCTATTTGGTTCAGCTCTAAGTCAAGATCTACTGGATTTCGAGTCCATCCCAGGAGAGTGTGTATTGTTACAATATGTAGATGACTTGTTGATAGCAGCAGTTACAAAGGAAATCTGTCAGCAAGCAACGCACGATCTACTACACATTCTCTGGAAGGCAGGATACAAGGTGTCTAGAAAGAAGGCTCAGTTGTGTTTGCCAACTGTCAAATATCTGGGATTCCATATCTCTGAAGGTCAAAGATTTATGGGGCCAGAGAGAAAAGAAGCTGTGTGCCAAATACCGATACCCAAGAATAGAAGACAAGTGCGAGAATTCTTGGGGGCAGCAGGCTTCTGTAGGATATGGATTCCCAGCTACGCGATACTGGCAAAACCTCTGTACGCAGCTATCAAAGGTACAGAGCACGACCCCTTCTTATGGACTCAAGAACAGCAAACGGCATTTGAAGATGTGAAGAAGGCTTTGATGAGTGCCCCAGCATTAGGTCTACCTGATCACACACGACCATTCTACCTGTATGTACATGAGCAAAGAAGAATGGCTGTGGGAGTATTGACACAGTACTTGGGATCATGGCAAAGACCTGTTGCCTACATGTCTAAGCAATTGGATGCAGTGGCCAGCGGACTTCCACCTTGTCTAAGAGCCGTAGCTGCAGCCGCCCTGCTAGTAGCTGAAGCCGATAAACTCACTCTGGGTCAAGAACTTTATGTACGAGTCCCACATGCAGTACAGACGTTGTTGGATTACAAAGGAAATCATTGGTTTAGTAACAGACGTATGACCAAGTATCAAGCAATGTTGTGTGAAAACCCAAGAGTGCATTTAGAGACTTTAAACACCTTAAATCCAGCTACCCTTTTGCCACAACCTACTGAAAGTCAACATGATTGTTTGGAAGTAATGGATGAAGTATTTTCAAGTAGACCAGATCTTCGTGATTTTCCCATCCAGAACCCCGATGTTCAATATTACACCGACGGCAGTAGTTATGTGAAAGAAGGGATCCGCTATGCAGGATATGCAGTAACAACAATAGACAAGGTGATAGAAGCTCGGCCACTGGCGAAAGGAACATCAGCACAAAAGGCAGAATTGATAGCACTGACACGAGCGTTACAATTGGCTGAAGGTTTAAGAGTGAACATCTACACGGACTCCAAGTACGCGTTTTTAACCACTCATGCCCACGGAGCTTTGTATAAAGAAAGAGGACTATTGAATTCAGAAGGCAAAGAAATCAAGTACGCAGCTGAAATCCTACAACTATTGGAAGCAGTGTGGGAGCCGAAAGAAGTCGGTATCATACATTGTCGAGCGCATCTGAGAGGAGATGGTGATGTAACTAAGGGAAATCGGATGGCAGATAGTGCAGCTAAGCGTGCCGCTGAATCGGGAAGATAGGAATATGTGGGGCATATAGCTGCCCTTATACCAACTCCACTGTCTCAATGGACTCCAGTTTATACAGCTCAAGAAGAGGAGTGGTTAAAGACTGAACCAGGAAAGTATTTGGAGAACAAGTGGTATCAGCTAGAAGATGGAAGAATAGTCATTCCAGCATCACTAGCGGTAGAAATTGTCCAAAATTATCACAACGGGACACATTCTGGGAGAGACAGCACAGAAGAATCTCTCAGAAAACATTTCTACATACCAAGATTGTCCAACTTGACTCAGGCCATTGTACGAAGATGTGTAACATGTGCTAAAAATAATGCAAGACAAGGACCAGTAAAGCCACCAGGAGTCCAGTTTATGGGGGGACTCCCCATGTCCGATTTACAAATTGACTTTACAGTGATGCCTAAATCGGGTGGACATCGTTACCTGCTGGTAATTGTGTGCACCTATTCAGGCTGGGTAGAAGCATGTCCTACTCGTACAGAGAAAGCAGGAGAAGTTGTGAGATTCCTGCTACGAGAAATAATACCCCGATATGGACTACCCTGCTCTATAGGATCGGACAATGGTCCAGCTTTTGTTCATCAGTGCCTACAACAACTGACTCATATGCTTGGTATAAAGTGGAGGCTTCATACAGCATATAGACCCCAGAGTTCTGGTAAGGTAGAGAGAATGAATAGAACTATTAAGAATCAGTTGGCTAAAATGTGTCAGGAAACCCAACTTAAGTGGAACGTTCTCTTACCCATAGCTTTATTGCGAATCCGCAGTACCCCTACCAGAAGGATGGGCCTCTCTCCTTTTGAAATCATATATGGGCGACCACCTCCCGTACTTGGTAACTTAAGGGGGGACTTGAGTCAGTTGGGAGAAGGAATTACCCGGCAGCAGGTTGTAGAGTTGGGTAAGACTATGGAGGAGGTACAGAAATGGGTACAAGATAGATTACCTGTGAATATTTATCCCCCTGTTCATAGTTACCATCCAGGAGATCAAGTGTGGATTAAAGAGTGGAATAATGTACCGTTAGGGCCCAAGTGGAGAGGTCCTTATGTTGTTCTTTTGTCTACCCCTACAGCGATAAAAGTAGCCGAAGTGACTCCGTGGATACATCACTCCAGGGTTAAACCAGCAGCAGTCGATTCTTGGCAAGTTACAGCAGATCCAGAGAATCCCTGCAAGATCCGGTTAAAACGCACGACTCAGTCGGAGTAACGAGGAACTTGTGTGGATTACAAAATTTTATTGTTTCAGGGATTTGGTGCGTGAGTGAGAGGGCCATAATAAAGCCTGTCCGCCCACCGACGTATAGTATATAAGCCAGGGAAAGTCTCGAAGGGACTCCTGTGAAGACGAGCAGAACTCCATTCCCTGCAGCCCTTACATCCTGGAAGCTGAGGTGCCTTCGCACGGACGAAGACTGAGGATGACGGCGAAAGATGTGTTCTTGATAATGTTTATTTATGTGTATTTTTATATTCAGGAAGGTAGAGGTACCGACACTCCTAGCTGTGAGGTATGCATTAAGACTACAAGAACAGGTAACCATATTTCCCAAACCCTAATTTGGCATTCACAATACGAGTGTAAAGGAGATGTATCAAGATGTAGATACCTAAATATAGACTATAGTGTGTGCCATTTAGGAGTAGGAGAACCTAGGTGCTTCAGTCCGGAGTATCAACCTCGTACAATTTGGTTGACTCTCAGGAATGGAGATCCTCAGGGGACCCTAATTAACAAGACAGTATTAGAATCCGTACATTCTTCGGGTGTTCTGCTATTTGATGCGTGTAAAGCGATATCAAGTGGTAGAAAGCCGTGGAATGTATGTGGGGATCTTAGATGGGAGAGGACGTATGGGTCTAATGATAAATATATTTGTCCCAGTAGTAAAAATAAATATGTGAGTCCTAGATGCCCAAATAGAGATTATAATTTTTGCCCATATTGGTCTTGTGTGGGGTGGGCAACTTGGGGACAGACAGTAGACAAGGACATGATAGTGACTAAGTTGCCTACCAGCCCATATTGTAAGTCTATGGAATGCAATCCAGTCCATATACTTATAAATAACCCCGACAAGTTCTTAGACAAGTATGGCAATTTATTTGGGTTTCAAATATACGGGACGGGTTTAGATCCTGGGACAGTATTGTTTATAGGGATAGAGACTGATACGGTATCCTCCAAAACTCATCAAGTATACCATTCCTTTTATGAAGAGATGAGTATAGATAATAAGATCCCCCATAATGCTAAAAACCTGTTCATTGATTTAGCCGAAAGTATTGCCGGTAGTCTTAATGTTACCAACTGCTATGTGTGTGGAGGTACTAACATGGGAGACCAATGGCCTTGGGAAGCAAAGGAGGTAATGTCCGGTTCTGAGGCAGTTGACCAATTAATATCTACACAAGCCGATTATCATATGAGTGTTAGAGGTAAATCTGAGTGGAGATTAAAGACCTCCATCATAGGTTATGTTTGCATAGCAAGGAAAGGAATAATGTATAATACTTCTGTAGGAGAATTAACTTGTCTAGGGCAAAAAGCTTATGATGATGATACAAAGAATACAACTTGGTGGTCGGCTTCAAATGTCTCAGAACCATCTAACCCGTTTGCTAGATACGCCAATTTAAAGGATGTGTGGTTTGATTTATCCATCACATCTACCTGGAGAGCCCCAGCAAATTTGTACTGGATCTGTGGTAAGAAAGCCTATTCGGAGTTGCCACAGGACTGGGAAGGGGCATGTGTGTTGGGTATGCTCAAACCATCCTTCTTCTTGTTACCTATTGAAACAGGTGAGACTTTAGGTGTTAAAGTATATGATGTGAATCATAGGAAGAAAAGGGGACCCATAGAGATAGGCGCCTGGGAAGATAATGAATGGCCTCCCCAGCGTATTATAGATTATTATGGGCCAGCCACGTGGGCAGAAGATGGTACCTTTGGTTATAGAACCCCTATTTATATGCTCAACCGTATTATAAGATTACAGGCGGTGGTTGAGATTATTACTAACGAGACATCACAAGCGCTCAATCTTCTAGCGAAGCATAATACCAGGATGAGGACAGCAGTATACCAAAATAGATTAGCCTTGGATTACCTTTTGGCAGTAGAGGGAGGTGTATGTGGGAAGTTTAACCTGAGCAATTGCTGTCTTCAAATAGATGACGAAGGGCAAGCAATAGCTGAGCTTACTAGCCATATGGTTAAACTAGCGCATGTGCCTACTCAGGTATGGAAAGGGTACAATCCAAGTAGTTGGTTTGGTAGCTGGTATGAGTGGTTTGGAGGGCTTAAGGCAGTGGTAGGTGGAGTCCTACTGATTTTAATGTTGTGTCTACTCCTGCCGTGTCTTATACCCTTAGTAGTTAGGTCTGTGCAAAGCCTGATAGAAAATATAGCAGAGAGGAAGGCTGCTGCACAGATAATGGCAATTTATAAATATGAGGCTCTAGATCAGGGAGAACCAATGCAGGAAGATGAGTGTTGAAGATTCACATCATAAGATAAGTCTGGTTTGGTTCAAGGTAACTTGCGGTGTATGCAAACCAAGGTTAAGTGATGCCTCAAGTAATTGTGAAATATCAAGAGGCATCAAAGGGGGGAATGTGGTGGAATCTCGGTAAAAATAAATTTAGTAGGCCGAGATTACCACGTGGCATGTGTACGTGCATATGCTGACGTATCGATCAGTTGGTTGCACGAGGCAAGATACGATCAGTAGTGTACGGAGCATGTGCAAGAATACAGGATGTAGTATTCCCCTCCTCCATTGTGCTGGATAGGCCATGCGGTCAAGCAGGAAGTTAATTCTCATTTGTGTTGATTGGTCAAGAGAATGTGCGGGTGGAGCTTAATATGGGAGGAGTTATGTGCCTATATAAGGAGCCTGCACTATTGTCCGGGGCTCAGAACTTGTTGTATTTTGGTGACGTTAGTCCCTCTGAGTCCCGATCGGTGATCCAATAAAGAATCTCTTCCTTCCTGAAGAAACCTGTGTCCATCTCTCTGTGCTTCGCTTCCGTCAGTTTCTCCGGTATCACAGGGGCTAGTAGAGAGGGGAGAAAAAACAGGTACAGGTAGACAGGGTGAAGGAATGAAATAAATACAAAGCAGTACACAATAACAGAAATGAAAATCAAATGAGATGCAGTGTACCATACAGAATAACAGTAGATAATCGATATGAAGTACCAGGTAAAAAATACTCTGACCTGTTGATGGCTGGAGCAGCAAAGAAAGAGGAAATGATGTCATAGACAGACCCTTTTATGGGCAGCATATCTTTTCTCTGATTGGTTGTTACTGTTTCTATGCTGCTGGAGTTTTCAGTAAAGAAAGATATGCAAATATGAAGCCTCCTGTCATGTGGTAACATTATAGTAAAAGAAGCATGCTATACGAGATGTAAGCACAGTGCAAGCTGAGTTAGTCTGTCTAATGCAGTGTGTCATGGTTGGGTGAACAAGCTTGTCTCTTTAAACATATTAGCCTGCTCAAAGAGTGTTAAATGTGTTAAAGTTGGCTTTCAGGGATATTGAAAACAAGAATGAAAAGTCAGAATTCAACTACCGTATGTTAGCTTAAATTGACAGGTTAATTGTCACCTCAGGGGATACGTTATGTTTGGGTTATCTGCAGTTATGGGGGTCCCTCAAGGAGAGCAAAACTGACTTGTTTACTTCTATCAAGCATCTGGAGATCTCTAAAAGTGTCCACATGACATATTAAGAAACACATTACAACCATTATTTGAGTGACAGATCTCTGATCTACTTTAGATCTTTGAGGATATAGTTAATTATACCTTATTTAGCAAGCAGACTCTGTTAAACATTTTTATCTAATAGTAGAATAATAGGTCTGATATATGCACTTAGAACCAGAAATAGGCTGTGGACCAATTATCTATAAATACATACTTGGTTTTTGTGTCTTTTTTTTTGGCATTGGAGAGGTGGTACATTTTTATATGAGTTAGCATTACAGTAACAAGACATGGCATGCGGTTAGGCAGAACATTAAAACATAGGATGACATACCTCAGGTGTCAAAGTTAAAAACAAGAAGCGAAGAGCACGCTGTTTAGCAGGCTGGCATTGCTTACGCTGCTTGGTCATAGGTACATTTTAGCTAAACTGAACATGTTCTAGGGTAGCATGCATTATGTTAGACTAGTGGCGCTGTGTGTCGCTTTTGTATAACGCTAGATTACTGATATGTTGTTTTAAAGCGGGAAAACATCCGGTTAAGAGAGCCCTGTACATGTAAGGGAATATGCTGGCATAATCAAGCTTAATAATAGTGGGGCCTGTATGGAGTCATCATACCTTGTGGGAAAGAGGATTTAGCCAATACTGCTATTGTGGGTATTATGTAACGCTGGATAAGCGGCATAATTAGTGGGGGAGCACTGCTGTGCGTCTTCGGTGGGTAAGGTGAGATAGAGGGGGTGGGGGGGGGGTCCTGTGTCCTAGTGTTAGTGTTGGGGGGGGGGATGAAGGCCATGGTTAGGTGCTTGTGTCAGCTAGACTATGTTTACGAAGGTGGTGGTTTGGAGTCGGAGTTGAGGCCCTTTCGGAGTGTCTATTAGAGTCCTTAAAACTAGAGTCTCTATTGCAAAGTCCCTCATCGGGAGGTGGTTTCACCGAGGCAAGCTGGGTTTCAGGTCGGTAATTATTTTCCGTACGGTACCGTGTACTCCTTCAGGTGGTGAGCGCCACATACGGGTCAGGCGTGCCTCCCGTTGGCACGAATGGGATGGATCTCTCCGGGTCCCACGAGAGTTGTTGGGGAGTTGCCCTCTCAAGGTCTGCCGGATTGAGGGAGTCTGGTGGTAGACCTAGCGCTTGCAGGAGCGGGGCTGCGTCGTCCAATTCCCGGATCCTGTGGGAGTCTGGTCCTAGCTGCACAGTGAGTATGTGTGTCGTCTGCCATCTGTATTTAAGGTCCCGTTGGCGGAGAAGTGTAGTGAGTGGCTGGAGGGAACGCCGCCAGGCCAGGGTGTCTGTCGAGAAGTCGGCAAAGAAGCTCACCGCCATCCCTTCAAATCGGTGTGGTGTCTTGCCCCGCAAGGTGGCTTGGACCGCCATTTTGTCCTTCCTGGCTTGGAAGGCGAGTATAACGTCTCGCGTGGCTTCGGTTGGCGCTTTAGGTGGTTTTGGGATTCTGAAAATGTTGGCGAGGGCCATCTTCTTAGCCTTTGCGGGTCTTAGTATAGTGGCAAGTAAACGCTGGACCACCTGTGGTAAATCTGTATCGGGGATCGTTTCAGAGATCCCCCTGATTTTCAAATTATCTCGCCTTCCGGCGTCCTCCTGTTCCGCCATCCGATGTTCGTGTAATTTTTGCTGCCGTTGGAGATCTCGGACAGCCTGTTTAAGTTCCCCAAGGTCCTGAGTGTTGGTGCCGGTTGTGCATTCGAGTGCATTTAGGCGGGTTGTCAGACCCTTCAGGTCACCCCTTAAGGCCGTGATATCCTCACGCAAGTCTTTGTGGTGGCCTGCAAGTAGCCTCGTGAGGACCGCTATAGTCACTGGAGCGGTGTCTGGGTTGCTGTTAGTCGGCTGTGTCGGCTGGCTCCGTGTGGGGGCTGGCAGACATTCCTCCCCGGATAGATCATCAGAAAAGTCGGAGCAGCCGCCGTGAAGCGCCGCCATATTGGTCTCATTTGCCTCGCGGGCCTGTCTCCACATATCCCCAATTGTAAGTCCCGGAGTGGGTTTTTCCTTGGGTATTTTTCTAGTTTTTCGCCCCATGGCACGCAGGGGGGTATATAGTGTAGTTTTTGTAGTTTGAGGGCTTGCAGTCTGGTTGTTTTTCAGTTTTTCCCCGTTTTTTGCAGCAGAGCTCTCATTCCATGCAACTGCTCGGCTCGGCAGTCAAGCTCCGCCCCTCCTGTCCTCCTTATTAGTAATGGTCATTAACATTTTTCACACTCTGCTGTCCCTTCCCTTTACCTCCCTGTCACTCCTTCTTGTGTCACCATCGCTGTAACAGATACCCTGCTATGGATTTTGTCTTCATTTTATCCCTGGATATTATTTTACTTTATTTACTTTGCCGCTGGGTTTATGGGTTCTAAAAACCTTAATTGTGCCTATTGGGACTCTGAACAATGGTTCTTCAAACTTCCGAAGTGGTCGAAGTGGCACTTCAAACAGTCGATAGGAGTCGGCCATCTTATTTAGTCGAAGTGTTCAGCGGTGTTTTGTCATCGAGTTCATGGAAATCAAATCGGACACACGACGGCACGAACACCACTGAACAGTTATCATCCAGGGAACTTCGACTATTCGAAAGGGAGTCAAACGGTGCTCGGTGAGTCGAAGCCCACGAACAAGGGACACACATTTACTATGGTCATTCACCATTACGTTCGGTAATTCGAACGGTACTTCGACTGTTTAAAATAGACTGCCCGCACATCCTAATTATCTGGAACTGTTTTGGGCATGAAACCATGCGTGCGGTTGGTCAAAAAGAGACTTCCAGGATTTCCTGAACCCCTGCTCTGATCTGGGTGATTTTTGGATATGTTGTTGATCCAGGGCTATCAGGGGATGTGACTTTTATGGGGATATGTTGTGTTTTGGACTTTGTAAAAATGTGTGTTTTTTCTGCCTGGGGATAATTAAGTTAATGCATTCTCTGCTTTAATTCTATCACGGGCAGAGGGGAGGGATTGTCATTCATTGTCCCATTGTTTTTATTGGCTTGTATACTTTGTGTCCCTGTGCCCAACAAGGTCCAACTGGGTGTCACCCTTGTTGGGAAGCTTGCATAAAAAGCCAGTGTGCCTCCATTAAAATTGAGTTCCTGTTTAACCCTCAACACGTAGCTTGGTCTCGTGATTGGAGGGGAACTGCTATATCACTATTAGCTCTTTTAAGAGCTTTACAGCTATTAAGAATTACAGGTCGGCTTGGCGGTCTATGGAAAAATACTACAGCGCTGCTCTGACGAAGGGAAAAGGACGTCTTTAGCGGTAAATACCTCTTCTCACTCTGGGTAACCGTTACATTGGTGGCAAGTGGCGGGATGGTCCTTTATCCACAGAGGAAGTGCTAAACGGATGAAAAGCCGGTATGACAAACTCAAAAGACCAACCTTAAAAGGACTTATTGGAAAGTCGTGGCCGCTCAGCTAGCAACAGACCTAGAAGGAAGCTAATTGCTGAATTGATGGAGCTGGATCGAGCTGCTGAAAAGGCTGAACCTGGTATCCCGAACTCAGGGAAGATAATATTCTGCAGACTGTGCAGCAGAGATTTGTATTGTATGGGCCAAACCCTGACAGAGAGACTATTGACAAGTTGTTCAGAGGAGCGAGAGAGGAGGAAAGAGATATGGGGGGAGCGGCAAGTGCGCCTAGCTGAATTGCGGAAAAGAGAGAACACAGTGGTACCCCCCACCATAACCACTGTGGAACTGTGAAAAATCCCCTTTGCGGCCTTGAAGCTGAGGGGGAAATAGACGGCTACCTGGCAGATTTTGAGAGACAATGTGCTCTACATCAAGTGCCCACGGAAGAATGGATCACTATCCTCTCAGGCAAGCTGTCGGGCAAAGCCTTGGATGCCTTCCGGGCTATCCCCAACAAGGAATTACTATTATTTGGTTAAAGAGGCTCTGCGTACCCGCTATGCTGTCAACCCTGAGGCATATTGCCGGCGGTTCAGGGACAAGAAAAAGAAAGGGGGAAGACTCCCACATGGAATGGGCATGCCGCCTACACCGCACCGCTACCTATTGGATTACCGGGTGCCAAGCTACAACCGCAGAGGACATACTACAGCTTTTTCTATTGGAGCATTTTTAAACCCGAGCTGCAGGAACCGAGGCCGCCCGCTTGGCGGACGAGTATACAGAGACCCGGAAGGTGAGCCAAGCCACCCAGAGTACTGACTACAGGGCCCCTGCTCCCTTTTCCCGTCCCGAGTTCTGGGCACTGGTTCCACCTGGCCCCTCTCACTACCTAACTCCACCCAGGTACCCCAGGGAACAAAGCAAAGTTCTTCGGTGCCACGAAGGGGGGCAAAACGCTTATAATTGCCCATTGGGGCAATCCAACCAACAGTGGAGACGCCCCCAACAGTAACCAATCCTATACCACCCCGTACCCCAGCTGCCCACTGTGTGGAGACTGAGGTCAGCTCAGAGGAATACTTGGGAGTACTGTGTGAGGCAGATCCCATTCAAGCTCCTTCCCCCGACAACTGTCAGCAGCACTGGCAGGAGGTGCAGCTGTCGGGTAAGCAGCCAAGGGTTATGAGACACCGGTGCTACCTTCACTCTGATCCAACGGCACTTGGTGAAACCTAAAGAATGATCCAAATACACTGTTGCAGTACGGGTAGCTGCCTAGGTAAACTGGTACCCCGAGAAGTAAGTTACGCGGCAGTGGAGAAAGAGTGTCTGGCCTTAGTTTTGGCATTGAAGAAGTTGACCCCCTATCTGTATGGACAAGAGTTTACCCTCATGAAAGACCACAACCCGTTGGTGTGGCTAAACCGGGTTGCAGGTGATCATGGCCGGCTACTGCGATGGAGCCTGGCGCTCCAACCTTACAACTTCACCATCCAGTACCGGCCCGGCAAGCAGAACGGCAACGCCTCGTATTATTTTACTTAATTTACTTTGCTGCTGGGATTTATAGGTTCTAAAAACCCTAATTGTGCTTATTGGGACTCTGAACAATGGTTCTTCGAACTTCTGAAGTGGTCGAAGTGGCACTTCGAATAGTCGAAGTACAATCGTTTCTCGCCGCGATTGTTTTGATTTTGACAGGGTCTGGGACTAGCAGATAGGGTATTGCGGGTGGGGAGAAGGTGGGGCTCTGTTTACATACCGGCGGACCACGATTGTGGGCTGCGATCGCGGGCCGCACCGGTTAAATTTGCTTGTGAACAATGGCCATCTTGAAGTCCCACGATCTGGCCTACTGTTTTTTTTCCTCTAACAACCTATTATATGTCAATTAGTTGGTTGACTCTGCATATATGTGTACTGCTGTACTGCCTGTATACTGTTAATGCCAGATCTGATTTATGTATTGGCAATATTCTGATTCACTGGCCAATTAACATTATACACTCCAAAACATGTATCGACCCTAGGGGTGACCCCCCATTCAAACCAGGGCATACATCAGTATTACTATCACTGCACTAACAGGGGTGACCCCCCTATGCTGGGTGACCCCCAAGCGAGACTTGCAAAGGCCCTTTAGTGGCAAGCATACTACAGGTGGGAGTTCACCCGTTTCTGTTCGGGTGACCCCCCACACTCCTTACCAAGGCTTAATACACCTTGCCATACGCAGACCACAGGTCATACCATAAATATGCAATATGGCACCTCCATGCTATGACTGGGGTGATCCGTTCACCGCCTTACCGGATATAGGAGGGAGAACTCACAGTGATACCATCTCCACAGTCTTGGACCATAACAAGAGTAACCCCCTTGGTCAATATAGAGTCTCTGTACACCTCACCTTACACAGGCTCCAACCCGATTACACAACTGCTCATCCCAGTCTTATAGAGGGTGACCCCCTTCTCAGACCACCTAATACCATTACCTCAACCAAGTGGTTCTGATTGACAGACAACACTGGGTGACCCCCAGCTGGACATGGAGACTCACTGTGTAACAGCACCTGGACTTCTGTACCTGACCCTGTTCTGTCTTCCACAGATGGGAAGATTCAACTGCCCAAAATGAGTGACTCACCTCAACCACCCTCTCCAGACTTCCAGTCAATGATAAACGTGGCTGTGGCAGCTTCAGTAGAGAAAGCTATCGCCAAGATACTGGTGCATATTGGCGGCATTGACACCTCAACAACCGCAGACGTTAGGGACCCCAACAACTCCAAGGTGGAAACCTCAGCGTCCAAAAGACACTGGAAGGGCACCCCTATGGGTCTGCTGAAATTGAGGGGCAAGGCCCCACTCAAACGAAGTCGCCAGGCAGAACGCTGGGACCCATCTCCTCGTCATAGCGCATCCTCAGAGGATGAGGACTCTATCCCTCCCCCTCCCTCGATATTATGGACGATTTGAAAGGGGGGAAGAATCCATCAGAGGAGGGCGAATGGCAGGATTTACCACAGGAAGACTTGGAGATCTTTTTGTTCCAGAGGAGCTCGTAGCCCAGGATGTTTCATCGCAGGTGAGCATAACTCCTTCAATGCATTATCACTCGGGTATAACCGCAGGCACACTGTCTCTTTTCACAGAACTGGGAGAGGATTTCCACCGATGCTTGGGTTCTTCAGACGATAAGGGGATACTTAATAGAGATCACCGACACAGCGCAGATGAGGCATGCACCCCCTCTTCGTGCATTGAAAGAACAAAACACTCAGACGAAGAGATTCGAGCACTATTCGGCATAGGAGCGGTGGAATTTGCTCTGGACAATACGGGTTATGTCAGCAATACCTTAATGGCCAAAAAGAAGATGGGGGACTACAGACCATCAACTTACGCCAACTCAATGGCTTTGTAGTGTACTGACATTTCAAGATGGAAGGTACCCACCTCCTACGAGATCTGCATTCTGGAATACGACTCGTTCACGCGCTTGGACTTGAAGGACGCTTACCTGTCTGTCTCCATAGCACATGTGAGCCGCCCACTCCTTCGATTCACTTGGGAAGATTGCCCATGCCCATTCACATGTCTACCGTTTAGGCTCAGCTCGACCCCGTGGTGCTTCACCAAGCTTCTGAAGCCAGTCATGGCACAACTGCATACAAAGGGAATCCACTGCCTCATCTATCTGGACAACATGTTGATATTCTGTGAAAACGCATCCAGACTGCAATCTCAAACAAGGTTTATAGTGCGATTTCTGGAATCGTTGGTCTTCATAGTGAACAGAGAGAAGTCGGCACTTTCTCCATCCTTAGTAATTTAATTCCTCGGATTCAAAATAGACTCAAGAACATGTGTTTTGCGCCTTCCCGCCATGAAGATAGCTGCGATTCGAAAGGAGATATGACGTGTACTCTGGAAAGACAACATCCCCCTTCGCCTCCTTGCCAGAGTGGTCGGACTGCTCTCAACTTCCATCCAAGCGATCTTCCCGGGACCACTTCATAATCAGGACATGCAACAACTGAAGGCTCACTAACTACAATCTGGACACTCGTACAACCACAAGGTACCAGTCCCAGCAGAGGTACGGACGGAACTTTGCTGGTGGCTCCTTCACATGTAAGCCTGGAACGGCTGGGCCATATTCGGACCAACCCCGGATTTCATCTTGGAATCAGACCTCTGAGGCTGGGTAGCCCACTGCACACAAGTCTCCATAGATGGTCGGAGTAGGAGAAGCTCCTCCACATCAACTGTCTGGAACCGATCGCGGGATCTTTTGCGATCTGCAGTCTGGCCAGGAACATGTCCAATTGTTGCATACTCTTACACATGGACAATATCTCAGCAGTTCAATACATGAATCCACGATACAGGGTCACGGGCCCTGATAGAGTCAATGAGGGACATATACCATTTTTGTCTTCCCCGCAACATTACAATCAAAGCGGAATACCTAGCAACAACCTCACTGCGGACTGGTTCTCTCGCCACTGACAGGACAGAGCGATCAGGGGACCACTACACATAGATCTCTTCGTGTCATGGGACGAACTTACAACTGCCGAGGTACTACAGCTGGCTCCCGGATCCCCAGTGCGAGGCAGTAGATGCGTTTCTACAACCATGCATTTCCACCATTCTCGATGTTGGCGAGGGTTCTCCATCGTCTTCGCGTATCCAGGACTTCAATGATACTCATGATACTCATCACACCATTGTGGAAGAGTCATGTTTCCCGGACCCGTTGGCACTAGCTCAGGATCACCCACTACTTCTCCCTTCATTTCCCCTCTTCTAACGAACCTGGAAGGGGAATCTCATCCACTGATTCTGCAAGAACGTCTGGAGTTAGTGGCCTGGAATCTTTCAGGGGAGCCTGGTCCGTCGCGGGCCTATCGCAAGCGACTAGAGACCTAGTTTGGGACTCGTGGCACCAGGTACCAGACAGCGCTACTCATCAGCATGGAATGCCTGGAATCGCTTGTGCATGGAGAGGAACTAGGATCCCTTTACAGCACCTATTACCGCAATGCAGAATTTTTTATCAACCCTTTTTTCGGCAGGTCGGTCGTATCGTTCTATTAATGTGATACGTTCGGCTATTTCGGCTGCACAGGTTCCGTTTAACTGTACTCTGATTGGACAGGACCCTATGATATGTTGTTTATTGCGGGGTATCAAAGTATCCAGACCCCCGGCTCTGAAGTACTATAAGTTGTTTGACGTAGACTGTTATTCGCTTCCTTCAAAATTGGCCGGATAACTCGGACCTCTCGCTCCGACAACTATCAGCCAAACTCACATTGCTCTTATGTCTGGTGTCCTTTGGTTGTATTTCGGACGTTCGAGCATTCGATGTGGATGGGTTTTCGGTATCCCCAGATGGTGTTTCCTTTACGGTGTCTCGTGGAACCAAGACGGACTCCTCATCCATGCCATACCCGTTTTTCCCGGTGGTTCCCCGTCTCTGCGTCGTGAACACTTTGCTTCATTACGTAGAGGTTACTGCACCCATTCGGTCTTCATGATCAGGCCAACTTCTGGTCTCTTATACCAAACCTCACAAACCAATTAGATGGGTACATTGTCTTTTATCCCTAGCGGGAGTGGAGATGTGTTTTGGGGGCTCATTCGGTACGAGGAGGCGACTGCTTCTCAGGCCTTCACGGCGGGGGCCTCCCTATCAGATATTCTATGCACGGCGGATTGGACTAGGGAAGACGCCTTCAGAGTCTTTTATTTCCACCAGACTTCGCACACTAACTTTTCTTTTTTGCCACAGCATTAAAAATGCAAAATAGGAAGCCTCCTGTCATGTAATAAAATTGTAGATTATGCCAACATAGTGCACATATAATCTTAATTTTAATAATGACAGGAGGCGAGTATTTTCCCTCTCTGGGTTCCCCTCTCCATACTCTTGTGATACTCTTGTGATATTATATGTACATTGATTCAATTTCTCATGTTACTACGATTTATATTACTAGGATGCTTCTAAGTGTAATATTGATGGTTGTCTACTCTGATGTTTTACAGATTAATACCTTTTATGCTGTAGTTATGTAGTCTAGAAATTTGGTATACGTTATGTTATATTACAACTTCTCGAAAATGACTAAATTGAGTTAGGATTAATATGTGGAAAACTGTTGTTTCCACCACCTTTCACTTGTTTCTGTTCTTTTCAGTGTAATCGTCATTCAGGGATTCGGAATTGGACAAATAGGACCACTTGATGATCCGGCTCAAGTTTCGATTACCCAAGTTATTCAAGATTTTCGCTATGTTTCCTGATGTTTTCATAGCCTGTTTTCGCATCAAAGAAAGTGGAAGTGATATACCTGTCAGGGCTTTATTTAGACATGATGCTTGTTTCTGATTGGTTTATAGTTTTTTGATTGACTTGTGCTGCTGGAGGCAAAAGTAAAGAAAGTTATGCAAAATACTCGCCTCCTGTCATTATTAAAATTAAGATTATATGTACAATACGTTAGCATAATCTACAATTGCAGTCCCTCAGGGTTATGGTGCTCTGTGCGGGAGTCAGAGCGCAGGTGTTGGGATTTTGACAGGAGATCCAGGCAGGAAGGACTGCAGCTGCACTGGGAGCCCACCAGAGAATGTATTATTGCCCCGTTCTTGCACAGGACGTAGGCAAAGGTTACTAAAAAAAGGCATTACTGTGTGGGGAGACTGTGTTTAACCTTTTAGCCTCCCCACATACCTTAAATCTCCCCCCCCACACACACACACACACAACCCACATGCATTGTCATCCCTTCACTCTCCCTGACCGTCACTCACTCCCTTGAAAATAATCATCATCATACACAGTCACCTCCGACACATGAAACACAGCCTCACCATAAACACCACACACAAAGACAACAAGCAGCCCCCAACACAATGCAAGCAATTACCCCACACATGTTCACACACAAGAATGCTCAGGTACATATACAGGTACACAATGCTTGAGACCCAGACACTCAGAATTGCACACACACTTATTTAATCCAAGTATAAGTCCTCTCAACATCCTATGAAATCTAAGTGGCAACTGCTATTTATATACAAAAAGCATTAACAGCGTGATTAACCGTTTCATTATTAATTTAATGTAAAAACATTTGACAAAACAGCAGGTTTCCTTCAGTTCTAAAGCAGAAAGGGAGGTTAGCAACACTATATCAATAACCTCCCTTATGTAGCTATGTCAATATAGGTGGAGCAGTGTAAACTGTGCATTGACTACTGATTGCTTAAAGCATCAGTGTGTGGTATAACACTGCCATCCTGAGGTAGAATTTAAGCCCAGATCACCACAGAACCAGGGATCATGGGTTTAATTCTGTTGCTGGATGATTTAAAAAAAAACAAAAAAAAAAAAAACAGTAATTTTACTTACCATAAAATCTATTTTCCTTAGTAGAGTGGCAGTACTGCAAACAAGTGGGTAATCACCTCTTTAAGTGGACAAGTAACCTAAATTAGTAAGCAATTAAAATCATTCCCTCCTCCCTCCATAAAAAAGGCAATACCTCCAAAACATCCCCAGTTATCTAAATAACCATACAGAGACCAATCAACTGCAAAAAACAATTTATTCTCCAATGGGAGGGAAACATACAGTACTGCCACTGTCATAGCATTTACAGTAAGTAAAATTACTGTTTTTCCTGTCGTGAGCGGCAGTACTGCAAACAAGTGGCATATAGCAAGATCCCTGATCAACAGCAATGGGTGGGAAATCAATAGACCACTGCCTGGAGCACTTTTTGCCCAAAAGCAGCTTCGGAGGAAGAGAATATATCCAGCCTGTAATGTTTTAAGAAAGTATGCAGGGAAGACAAAGTTGCAGCTCTGCAGATATCTTCTGGGGATGCCAAAGATCGCTCAGCTTATCAGGTTGCCATTGCTTTAGTAGAGTGAGCCTTGACGGGGAACGGAAGTGAGAGGTTACTGAACTTATAAGCCAGTTTGATAGATACAATCAGCGATCTTGCGATAGTTGGTCTAGAAGTCTCTTTACCTTTAAAAGCACCTTGTAAATTGATGAACAGATGATCTGATTTTTTTATGAGAAGCAGAGCGGAGGAGATAAGCTTCTAACACCCTCTTTACATCCAGGCAGTGCCATTACTTCTCTGAGTCAGAAAATTAAGCTTGGCAGAAAGAAGGTAGAACGATAGGTTCATTAGGGTTACGTCTGGAGATAACTTTCGGCAGAAAAGACGGCTTCGGATGTAAAACCACTTTATCTTGGTAAAAAACTGTAAACTCAAAGGAGGATGATAGAGCTTGCAATTCTCCAACCTTTCTAGCAGGTAACTGCCACCAAAAATGCTGTTTTCATTTATAAAATCTTCAAAGGGATAGTGGTTCAATGGTTCAAAAGGAGGACTGCACATAGCCTTGAGAACAACGGACAAATACCATGTTGGAAAAGAAGAAAGCCTTGGAGGATGTTTCAGAAAAACCTACGAATGAGCCTGTTGGATGTCAAATCTTGAAGAAGGAAATGGCCGAGGGCTGACATCTGCACCTTAAAAGTAGACACACTAAGATGAGCAGCAAACTCGTCTTGCAAAAACGAAAGGATGTACGGAACAGATGGATTAAAAGAGAGACAAGCCTTCTGAGAACACCAATGCAGGAACTTCTGCCAGATACTGATGTAAATCTTGTTCGTGGATCTGCGAGTGGAGGACAGGAGAATATCACGAATACAGTCAAACACGCCCTGGGCTTTAAGGATCTTCCTTGCATCAACCATGCCGACAGTCGGAACAGCTTTATGGTCTCCACTGGAAGATCTTTGTTTTCCAGAAGGTCGCTCAAACAAGGGAGTTCCTAATGGTCTATTGCTATCCAATCGACCTCCAAGAACCAGCTCCTGTTTGGCCAAAAAGGTAAAATCACCAAGATCCTGGCCCGTCTGATCTTATGTGGGGGGATCAAAACTACTGGAGGAAAAAGATACGCCATGCTGACTTTCTACGGCATTGAGAACCTGTCCAGGATGTAAGGATGATCTTCCCTCCGAATGGACGCAAATTTTTTAAAAACTTCGCATAGAGTAGGGGGTGAAGAGACCATTCCAACTGTGTCCAACGCTGTCGGCTTAGATCGTCCGTGATTATATTGTCGGATCCCATGATGTACATTGCTGAGATTGATTCTAGATTTTCCTGAGACCAAGTCATGATTTCTGAACAAAGAGACTGGAGAGAAAACACCTTTGTACCGCCCTGTTGGTTTAGGTATGTGACAGTTGTGACATTGACTGACTGAATTCTTACAGACGTTTCCCTTATGATGGGTTTGAAAGCTACAAGGGCATTTGTTATAATATTCCATATTAATTAAGAATGATTGATTGATCACTATTGAGCAAATCAAACTATTATAGATAGTCAAGATGGTGCCGGTACACAGTACTGAAAATGTTAATGTGACAAGACCAATCTCGCCACATTGCATTGGAGGAGCCTGGTTGCCCGCCTACTGCCTTTGGACTATGGACCAGACTTTTAAAAGACTTATTTTCCCTGCAGAAAGGCTTCTTCGTACCGATTGAACCGAACACAGGTTAATCCGGTATTTTATGTTATGTGAATGTGTTAACCCAGATAGCTATGCCATGGAGCCCATTCGTGTATTTAAAGACTTTAGCTCCATGGCAATTGAACTGTGTGAATAGGATCTGAGCGCTATTCGGTAGTTTTGTGCGCTCAGATCCCAGCTTTCTGGGGATATGTGACATGTCTGTGTTTTATGTATAAAATGTGACTGTGTGTATTTTATTGTATTTTATGTATTTTTGCAACCATGTGCTCAATGGAGTCTGCCTCTATCCCTTGATATAATTGGATTATTTTCCCATTGTCTCCAGGAGAGAGGGCTCTGTAAAACCGGTCTGAGCCAGATAGCCATGTGCCAGCCAGGGCCCAAAAGATATTTTACTAACTTTTGAACCCCTGATCTGATTGATGCCATTTTTAAATATGTTGTTCCCCTGAATGGATTGATTGTGAATATGTAATTTATGTGAATGCGATGTATGGTTTTAGAGTTATGAAAGTTGGGTAGAAAGTATGTTTAACTGTATGTATAATTGAGTTTCCTCTCAGGATAAGGGGAGGGAATATGTGGGATGTAACTGATATGTGATTGGTTGTTTTATACCTCCCTGTGGGTGGTCCTGTATTTGAAAAGACTAATAAAAACCAGGCTGGGTGTGCCAGCACCTGAGACCACTGCTTGACCCTCAACACGGAGCCTTGTCTCGTTCTTGGGGGGATTCACTGTATGCTGTTGGAGACGGATTGCCAGGAGTGTAAGCTGATGTATGCTTTTCCTGTTCGTCTGCTAGCAGCTATTCGTGAGGTTCCAGTTTGGAGTGCTGTTTTGTATCCAGTTCGGGAGTTTGGTGTTCTGCAGTAGCTGTGCCTGTCTCTCAGAAAGGGGCATATTGCCTAAACGGATTTTAACCCCTTGTCTGCTGAAACGGTCCGTAACAGTTAATAACCACAAAACACAGCACCAGAATAACTCATGCATAGACTTCACAAGATAGTTATGAGAACAGAGGTATTAACCGCACAGATCTGGCATGGCATTGTTATGGGACTGAAAGTCTGTCCATCTGCAGGTCCCATCTAATGCTTTTGCAAGGTCATTGCTGGACTGCACTGATAAGAAGATTTGGTGGAAAAATACAGACTATTCACCGCCATGATAATTAATAACTTAGTAAAGACGAGAAAATGTGGCACTCATTGGAGTACTACCCACCTGTAATACAGACACATATTGCTGGTTCTGCTGATTTCCCAGTAAGAGAGGGTCCTCTTCAATCCTGACTGCCAGTTCTCTCAGTCAAATGCAGCAAGTCTCTCTTATGGTGATGCATTAAGCCGTTTCTATTAAGCGGTTTCTTTGAGCTGTTCCTTCAAGCTGAATGATTATTAAGTCTTTGTTCGTCAATTAAGTTTGTATTGATTATTTACAAGTACTTGATGTCAGTGTTTTTCCCTTTCTCAAATACTCAATTCACTCATCCCAAATAAGGTTTTGGTGCCCACCAATATCTTTAAAAACATTAGGGCAATTGATTATTGCTTTTACATTTTTTTTTAAATATGTTTTTTTTTGCAGTGCAGCAAAATATAACAGGCTTGGGGTACCCCAACGGCATTCACCTAGCTGAATTTCATCGCATTTAACATTGGGGTGTTCAAGAGTACATGCACGGATTATCGCTTTTTGATATTGGAGCTTCATGAATTTAATGATTAGACACAACAGCGTTCCAAACAGCTTTCATCTCTCTGAAATTTGAGGACTGGGCAGCTTCTTCCGTAGACCACATTCCCCGCTGAAAATTAGATCCTAAATGTGCCCTCCGTGGTAATGATGATCCAATTTCTCTGTTGGAAGGACAGACCGATTTCTAAAAATCTTGACTTCTTTCACCACTACAGCTGCGTCTTTACCCTGGATGAAAGACTGATTGCTGAATCTAAATCTTCCTCCCTTTTTGACCATTTGAAAAGGATGCTCCACTGTAAGGGTCTGATTTTGGACCTTGCCCATTTCACAGCTGGAATGGTAGAGGTAAGAAAGCCTAACACGCTCATAGCCTCTTATGGAGCAGGAATCTCTTCTCTGGAGAGTGGTAACTTCCTTCCTTATTATTTTATGTTTCTCTACTGGTAGTGAAATGGAAAGGAGCTTTGAATCCACACATAGACCCAGAAACTGAATGTGGGTAGAAGGACACATTTCAGACTTCTCGTAATTGATTATACAGCCATGGTTTTGCAAGAACTGAATGGTCATCTGCAGGTTTCTGCATTGGTGATCTACTGACTCTGCTTTCAGGAGCCAGTCGTCCAGGTAAGGGACGATTGTGACGCCTCTCTGGCTTTGTGCCACTGTTAATGGAAGAAGGATCTTTGTGTAGATACGTGGGGCTGATGATAGGTCAAAAGGTAGAGCCTTGAACTGGAAATGTAGTTTTTCCCTTTCTCAGACTTTACTGCAAAACTGAGATATCTCCTTGATAACACTGACATCGGCACATGGAGATAGGCATCCTTTAAGTCTATATTTTCCATGTAATTCTTTAGTTGCAGAATGTGTGTCACAGAGAGAATACCTTCCATGCAAAACCTATGGGCATTGACCCTCTTCAGTTCCACAATATGCCGGAAAGTTGGGTCTGGCTTTTGGACCAGGAAAAGGAGATAGTACACTCCCTGGTATTCTTGACATTTTGGAACCTTTTCTATAATGGCCTTCTTTAACAGGGTAAGGGGTGTTGATAGAAGAGATGCTGATTTTTCTTGTGACTGGTAAGTTGATACCAGGAATTCCAGGACAGGGTCTTTGGAGAATTTCATCCTGTAACCCTCCGCTATTGTCTTCAATATCCACTGATTTGAAGTGGTTTCTTGCCATTGAGGAACGAAGAATCTGAGCCGACCCCCTACGCTTCTGGCATCAATACTTTTTAATCTGGTTTGTTCAGAGGACTCTCTTTTGACCTCTCTGAAAGGTCTACAAAATTTTCTGTAGTTGTCTTGGCCACGAAAAGGTCTATGAAATCTTCTGTATCTGTTATCCCCAGACACCCTGTGATCTTGTGGGAGAGCTTTTTTTGGTGTCCACCATCTGCTTTATGATCTCTTCCAGTGGGGAACCAAATAATTTATTCCTCTTAAAAGGCAGTTCACACAAAACAGCTTTTGAAGCAGTATCTGCTGTCCATGTTCTCAGCCACAAAGCCCTGCAGGCTACTGAAGATAAACCCATAATACAGGCTGGCAGCTTTAACATCTCCTCAGACATATCCAGCAAAAATTAATTTGATAACCGCATAAGGTCAAACAAATGAGACAGGTCCTTATCTGAATTATGCACCATCACATCTTCTAAGGACTGGAGCCAAAGATTTTGAGCTTTAACTACCGCTGCCCCAGCAATTTTGCATTGGTAGCCAGCCGCCTGGTATATCCATCGACAGGAGGTCTCAGCACGCTTGTCCATGTGTTCTTTCAGACCCTAAACTTCTCTATTGGAGTAGTGGTTTTCTTGGACAACTGTACCACCTGTATATCCACATTAGGGAGCTATTCCCATATATCTTCGGTCTGTAGTCGGAAGATCTGTTTGAAATTTTTGGAAATAAAAGCTAGCCTCTCGGGGTTTTTCCATTATCTCTGAAGCAATTCCAGAACTTTGGGATGTGTTTCACTTTACTGCTTGAGGGTTCCATATCCTGAACCACAACAGACACTTCCTTAATAAACCTCTTGAATTCCTCTGCCGGAAAGCCTTCACCCACACTGGAGTCTAGGCTAGAGCCTTCTGATAAAGAAGAGCTGGAACATTCTCCAGAAGAGAGGTCTGAATGTGATGTGTTTTACGCTTTTTATCATGTGGCTAATGTCTTTTTTTTTTTTTTTACTTTTTTGTAATTCTTTATTTTTGATGTGCAGCGAAATAACATGGATATGATGATACACATTCAAAGTAATAAGTCACATAGAAAATTATCCAACAAACATTACAAGGACACTGCACATATTTTTGATAAATGAAAGTAATGACAAGAGTGAGTCAATGCATAGGGATTGCAAAAGACGTAAAAATTAGATCAGGACATATGAAGTCAATGTTTATACAGGCTATAGTAGTTTTGCCCATGCTAGTTAAGCAGAATTAGAGAATGGTATCACAAGCAGGAGTCCCCCACTATTAGGAAACCAGATCCCAAGCAAGCAAGGCATTAGTTGGAGGGAGATAAATCAACAGGTATATATAGGTAGCTTAAAACATAAGTAAAATTAACATGTGGCAGAGAAGCTGGTGCGTTGCCATCAGGAGTCTCCTTTTTACATCAACCTATACCCCTCTGGGGTAGGCCGCAGCTGAGCCTTGGTATAGTGGTTGCCAGATGTAAGGTCCCATTGTGCAGGCTCTGTAGCAAGCTGCAGAGGTATACGAGTGAGCTGGGTGGCTGTTTCAGTCTCCCCTCTGATATAGTAGAGTGGTGTCTGCGTGAGTGGAAGCGCGTTGTGTGGTTGCGCCCGCTGTTTGCCACTCTGACACATGGTTGGCATCTCCTCTTTGTGCAGACTGGAAACAGTGAACTCCCCTTCCTCTGCTTCACTGTAGGTGAAGACTTGGGGAGGCTGGGTAATTGTCGCAGCGGAGGCTGCGTTTTGCATGCGTGCCACTAGCTTTTCCCAAAAGGCATCAAAAATCATGTTGATTCAATCCAGCATGTCCCTTTCTCCACCGCTGGAGTCGGAAGAGAACAACGGAAGAGAACAAAGGTACTGTATCTTTAAATGCTTCAGTATTGGTGAGTGGATTCTTAGACTATCTTATACATTTGAATTGCAGCAATAATTCAATAAAGGAAAATAATGGAGTTTAACCTGCAGAGATTTGTTTTAGCTTAATTGGTAGAAAACGTTATCAGCTGGAGACTGAAGGGTTACTGAGCAGGGATTACTCCAATAATGATAGGAGAACGTGAGAGCAGGCTGAAGCTTGAGTGCTCAGAAGTCTGTGGGAAAAGTTCGTATAACACAAGTACGGTAACTTAGCTTCCAGAGGTTGAAGTTGGTCCCAGAGTCCCCTCCGGGGAGGTTCCGTTGGAGAAAGGTCGAGAGGAGTCGAAATACTAGCCGTGGTCGAGGGAAGGAGAAGCAGGTCAGTCGGGTACAAGTCCGGATCGGTACACAGGTAAGTTGAAGAGAAGAGTGGCAGCCGGTTTAATTCCGCGGTACGCTGTTCCTTAATCCAGCGTCTGTTGTCTGGCGCGGTCGCATTATGTAGCGTAATGAGACCGCGTCAGATAGGGGGTGTGGCTACAGTCCATCAACCCGGAAGAGACAGGAATTACTGGTAACGGCCATGACACTCCTCAACAGAACTGTAATGTATTATTTGACAAGCCCGACACCAGATATAGAGACAAGGCAGAAAACATACACACCATAACCACTAGACACACATAGGGCAGAGATTAAGGCATGTGTGTTATAATAATACATGATCTGCTAAATGTATATTGGCCTTCCTATAGGCTTGATGCCCTCTTACTTTCTTTTAGTCTATTTTAGTTTATTGTACTGCATTCTTACTTATTTTTACTTTCATTTTCTGTCAAATTACGTTCCATATTTGATATTAATTGTAAAATCTGGTTCGCTTCTACTGCCATTAAGAAGCCATTATGCTACCATAATGCCCGCTAACTGAGCGCACTAATAAGGTCATTAATGCAAGCATGCAGCCCCAGGGGCCACCTACCGCCCCCAAAGAGCCCTAGTGGTTCAAACACATCGGAATAGCCACTGATGAAACCTCATTCCAACCAATTAATAGACAATATGCCCATGCGAAATGAGGCATACAAACATGAGACCCGACACATATATAAGCTACAAATCCACCTAGACAGCTCAGCAATATATAAGAATGAACAAATAGCTTGTATATACAGTTATACAATTAAACAAATTGCACTGTTAATTGTAATATGTGGACCACCGCTCACGCTCAACGCGCCAGCCTATGTGCCTTCCCACAATTCAGCCCAATATATTGGCAGCTACATCCTCGCGGAAACCCACCCCCTCCAAAAATAAAAAAAAAGGCACGCTCGGCAGTGAATGAGCGGGAAATGGGGCAATTCAGAAGAAAATCCAGTGACGACAAAACCTACACCCAGACTGGCACCTCTTTGCCGTATGTAAAAGGTTATATTTTGATAATTGACATGTTGATACATAATAAGGTCCACCTGTTATAACCTGTAACCACCCCTGTAACAGACCATCCTCGCGCCAGGAAAAGGTAGACCTGGCAAAAAAAAAAAAAAAAAATTCCACCCCCTCCCAAATATCCATAACCCCCAAAAACCTATGCGTCCAATCAACAAGGGCACCCCCTCAACCCCCCATAGTTACATAGCTGAAAAGAGACTTGCGTCCATCAAGTTCAGCCTTCCTCACATATGTTTTTTGCTGTTGATCCAAAAGAAGGCAAAAAACCCAGTTTGAAGCACTTCCAATTTTGCAACAAGCTAGGAAAAAAATTCCTTCTTGACCCCAGAATGGCAGTCAGATTTATCATTGGATCAAGCACTTTTTACCCTACATTGAAAGATTATATCCTTGAATATTCTGTTTTTGCAAGTATGCATCTAGTAGCTGTTTGAACATCTGTATGGACTCTGATAAAACCACTTCTTCAGGCAGAGAATTCCACATCCTGATTGTTCTTACAGTAAAAAAAAAACACCTTTCCTTTGCCTTAGACGAAATCTTCTTTCTTCGAGTCTAAACGCATGACCTCGTGTCCTATGTAAAGTCCGGTTTGTGAATAGATTTCCACACAATGGTTTGTATTGGCCTCGAATATATTTGTATAATGTTATCATATCCCCTCTCAGGCGACGTTTTTCTAAACTAAATAGGTTGAACAACCTATCTAAAACTAAATAGGTGAACAACCACATCTAAGCAGCAAAACGCCAAAAAACCTGACATCAAAAACAACTAATGGTTAATAGCTGCACCTCACCTAAAACCAACAAAAAACCTAAAACCAACAAAAAACCTAAAACCAACAAAAAACCTAAAACCAACAAAAAACCTAAAACCAACAAAACGTGTGATGGTAAAGGGGATACTCCTGGTGACGAGGTTCATGTCCCTAACCAACCTCCCCCTGACGGCAGAAAACCTGACGGAGACTAGATCCAAGTACCCCCAATAGTCTGGCAAGGAAGAAGACCAGACGAGTCACCTTACATACCCCTTACCTTCCACCCAAGTTTAACTACCAACACCGCTCACCCCAGCCCCCGCCCATCCTACATCTTGGTCAACAACCGACCTAATGAGCATACTGAGCAAATATTTCACTAGCACAGCTGGTGTGGGGAGCAGAGGTAGAAGAGGATCTCGCCCGGCACCACGACCCAACACAAGTGACTCATCAGAGAGCACCACACCTCACTAACATGGCCATGAAGATATCCTCACTTAATGTCAAGGGCCTTAATGCTCCTCGCAAACAACATACACTATTCAGGGAACTGAAAAGACTAAACCCAGACGTCGCATTCATCCAAGAGACACACATACCCAGATCCGCCCAGGTCTCTGCGATCATATGTACCGCGTAGCCGCAGGAGGCACGAGCCTTTCAACGAAAAGGAGTGGCAATCCTTGTCCACAAGAGATGCCCAATACATCTCACCCACACAACAATAGACCCAGAGGGCAGAAATGTTATAGCAACAGGGCACATACACGCACAACCCATACACTTGATCAATATATATGCTCCCAACAACCCATCACCACAATTTTGGAACAATATGTCTGACACGGTCTTGTCACTACCAACAGGAATTCTAATCCTGGGAGGTGACCTGAACGCCACTCCGTCTCCAGCCATTGACCAAAGCACACGCCTGGGACTAACTAGATCCCTCGGCATGAGCGCACAAGACAAACACTTACACCACTTAATTCAGAAAACGAGACTCATTGACACATGGAGAGCACAACACCCCAGCCATAAAGACTATACCTACTACTCACCTCACCACGACACCTACTCCCACATCGACCTATTCCTAACCAACCACACAGGCTTCACGAAAACCCAAAAACCAGAAATCGTCTCCATAGCATGGTCAGACCATGCAGATATTGCAATTTACCTAGAAGGCCTCCACAGCCCCACTCCGTGGACATGGAGACTCAACACATCCCTCCTAAAAGACCCACAAGTCATAGACGACATCAAACAACAGATAAACTCATACTTCACAGACAACCTGACACCTGACGTCCCTATGTCAACGGTGTGGGCTGCTCACAAAGTCGTAATTCATGGCCACCTCATCAAAATAGCGACTCACAAAAAGAAACTTAAAACCCAACAACTCACACAACTACTAGATACCCTACGTACAGCAGAACAACGACACAAAACAGACCCAAACCCGCAATAACACTACAGTACCTACAAGACACACGCATATCCATTAGACAACTATTGATCGACGAAACAGCCCGCACACGGACATGGGCCAAAAGGACATACTACGACAAATCCAACAAGATGGACACCCTACTGGCCCGCACGCTGCGACCCAGAGCACAACGTCCCCACAATACGTCCATATGAGCCCCAGACGGCACGCTGAAAACCTCACCGGCAAAGATAGCGCAAATCTTTCCATCCTTTTACAAAGCATTAAACAACCAATCCACAACAGGAGACACCTCTAACACAGGAGTCCACCAGGGAACCTCCAACTTCCTAACCCCCCCCACCCCCCACTAAAGACACGACACAAGCACACCTCATACTCCTACCCAAACCAGACAAAGACCACACCCAACCAGAGGCATGCAGACCGATATCACTCATAAATCATGATAGCAAAATACTGGCCAAGATATTGGCAACACGACTCAACCCACACCTGACCCACCTGGTCCACGCAGACCAGGTGGGGTTTATCCCCAGCAGACAACTATTTGAAAACACCAGACGAAATATTGACATAATCTGGACACTCACCGCAGCCAAAATACTGTCCCTAGCTCTCTCCCTAGACGCGGAAAAAGCGTTTGACCGCGTAAGCTGGCCCTACATGTTCACACTACTGGAACACAAATATTCCCCCTCCCTCCCCCCCTTACATTATGTCAGTACGAGCACTATACACAAATGTAACAGCACAAATAAAGATAACAGGGGCAACTAGCCCACACTTCAAAATACACAATGGCACCCGACAAGGATGCCCACTTTCTCCGCTACTATTTGTGCTCACTCTCGAACCCCTCCTCCAGGCAATTAGGGAACACCCCGAAATAACAGGAGCTATGATAGGAAACCAATAATTCCTAAAATCAGGATACGCTGACAATGTTCTTCTCACCATGACTAACCCCATCCCCTCCTTACAAGCATTATTACCCCTCCTCCGGACATATAGCACATTATCAGGATACAAAGTTAACATGGAGAAATCCAGTGCCCTCCCACTTCACCTTACACAATCGGCCAGCACTCAAATCACTTCGGATTACCACATACGCATCTCACACACCTCCCTCACATACCTCGGTATAAAACTTCCGGCGGACCCCACAGCGCTCCACAGCCTAAACTATACACCCATGATAACCAAACTCATAGCGGATATGGAGACCTGGGCAGACAAACCAATATTGTGGATCGGGAGGATACATTTGATTAAGTAATAGAGAAATTCCAAAGCTCGAGGTGTTTGGAGAGGAGCGCGAAGGTCCAACTACAAGATCACACTCGGCTGAGGGTGTGCCCACATGGGGTGTACTAAACTCCCCTGGTTGGTAAAGTTGAAAAGTTTAGTTTTAAACATCACCCATGCAGACACTATCACTACATGATAGTCTGTGGAGCTAGTTTTAAAGGTGGATGTCTGGTCCCAGTATCTGACATCACTTTTTTTCCACAGCTTATCCCTAACTACATTTACCCTGTTGCCTCCCGTACGCACAGCCCCCAACCCCACATATTTTATATAGTCTCTTGACATTCACTGTGTTTATATTTTCTGATAAAGATTTATTATTTTTTCTACTTTACCAACCAGGGGAGTTTAGTACACCCCATGTGGGCACACCCTCAGCCGAGTGTGATCTTGTAGTTGGACCTTCGGTCTCCTCTCCAAACACCTCGAGCTTTGGAATTTCTCTATTACTTACCGCTCGGGGTTAGGCCCCTTATATGTTGCCCACTCAGTCCTTTTTTGACTCCAGGACTAGATATCTCTAGTTCTGCAGTCATATATTTTTTATCTAATACATTTAATTAAGATGAATGTCCTAACCTGTATCCTATTTCTATTCCAAGTCCTACCCATACCGGTCAGGAAACAGGACCTAACACCACTACAGCGGACAATAGACCGCTTCATATGGCAAAACAAGAGACACAGGATGGCCCGCAACATACTCTACCGCCCCAAAAAGAGAGGAGGCTTAGGCCTTCCCCACCTTTTTACAATTTAGCAGCCCAATTGACACAAATAGCAATGTGGCATATCCCCCAGACACTAGAAGGTGGGTTGACCTGGAATCACTACTTCTGAAGTCAGATCTCCCACAATTCTACACTTGGACACCGAGAGAACACAGAGCACTTCCAAGAACAACATGCCCAGCCATCACCAACTCTATCCACTTGTGGGACAAAATAGCCATAAAATATGAATTAACGTCCATAACCTCCCCCCTCTCTCCCATATTTCGGATCAGGGCCTTCACCCCGGGCATGCGACCATGGGACTTCAAGGGCCTCGAGAGAGCTGGCCTACAAAGAGTCCATAATTTGTATAAAGGCGACACAATAATTCCCTTTGCGGACTTACAAACCAGAACAACCCTAACCCCTGCAGAATTTTTCAGGTACATTCAACTGAAAAACTACGCCAACCAAGAGACCGTGAAAATAGCCGCTAAAACTAAGCAGACCTTTTTTTTTAAAGGATCTGCCACGCAAAACTATACCACCAGGGCATGATCTCCCAGCTATACTCCCACCTCTGCTCCACTCACAGGAATGGGGCGCCCTCCACTACACTGACAAATGGGAATCAGACTTAGGGGAAACCTTAGAAGGCATCGACTGGCAGGACATATGGGAGGCAATCGTCAATATGCGTTACAATGCAGGAACAGTCCTATAAAACAATGCTCCGGTGGTATACCACCCTGGTCCAACTATACCACAGGAACAAGACGCCCACCGACCTCTGCTGGCGAGATTGTGGAGAAAAAGGGATATACGCCCACATGTGGTGGAATTGCCCCAAAATTAAACCTTACTGGACGGCAATCGAAACATTAATCTCCCAAATTATGGATAGACCAATCGCACTAAACCCATTACGTTCCTACTAACCAGACCCATAGATGAGTGGCCCAAACCAGACCAACAACCCAGTGTCAAGATCAAAGAATGCCTTCTCATGGACAAACTTACGGCCAGAGTACGAGGCTCCACCTAAGCTTTCACCAGGACCTGGGAAAATTACCTAAACAGTTAAAGACTTATAAACAGACTAGGGAAACAACAAACAGGCTAACGACCAAGATGACCCCCCACTCCCCTCTCCCATCCTCCCCCACCCACCACTGGACCGGGATAACCGGTACCCCGGCCCAAGGTTATTTTTAAGTTTCACAGTTCATGTTACCTTTTTTCTTTTTTTTCCCCCCCGTTTGCTTCATGTTTATAAACAATACTTGGTAAACGTATGTAACCGAGAGCCACCATTCAGTGAGCTCATGCTTAACCCCTTGTTTCATTACACTATGTAACCAACGCCTAAAATTCCACGGGACTCTTGCACGAGCCAAACTGTAAGGAAGTCTTACTCTGTCATTGAGAAAAAAAAAAAAAAATAAAAGATTTTTCCATGAATGCAAAGTTTTCTTCTTACATCCGTGTGGGAGCGGAATTGCACATTCACTACAACACAAATGTTTGGCCTTGCAAGTAGCCTTTTTGCTGGGGCTGGCAGATTTTTCTGGAGATGCAGGGCTAGACATATTCTGGAAAGAACATAAGAAAATATTAAAATATCCAAACCTTCATTATAAATAACATGAGGATTTTAAAAATAGAAACTTCAGTGAATCTCATCTCAAAAACCTCAGTACCATGTGGGAGGGCTGGTGACACTGTGTACCACTGTTTACAAACACTCTTGGTGAAAGCAGGGCCATGCACAGAATAAATAGGCTTCAAATTTTGTGCCAAAAAACAAAGTTCTGAACCACGCATGCGCAGTAGTGCGGTCGGAACTTCAGTGGAACGCAAGGCCACCAGGGTGTGTGTTCCACTGATGTGTTCCACTGATGTGTGCAGGTGCATGGCCTGCAACTGGATTGAAGGGCTGCCGAGGACCTCCTACAAGCATTAGCCAGCATAAAATCTACCCTTCACTTATGCTCCGTAATGCGATGTGGAAAGGCACCACTCAGCTCAACCACCCGGGGAGCTTTTGGGTCCTGTTCCCAGAGGCGTCATCCCGTGAGCCTCACCAGCCTTGATCTGAGCTCCCTGTCTGTCCCGATGCCGGAACAAGAAGTACTGGGGATGTTTTGGAGGTATGGCCTTTTATAGGCAGGGGGGAGGGAATTCATTTAATTACTTTAATTTGCAGAACTACTTGTCCACTTAAGGAGGGGACTACCCACTTGTTTGCAGTACTGCCACTGACAGGAAAAAAATAATAATAAATAAATAAATATATATATTTTAACCATTACTGGTTAAATCTAGTATTTTTTCCAATTTAATTTTGTCAAATTTACTAGCTGGGGTGGATGGTAGATAGTATCACTAAACCCTACAGAGGGGGTGACTGTAGGTCTAGGTTAGGCAACTCTGAGGTTAAGTGGATATTCACACAACATACTCAGAGACCGCATGGTCTAAATAGTGAATTAGATGTGCCCAATTATATTTTTCAGCTGTTTGCTCCTTTAAGATTTTGTATTGATAACTATATGTGGATTTATTATGAATCAGGACCTTGATGATTTATATAGAAAGTGCTCTACCCAATGATGAAAAGCAGCCGCCCCCCCCCCCCCTTTTTTTTTCTATACTGGGCTGGTTTGAGCACTTCCTCTTCCTTACATCAGCCGGTGGGAGAGACTGATCCCGTCCGCCGGCCATGGAGACCTAATGCGCATGCGCGGCAATGCCACGCATGCGCATTAGAGCTCTCCATAGGAAAGCATTGAAAATGCTTTCCTATGGGGAATTGAGCGACGCTGAAGGTCCTCACATAGCGTGAGGATGTCCAGCGACGCTCTAGCACTTTTCTGTGCTATGGACCAGGAAGTGCCCTCTAGTGGCTGTCTAATAGACAGACACTAGAGGTGGAGTTAACCCTGCAAGGTAATTATTGCAGTTTATAAAAATGTATAAAGCCTTACCCCGCCCTGCAATTAGGCTCAGAGCACTCTGATTAGTGAGTTTAAGCCATCCAATCAGAGTGCTCTGACAGGTAAATGAAGAGACTGACAGGTAAGTCTCCACATTTACCTGTCACAGCACTCTGATTGGTTTGAAATTCACCAGAGTGCTATGAGTCATTTTACACAGCATGGGAAAGTTCTTTGGAATTTTCGCACGCTGTGTAATTTGACACATAACACTCCGATTGGTGGATTTCAAACCAACCAGAGTGCTGTGACAGGTAAATGTGGAGACTTACCTGTCAGTCTCTTCATTTACCTGTCAGAGCACTCTGATTGGATGGCTTAAACCCACCAGAGTGCTCTGAGCCTAATTATAAGCCTTCCCCCACCCTGCAGAGCTCAGTCTGCGCGGAGCCCTCGGCAGGTGAAGATGGATAATTTTTTGGGGGCGCTTTTTTTAAATTTCTTTTTTAAATTGCGTTGGTTATTATGGTTTTTTATTTGGCCTTTTTTGGGTCTGAAAAAAGATTTTAGAAGAAAGAAAACATCAAATGGAAAGTCTTTTACAGGTTCTTAGTTAAAGGTGTCCCCCCCCTCATTTTTAGGTTGAGGGGGGTAGGTAGGAGGATAAACTTAAAAAAAAAAAAAATAAGGTGTCCCCCCCTCCCCCCTTATTAGTATTTAGGGCCCCCACCCACAGCTCAGAGGTGGGGGCAATAGGTCCCCCCTTTAGTTTAAAAGCTCTTTACTAGACATGCCCCTACTCGCGGTATAGCGAGTAGGGGCAAAATTTACTAATACCAAGTAATTTTTTAAAATTAAATTGGTCTTTCAGCCTTTATATATTTAACTCCCTAATACCGTGGGAATTAGGGAGTTTTCTACTCAGCGGCTGCAATAGAAGTCACGAAGTGCCGAAATCCCAAAATGCTGAAGTTCCGGAATGGCCGAATTTCCGAAGTGTTGACGTTCTGAATTGCGAAAATCGCAAATTTCGGAATGCTGAACCGAAACAAAAAATGTTCCCCATGCACATGCCTACCATCATATATACTACTTCTAAAGAAGCCTTTGATTGGACTATTTGACAGCTGACTCATTGGCAGCAGACAATGGCTCAGAGTTTAAATGCAGTGATTAATATTTGCCTAAATCTGCAGGGCCCACACCCAAAAGACATGATTGATCTAGCTCAGCTAGTGACACAGATGACTGGCTACACCTTGATAATTTAATAACAAATATTCCCCATTTCACAGCAAATAGTATGGCCTTGTTCATTATTTGAATTGATGGGTTGCTCATATATTAAAATACATGTGGCCTTTGTGAGGTAACGTGCAAGCAACCAGGAGCTGCTAAAATTATCTAAAATTAGATATAGGCCCAGCAACAGTGGTTAGAACTAGCAACTTGCTTAAACTGACTCCAGTGCCAGGAAAACAAACCCGTTTTCCTGGCACTGCATGATCCTGCAGTGCCCCCCTCCCTCCCATCCCATGTTGCTGAAGGGGTTAAAACCCCATCCAGTGACTTACCTGAATCCAGCACTGTCGTCCCTTGACGCTGGGTCAGGCTCCACCCATGCTCCTCCCCTGCTGTCAGCCGGCAGGGAAGACCTATGGGGATTCTGGTGACGCTGGAGGTCCTCATGAATAGTATGAGGACGTCCAACGTCATTTAAAACACTTTTCGTGTTATAAAAAGCGTGTTATACAATTTGCAGCAAAATCTTAACGTGTATATATATAAAAAAAAAAAAAAATTCCCACGACACTTAGTACAAAGTAAACAACAAAATATGGCCACATGATAAGGTTCAAAATATGCCATTTGTGACAGGGCTATTATTGCAAAAAGACCCTGTGCAAAAAGAAAAATCTTCACTGTGCCCCTTCATCAAAGTATAGGGAGAGTACAGGGGATTTTTAATGAAAATTTAATTAAATAAAAAAAAAAAAAAAAAATTCCCCTACCCTGTTGTCCCAGGGACATGGTGATCTCTGGTGGTTGAGTGTGCTGGGAATCTGGTCTGTGCCAGTGCCGACCACGAGTACCTGTCTTGCGAGCTCAGGCACTTACAATTTTTTTAGCTTTGCTGTTGTAATCAGATGATAGGCCAGAGCTCGGGAGAGAGCTACTTATGATCTGCCACTGTCACAAAGCACCAAGTCATTTTGGCTTGGAGGTCTGGATTTTTCATATTAACTTTGCCCTCCTTTGCATAAAAACCTCACAGTACTATGCTGTATTTATCAACTTAGCTCAATCAATAAGCTCCAGAGAAGAAAAAAAAAAATCCCTTTCATAGTACTATGCAGTGTGTACAAGCTTAGCACAGAACTCCACAACAATAAAACTCCCAGTAATGTGCAGTGTATGAGTGTCACAGAACTCCACAATAATACAATGCTCACTGTGCCTATTAACATATCACAGAGTTCCTCAACTATAAAGTGCTTATTTTGTTTGATTACCCCTGTAATAAATCTCACAATAATATAAAGTAATGAATGTTTGTGTCTGTATTGGTTTTATGTGATAGGTGTGAAGTGTATGCTATGTGTTAGCTTTGTGTGATATTTGTAATGAACACGTAGTTCTGAAAATTCCGCTAAAAAGACACACACGTAGATCCACGTGTGAATGGAGGTGTATATATTTTTGCAGAGTCACATGTACACAGTCCCATAGTCAGATGTACACAGTTCTACACATACACGGTCAAATACTGCCATATGCACACAGTCCCAATCAGACCGCCACATACAGTGTCCCATTCTCCCCTACACATGAGTGATCAAGTGGGCGGGCAGTCTCTCATACACAGGCAGACACACAAATAACCAGACAAGCACTCATTCTCTCTCTCTCACTCACACACACACACAGCAGAGCTCTAAAAATCCCAGGCCCCAACTCACCATAGTGAATAGGAATTCTGTCCTGGTGCCTCAGATTTGTGAGCGCATTACCTCCAAGCCGGCCAGCCAGGAGGATTTTTTAAATCAAATTCCTTGGTGGAGATTGACAGTTCCATCAATTGCCTCTATTTAATGTGATGAGCTTTTCAAATGATATTTTTTACAAATATACCTACATCTATACATCTATACATCTATACACACACACACACACACACACACACACACTATCAAAACTATATATAGAAATAGAACAGGATCATCAAGATAGCAATCTCAGGACTCTGAAGTAAAATTTAACTTTTAATAAATCAAAGTAAAAAAAAAAGATTTTTTTACTTTGATTTATTAAAAGTTAAATTTTACTTCAGAGTCCTGTGAGTGCTATCTTGATGATCCTGTTCTATACTTTGCTTGACAAGCACCGGGCAAGTACTTTTTTTTATTACATGGAGTGCAAGATTATTTTCTATTTTTGTGTTTGTGTGTGTATATATATATATATATATATAAATAAGCTTATCCAAAAATATTAAACCGAGGACAATGTCTGCTCAATGTAGGTTTGTTTTGTTTTTTTAAGCTTTCTCTGCAAGCACAGATTCTGTGCAATGCTTAATCCGTTTGTTTATCAATCATCAGCAGACTCACATCAAAATTAAAACAAAACTGCAGCAGTGCCAATAGGCGAATACATACAAAGAATAAAATCACACAAACACGGGAGTTAACTTTTAAATTTCTGGAGTGGTTCTGATACGGTTGCCGAATTAATACAGTGAGAAGGATGTTTGAATGGTTTGTGTTTTTTTTTTTTTTTCCATTGACTTTTTTTCCGTCTTAATTTTTTTGTTCTGATTTTTTTTTTTTTTTTTTTTAAACTGGTGTTTTGAACCACTGAACCATGTTTCTTTATTGCAAAAGTGAACATGCTCTTAGAAATTCAGCTTTTAAATCAATAAAACAAACATTACATAGGATGAATTAAATGTATAAACAGTTAGAAATTCAACAATATTGCCTATCATACTATGACACATATCCACCATATTGTAAAAACTATAATACAATTATACTGTACATCAGAGATAATCATTCCCTATTCGCATGACACTGACATTTCTGTGGCCCATTTTTACTCAAGCTTGGCAATGCATGAGGAGCACTTGCTTGGTATACATTAATTAAAAAAAAAAAAAATAGAAACAAAAAAAATCAAATCCACACAAATGTGTAAATATACAAGGTTTTTTCCTGTCTAAGCTTAAATAAAAAAAATAAAAAAAAAGAAAATTAGAAGAAAAACATTGGATGCAGGTCAGAAATTAAAGGTAAAAAAAAAAACTAAAACATTCTCACAAGCATTTTTCAAAACATTGTACCTTTATAGAGGAGGAAAAAACAAACAAACAAACAAAAGGTCCTCCGGCTGTTCAGCTACTATTTCCACAAACCTTTGACAGCCAAAACAGCAAGTGTTGCAAAGGTACAATGGAGTTGTATTCTGAATAGTCAGAAGTCTGACATCTGATCTCGAAACTTAACGATGATTAAGAAAAAGTAAAGAGTTCTGTGACCGCAAGTGGCATAGGATGGTCACTAAAAATTTAAAAGTGCTTTGATGCACAATAACAACTACAGTTAACTGTAGTAGCTATGGTGCTAAGAAGCAGCAATACAGTCTGTCATATTTGAAATGGTATGACATAAAAACAAAAACAAAGGAATCTTCAACATCCAATGCCCACTTACTTTAACTAACACAATTATAATGAGGATCTCTTACACTCATTAACTGTTCCAAGTTCCTACACTGCATGGTCAGTCAGTGCAGTATGAGGCTCACTATGATGGAACATAGGAGGATTCTCCTACTTTGAATCCTTTCTAGGCTTCCAAGCACCATGTAATTGACACAAAGACTGCAGTAATCATGCAAGACATCCAAAAGGGTCAGTGGCTACTGGATGAAGCAGATTATCCTACATCCCAGCTCTCTTAATGCGTCCTCATTATGATGTTGAAAGTTAATGTAGGGGCACTGGGTGCACTGAATTCCTCAATGTTTAACAGTTTAACAAAAACATCACAACAAAGTACTGCACCCACAGTTTTCAAGAACCGTAATCACTATAAAAAGTTGTAGTGCTTAAGGATCTTGGATTGTCCCTATAAATGAACCCTCATGGGTAATGGTATTAATCACTGTGGGATTGAGTCCTTTATTGTCTAGTGACCCATTTAACAAAAGGCTCCACACCTAATAGCACATACTGGTCATCTTCCATTTCATTGCTTCACCTGCACTGCATGCTCAACTAGCAGTTAAACAGTTACACATGGAAATTGGATCTTTACATAAAAGCACATTTTAAATTTAGTTAAGGCACTATTTACATGAAACAAATGTATTAATTGTAATAAGAATTGGTATTCTCAAACCCTTAATAGGTCTTTTTTTTTTTTTAAATAGACCAAATATTTTGTTAAGTAAGATTGACATTCAATACAAAAGTCCATGTGCCCTAAATGTTAGAATATACATAACTCCAAACAAGTCTTGACCTACATTGCGGTGGTTAAATGAGTAAACAAGCAAAACAAACTTGTGAGATAATGTATATTTGAACGAAAATGACTGAAAAGAGAAGGAAACTAAAAAGGAGCTCAAATTCAGTATAATCTGAATTATCCCTGGGTCAGAAAACTTGAGGATATGAATTAAAGTACATAGAGTATAAAGAATAACAATGAACAACTTCCCTGATGGGTTTTGAGAATGCAAGGTATTTAAAGATCATCAAAACTATAGAGTACCAATAGGGGTTTGTTGAACGCACACAAGTCATTAACAGCTGAATGTATTTTACTAAACTTGGAGAAAAAAAAAAATACTGAAATTACTCTGTATAAATTGTTAAAGTAGACCTCTTATAAATGTTCATAGACAATAAGTGATGGGAAAACCAAAACATGATTCTATTAATGCTCACAGTATGACATGAAAACGTGCTTTATGTGCCAACAGTCAGCTTTACTTAGTAACCTATTTGGGCTCTCCTAACAGTGGGTCATAAAATGAATAGGTCAATTATATGTGCAGTCTGTCTGATTCACCAACCCTTTGCGGTACAAAAATAAAACTTTTTGGGACATCTATTTAACAATCTACTTAGTACACATAACAGAAAATTATGTACAAAATTATACATATTAAGAAAACATCTGTACAGAATATATAAATTGTTCTCCCAAACCCACCCCTCATTCTTCACTGCCCCCCCCCCCCCCCCCCACCCATATAAACTGTTGAAAGGATGAGAATGTAAAAAAAAAATTAAATAAAATACGTGTTACACAGTAAAGGTAATGATAAGTCCAAAACTAATTTATCAAGCCCTCTGCTGCAGAAAAGTGCATTTAAAGAAGATGGCAACCATGAGCAAATTGGGAAGAAAAAACAAAAACAAAAACTGCTCACGAGACTCATTCTATAAGCCAGCTGTTTTTTTTTTTGTTTTTTAGGTATTAAATCTGAAAACTCCAATCCAGATCTTTTTTGTTTATAAGTAAAGGATTGTTTTTCTAAGGTCACTTAACAGTGCCCCATTGGGTCTGCTTAGATTTATGTATCTAGCTTTATCAAGATTTTTAAGCATATCATTTTGAACTTAGTACGAACAAAAATTTTATTGTGCTCATCACAGACAAGTTAGAGCTGGACGCAAACACAGCACTTGTGTGAATGTGCATCTGGCAAGTTTAACCAGTTCTTCAAATTTCTTACTAATATTTTCACTATCAACAAGAACCTACAGGAGTGCAAAACTAAACATGAAAAATGGATTGCCAAACATACATGAAAATATGTTGCCTGTGGCAGCAATAGAGAAGATTTAAAACTGGTATTTTTGCAATTTTCACAGATAATATTTCTGTGTTCATTATTTCCCACAATAAATGATATATGGCAAGTCAAGCATCACAGTGTACTGCACATGTTTCAAAACAGAGTGCCTATCCTTCCACATGAAACAAATTGAGTCAAATTCTATTTAGTGATATTTTCTGATGATTATATCTGAGATACACAGAGTCATAGAACTGTGTGTGTAGACCAGAGTAATTGCAATCTAAGTAATCCTCAAAAATACATTACAGGGCTTTGCTAAGAATGGATTAGCCGAGGATAGGTTGTACCACTAGGGAAACAATTAGTTTTGCGAATGTTTTATTATGCAATTGGCAAATTACCTCTTTTCATGCTAAATAGTTTAGAACTGGGTGTAACATTTTCAGGTCTGACCCACTTTACTCTAAAACCTTTGGGTACTCAGAACAAGGGTGATAATCATTCAAAGTAAGCAATGATTCAATGAGGATCATCAGAAATGCCTGTTACACTATGAAGCAAAAAAAACAAACAAACAAACAATTAAAACAGACTCCAAGAAGGCTAAAACTATATAGAGTGCATAAAAAAAACAAACAAACAAAAAAAATCTTAATTATGAGGGAAAAAAAAAAAAAAAACCTGCATTAACTTGGAAGTTCAGTAATTATTTTTGATAAACTGAAAAATGAAACAAGACGTAAACTGCAAAACAGCGCCTAACTGTTGCGTTTTAAACACTCTTCAGTTACATGTTTTCTGCTTCAACTTTAAAGCTTATAAAATAATATAAACCAAAAATGCCCATTTTAAAGACATTGTAGCTCATACCTTGTCATAGATTTAAGAAAAGAAAAAAAAAAGAAAAAAATCTTGCCTTTGGCTTTCACAGAAAATGTCACATTCTACATAGTTTACACAATTGTGCCATTAATTGTGCAAAAGAGGAGAAAAAAAAATAATACATTTTTGGCTGTTTTGGGATTATTCTGTTTTTTTTGTTTTCATTTAGAATGGTAAAATGATCTTGTTGACAATCTTTAAAAGAAAAACTGAATTTGTATGTGCACATTTATGTTGTCTCATCTTCTCCAATAGCGAGACCCGTCTTCATCCTCGTCCTCATCATCATCTTCATGAAGGAATGGGTCAGATGTATCATTCTCCTTAAAAAAACAGTTCAATATGTAAAGATTAGCCATTTACAGTATGCAGATTTATGTAGCACACTTAACAAAACACCAACCCATCTTAACTTTTAAGGGACACTCCAGGCACCCAGACCACTTCTGCCCATTGGAGTGGTCTGGGTGCCAACTCCCACCACCCTTAACCCTGCAAGTGTAATTTTTATAAACTGCAATAATAACCTTGCAGGGTTAAGTCCTCCTCTAGTGGCTGTATCAGACAGCCAATAGAGGGACTTTGGGCTTCTTAGAACACTAAAAAGTGTTTTAAATGACGCTGGACGTCCTCATACTATGCATTAGGACCTCCAGCGTCGCCGGAATACCCATAGGAAAGCATTGAATAATGCTTTCCTATGGGGAGGTCTAACTGCCATTGCCGTGCATGCGCATTAGGTCTCCCCTGCCAGGAGGAGCGTGGGCGGAGACTGACCTAGCGCCAAGAGACAAACGCTGGATTCAGTTAAGTCACTGAAAGGGTTTTAACCCTTTCAACGTCAGATGAGGAGCAGGGGCACTGCAGAATTCTGTAGTGCCAGGAAATTTGTTTTCCTGGCACTGGAGATTCCCTTTAAGGGTGCAAGCAGTAAGAGTCTTGCAAAAATGATTGTGTTTTCCATGAAAAGCAGAAAGGTAATAAGAAGCCAAAATGTGAGCCATGGTTCCACTACACTTGGAATTCTAGATAATTTAGAATGGAATTTAATATTTTAAAGAAATATTCTAAGATTCATAGCAACTTTAGTCCACTGTAATGGTCATTGTACCAAGAGTGCCCATGCGCAGTATTACAGTAAATTAAGAAACTATTTTAGCATGGCTTGACAGCTAACATGGCCTGCACTACATACGATTTTCTCCAGCAGGAGAAAACAGATGTCACTTTAGAGCAAAGCAGGATGGACAAGGGATTTGAATCACTGACAGAAGCCAATGGCTTGCACTCAGTCGATGACTGTGGTCTTATATTGCACCAAAGCAAGCATGTCAAACTCGTGGCCCTCAATGAATATCTTTGTGGCCCGGCGAGCCACGAGTTTGACACATGCTTACTAAAGCAGAGTAGGCACCTGCTCTCCTTAACCCCTTAAGGACACATGACGTGTGACACGTCAGGATTCCCTTTTATTCCAGCAGTTTGGCCCTTAAGGGGTTAAAAGAGAAATTTACCAGGCCGGGGAGTAGAGGTCCATGGCGGGAGCGAGGGAGCTCAGTTTTCCTGCTCCTCACTGCTCCCTCGCACGCGCCCTTTGTAGTGATGCCGGGTGCCGGAATATGACGTCATTCCGGCACCACTAAACTGCGTGCAAGAGAGAGCATTGAGGAGCAGGAAGACTGAGCTCCTCAGAGAAGATCCCCACTGGACCCCAGGGAAAGGACCCACACCAGCTCCCAAAGGTAGGGAGCAATAAATCAAATGATGTTCGCGTGCGCAATAATGTGGATGTGTGTCTGGCTCAGCGAGAGAGTGCGCGTGGCTCAGAGCGATGGCCGCGGCTGGACAATGGAGGACCTGTGCTCCACCTTTACAGGGTTTCAAGGAGTAGTGGGAAAATCTGCTTTGGCACAGGCTGGCTGGCAGTGACAATGTAAGTGGAGTCTGCTTGTTGGCTAATATTGTATTATTTTTTTTTTTAATTTAAAACCGGGGTTTAGTTTTAGTTTCTACTTGGATTTTTTTTTATACTGCACTTTTTAAAACAAACCTATGTTTCTATGAAAATGTAAGGTTTTTCCTTTTTTGGCCCACATAAACTTAAACCTTGTATGTTTTGAGTTTGACATGCTTGCTCTAAAGTGACATCTGGCCTGACCTCCAGTATTATGCGCTTTGTTTAGTGAATAACCTTGCATGTCTCACCACAGAATGGTGGGGTGATATTTGACATGCAGGCCAGACAACTTGCCCACCTATCTCAACCTCAAAGAAATCCAAGTGGAAAAGCGGTTACTCATCAAACTTAGTATCTCAATTAAAACAAGACATATATACCATGTGTATATACATAAAATGATTTACATCAACTAACATGAATAACTATTTAACAGCACAACACTGGAATATTCTAAAGTACAAAAGAGCAACAAGCGTCTAGCATTAAATTTAGGAGCACCCACTTACCTCTTCCTTTGATTCTACCTCTTCAATCTCTGTGGTTACCGAGGGTGTCTTAGGTTTATGCCAGGATACCTGAAGCTTTCTGCCCTTAAATTTTGACCCTTGGTTAGCAGCCTAATTTAACGAAAGTACACATTAAAACATTGCTTTAAATATTATATTTATAGAATATAATACACGAACACGTATACATAATGCTAAACACATTATCTGCTTGAATTTCATGACAAATACAATGTGAGTGTGAATGTACTATGTATGTTACTCAAAAAAAAAAAAAAAAGGATCCCTTTTATTAAGTGTTCTTGCATAGCAAGACCACTTAATGTTATCACATATATATTATTATTCTTATTATAGCCAAATTTGCCACCCTAACTCCTCCCACAGTTTTTACACTACATAGACAAAAATATACCAAAACGTGCAGATTGTTCCCGATCGGATTGCTATTACTTTGTGGAACGTTTCGGCAAATGGTTCTCGGAATATCGTCGTTCTTGTGGCGAAATTTGTCCCATAGGAATGAATGGCAAAGCTAGAGTGGGAGCTGGCAAAAGCTGAAAAATCAGGACATGATTTCTAAACTGCCACCACTCCCTCATTTTCAGGCCCATCTACACAAACAAAACGTTCAGCTATCCCTGCTGCCACAAAAAACGTCCACGGCTAAGCCATAGTCCTGATAGTTTTCACAATATGACCATTTGTTTGCAACTCACGCCGTCTATTGACATTCATTGAAACTCCACTCTGCAAAGCTCACATTTGAAGGGCAATTTCTAAACTGAGACTGTGACTTCATTGTTAATATTGCAGAGACATACAATGCATCAAAATGTAGGTCTGGGTCTTGTGATTCTCACAATATAAAGCTCTTCGCTGTAGGATTTATAGTTTTTAAAATACGACCATTTGAAGATGGCAACTGCCAAAATACTCTGACCTGTGCCAGGCTGCAGCAGCAAGTGATGTCATAGACAGGGCCTTTTGCACCTGCTAATAGTTTGTATAACTGTATGTTTTAATGTAACTGTGAAGCACTTTGGGCAACAACGTTGCAATTAAATGTGCTATATAAATGATAACAGTTACTCGCCCACTCCAGTTGTAGACTACTGGTGGAGGCAAGAACACTTCACACAATTTCCCCAGAAATTGTAGCTTTTCTAGTTTAAATTGGAACGAAATTAAAACTAAATAACATAAGAGGTACAGGCATCTAGTAATCATGATCATTACAATTACATCTAATGTGGCCTTTTATAGCATTAGCCATCGCAGGACTAATGATTCTGTCAAATTGATAATATCCGATTTCTGTAGGTTTTCTTTCCCCTTTCTTTAAAAATGAGGTCTGATAAATAAGCATACATTACAGCGGTAAATCAAGATTGTTTTGTTATGGGTTTATAGAAATAGGAGTTGACAATTATCCTAAACAGGGCTCAATATTCAAAGTCCTATGCTACTAGCCAAGCCTAAATTTTGCTGGGAATAGAAAGTGAGCTAAGCTACACTGCCCCTAATGACCAATTTGAGTGCAAACAAGGATTTGCAGGATGCCAATTGTCTTGGGACCTATTACTATAGAAGTCAGGGAAAAAAAAAAACCTTCAGAAATAACTTTTTAGCTCTATATTTGCAAAACATTCGACTGCCACGCTAAAGCAGACTATGAACTAACGTGCTGCCATTTTAACCAACTCTCAATTTTGTTTAAATTAAACTCTAAGTGATTGTACAACTATTTCCTTGTCGGGACACTTTCCTACAGCAAGAAGAATGGAATTTTGTCTGGCAATGAAATTCACATATAAAATCTGTATAAATCAGGAACAGCCATGTTCCATACTGTAAACCCACATAGATGACACTTAACATGCAAGACTCTAGCAAGTTCAATGTCATCTACGAAGGTTTATAGTTATCTATACTATAGCAGCAAGAGCCAAGACCATATACCTGTTTTGCATAGAAAAATTCATTTCCCCCTCCTGTGCTTTTTTCAATTATTCAAAATCTCATGGAGAAGAGGGATAATGTGGGAGACAGAGCAAGCGAGGGAGACAGAGCGAGCATTTTATGGTCTTTCTAAAGATACCATTATTTTCATATCATATAATTTACTTAAAAAAATTATAAAATATGATGAAAAATTTTAAACACTTTTCCTAGCTTTGACCCCCAAAATCAGTTACGCATCTACAACTGCCAAAACACACCCGTGCTAAATAGTTTCTAAATTTTGTTTAGAAATACCCAACGTTGACATGTTCTTAGCTTTTTTTTTTTGTAAGTCATAGGGCTATAAGTACAAGTAGGACATTGCCGTTTCAAAATAGATGTTTAAAATGTATCAATAGTGACATTGTAACAGTCATAAACCTCTAAATCACACCTCACATGTACATATATTTTTTTAAAGTAGACAACCCAGGGTATTCAATATGTCCAGTCTTTTCTATTACCCACTTAGTCACAAACACTGGCCAAAGTTAGAATTTATATTTGTGTGTTAAAAATGCAAAAAACAATTATGAACGCCAACTTTTGCCAGTGTTTGTGCCTAAGTGGCTACTAAAAAAGACTGAACATACCTCATTTTCAATACCTTGGCTTGTCTTCTTTTGCAAATGGTATGCCATCATGGGAGTAATTCTCCTACCTGGGCTACCATACGGTCTCAAAGGCAACATAACCAATCTGGCAAATTTCACTGTGAAAAAATGGAAATTCAAGTCTTATATTTGACCCTTTAACTTTCAATAACCCTATAAAACCTATACATTTCAACTCTGGAGACTTCGCTGAACACAAATATTAGAGTTTCAAAACAGTAAAACACATCAACAATATCAGTGAAAGTGCGGTTTGTGTGTGAAAAATGCAAAAAACTTCACTTTCACTGAATATCATCGCTGTGATATGTTTTACAGTTTTGAAACACTAATATTAGTGTTCAGCAATGTCTTCCGAGTAAAAAAAGTACCCCCCCATGTACAGGTTTTAGGGTGTCATGTAAAGTTACAGGGTTAAATACAGTGCTAGTAAATTAAAGTCTCTGGATTTTTGGTCTGATTTGCACGTAGAATTTAAATATCTCTCTCTCTATGTATCGAGAGATATACATATATATATATATACATAGAGAGAGAGAGAGAGAGAGAGAGAGAGATTTTTTAAGTTAACAGAAGCAGGGAGACTGTCAGTTTAGGTAGACAGCACTATGGAGGCCTATTGTGACCATGTGACCGCTCTTTCAGGCAGGGGCCTAATATGCCAAGTGGGGACGGTCATACAAACCCCCCAGACCGGGAGCAACACCGATCGCCGGCGGGGGAATGGCAGCGATCGGGTAAGTAATATATTTGCTTAGCAAGTAATAAGTAATATGTTTTTGTCGGATTACCTTATACATCCGCGGTCCTTAAGGAGTTAATTTACTAAGAAATTAGATGGGTACCTATATTTATAGCAAATAACATATGTAGAAATTGTGACAAGGTATTCTCCCCCCCCCCCATCCCCACAAAACACTTACATTTTCAGCTTCCTGCCTAGTCTTAAATGTTAAAATTACACTTGGTGGGAATTCTTCTTCATTCAAGTCTTCAACTTCACCAAATTTCTGCAACAGAAAGAGGGAAAATGTATTACATACCGGCAGTAGAGTAGATATAGTTTACTGAAACAAGGTATGCATACATTAATCTTCCAAGGATATGGGATTACATTGGCACATTAATTATCATTAAATTCCAGATTAGCAGTGTTGATCAGTATGCAGGATTGTTGATCAAAGGACAGTACGACACACTGAGTTATAAAGCAAAGAACTAAATATCAAAGACATTGAGGTAAATTTGAGATAAAATAACAGGTAAGTTATATATTTGCTCTATACTACGCAAATCAAGTGAACTCAAAATGAAAGGACACTTAAATGGGCTTCTTTCTCTATAATATGGGATGAACACACACTCTAACCCAGAACCTCAGGATGAAACCATATGGGCTGCAGGATGTGCATATATCCAATATTCAACACAAATAGCTGAAGTCTACCCCTCCAAATTGTGTGATTTGGCTTTCACTTCACTTCAGGTTTTAGTGAATATATCACAACATACCCAATCTGTCTGTGAAGTCAGTGGGGCACGAACATAACTATTATATGCCTTACCAGAAATCTGAAAAAATGTTTCACAAAAATGCCTAGTTAAAATACTGCAAGAAGGGATACAAGTTTGTGCTGGGAAAGGCTTACTACTTAGAGCGTCACAGTATATTTAATTCAACCTTTGCTTGAATCAGCCATGAATAGTTATATTAGGAAGGTCTTAACACCTAGGTCGGGACACATATCAGTGGGTCCCACAAGTGGCTGGAAGTCGTTGCATCCCATTGATCTCTATCTTATGCAACCGCCCACAATAAAATGTAGCAGCACTGCCTAAACAAAAAAGGTTTTGCCAAATTTCACTGGTAATTACACTTGAAGAATGGGAGGTAAACCACATGTTTTCAGTCTTTTAAAACTACTTTACAATGTTGAATTTAATGCTTGAGTGCTCCCAAATAAAGCAACAACACTTAATTGCTTCATAATTCAATAAAATAATAAAAGAGGTATCTATGCTGATGACCTAATAAAGCATTGTACTTACAGCAAAATGTTGGAGCAGCTCCTCTTTCTCTTTTTCATAAAAGCCAATCACGGATATTGTTTTTGGCCGATGATCAACCACCATATTATTTAATTGTCCTCTCCCCCGTGCACCACGTCCTCTTCCTCTACCCCTGCTTTGAGTTGTTAGTGTCTTCCCTCCTCGGCCAGCAGGAAGGATCCCTAACCGGGCAGCCTTTAAAAAGAAAACAAGTGTTTATTACTGTTTGCTGCAATCATTTATAATAAAAAAAAAAAAAAGAGTCTGTGTCAGACTTTTCTTTGCATTATTAAAGAGCACTTTAAACACTACCTTTATTATAATATTTATGCGTTCAGCAAGTGCCTACTGTAATTGACATGACAACTACCATTTCACTATGGAATGTTGTGAGATGAGCAGTACAGAAAAAAAACCTTAAAGTGAGAAGTCTTACTTCAACTTGTAATTGACTGAGCTTTTTCCTCAATTCTGTTGTATCTTCTCCAGAGGTCAGTCTCTTGTGGAAGTCCATCTCTGCATCTAAAAGCTCCTTCTGTGCCTTTGACCATAAAGAAAAGATTAGTTAACTTAGTGTGGTAAGAAAGTGTGTAAGGGAGCGAAAAATGTAAACTGCTTTGGCATTATTTTTCTCTTGAACATACGAGTTATCATGTTGTATTCCTGGATCCACATGTTTTCCCATTAGGGTTTTTCATAATCAGTTGATTTGAGATTGGTTTGAGACAGACACACTGATTCTTGCTTTAAAGTCCTACTTTAAAGTCCTGCTTTAAAGTCCTACCCAGAAAGACTTTATAACAGATAGAGTACAAGGGGCTAGAACAATACACTTTGTACTTTGTACTTAAAATATGCAACTATGACCCTCTCATAAAAAGCAAGAAATACAATACAATGTGGCGATAGGGGCTCACCTCATCCATTTACCGTACTATACAAATCTGACGGATGACTTTACAACATCATTTGCAAATAGACTAGCACAAATATAAAAAATGCAGAGTATGGGGGGCGTGTCCGAGCAGCGCATGTGAGCGGACGTGCGGGACGAGAGCTCTCCCGAACAGCGGCCTTCACAGCCTGATTTAGCCACTAACGCAACCCAAAAACGAGCTGACCAACGAGGGGACACACCACATACCGACATGGCGTCGAGATCTACGAAGAAACTTAAACAACAAAAGCTAAACTCGCACTTTGGAGTGCAACATGCGCTGGAACACGGCGACCAAGATGGCGCCGACAGGCCTACCTCGCCGGCTCAAGATTCCGACATAGGGGACTATACAGCAGACCACGCTGAACTCTCCAACACAGCAACAGATCTCTCAGTGAGAACCATAATGCAGGAACTAAAAGCCTCACTTAAAGCAGACATCCAGCAAATGACTGCAGAAATAAAGGCTGACATCAACAGCATTGGCGAAAGAACAGCAAAGCTGGAAGAACGCACTGATGAACTCATTGACGCCCACAACTCCATGGCTGAGGCCTACACATCGCTCAAGACAAAACTTCAATTACTAGAAGAGAGAGTTGCGGATCATGAGGATAGGAGCAGAAGAAACAATGTCCGCATTAGAGGTATCCCTGAATCAATCCAGAACTCTGATCTCACTAGGTATGTGCAAGACTTATTTAAAGCATTGATACCCTCCTTAAACAACCTAGACTTGATGCTGGATAGAACGCATAGACTCCCTAAACCTAAACACCTGCCCCCGGATACCACCAGAGACGTGATCACGAGAATCCATTTTTACACAGTGAAAGATAAGATCATGCAAGCTTCCAGGAGCTTGTCACAATGGCCGGAATCCTACCAACACATCAAAATATTCACGGACTTATCTGCCGCTACTATGCTTAAACGACGCGCTTTCGCGCCCATAACCACAGCACTACGGAGCGCCAACATCCCTTATAAATGGGGATTCCCCACCAAATTACTAGTGAGGAAGAACGGAGCAGTAAGAGCTATCACCGACCCGAAAGACGGCAAACGCCTCCTACAAGACTGGCAAATATCGCTCCCCCCCACAGATGCGGACCATCCGAACGCCACTACCACCTCTGCACTACACTCCTTGGCCAAGGAATGGTCGCAAGCCCGCAAGACCCACAGACAACCCACGAACTCTAGTACCCCGACTACCTGATCCTGTTAAGGTCACGAAGACGGGTCTTAACGGAGAAGGCCGTACCTTCCTGACTACTACTACTGTAACGTATAGTCCTATAGTGCATTCATACTTAAGATTTTGATAGATCTATGACCGCTTTATATGTACACCTCTTAATCTTCCCCCCCTCCCTAATGGCTAATTTAATGTTTGAAATGTTATGCTGTTACGGGCGAGATGTAACCCGCTCTTAGTTAAACGTGCTTAATTAACTGATTGTTAGACTGTATAACTTTTATGCACATGTTTCAAGTGAATCACCCCCACGGCCTACTAATGGCCAGATTTATCCGTTGCCATGAGCAGCCACATGTCACCTCCAGTGACATACGGAATATTGTAAATAGTTTTCCCCCAGTTCTCCCTACCCCCAAAACAAAGGGCACATTGAATAGGAACAATGGGTTATCCGTGTACAATAAGACACGACTAGTGGGCGTCCACAAGTCCGGTACAATACTATCATGGTGGGAACCGAGAAAAGGGGAATGTTGGGCAATACACCTACACCCCAGTAATAGCACACTCCCTACCTGCCCACATGTCGATTAAAATAATGTCTTTAAATACCAAGGGGCTTAACTCTCCGAATAAAAGGAGACTAGCCATACAGGAAGCCAAAAAGTGTAAAGCCCTCATAGCATATTACCAAGAAACGCACTTCACCTGGAAAGGTAGACCAAAATTTAATTCCAAAGACTTCCCTCATGACTTCCACACTTGTTACAAAACTAAGAAAAGAGGTGTTTCGACTCTGATCAGTAAAGATGCCGCCTTCACATTAATACGCAAAATCAGTGATAAAAAGGGCAGATACCTAATTCTTCAATGTCTCATCAATAATAACCCCTATACCCTGATTAATGTGTACAGCCCCAACACTAATCAACACGACTTCCTACTTATGATTTTAGCGCTTGCAGATTTGTACAAATATGGGGAGGTAATCCTGGGTGGGGACACTAATTTCTTAATCGATAGTAACATGGACTCATCCTCTACAGCTGATATCTCAGTGACCTCTCTCAACCAAAGAGTGGCACTAACATCTAAGATATGTAACACCCTTTCCTCTCACCAACTGGTTGACCCCTGGCGCATTCAACATCCCGCAGAGGTCGACTTCACCTGCCACACTGCGGCACATAACAGCTACTCCCGAATCGATAGATTTCTGGTCCCAGCCACTTACATGCCTAACATAGAGGAAACTACCATTGGGTTGATTTCATGGTCGGACCACGCGCCCACCACATTGAGCCTAAAAACACCCTTCCCTAGCAAGGGCACAGGTTCCTGGAGACTCAACGAGTCGCTCCTGACAGACCCGGCCGTTATCGCACAAATAAAGACAGACCTCACCAATTACTTTAACGAGAACACAAATGAAGAGACCTCCGTAGACCAAATTTGGTTGGCACACAAAGCATGTATCAGGGGTAGCTTCATAAAACAGGCAAGCCGAGCCAAAAAACTAAGGACCGCAGAATACAATGCCCTTATAACCGAAATCACCCAGTTAACACATTCCAATAAACGCAACCCCAACCCTAAGACACACACATATCTCCTACAACTGCAATCCACACTCAGAAATATTGAAATGGCCAAAACGACCTATGCTCTACGCAAAGTTAAGCACAACTTTTTTGCTAATGGGAATAGAGCAGGTGCAAAACTGGCAGCGCAGCTTAAACGAAGAATGACAGCCTCCAGAATAGCTTATCTGGAAGACAAGAAAGGGGAACGCATCATCGACCCACAGGGAATAGTATCCAAATTTGCAAGCTACTACGAAGGCCTTTATAATTTAAAAGCAGACCCTACTGTTACTATACCGAACCCACGAAACATTCACGACTTCTTAGACGACTTAGATCTACCCGGACTGACGGACGAAGACAGAGAAAGATTACAAGGCCCATTTACACTAGACGAACTGACTGATACCATAGCTCACCTGCCCACCCATAAATCCCCAGGCCCAGATGGTCTTCCCAACGCATACTATCAAACCTTTACCTCTCTCCTTTCTCCACACCTCTTAAAGGTCCTGAATGAGAGTTCCCAAAAAGGTGCCTTACCAAACGAGATGCTGCTAGCCCATATCTCTACCCTCCCGAAACCAGGAAAACCCCCGACACAATGCAAAAATTTTAGGCCGATCTCCCTTCTGAACTGTGATGCCAAACTCTATGCGAAACTACTTAGCAACCGACTAGCACCAATACTACTCAAACTGATCCATAACGACCAGTCAGGCTTTGTAAAAGGACGTCAAGGCTCAGACAACACTAGGAAGATCCTTAATGTAATAGACACCATACAAAGACAAGGGTCGGAGGGCCTGTTCTTGGCGCTGGACGCTGAGAAGGCCTTCGACCGCCTCAATTGGTCGTACATGACCGAAGTCCTGAAAAAGTTTAATTTCCCGGAGAGCGTCATAACAAGCATTATGGCCTTATACAGTAACCCAGCAGCCAGAGTGTCCCACAATGGCTTCTTATCCCAACCATTTAGGATCACGAACGGCACCCGACAAGGGTGTCCACTATCCCCCCTGCTCTATATTCTATCGCTAGAACCCTTAGCACACAAAATACGGACACACCCTGACATTCATGGAATTACCATACAAGACCGTACATACAGCCTGGCGCTTTTCGCCGACGATATTTTCATAACCCTATCTAAACCACAGCAATCTCTACCCCCCCTGATGGCTCTATTAAAAAGAATCGGGGACATCTCGCATTACCGCTTGAACCAAGATAAAACGCAAGCATTACCAGTGGGAATGCCGAAATTAACGATAGACTCACTTCAGGACCGCTATCACTTTGACTGGAGAATGACATACATTACATACCTGGGGATGAAAATAGCATCCACTTTACCTAAAACAATAACACTTAACTACAGTACCCTAACCCTAGTGTGTAAAAACGAATTGAATAAATGGAAACACGTCATGCTTTCATGGCTAGGCAGAATCAATGCGTATAAAATGATGATCCTTCCTCGTATCCTTTATTTTTTTAGAATGTTACCCCTACAGCTCCCCGCCCAATATTGTAAAGAGCTACAGAAAATGTGTAACACATTCGTCTGGGCAGGTAAAAAACCTAGGGTACCGATACGACTTCTCCAACTTGCACCCAAATTAGGTGGAGTGGGCCTACCGAACATTGGACAATATTATAAAGCTGCAGCACTGACTGGTGGCGTCCTTCTCCATGCCCAGCCCAACCTCTTACAATGGACAGACATGGAGAGGGCGCAGTGGCCAAACCTACCCATCATCGAGTATATGTGGACGCCCCGATGTCTTAGGACTCGGAGACCCACGATCTTCCCGACTACCTCCCACACCATAAACATATGGGACAAATTTCTCTCAAGCCTAGGTTACCACGGAAAATTTCACCCAAAAGCACCCATTTCGGTTGTCAAATCGGTGTCACAAGACATCCCACTCCACCTCTGGACCAATGCAGGGATCACCCACATATCTCAGCTCATGAGAAATAGGGAAATTATCCCCTTCCCAGAACTGCAAACCCAATGGCAGCTACCAAGCCGAGCCACCTTTTCCTACCTACAATTGAAGAGTATCATATTAGCATTCATGCCACAGAGCCGCACTACCCCTAACTCCAACTGGGTTACCCCCACTCTACTCTTAGATAGATGTTGGTCTGCACCAACGAAACCAAAGACCCTGGCACTATGCTATAAAGCATGGCAAGAGATTGCGCCTCCACCACCCATATCACACAGAAACCAATGGGAGACAGATTGCAATGAAACCCTAACGCAGTGCGACTGGCTGAAAGCCCTGAATGGTCTCTCTAAGCAGACCCGTTGCTACTCTCACATAGAAGCACATAGGAAACTTTTGTACCGATGGTACATGACCCCCACAACGTCTCCATCGCATATTCCCCAACACCCCACCTACTTGCTGGAGGTGTAGCAATGCCCTGGGTACATTAAAGCATATTTGGTGGTCCTGCGAAGCTATCCAACCCCTATGGAAACATGCCCGTACCATACTGGACGAATTTAATATCCCCAACTTTCCCCTAACCCCCACGGTGGGACTACTCCTACTCCTACCCCCGCAGTTGACCCCGAGTGAGAAACAAATCACTGTACTAACCCTGTTGGCAGCAAGGAACCTCTTAGCACAATGTTGGAAATCCCAGCAATGCCCATCCATGCCTCAACTACGAGACAAGTTGGATCAATTTTACTATTATGAAAGATTATCACTCACCACAGTAGAACAAAAACAAAGATTCATCGACACATGGCATGTGTGGGAGACTACATACCGCAACAATCATATATACCAACCACCCACACACTCATCACTCCCCACTCACCCTTAATCAAATACCGCTCCAACTACAATACTACTTCAGACTCAACAACCCAACGGCCCTCCTTACCACCAGTCTGTAACTAAACCCATCAATATTACTGGCTCCCCTCGTCAGTGATGCCCTATTCTCCCAAGTTTTCCAAGTTCTACCTCCTTGTTAAGGACTATCCTTACCCCCGCTACATAAACCTGTATACAAAACATTAACTGACAGGCATCTGGTTACACCACTTTACGAATGTAATGGTACATGGACAGTCCCACCTCCAACTGTGGAAAAAAAAGGTATATTACAATGAGCTCCTGTTGAATAAGCGTCAGTTGTGTTGATGAAGAAGTGATATACTTATAAGTTGCAAATAACGACAATGATGTTAACTCCCACACTGACAATGTACCTTAATGATGATGATATTTGCATACTATGTAACCATCGCTAACCCCTCCCTACTCTTTTTTCTGTACCCCTGATATTTTAAAATGCAATAAAAACTAAATTTGAAAAAAAAAAAAAAAAATGCAGAGTATGAATATTGCAAATACCTCAGTTTTTGATTTTACTTTCGATGGAGCAGACAGCGTCTTCAGTTCATCTTTAGCCTGAGAAATCTTCTCATCCAGTTCTTTCAATGTTTTCATAATCTCGTTCCTCTCCTCTGCTTTCATGGTTTTATTTTTTTCCAGTCTCGATATCAACATCTAGAAAAATGGATACAGATTACAATGTCATCCATAGACACCAAAGGTTAGGGATAGTATTGCGTCAAAACACGCAGGTATTTGTGCAAATAAATACAATAGATGTGTGCTTGGTTCTATGACGTAGTAAAAATATGTTTAAGCTAGTGACAAAATATTTTTTTTTATGGAATAACTAAAATTTTGTTTACTCAATAAGCTGCATTCTGACCTAATATGGGATCATTTTTGGTTGGAGGCAACTGACTTCATTCTTCCATGTCTATTGAAGGCAAAGAAAAAGGTGTTCATTCAAAGAGAATTGGCACGTGTTAGGAAATGAATGGGAACTCAAAGGGCGGGCGGGCATTTTTAATCACAGGTGATCCAGCACCTGCTCCTACTGTGAGATCATCCTTTTGGATGGTGTCTGGTCCAATCCAACTGTTCTCGTAGAGGCATTGGGAATCTACTATTCATGTACGGCAGCTGCTGTTCTCAGCCAATTAAATGCTACTTAGAGGAGCATTGGATTTAGTGTCTCTTTATAAGATTTGCTCACAGACTTTATCGACATTATGCTATGTGTGATGCTAAACCTGAAGACGGTCAATAATTGAAAGTCTTCAATGAGGAAGCACCTTTAGAGGCGGTCAATCTGAAATGGCAATGTTTTCCACCAGCATGGTGCAGAGACAGGGTTATTAAGATGAAGCTGCTTTGTTGCAGAGAGTGGCCCAGAAGTAAAAATAGCTGAGATGGAGATTTTTTTCTAATTCAACTATATAGAACTAGACTGTACAAATCCTAGTCCATTGAATAACCCAGCCTGCCTGCATAAAGCATAAGGTTTAGTTCACGAACAGAAATAGTGTCTCACAATTTAACGCTCAGAAAATAGTTCAATTTAATTAATGTGCATTGTTAAAAAACAAAACAAACAAAAAGCCATACCTTTTGATATTCAATACGTTTCTCTAACATCTCTTGCTTTTTTTTCCTCATGTCCTGCTGCAGCTTTAGAGCTTCCTGTACATCGATAAAGGAAAAATAAATAAATAAAATAAATAAGTTTTTGGGAATTAAAAACAAAACAAAAAAAAACAACAGTATCAACTATCCATGCAACATTCTAAAAATGTTTTCCCACAATGATGACCATTACTAATAATTTATAAATCTTCAAACCGAGAGGCAGCAGTCCATTTAAAAAACAAAACAAAAAAAAACCTAATCTATTGACACTTGGTTGCAGACGATGGATAGCCAGATATGTACAAACAGTGTTATTCTCGACTACAATTTTACACTTTCTCTTGCAGAGCACCAAGGAGGCAGCCAGAGTATTTGCCTTGTGTCTGCATCAGTACATGTGCAGAAACGTTAGGATACACAGTACACAGAAGGGTGCTGGGTAGCTCTGCATGTGATCTCTATTCAAAGACAACCCCCTTTAACCCCTTAAGGACACATGACATGTGTGACATGGCATGATTCCATTTTATTCCAGAAGTTTGGTCCTTAAGGGGTTAAAAAGTAGCTGTAATGGCTCCCACTACATAAAAAGATAACATACCTATTAAATGCATATATTTTATTTCAATCCAAAGAATCCCATACCTTTATTAAATTATTACTCTAAGCACCAAAACAACTACAGAGCTCTGTAGTTGTTATGGTTTCATGACTCCTTTGGCACGTTCTGATGTAAAATGTCAAACTGTTTAACAGTTTAATAAAGATCTGGTTCTATCAGACGCCCATGCGGCTTTCAGTATAAGCTGGTATGTTAAAGTTCATACAAATTATCACACAAACTCATACCCAGATGGATGGGACATTATACATTGCAGGAGAGCTGTCAGAGATTCCAAAGAATAATTCACCCAAATTAAAGAAAACAATTACCTAAACACCTATCATGATGCAATGCTACACAGTGCTATCTAATGAAACAGAGTTGTCAAATAACCATACCTGCTTCTTTTTAAGAGCTTCTTGAGCATCCACTGGTTTTGAACCAGTTGAGGGTTTTGTGGCAGACTTTAAATTTGGAGAGCTGTAAACCATTTTTGAATGACCAGTGGAAGGTGCCAATGTCTGCAAGAGATACATTTTGTTATTTTAATTTACACAAATTATTTACAGTGGTGAAAAGCAAATACGATTAAGACTGGTACAATTAAACAATCCTTTTCTTACAAAATTAAATAAAACAAAAAAATCGGCAAAAACAAAAACAAGAGGTTAAAACCGCACGGAAAGGGGCGGGGCCTGTCATGGTGAGAGGTCGCATTTCACAAGAGCTCCTACCAAAACCCTGCCTAAAGCTCATTAACCAGCTCTTGCAGTCCTCCAACTGGGGCCAACATACTCTTGTACCCACTAATCGGCTGACCGGCCTGGGCACACTTCCCGCGGTCACTTGCTGCTGTATGGTCAAATCCTGTAACCGCCATTAGTGGGGCCTGGCGAGCACTCGGGAAGAGAGAAGCAGACGATCCATCGGCCCAGCGCAGACCAGACTCCACCATGCTGATGCCCCCTTTTGTAAATCTTTCTTTTATTATGGCACATGCGTTATGGGGTACAGAATAGAAAGAGGAGGCATTGTGGGGTAACACAGATTAATAATAACAATAAGGCATGCAGTGCACTCCAAAGAAAGATTGCCATATTTTTTGTTTTAAAACGTCAGGTGAATAATAGTAAGATACAAGCTTAATAACTGTATTGAGTTAAAGTAAAATAAAGAGAATAATTGATGCTTAACAGTATCAATGAAGCAGGCAGATTTGGCCAAACAGTTACAATCTATTTGAAAACTACCATGTTTACGGCCTCTTGACAGTATTGGCACTTAGAGTTGGGTATACAAAACTATGTCGAGATTCGGCATAAGCATTTAGGCATTTAAGCCATTCTGCTGTGCCGTGTCACGAAGATTAATGTGTCTGTTAGCACTTGTTTAACCCTTAGTGTACTTTAGGAGTCCAAAGGGCTGTCTAGGGTTCCTAGAATAGGCTAGCATGTAACTGTCGTCCCTCTAACATAGGGGTTTGAAGTCATGAGTTGTATACAGAGGTTTATAAGTGTGCCACTCTAGGTGAGTAAGATAAACCAAAAGATTAGTAACAAGTGGGAGCTAGCCAGTTGCACACATCTAGGCTGGAAGAGAAGTTTATCTCGCGTCAGAGAGGCTAGCGTGGCATGTGGGTTGGGGCACAGTAAAGTGTCGATAGGTATGTTAAGGCGTGTGCTGATGCAGCGGGGCTACGGGAGTGGTCGATTAGACAGTCATGTTTTAAGTGCAATTCTGACCTTAGGGCTTGGATGCGTAAGTGACGTTATGGACAGGCCAACATATTGTGACCATGAACAAAGTGAACCCAGTACAAAATGGTCGTCTTGCTTATTGACAGTTATGCAGGCTAAATCGACTGTAAGTGGTCAGGTCCCAGATATGCATCTCTAGGTCATAATATAAATGATAAGGCATAAAAACACAATATGTTTTCAACATTGTAAGGGTAATAGTTAAATGCAAAGCGTTAAACATAAATATGTCATATATTTAAATGTCTGGCATATCACCACCGTAGGGTATACATGTTCCGTCTTGGGGGGAGTTGAGTCTAGCCTAGCAAGTTCTTAATCGAATGTTCCATGGGGCGCGGGTGTGTGCTCGCTGTCGCCTCCCGAGCTGACCCCAGGGCGCAGGGGTAGTGTCATCATCATCCGATTCCCGTGGTTGGCAGCCGTGAAGCAGTCGCTTGGTCTTCCTGTAGGCCGTTCAGGCGTGAGGAAAGTGGTAGCTGTATGCTCCGGTCAGATAGGAGCCCAAAGGCCCCTGAGGCTCTGCTGATGGTGGCGGAGCTGCGTGTGCCGTGGTGGATCCCGCTCCAGCCCCAGGCCTTTTGGAAGGTCCGCATCTGTGTGCCACAGACTCTGGTATGCAGTGCAGCCGGGTCTTCCCCTTTTATGGGCGCTACGGAGGGCTCCGGTGGTGAAACGCCGCCAGCGGCGCGTGGTCCTCCGGCGTCGTGGGTGATGCTGTGGGGGTATACCCCATTTGGCCTTCGGCCCAGGTGGACAGGGAGCCTGGGTGGCATGTGCTCCAGGTTGGAATCTGCCCGAGCGGTGCCCGCTCGGCCCTTTCTTCTTGGCCTCCCTCGTCTCCCGCACATACCCTGGCAACTGCAGTGCCATGCGTTGCTCCAGTCTCTCCCAAAAGCGCTGGAAAGCCTTGTCTATGTGTCGGAGGGAGCGCTCAGTCGGGTCTTCGCTGGGGTCTGTCCCGAGTCCGAGTCTTCACGAAGGGGGGGGGGGGAGGGGGGGAGGAGAACAGGGCTCTATTCAGGCTTAGGAGGGCACTAGGTCGCGCAGAACGGGGGATTGGCCGCCTCACCCGTCCGGCGATACTGCTAGGCCTCACTCCCGATATCCTCGACGGATGCGCCGTGCACCCGTGGGCTGCAGACCCGGGGTACCTCGGTTGGCTCCTGAGGTGAGTGTGATCAGGCTTCAGTCGTTTCTGCGGTTCCTGGCTGGCTGGAGTGCAATTATTTTGGGTAGAAAAGAAGATTGTGCTCGGAGCTCACACGAGGCACGTCCAGCCGCCATGAAGCTCAGGCGTGTACGCTTATATATTAATTGACATACACTACTTTCCAGGTCTAGTTACCATTCTCTGAATCACATCAACAGCCTAACATAGTACCTAGATGTGTGAAATAATAAAAAATGTGCAGTATTCTCGATTGCCCTACAAATGTTCTACCATGTCTTATGTATGTTGGCAATAACTGTTGGGGCATTGTCCGCTTGTTGTAATGCTATGCACAGTAAAAAATAAAGAATTATACAAAATAAAATTTAAAAACGCCCGGAAAAAGGTAGTGTTTACACTGCAAAAGTGAATGCTACCAAGAGTGCCATTACTTTAAAATCAGCCAGACTATTTACAACCATTTCACTGAATGATTTACATATTTTAAGTACCGTATATACTCGAGTATAAGCCGACCCGAATATAAGCCGAGGCCCCTAATTTTATCCCAAAAAACTGGGAAAACGTATTGACTCGAGTATAAGACTAGGGTGGGAAATGCAGCAGCTACTGGTAAATTTCTAAATAAAATTAGATCCTAAAAAAAATATATTAATTGAATATTTATTTACAGTGTGTGTATAATGAATGCAGTGTGTGCGTATGTGTGTATAATGAATGCAGTGTGTGCGTATGTGTGTATAATGAATGCAGTGTGTGCGTATGTGTGTGCGTATGAATGCAGTGTGTGCGTATGTGTGTGCGTATGAATGCAGTGTGTGCGTATGTGTGTGCGTATGTGTGTGCGTATGAATGCAGTGTGTGCGTATGTGTGTGCGTATGAATGCAGCGTGTGCGTATGTGTGTGCGTATGAATGCAGCGTGTGCGTATGTGTGTGCGTATGAATGCAGCGTGTGCGTATGTGTGTGCGTATGAATGCAGCGTGTGCGTATGTGTGTGCGTATGAATGCAGCGTGTGCGTATGTGTGTGCGTATGAATGCAGCGTGTGCGTATGTGTGTGCGTATGAATGCAGCGTGTGCGTATGTGTGTGCGTATGAGTGCAGCGTGTGCGTATGTGTGTGCGTATGAGTGCAGCGTGTGCGTATGTGTGTGCGTATGAGTGCAGCGTGTGCGTATGTGTGTGCGTATGAGTGCAGCGTGTGCGTATGTGTGTGCGTATGAGTGCAGCGTGTGCGTATGTGTGTGCGTATGAGTGCAGCGTGTGCGTATGTGTGTGCGTATGAGTGCAGCGTGTGCGTATGTGTGTGCGTATGAGTGCAGCGTGTGCGTATGTGTGTGCGTATGAGTGCAGCGTGTGCGTATGTGTGTGCGTATGAGTGCAGCGTGTGCGTATGTGTGTGCGTATGAGTGCAGCGTGTGCGTATGTGTGTGCGTATGAGTGCAGCGTGTGCGTATGTGTGTGCGTATGAGTGCAGCGTGTGCGTATGTGTGTGCGTATGAGTGCAGCGTGTGCGTATGTGTGTGCGTATGAGTGCAGCGTGTGCGTATGTGTGTGCGTATGAGTGCAGCGTGTGCGTATGTGTGTGCGTATGAGTGCAGCGTGTGCGTATGTGTGTGCGTATGAGTGCAGCGTGTGCGTATGTGTGTGCGTATGAGTGCAGCGTGTGCGTATGTGTGTGCGTATGAGTGCAGCGTGTGCGTATGTGTGTGCGTATGAGTGCAGCGTGTGCGTATGTGTGTGCGTATGAGTGCAGCGTGTGCGTATGTGTGTGCGTATGAGTGCAGCGTGTGCGTATGTGTGTGCGTATGAGTGCAGCGTGTGCGTATGTGTGTGCGTATGAGTGCAGCGTGTGCGTATGTGTGTGCGTATGAGTGCAGCGTGTGCGTATGTGTGTGCGTATGAGTGCAGCGTGTGCGTATGTGTGTGCGTATGAGTGCAGCGTGTGCGTATGTGTGTGCGTATGAGTGCAGCGTGTGCGTATGAGTGCAGCGTGTGCGTATGAGTGTGCGTATGAGTGCAGCGTGTGCGTATGAGTGTGCGTATGAGTGCAGCGTGTGCGTATGAGTGTGCGTATGAGTGCAGCGTGTGCGTATGTGTGTGCGTATGAGTGCAGCGTGTGCGTATGAGTGCAGCGTGTGCGTATGAGTGCAGCGTGTGCGTATGAGTGCAGCGTGTGCGTATGAGTGCAGCGTGTGCGTATGAGTGCAGCGTGTGCGTATGAGTGCAGCGTGTGCGTATGAGTGCAGCGTGTGCGTATGAGTGCAGCGTGTGCGTATGAGTGCAGCGTGTGCGTATGAGTGCAGCGTGTGCGTATGAGTGCAGCGTGTGCGTATGAGTGCAGCGTGTGCGTATGAGTGCAGCGTGTGCGTATGAGTGCAGCGTGTGCGTATGAGTGCAGCGTGTGCGTATGAGTGCAGCGTGTGCGTATGAGTGCAGCGTGTGCGTATGAGTGCAGCGTGTGCGTATGAGTGCAGCGTGTGCGTATGAGTGCAGCGTGTGCGTATGAGTGCAGCGTGTGCGTATGAGTGCAGCGTGTGCGTATGAGTGCAGCGTGTGCGTATGAGTGCAGCGTGTGCGTATGAGTGCAGCGTGTGCGTATGAGTGCAGCGTGTGCGTATGAGTGCAGCGTGTGCGTATGAGTGCAGCGTGTGCGTATGAGTGCAGCGTGTGCGTATGAGTGCAGCGTGTGCGTATGAGTGCAGCGTGTGCGTATGAGTGCAGCGTGTGCGTATGAGTGCAGCGTGTGCGTATGAGTGCAGCGTGTGCGTATGAGTGCAGCGTGTGCGTATGAGTGCAGCGTGTGCGTATGAGTGCAGCGTGTGCGTATGAGTGCAGCGTGTGCGTATGAGTGCAGCGTGTGCGTATGAGTGCAGCGTGTGCGTATGAGTGCAGCGTGTGCGTATGAGTGCAGCGTGTGCGTATGAGTGCAGCGTGTGCGTATGAGTGCAGCGTGTGCGTATGAGTGCAGCGTGTGCGTATGAGTGCAGCGTGTGCGTATGAGTGCAGCGTGTGCGTATGAGTGCAGCGTGTGCGTATGAGTGCAGCGTGTGCGTATGAGTGCAGCGTGTGCGTATGAGTGCAGCGTGTGCGTATGAGTGCAGCGTGTGCGTATGAGTGCAGCGTGTGCGTATGAGTGCAGCGTGTGCGTATGAGTGCAGCGTGTGCGTATGAGTGCAGCGTGTGCGTATGAGTGCAGCGTGTGCGTATGAGTGCAGCGTGTGCGTATGAGTGCAGCGTGTGCGTATGAGTGCAGCGTGTGCGTATGAGTGCAGCGTGTGCGTATGAGTGCAGCGTGTGCGTATGAGTGCAGCGTGTGCGTATGAGTGCAGCGTGTGCGTATGAGTGCAGCGTGTGCGTATGAGTGCAGCGTGTGCGTATGAGTGCAGCGTGTGCGTATGAGTGCAGCGTGTGCGTATGAGTGCAGCGTGTGCGTATGAGTGCAGCGTGTGCGTATGAGTGCAGCGTGTGCGTATGAGTGCAGCGTGTGCGTATGAGTGCAGCGTGTGCGTATGAGTGCAGCGTGTGCGTATGAGTGCAGCGTGTGCGTATGAGTGCAGCGTGTGCGTATGAGTGCAGCGTGTGTGTGTATGAGTGCAGCGTGTGTGTGTATGAGTGCAGCGTGTGTGTATGAGTGCAGCGTGTGTGTATGAGTGCAGCGTGTGTGTATGAGTGCAGCGTGTGTGTATGAGTGCAGCGTGTGTGTATGAGTGCCCCTCCCATAGTGGTCCTTATACCCCCCCCTCCCTCCCATAGTGGTCCTTATCCCCCCCCCCCCTCCCTCCCATAGTGGTCCTTATACCCCCCCTCCCTCCCATAGTGGTCCTTATCCCACCCCCTCCCTACCACAGCGGTCTTTATACCCCCCCTCCCTCCCATTATGGTCCTTATACCCCCCCTCCCTCCCATAGTGGTCCTTATACCCCCCCTCCCTCCCATAGTGGTCCTTATACCCCCCCTCCCTCCCATAGTGGTCCTTATACCCCCCTCCCTCCCATAGTGGTCCTTATACCCCCCCTCCCTCCCATAGTGGTCCTTATCCCACCCCCTCCCTCCCATAGTGGTCCTTATACCCCCCCTCCCTCCCATAGTGGTCCTTATCCCCCCCCCCTCCCTCCCATAGTGGTCCTTATCCCCCCCCTCCCTCCCATAGTGGTCCTTATCCCCCCCCTCCCTCCCATAGTGGTCCTTATCCCCCCCCTCCCTCCCATAGTGGTCCTTATCCCCCCCCTCCCTCCCATAGTGGTCCTTATCCCCCCCCCCTCCCTCCCATAGTGGTCCTTATCCCCCCCCCTCCCTCCCATAGTGGTCCTTATCCCCCCCCTCCCTCCCATAGTGGTCCTTATCCCCCCCCCCCTCCCTCCCATAGTGGTCCTTATCCCCCCCCTCCCTCCCATAGTGGTCCTTATCCCCCCCCTCCCTCCCATAGTGGTCCTTATCCCCCCCCTCCCTCCCATAGTGGTCCTTATCCCCCCCCCCCTCCCTCCCATAGTGGTCCTTATCCCCCCCCTCCCTCCCATAGTGGTCCTTATACCCCTTTTTTATTATTATAAATTTTTTTTTTATTCTTATTATTTTTTTATTCTTATTTCTTATTTTATTTATATTTTTTTTTTCGTCCCCCCTCCCTGCTTGATATATGGCAGGGAGGGGGGCTCTCCTTCCCTGGTGGTCCAGTGGCAGTTCAGTGGGGGAGAGGGGTGCTGGCAGAGCTGTAACTTACCTTTCCTGCAGCTCCTGTCAGCTCTCTCCTCCTCCGCGCGGTCTGTGCAGCTCCCTCTGTCAGCTCACAGTGTAAATCTCGCGAGAGCTGCGGCTCTCGCGAGATTTACACTGGGAGCTGACCGAGGTGCTGAACGGACGGCGCAGAGGAGGAGAGAGCTGACAGGAGCTGCAGGAAAGGTAAGTACAGCTCTGCCAGCATCCCTCTCCCCCCGGTCTGTATTATGGCAATGCAAATTGCCATAATACAGACTATGACTCGAGTATAAGCCGAGTTGGGGTTTTTCAGCCCAAAAAATGGGCTGAAAAACTCGGCTTATACTCGAGTATATACGGTAATTCTTCAATCTCTTATCAGTAGCCTTTCACTTTGTGTTAACAGCCAAAATTGTATACTTGATCCTCGGCAATGCCCCCCCCCCCCCCCCCCCGTGTGATAATGGCAGTTTTGCTCATCAGCCTGAACTATATATCACGGTATACACCAAACGCTGCTGTTTAGAACACAAACTTATCCAAGAATTGGGGTCCATGGTTGGATCATTAGGGAATAGATTATGCAATTTATTTTCACATTTTATACTGGTATGACTTCCTAACTAAAAATACATCATTTGTTTTACACTTTGGAGTCTCCCTACTTATTTTTTTTTTTGCTCAATGAAAAAGGAAAATGTAAACTCTAAAATAACATTCTACATAAATGTACTTGTGTATAATGAAAGAGTGTTCCTAAACAACAACAAAAAAACAACACTTTCAAATTATATTGCTATGAACACATGCATAGCAAAAGTTTATAGAAGGAAGGCTTACCAACCAAAAACTCATTCTGGATAGATAGATAATCCCACCAACCATCTCTATTGCAAAGGTTTATGGGTTTAATATTGTATTCTTCAGGACAGGCTCCACATGCAGCCTGGTTCACAATTTAGGGTACTAAGCGGTGTGCAGGAATGATCACAGTTGGCAACTGGGTATACAAATTCTGTGGCTCAGCTCTCTTAGGCAGAGCTCAGTCTAACTTGTGGCTGCAGTATGCACAAAATTGCTAGAGAGAGGATGGATAGATTTCTACAAATTGCTGCATTTATAAGTCACTCTCAGAGCCTGGAACTGGCTTATGTTACTCTACGTACCATAAACTTTAACAATCGTGCAAAGTTGTTATGGTGCTTGGACTCATTCAATCTTTGTAGAAAAAAAAAAAAAGCACACATTGTGAACATCCCACACTCAGTGCAGATTGCAGGGTCTGTATTACATAGTAAGGCATGGTTAAAGGACCACTCTAGTGCCAGGAAAGCATACTCGTTTTCCTGGCACTAGAGTGCCCTGAGGGTGCCCCCACATTAAGCTGAAGTGGTCTGGGTGCCTAGAGTGGTCCTTTAACTTCACCATAATCATCATTCAGCTAATATGTAATGGTGATTTAATAAAGTGGGTTATGTAGCACGATGCTGTAAAAAACAACTGAATGTGTGCATGCCAATCCCTCCACTTTTACAATATAACTTTTGTAGAAGCAGCAGAAATATCGTACCTGAGATTCCTCCCCTGAGCTGGTTTGGTTTGTTGCCAGATATGTTGTGTCAGGCTGGTTGTTTGCTGTTGATCCAAGACGATTTTTAATAGGTAATTTGTTCAGGGAATAGGAACCCTGGTTGGGAGGTTTGGACATCACCTGTACATTTAAAGAATAAAGTTACATTTATTTTGTCTCCCTGCTCACACAGTTGCTTAGAATGGTAATGATTTGCAACAGGTGCCTTCTGATATGCTTTTTGGTAGTAATACAAGGTGACTGATCAATTTCTTTTTTAGGTGTCAGTGTTTATTTTCCTGATTGAAGTTAAAAGCAAGACCTTTGCACCAACTGCTTCACAGAACAGTGACTGTGTGGCCACGTTGTACCACAAGCTATGCAAGGGGCATAAACAGTCACAGTGCTAAGAATATGTCTACAACAAAATACATCTCAACTGAATGTGGGGGCAGTTTTCATCAGACTGAATGAAACACACATTGAAGATTGCAACTCTGAGGCAAAACTGCATAAGCAGCATCCCACTGGTTTCCATAGCGACTGACCAACTCCTAAAGATTGCCCCCCAAATTGCTCTTTATAAACAATTTACATTAATAGACCCCGCCATCTGGTTTTCAATCCCGTCAAAACCATTTGTTACATTTTGTTGCACTGAAAAAGCACCTCATTGTTACGGTGTACTGTATCTGTGCTGACGCCTTCAAGCAAGACACTTGTTTCCTCAAATGCCTTTTAACACTAGCTCAGTGCAGCATAGGTTTCAGACTATGCAAGCTGCTCTAGACCTTTAATTCCCCCTGCTCCTGGTTTTATTTCTCCCAATACACATTCCACATAAAAAGGATTTCCATTTTAATTTAAACACTTCCTTGGCCTCTGTTGCTATGCCATTGGCAAATCGTAAATACTAATACAAATATGCTAGGAATTTCACAATGCCATTCAAATCATTTGGGTGCTAATTGTCTGCAGATACTCCTGACCTGTTCATCCCCAGTGGTCACATTGCAAGAGAAGATTTTCATTAGCAAGTCACTTTTAGGTCTAGCTAGAAGTGTAGGGACTTAACATTTTGAGCCCAGAAATAACTGATAAACACAGATTTTTTTTTTTTTTTTTACCTTTGGCATGTGTCCAGCAGCTGTCAGAGATGATGGGACGGTTTGTGCTGTATGATGAGTCATGTGCTGTTGCTGCTGAGAAGGTTGCTGATCATTATTTTCCCTATGCCAGAGCACCCTAATAAACCGGTTATTTAACACCGCTTCAGTGCTAGATATTGCTCTCCTCGCTTCTTCATTGGTTAAGTACTGGATGAGAGCACCTTCAGGGTCTCCTTGGAAAGCAACCTTAAAATATATAAAAAAAGAAAAATAGCTTTGTGATCACCACGATTTTAGAATCAAATATATAAACATGCCACATGGATGCCATGTTAAATTGGACACAATAGTGAGCAACTCCTCACTACTGCAAAAATACTCAAATTAATTCTATCATGTTTGCACGAAGGGCGCACACACTAAACAGAAAATCAACAACATATTACCCACCTGTATATTAACAATGGTACCAAATTTGCTAAAGTGCTCATTTAACTTGGTAATGTTGTTTAGGTCCTGAGGGATTTTACGGACTTCAAGTTTGGTATTCGTATATAGAATCTTTTTCATAAATCCTAGTTTGTTATGGTTGTTGTTTCCTTGTCTGGAAATCAGAAAAATACATGTTGTATTTATGTTATACATACACAATTCTAGATATAGAATAGATTCTGCTTTAAAAAATAAAACAGAATCTGTTATTGTTTTGTTGGTGCATAGGTTGCTGTTCAGGTAAAGAGGGACACCGGGACAAGAACCAAGACTATTCAGACAAAAAAGTGGGAAGGGTGGCTATATACTGCATTTTATATATATATATATATATATATATATATATATATATATATATATAATATAATTTGCCTTTAATCTCAATGGGCAGACCATCTTTAAATTATGTACTGCATAGCTGGTGAGGTCACACTGTTCAAAACCTTAATGCATTCTGCGACTGAAATTGTGTTGCCTTACATACATGTTGTCTCAGTGAATAGTGGGATTTTTTTAGGCTTCTGAAGACATTTATATACTTAATGACAAACTAAAGATTCCTCAGTAATGATAGAGCCTACAAGGCTGAAAAGGTCAAATACCATAAAAAAAAAAAAATGTATGGCCTTTTGACTCTACCAATGTCCTTACTTGTCTATCCAAGCTTTCTTTGCAAACGGACCATCAATAGTTCCTAGAGGCCGTTTGCGGTCAGGTTCTACGACAACTCTGTTGACGTTGCTATTCACAGGAACAGGTAGAGGAGGTTCTGTTTGAATGATAATATTAGCAGCTAAAAAAAGAAAGAAAAATATTTAAGCAACAGGAATGTGATATTAGCAGTCATTTCAAGAGGCTTTAGGAACAATGTGAAGCGATCTTGCCATCATATTTAGGCTAACGGAACAATGTGATGCTGGAAACTTATATACTGGAGGACTGCATTAAAACCAATGTCTTATTTTAGCCTTAGCTTAAAGAGAATTTCCTGTAACAGAGAACAAAATAAACTTGGGAGGGGTGATACATGTTTTGTGGAATTACCAAGGGACATAAAAGGAACAATGAAATAAATAATAAATATATTATTGATCTTAATGTGTTTCTGGACACATTTAGATATGACCATTAAAAACAAAAAAGCACAATTAAAACTCCCTGTTAACCCAGCACCTCCTCCTCTCAAGTAAAATCAGATGCTTATCAATAAAGCATTGAAGCCAGTGCTTTTAAAATTGTTGAGAGTGTACACCTCTAGTGGCTGCTAATCTGAGAGCCTTTAGAGGAGTGTTTATGGCAAAATGTGCTTTTTTTGTGTCATGTACATATTAATACTTTTGGTTTTAGATTAGCTGTGCAATAACATGAAAGTCTACAAAACAATCATGTATCAAAAGTGAAGTTTCATTGAAAGATATGTCCACAACACTACAGATGCACACTATGGACAATTAGGGTCTATTAGGACATGATGCTGTTAAACCTCAAATTCTATGCAACTGAACAGACTTTATTTCTATTAGAGGTGTCAAGAGATATCTATATGATATTGAATATCAGAACAAGACGCATGCATAAGGTAATTTATAAAAGAGAAGTCAGTTAATTGTTACCGTTGCATTTTGTGTACTTCAGTTTGTCATTGTACCCATTTCATCTTGTATCCTCAATACATAGCTTATATTATTATGGGTGTCAGTTCTGAAACACCATTGGGTTATCTTAAATGAAACCATGTTGAAAACGTTCCTTTTTAAAAGGAAAATCCTGATGGTAGCAGTATTTTCCTCCAGTGGTATGCACCTTTAGAAAGATGTTAAGCCAAAACCTGTGTGTGCCATTAACGTGCTATTTGTGAATAATCGGAGATGGGATTAACATTGAAAAAATATACCAGAAAATACCCACCTACTGGCAGATGTATTATCGAGTGTAAAACTATTAGGTACTAGGTATTAGGTTTTAAATGTTTACTTGTTTATATAGTCTTAAAGTCAAATTAAAACAATAGATGTGGGACCTTTAACACTTGCAAATAAATCTTATGAGAAGCTAAAACAATTGTCTTAGTGGAACCCTTATGAGTGAGACCAGTCTGAGAGCAGTGTCCATGTCTCTCTATCCCTGCAATCTAAACGTTTTAATGCTTCCCTATGAGAAGCATAGGCATTTGATTGGAAGAGCACTGAGCATGCTCTTCTCTTTAAGAAGTATTGGATGAGAAACCAAGCAAGTGACACCTGCTGGGTTATGCAGCATGATGGGGAGCAGATGGCAGCACAGAGGAGTTAGACTCAACTTGGGGGAGGTGGGGGGGTGGGAGAGAGAGGGAGGCGAAAGTATTTTTCCCTTTTATTTTAGTGTTCCTTTAAGGAAGTTCTTAATGAAACAAACAGACAACATATAATGCTAACTTTTGACAATCAACTCACCTCTTGGCGTTGTATCCATGTCACCAGATGTTAATCCAATCAAGTTAGGCCTCTGTGTTTGTGTCCGCGTAAAGAACTGTCGGTAAGCCGTTCTACCTGTGTTTGTAAGACTAGGGGCTTCAGGATTATAGCCATCGGGCTCATATGTATCTATATTGGGAAAGAGAGAAAACACTGCCAGATCACTAATCCAAGCAAAGCAAGAGCATCGGCAGTTTGTTCTGCATTGCACAGGTTTACACAGAAGAGATGCCAAATATTTTACCATACAAGAATAATGAAGTTTATCATATAAGCTCTTCTACATATAACAAATGCACAAAATGAAGTTACTATATAGTGCAAAACATTCTTGGTATTTCTAACACCTCCAAAAGTCTTGACACATAACATTATGCAAAAAAATAGTTATATGCTTATATTTAAATTACTTTATTTTAGTTGGCAAAAACTGTCTAAATAATAATATTGGTTTGTTCAAATTATGCATCTATAATGGGGCTAAATATTGTGTGACAGAAAAACTGAACAGGTTTATGATTGCAACAGCACATTTTTTAATTTTTGTTTTACGCAAGCCAAAATTTGTGCATGTTTTTATGTACTACAACCATTTAACGGCATCATCGTATACATTAGGTATACTTACGTTCTGATACAGAGTACAGTAAGTTCTGAGGGGGTAAGGGAGGAGGCAACCCTCCGATTGGTGCAAGGCTTGGTACAGTGTTTGCTCCTTGCTGTTCACGGTTATTCAGCAAGTTTGTATGTGCTAATGGTAACCCTGCATGTTGGGAAACAGAACACACATTTTATTCCATTGCAAATAATTTTTGACAGGAAAAAAATTTAAAGATCACATGCAGTCTTATACCATTTCACAATTATTTGCGGATTCCCAAAAAGCCACTGATTTACAAAAAAAAAAAATATATATATATATATATCAAAAAAAGAAGGATCTATGGGTCAATCTCCTGACCTCAAATGTGCTCTTAAGTCTCTCTCTGACCGTATCACCTAATTTTACGGTCTTACCACACTAGAGTACTCCGCTTTTGGGCAGCTCCTCCACTTGCAGAACCGACCACAGGCACTCTCAGCCTTTACATTGATAATAGGGTAGTGTTAAGGAGTTAGTCTAAGCACCATAAGCACTTTGAACGATGGCAAAGTGCATAATGTTTAGCACAACCAGAGCCCAATAATATATGTGGATGGACTCTAGTGGCAGAAATATGTTAAAATCGCTGTCAATATAAGACTGTCTACCAGGGCTATCGATCTGTTTGAAACACTGTTTCAGTTTCAAATAATTTGTCCCTTTTGTGTGTTGTGCACAGTCCACATTCACAATATGGAAGGATCCCTCTCCCCTCTCAAGACAGAGCAGAAGTATAAACACAAGCACCGTCTGCAGCTCATGTGACAGATACGCGGCCTGGTTAAAAAAAAAAAAAAAAAAAATTAAAAAAAGTGAACCGGCTTTGTATAGACTGAGAGCAGCCACAGTATGGCTGCCATCAGTTTAAAGAGCAGTTCCAAAAGATTGGGACGAATTTTCTGGGGATTATTCTCCTATAATCCACTGCTGATCAGTGTATTTTAAAATAATTTCACCCCCTACAGACTAAAATGAGATGCTTCTGATTACCTCACCCCCCCCCCACCCCCACTTTTTAATACATTACCTATGAAATGTTACATTGAATAGGGAAAATCCCTTTAAGTCCAAAAGTATCAATGTGGCAGAGGAGAGGGCATTCTATGAGCAATGCTAAAAGCCTAATTGTTTTGCCAAGCTATCCCTAGATGGTTTGACACAACACCAAAGAGTTGCAAAACAATATAACTACTACATGAAGTTGTACCGATTATGTTTCTTAGTATGCCACTTGAAGTTAAACACTGAAAACGACATGAACCCATATTAAAGCAAACACACGGTCACTTGTGGGGTCTTAGCTTTTCTTTTTTTTTTTGCAAGGAACCCCCACCCTTAAGGCAACATGCCACTTCGATGTTAAAAGCCTGGTATAGAGGGAATATATACTTACCTGGAGGTTGAGTAGAAATTACAATTTATGGCAGTGGGGGTTGCATGAAGCACCCCCTCTTTACCATATTTTGCCAAATAACAGCACATACATAGGACTATTTAATCCTTACTGTGTCTCATTTATTTATATATATATATATATATACACATACATACATACATATATATATATATATATATTTTTTTTTTTTTAACAAAAAAAAAAACAAGGTGATCGTGCAGCTTTAAAAAGGAACACTCCACATAAATAAAGTACTTCAGCTTTAGGTTTCTAGAGAAAATTAGCACTTTAATAAAACTTCACTGAAACGCCTCACTTCCTGTCAGACAGCCAGTTTTTGCTTTTAATAGTATTAAAGGGATACTCCACTGCCCAAACAGAAATTATTATTTTATAATATAATGTTTAGTAAAGGAACACAAAATTTAAAAAAATAATAAAAATCATACATTTAAATATTTTTTTTATTGGGGTTATAACTAAAAACAGCTTGAAAAACCTATAGTTCTCGTTTCTGATGCCTTCGCAAGCCCTCGCTTCTTTCTTCCACAGTCCAGACTTTCTGTGGCTGTCCAATCACAGACTTCCCAATGCAGCTCAATGTGAAGTCTTTGCAATGAAGGAGCTCTGTGCAATTGCTGCCTCTTAAATGTAGCACTAGTGAGCTAAACAAACCAGGTAGTAACAGGACCTGTTCGCTGCTTGAGGGTGTAATTTAGAAGAATGAAAATGTATATTGAAATCTTCACTTTCTTTTGTTAAAAAAAAAAAATAAAAAATCTAGAAGTCCGGAGTGACCCTTTAAGGTAAGAAACTATTTTAGAATATGAGTCAACCTGGCCTAACATTCACAAAATCTTGATTCTCACAAGGACTACAGCAAATTAACTCCTAAATGACTAGCATACCATGTATGTCAAGATATAATGGCATCAGCCTAATCCCTCAATATAAAGAGGTTAAGTGCACGTCTATTTTGGTGTCGAGGTTTTGCATTTCTTTTTTCTGGCCCTGATTATTTCATTCACATGTGCAGATGCCAATTTTATTTCAGTAGCATCAGAATGACAAAGACATTTTTTTTCTAATTTAAACCACTGTGAAGCTCCTACAACCTTAAACAGAAAGGCAGACAATGTGGAGTAAAACAAGCCAAGACAAAGGCAGATCACATTAAATTAACAGTCCTTTCTAAGAAGACAAACCAAACCAAACCAAAAATGATTACTAAATGAAGGGGTTGTTAAGATCATGGTTACAGTGTTCACTTACTTGTGGTAGGGGGAACAGCAGATGGAGGAGGCTGATTGACTACTCCGGGAACAGGCACTCTCATATTGTGATGGCCAGGGATGGGGGGCATCAAGATACCAGGAGGAGGAAGTCCAGGGGGAGGGGGGAAAGGAATCATACTGGGTAAGGACACATCATCAACTACCAGAGGGTCATTTCCATGATCATACTGGCAGAGATCACCAAGGATGCAAAACCCTCGCTCTATGGAGAGAGATAAATGGGGAAAAAATGCCATATGAATACAAGGTCATCTGGACTGTTGCAAACCACAGAACCACCCCAGAAGAACTCCATCAAATTAAACATACATTCTTTTGGACAGGCTTGCACTCATGACTAGCTCGTTAACTTACTTGACAACTAGCAAAGGGTGAGAGTCTGAGAAGGCCCCAGGCCACACCTTTAAATATTATCACTAACCCGTGAATCTGATGTAATTTCACATTAACAAGCTTTAAAGCGACGAGATATATAGTTTGGACAAAGTCTTAACGCGTGTCAAAAAAAAAAAAAAAAAACACCACTGCATGCATTAGTATTTAAAAGTACAATACAATTATCAAAAAGATCTGTCTTGTCGGATTTATCGGTGATTAAAAATTTTAAAATAAACATATCTTTGCAGGTGTAAAAAGGAATAGGGATACTGAAAATGTTAAAGCTTATAAGAAAGAACAAAGCATATAAAGACAGTTACCAATCATTTGATGTAATATACATACGGTAATAGCAATAAATATTCTATGTAAATGAAACATATTTTATTTAAACAATCTCAATCTGCAAGCTCTCAAGACAAGCACCACTAACCTTTCAATTGTTTAATGTTTAACATTTGTCAGTACTTGAACTATTATACAGTCGAGTAAATTATACTTGTCGTTTTTAATTAAAATGAAAATATTAAATGGATGTCAGTTTCTCTCATACAGTTCCTGAAACAAAGGTTACTTAAGAGGCATTTGTTCAAAGCTAAAATCATGGAGAACAAGTACAAGTATAATAATAAACATGGAGCTTGAAGAGTTACACAGTCTTTCTTACCATCATAATCTCGACAGCGTCGTTTAGTGGGTGGGTTTCTGCTAAACGAGTTGGGAAGGTTATGGTTGTTATAGTAATTGGACCAGATCTCTGTTGTGTTTTCTGGGTGGTGAGCAGGTGCGATGACTGTTACAGTGCTGGGGATAGCTTGCCCACCAGAGGAATACTGTGGCTCAGTTGAGCAGGTGACTGACTGGGAGGAGCATGGTGTATAAACAGACTCCAGATCACTCCGTTCACATTCAAACTTGGGTCTCTCTCTGTGCTCTGCAAATAGCAAAAAAAAAAAAAAAAAAAAAAAAACTATAAACAAATAGCATAAACCTTTTCAGAAATGTGTTACGTAAAAAAAATAAAAACGAATTGCAGTTAAGCAATGGTAACTTTATCTGTACAAAATACAGAACAAGAATACAAGAAAAAACCCAGATTTAAGCATATGCCGAGAAAAAACAAAAATGCACCTATTGATTCAATGTGTAACAAATTAGGCAAACACAGCTGTTCTGCCATAATCCTTCAATTCAGCTAGGCTAGCTATTTCAGCTTGAATTTTGCCGTCCCGATTTTAAATGTGCAGCAGTTTGAAGTTTAGGGAATACCTCTGGCAGGCTTGATGCTTTTAAAGTAGGGTAGGCTAACCTAACGATGTTCTATATAATGGAAATACATATACCAAAATGAAAAAATAAACAAATAAAAAAAATTAAAAAAAATAAACACATTTCAGATAATCTAAGATAGCATGCACAAGCACATATTGTGGAAACACTTACATGCCATCAAAACGAATAGGTTGTACAGCCATTTAAACTGATACCAAAATAAACCAATTAAAAATAAAACTGCCATAACACTAAGCTCGTTTGGGCATGGTCCTCGTTAACCTATTGTTTCCGTATCATTATGTAATTGCCTCACTTATTGATATATTTCCCCATTTCATATTATTGTAAAGCGCTGCATAATAAGTTGGCACTATATAAATTCCAATAATAGCAGCATTTAATAAGCAAAATATTTTTGGATTACTATAAATGTTATGCATTCTGAACACAAACATCTACATTTTATAGGTAAAGCTAACAAACAAAAGAAAAGAAAATACATTACTTCTCCAAGTGATCACTTGGGTCATCTGCAGATAAGACCATCCATAGCTGCTATACCAGTCTTCCATTATAGAAAGTAGCTAGTGACCAGCAGGCAGCCACACCATGTGACAATACACACAGGCAGAACTATGGTCTTTCTTAAACCGTAGCTGAATAATAAAACCACCTACACCCCCAAGACACACGCATACACACTCACAGGAATACACAAGTGAATACATTAGATAAACGAGGTTATATTTGGAAAAAAACTCCCTTAGCTGAACCTCTGCGCTGAAGGTATGCAACTGCTCAAAACACATAATCCCTCCATATTCTTTATTAGATATATGTACATTTCTTCCCTGAACTAAATTTCATGTCATACATCGTTCAGACTTGCATGATGTCCACTATACAAATGATTATTAGGGTGCACTGTACAAAAATAAACTCTTATAACAAGACCAACACTAGTTATTTGCTGAAAACCGTACTAGAATTCACTTGAGCCAGAGGGTAGCACATAAAAATTTTGGGACAATTATGGCTTACCTTGGCTGCCCCGGGTTTTTGGACTACACTTCTCATGATTCTCAGCCAGCTTAGCTCACAAACTGTTGCAAAATGAACTACTGCTCATTAAAATGTAGCCACTTCTATTACATGCTACGAACATTATAAATCACAAACCTGGTTATTAAATTATTATTGGTATTTATATAGCGCCAACTAATTCTGCAGCGCTTTACATCATGATGAAAGGGGGGGTGGGGGGGAGGGGTGGATTTTACAAATAAATGAGACCATTACACAGTGACACAGAAACAATAGGTAGATAAGAGGCCCTACTCAAACGAGCTTACAGTCTAGAGGTAAACACCCATTACCATAAGGTAATGATTCAGTAGCAATCAAATCCTCAAAGGTCAGAAAGACTGAACAGCATTGTAAATTCTAAACCTAAAACATTCTTTGACACACTGAGTTCCCAACATCTGTTCCACCTTGTTCTGAAGTTTATATTTGCTTTTACAATTCAATCTTGGTTAACACGGAGTACATGTCAAAATAAAGCCACATTTCAATTATGCTTCCCAAGTTTTGGGAAACTGCTTAAAGGAACACAAACCTGTACTCCCACAATGTCACAGAGGAGGCATGGCCTCCTCCATGACACTCCAATCTAATGCTTGTTATAGAGGTGCATCAGTGACATCATGTGCATAAAGGCTTCCACATGGCAAAGGAATTAATCAACGCTTTCCTATAGGAGATTCTCCATCATGTTATCAAGGTTTATTGTGTCACTGCAGCGCCAGCGCATTGAGTGGCTGTCATACTGATAGCCACTATAATTGGACTTAATCCTGCAGTGTAAACATTGCAGTTTCTAGAAATCTGGGTTAAAAGGACACGGCCCCTTCACCCATACCACTTCATTCAAATGATGTGGTCTAGGTGACTATAGATTTCCTTTAAATAATATTTTCACTACACTGTTTTATCCAAATAAAGTTGGATTTGTTTTGAATTTATATTTTGTAAAATATAAAAGGGACATAAGATTTGGCATTATATAGAAGCACAGAATGTGAAGGCAGATAAGAACCATTCGGCACATCTAGTCTGCCCAATTTTCTAAATACTCATTAGTCCCTGGTCTTATCTTATAGTTAGGATAGCCTTACATCTATTCCACGCATGCTTAAACTCCTTTACTGTGTTAAAGAGACACTATAGTCACCTGAACAACTTTAGCTTAATGAAGCAGTTTTGGTGTATAGAACATGCCCCTGCAGCCTCACTGCTCAATTCTCTGCCATTTAGGAGTTAAATCCCTTTGTTTATGAACCCCAGTCACACCTCCCTGCATGTGACTTGCACAGCCTTCCATAAACACTTCCTGTAAAGAGAGCCCTATTTAGGCTCTTTATTGCAAGTTTCTTATCCCCTGTTATGTTAATAGCTTGCTAGACCCTGCAAGAGCCTCCTGTATGTGATTAAAGTTCAATTTAGAGATTGAGATATAATTATTTAAGGTAAATTACATCGGTTTGAAAGTGAAACCAGTTTTTTTTTCATGCAGGCTCTGTCAATCATAGCCAGAGAAGGTGTGGCTAGGGCTGCATAAACAGAAACAAAGTGATTTAACTCCTAAATGACACTGAATTGAGCAGTGAAATTGCAGGGGAATGATCTATACACTAAAACTGCTTTATTTAGCTAAAGTAATTTAGGTGACTATAGTTCCTTTAACCTCTACCACTTCAGCTGGAAGGCTATTCCATGCATCCACTACCCTCTCAGTAAAGTAATACTTCCTGATATTTTTAAACCTTTGCATGACTAAATTAAGACGGTCATCTTATTGTGGTAGTTTTTCTTCTTTTAAATATAAAGTCTCCTTCTTTACTGTGTTTATTCCCTTTATTTATTTTAATGTTTCTATCATATCCCCCTGTCTCGTCTTTCCTCCAAGCTATTCATGTTGAAGGACCACTATAGTGCCAGGAAAACACTCGTTTTCCTGGCACTATAGTGCCCTGAGGGTGCCCCCACCCTGAGAGCCCCCCTCCCACTGGGCTCTAGGTGGTGGAAGGGGTTAAATTTACCTCTTTTTCCAGCGCCGGGCGGGGAACTCTCCTCCTCCTCCCCCCTCGGCTGAATGCGCATGCGCGGCACGAGCCGAGCTCAGCCAGTCCATAGGAAAGCATTCACAAGGCTTTCCGATGGACCCTGGCGTCTTCCCACTGAAAATCACGGTGAGAAGCGCGGAAGCGCCTCTAGCAGCTGTCAGTGAGACAGCCACTAGAGGCTGGATTAACCCTATTATAAACATATAGAAAAAAGGGTTAAACCTAGATGGACCTGGCACCCAGACCACTTCATTAAGCCTCTAGTGGTCCTTTAAGTTCCTTTAATCTTTCCTTGTAAGTTTTATCCTGCAATCCATGAACCAGTTTAGTAGCCCTTCTTTGAACTCTCTCTAAGGTATCAATATCCTTCTGGAGATACGGTCTCCAGTACTGCATACGATACTCCAAGTGAGGTCTCACCAGTGTCCTGTACAATGGCATGAGCACTTCCCTCTTTCTACTAATACCTCTCCCTACACAACCAAGCATTCTGCTAGCATTTCCTGCTGCTCTATTACATTGTCTGCCTACCTTTAAGTCATCAGAAATAATCACCCCTCAATCCTTTTCCTCAGATGTTGAGGTTAGGACTATCAAATATTCTGTACTCTGCCCTTGGGGTTTTACATTTCTACTTGGGTTTTTGGTCCCTGTAATCTGATGTTTCTAAAGCGTTTACCTGTAGAACCCCTTCTTTTAGACTGAAAAGAGGGTCCCACACACAAAAATGTTGAGTACCACTGATTTAGACTCTATATTGCTGTAGTAATTTCTCTAGCAAAACGTATACTTAAGGGATATGCATCCACCAGCGATGGGAAGTCCGCAGAGAAGATGGAGTGGAGGAAGAATTTGGCCTTGGCAAGGAAGGTTAGGATTAATTTTTTTTGGAGGTGGGATGGGTTACTCTAAACAGAAAACCATGTTTTCTTAAAATAGTTTTTTTTTTTTAATTGGAGTAACCCATTAAAGAAACATTATTATTTTATAAATATATTGTGGATATACGGAGCATGTGCTCGCTTGCCACAGTCTGTCAGAAAACAATGAGAAGCATCAGATTGGAAGACATTAAATTTACAGTTCTGTCTTTAACATGGTAGGATAAAATCTGTGATTTTTACATCAATGGACCAAAACCACCATCAAAGTAAAAGATGTTTTGGTGCATAGCATGTGCCCTTAAAATGCACATACTGCTCAGGGAATGTGGGAGTTGAAATGTGCATGCTGCTCAAAAGGTGTAGGAGCTCTCCAGAATGATGATGCAGTAGACTAATTAAGTGCACGTGCAAAGACAAGACTCCAGATAGAGGATATTGTATAACACTATTGTTTTAATTCCTCTTTAACTTTGTAGGTAACAATGAGAGTGCTACATTTTCCTTTGTGCATATTATACGGTTAGGCTGTTCAATGTTTGAAATACAACAGTATGCTTGCATGACAGTATTTGTTCAAATAAATTATGTGCACAGTATATATATATATATATATATATATATATATATATATATATATATATATATATATATATATATATATATATATATATATATATATATATTTATTAAAAATAGACTTGTGAAACCATGCTTACGTGTGAGAGAGGTGGCCTGCTGTGTAACAATTCCTTTGGCACCACTTCGACTTCGTGCCATTTCCCGATCTCGGCTTCTACCCCTGCTACGGCTTCGACTTCGATTTGTAGACTTGCTTTTCGGTGGACTTTTGCTTCTTCCCCTTCGCCAGTCATACTTGTCTCTATGTCTATCATAATCCCTCCATTTGCCATCCTCCCTCTTCCTATCTCGCGACCTACAAATAACACAAAAAGATAAATGAAAATAAATGTAATATAAAGCATGCAACATGAACTTTAACTTGTGATGCGTTCTTTTGTGAATTCAGTTTTTCAATAAATATGAAATTAAATTGTGGGGCGGGGCAACTTTAGCTCCCACCTGACCCCAGGTGGACCTTCTCCGCACTTTGAGGGAACGGATTCCAGTTTGCTTTTGTACCTAATGACCCACTTCGGGAAACAAGGTCAAACGAACAGCAGGCAGCAAGTCCACGATATTGGATGTTCACCTACATAGGCACTTAGCATAACTCCCTAAAATCATAATGAAGGGACGGCCTTATCGCTTGGAGAACTGGTGATCCAATTCTGTCTTACTAGGGTACTATCTACATGTACCCGATCTAGTTAAATAGGTTTTATAACCATTATAACGTTATAAAAGGTTATGATAATATGCGTACTTTATCTGTGAAATACTATTCGAGTATATGGCACGGTCGAAACATAGCAACAACTCTGGGGTAAAACCAATGTTCTTCCAGCACAAATGTCTGTTATATGTCAACTATTTCTGTATAGAACAAAAAAAAAAAAAAAAAAAACACTATAAAGAATTTAAAAAAATAAATTGAGGAAGGGGGTGGCAGCAGTGGTTATAGTCGCTTGCAGAAGGGCAATCGTGGTATCACCCAAGCACTAGTTGAGACTTTGTGAAGGGTGAAAAAGAACTCTTTATTGCAGGCAAGATACACAGATATTTATGCACAGTTCCCCGCAGTGGGTCTCCATTTACAGCAATAGAAAACATAAGCCCACCCCGACGTCGATGTGTCAGGGAGAGGATAGTATCTCCCAGACACAGGAAGCCAACACACACAAAAACACACACCATACAGTAACGCACCCTCACATGCCATACATCCCCGAATAGCTCCTGGTTCCAGGTATGATCCCTGCAAATAGTGGAGCGATCGGATGTACAGAGCCCAGGAAATCGTCATATAAAGTCTGGGCTTTAGGCTCTGTACATAACTGAAAACGGTTCCAGAGAATCACTTGGTTTAGGCCAGTAGATTCAAACTTTGCGCCTAAACCATGCGGCGGCCAATCGAGAGAAAGAGTGCAAACCAACTTGCACCAATCGGTGCACAGGGAAGGGAGGTGTTTCGCTGGCCAACCGTGAGAAAGGGCGCAAAACCAGTTTGAAAGGTAGCCCATCTCCCATTGGCCGGCACAGACTTCCAGGAGGCCAGCGGGACTCTGCGGCTTGTAAATCCAACTCACAGTTCCAGAGGGTCGGCCAGGGCTTGCGTCTATCTCTGGTGGATATCTCCGCTTAGATCGCACCAGAGAGCGTGCTCTTTGGGTATCTACTAGCCTGGACTCGTAGCTCTCGGGTGGGTAAACAAGGGAACTGGAACAAAGGGGTGTAACGGGAATAATTATAGTCTTTTGGAGACACTGTTTTAGACAGGCATGGCACGCAAGCATGGAGTCAAATATTGCTTGGAAACTTAGTTTTTGTGCCACAGGAGACAACATTTTTCAGGAGCCTCTCCAGCCCGAGACAAGTCAGGTCCCGCCCCCCTCTGGGACCTGGTTTATAAATGCCTAACAATGAAAAAATTACAGTTTCATGCTAGGCCAAGAATTCAAAGGATAAATTGACGCTATAGTTGTGCATCCTCTCCTTCCTGGCAGACAGAAAGTCAGCATAGATGCTATGATAATGTCTGTCTGAATAAACGCCTACATGTACTGTGTATTTGCTTCAGCAAGTGTCATTAGTCTAGTGAGTATGAGACCCCACAGCTGCCAGTGGTCTGCAACAGTCCAGGCCTAAGGAAGCCTTCCCTGCAGATAGCAGCTAAGGAAAGAGGTGTGAGAGGGATCTTAAAAGTCTCAAGACTCTGCACTTGTTAATATAAAGACAGTGAAAAATCCACAAGAGGGGTCCTAGTCCTCCTTGAGGCAAGGCTAAAAAAATAATCATCATTAACTTCAATAACAAGCAACAGGTCAGCCAGGGGTAGCCAGAGCATACCTTCGCTCGTTTGAATCAGAGCGATTTCTTTGGGGACTTAAGTGCTTCTTTTTCCTAAGATCACGTTCTTCTTCAAAGGTTTCCTGAAAAATAAAAAAAATGTTGATTAGCACAGGTTATCATTGAATGGTATACATCATTACCTTCACAAACAAAGGGATCTAGGAAAAAACAAAACTTCTAGAGTTTCATCTCAGAGCTAGCTTTTTTTTCTACTTGATATTTTTATATAAAGCAGACTAGGGACGAAAATCCTAAAAAAAAAAAAAAAAAAAAAAAAAAAAAAAAAAGACAGGCTAATTTGGGGTCCAAATCCACAAGAAGAAGAACATACAGACACATACTTGACTGTTTTGGGAAGTATATCCACAGTGTGCTGTATAAAATACTTAAAAAGATTAATACATTGAACTGTGAATAATGAGCCATATCATCTGAGATTTATCATACCGCACTCTAGGATATTACATTCCAATATCTGTCACACAATTGTATTATATCAAACCGGAAGTGAAGGTCTGTCAACATTAGTTGTTGGAAAAACATAATTACTATACTAAAAAGGAGGGTTTAAAAAAAAAATAAAAGAACAAATAAGTTGGGGGATATCTGTCTACGGATATGCCCTGACCTCTACAAACCAAGCAAAACCATTTTAAAGAATAGTCTCACCGGAAGAGAAGCTGATACAGCCATGTGGCGTTTCTCGGCCACCTCGTCCTTTACCTCTTCTCGTTCCGGTTTCACTTCAGGTTTTAATATTTCCTCCTGAGGAAGGTAGTCCTTAGTGTGCAAGCATTCAAACAGCTTATCCACAAAACCATTAGTTTCTGAAGGATTAAAGAAAACAAAATGGAGTTTGTATCTTTTGGTGCATAAAATATGTGGTAAACAACATCAATGCATATATTTACTACTAGCTGAACCAGAGTTCCAAGCTGGCTAATGTAAATTCTGTGCAAATTTTTATGACAGACCTCTCCCAATCAAAGAATAAGTGGCAGGATCGGCATCTGGCTTTTGTAGCTCTGTAAAAGTCGGATTTCGAATGTCCTGTTTCAGCGGAGACCAGGCAACAGGAAAAAAAATGTAATACAGTTTGCCCCATTAGCATGGAATGGCTCCATGGTACTTCTACCATGCTAACCACTACAGCAGGCTGGAGAAACCGTTTGAAGTGGATATTGAGTTGTACCAATTAAATAGCACATGGACCTGAATTTTACTTCCTTTTTGGTACTGTGGCCTGCAGCAAAAAAAATACTGTGAGGACTTTAGTTTGTTTAAGTCTCATTAAAGGAGGATTTCATATTTTTCCCCCCTATCTTTTCATTGTAGCAAAACATTTTGAATCTAAAGGACCACTATAGGCACCCAGACCACTTCAGCATAATGAAATGGTCTGGGTGCCAGGTCCATCTAGGGTTAACCCTGCCTGCTGTAAACATAGCAGTTTCAGTGAAACTGCTATGTTTACATATGGGTTAATCCAGCCTCTAGTGGCTGTCTCATTGACAGCCGCTATAGGCATTTCCGCACTTCTCACTGTGATTTTCACAGTGAGAAGACGCCAGAGTCCATAGGAAAGCATTGAGAATGCTTTCCTATGGACTGACTGAATGCGCGCGCGGCTCTTGCCGCGCATGCGCATTCAGCCGGTGACATCAGAAGAGGGAAAAGGTAAGCCTTTAACCCCTTCCTCCCCCTTCAGCCCGGCGGGAGGGGGACCCTGAGGGTGGGAGGGACCTAAAGACCCTATAGAGCCAGGAAAAGGAGTTTGTTTTCCTGGCACTATAGTGGTCCTTTAAAGGAGATGGAAAAAGGGAGAGGAGGCCTGTCTTTATGATTATGTGGATCTTCTGGCTCAATATTTACCCAGAATGTGTATACATGTCTACCTGGACCGTTAAAGTAACCATGAAACATTGCACATTGAGTTACTGCCTATTTACAGAACGATTTTAAAGATTGTTGTTAGGTCAATATTTATCAATAACATTAAAAGGATAGTATGTTATTCAGCAAGATACCCAACTATACATATTTGCCTACATGAAATATATCCTCACAGAATGTAAGCTCATTTGAGCAGGACCTACTTCACCTCTAAATATCCCCTTTCAAGAATTGTAAAGCATTGCAGGATATGTTGGCACTACATAAAGGCCAATAACAAAGGTTAAAAGAGAGTCTTAAAACTTCAGCCTTTTCTCAACACCCAAAGACTCTGCTGATATAGACATAAAGTAGGCTGGTCAAGATACACAATATAGCCCAGAGATCACTGTAAACTGACCTTTCTCCATCCCAATCACTGTCCTCTTGGTATCTGTAATCATTCTAGCAATTCAACTATGTACTCTGAGTACACGGAATAAGAAAGTTGTGAAAAGAGAGTGTTTTGGCAATGGTTATCTGGCACAAACGTTAAAAGATTGAAGGTGGAGAAAAAACCAGCGTGAATAGGAGGCAAAAATCAAATCTAATGAACTAAAGTTTTTTTTAGAGTCCTAGAATGTGCTAAAACAGCTTCCCAAGTAGAGTGGAATCTCTGTTCTGGAACGCTCCCTTACTCAAACAATTCGGTATTCAAACAGAATATTTGAGGTAAAAAAAAAAAAAAAGTCTCGGTATTAGATCAAAACTGTATTAGAATCAAATCAAACAGCATTCACATCGATAGTACCACTTTGGAACCTCGTTGGTATGAAGCATCAGCCTCCTAGCACTAGACAAAGCAAACAGAGCCATTCTGTCAGCAGACAGAGCTGACAGGTAAAGTGAAGTTAAATTTTCAATTCATTTACATTGTGTTTATAGGTTTTCTGTATGATTTTATGCATTTAAGGTATTAAACGGTAAAATGTGTGTTAAAATGCTGTACTTTTGGGGGTCTAGAATGGATTAATCTAATTTAGATTAATTCTTATGTAAAATTAGATTGAGTTTTTCGAACAACTCTGTTCTCAAACAGCCTTCTGGAACAGATTAAGTTCGAGTTCCAAGGTTCCACTGTACATCAATTTATCGCTGTGATGAATTATATACTTCCTGAAACGGTTCTTTGTTAGAGTGGACATGGTAAGACATGCTATTTGTAATTGTGAAAAGCACCTAGGCTTATCTAACCAGGAACAAAAAAAACTAACCTATCTAGTAGACAAACTGAGAACCATTTTAAAAGACTGATACTCAACCAGGCCCCCAGCACCTCTGGTCAGACCTCCACTTCTGATGTAGTGATAATCTCTAATCCAGAATTGTCCCTTCTGCAACAGATATACCAATTCCTCCCATATTTGGACAGAATTTGGTCCACAAATCAGCAGAATGGATTGCACTAATGTGGAAGTAGGAAACTTCACATTGGTGATATTGTAAAAGGAAGCCAGAATGGAAGTATCCAGTGGACCAAATTAAGTGTCGAACCTTTTGAAAATGGTCTGACTACTTGCCAGGAGAGGTTACCAGGGTACTCTTTGCATCCTAACCAGTTCAGTACAGTGATGTGGTGACTGGACTGCCTCTTTAACACACGAGTACATGCTTGACACAAGATTATTTTGGCAAGTTACTCCTCTGGTACCTTTCTGTAGAAACACATCCAGCTGGTCAGCACATATAGCCTTTAGCTCTTTTTCAGATTTGTCCTTCTTTACCAGAGCTATAACGTAATTTGCTAGTGCCGAGGGGTCTGCATCACATCTGTTGTAAAAGGAAACAAGCATTTTAGTTTCAATTTTAAAATAGGAAAGACTTTATGTATAACAATGACAGAATATCAACACTTTGGGATTGTTCAGCACAAATATATGTGGAAATACTGACTTCTAGTTTCTAAATTCTAAAAAGCATTAACCCAGCCATGCCTGAGTAAGTACACACCAGTATAAGATTCTATATGTTGCATACTCTGACATCACTACTCCGAACCGTCACTTTATGGAACCACAGCATTAAATCAAACAGTGAATATCTCCTAGAACATAAAACCTTTTTCATGTAAAGTTCCCATTTTATTTTCAAATTTATCGTAGTGATTTACCAAATGTTATCACAATCTATCTCAGTCCAGGCACAGAAAATTCACTGCAAATGAGGAGGAGAAATAGCTTGATTGTTTAATTTATCCTCTTCTCTGTATGCTGACAGGTGCAAAGGACAGATTATAACAGTGACCAGGAGCCAAGAATAAGAAGCCAAGTTGCAGAATAAAGGGGTGTGGATTTCTTGCCTTCGTTTGGTTTGTCACAACTCACAAAAATATATATAGTAAACGAAGGGGATAAATAAACAAAACAAAAATTCTGGGGAGTGACCATTCTTTTTAAGGTGTTAAAACCGTTATAAAAGAACTGGCCTTATAATAAATAACATGCAGTGGGGTACTTAATTCCTTAGATTGCACCACTAGATTAATAAGTGTGCCAAGAACTCCAAAACATTTTTATTCCAAATTGCTGCACGTAAGCAAGAGATTATCCTGGATGTTGATCTTGGGGCAACCAAAAGCTTCTTTTAGAGAAGCATTAGAGCCCTACCTTGCATGCGCAGCAATCGCCACACTCCACTAATCAGATGGTTCTAAAACAGAAACACTGAATCCAATGCACTAGAAGTATTCTGAAAGACTAAACGTGCATGCTGCTGTACCCCACAATCGCCAATATTTACATTTAACTACTAAATTAAACTGGATCTGTCACCTTTATACATTTTGCAAAGACAACCCCGCAAGTGATACATGAGCTTGAGGTGAGGCCCAGTGGTGCAGTGGAGGGTAGTCACACTTCCTCAAAGCTGTTTTCTTCCCCCTACCGCAGGCTATGTTTGTAGCTGCTGGAGCTTCATATGCTAGGAGCCACATAAGTGCTGTACTCTTATGCATGTGTGAGAGTACAATACTAATGTCTATAGAGGGTCCTGCAAGACCACAGGACTCCACAGACCAAGTCAGTGTAACCTGTGAAAAACGGCCGTATTTCAGCATCCACTACAGCTAGGCAAACTGACAGATGTTGACAGCGGAAGCTCTCCCTTTTGACAACCATGGGCTTTAAAACAATTCCAACACAGACAAGAAGATTCATAAAGATTCACGAGAACCAATCAAAATATTTTGCAATGTGATAGAGCCACTTTAAGATATACAGGCTTAGAGTAATGCCCCTTTAATGCAAACATCAGATTGTATTGTGCAACAGATTGACAGTCAGGAAAATTGACTATATCTCATAAGTGTGATTTAGCAGCTAATATATTAGTGATGTGCCAAAGCCAAACTCAAAACCTCCACATTCAGGATTATAACTTTACAAAACTCATTGATGTTGCATAATAATTATATGCATACTCCAGTGTATACATTAAAATCACACTGACTTTTCCTAGGTAAATTGGGAGCTGAGGTCTAAGCAACAAAGTGTATTTTGGTCTAAATTATTATTAATTTTTTTTTTTTTAAAGGCTGGCAAAGCATCATGGGAATAGTTATATGACAGTTCAGGGACTTGCCTTTAAAAGGGACACTAGAGTCCCCAGAATAACTACAGATTTTTTGTAGTATTTGTAGAATCAGTCCCCTTCAGGCTTTTTGCAGTAAACCATCTTTTCAGAGAAAATTTTACAATACAGCCTAGTGATAACTCCACTGGTCACTCCTCAGATAGCTGCTAGATGTGCTTCCTGGGGCAGTGCTGCACAGTGTGCAGCTGCAGCACTGCCATTCAGTGTCTCCACCCTCTGCATGGAGACACTGAACCTTCCTCACACTGATGCATTGATTCAATGCATCTCTATGAGGAGATGCCAAATGGCTAGGGCTGTTTTTGACTTGTGCTGGCTCTGCCCATGATCTGCCTCCTTGACAGTCTTGGCCAATCTTATGGGAAAGCATTGTGATTGGCTCACAATCATGTCTGATGATGTCAGCTAAGCATGCATATCAGGGGCAGAGACAGCAACTGCATACTTTAATACAAGTAAGATTTTACTATATTTAGGGGGGTAAAGGGGGGGGGGGGGGGCTAGATATTGGTTTTAACACTATAGGGTCAGGTATACATGTTTGCCTTCCTGATCTTAAAGTGTTCCTTTAAGTTGCTCATGATTTAAATGCACATCTGCAAATGTTGCAAACTAGAGTTGATTCTATGAACTCCTAATGAACACATTATAAACCACAGCCTGCAACAGGAAGTATCATTTGACTAAATTTTAAATTTGGTGTTTTTGCAGATGACAATATGTTTTATAGTAAAATAGAATTTTCCCATGCAGAAACGCTCTGTCAATTCATTAAACATAAGTCTAGCAAGTAATTGCTAAAATCAGTCAGTTGAGAAATGTTCACTGGCAAAAATGGCTGACAGTGCAAAACTCAGTGTGACAATGCTCAGTGCACTCAAGCAGGGAAAAACCAAAACAAAAGGGTTTATGAAGCAAACACCTTGTGATGGACATTGGCAAAATAAGTCAAGGTGGAAGAGCTGTGCATATGTGAAAGAAAGGGAAAAAAAGTAACCAAACACTTTTCCTCTGTTTGCTAGTTCACTTAGAGCCCTTGCAGAAGAACATGGTTAGCTTCACTGAGAAACTGACCTGCTTTAGGTGTCGTATGAAGACACCACATGCAAAACCTGGGCAAGATTAATAAATGCAAGTCGGAATTCTAGTAAAAGATTAAGGGACTTGGTCACAAAACTGGGAACTGTGACGAAATGACAAGGGAACTAGAAATGTTAGGCCAAAACATCAACCAACTCTTGATGTGTGAAAATGTTTGTTTTGCACAGCTACTGATGGTTGTGAGAAATTACAAAAGCTTGACAGGGAAGGCTCTTTTTTTCCCCATACGTTTCCTACTTTGTCTTATATCTTGATTGTTTTGGGATGAAATTTCAAGGTAGTCAATATCAATATGAGTATTTCACTAAGAGTTTATATTTATGAAACACTTCACAATTCTCTAGTTTAGTAAATATGTGTGTTTAAAGTGGCACTGTCAAATCCTTCCAAAATGAGTATTTCATAAAGATCTAATCTTTAGGACATGTTCATATGGACGGTGTTGGATTTTCATTGAAATTCCAATCCAGTCAAAAGATATACGGAGTAGGGACTACATTGTCTTAGTATTTTATCTACGTGCTACGGGGGTCTCTATGTATTGCTTGCCAGCACACTCAGACCGTTTGACAGGCACTCTTAACACTACGCTTGACAAAAAGGAGGAGCTAGAGCTGTCAAGCTTATTTCCCTGAGCTGTCACCAGTGACGGCTGTAGGGAGATTAAATAATTTTTATAGAGAATATAACGCGGTCCTGCACGAGCAAGAGTACAGCTCTGACATTGGCCCCTGGCAAGTGGAGTTGAAGAAGAGTGGTTTGACGTGGAAGGCAACGCCTGTGAGGGGCAGTATAAGGTAAGTAAAACTTTACTTTCCCTGCCCCCAGATTGGCGATGTGAATGTCAGGGGACATTGCACATTATACAGTGACAGAGCCTCTTTAATGTTGTGACACAGCATTATGAGGTTATAACACTCACAGCTTTTACAACATTCACATGAAGCCTGAACTATGTAAAAATAATATCACTCCCTCCCCCCACCATTATAATAGTTCTTTAATTACGTCCATATAATAATTTCCTGCCTGATCATGGACACTGTTAATGTGTTTTAGGGACTACTAAGTATATTATCTGTGATAGACAAAGTGATCCTAGATGGACTTCTTGCACGAGCAAGAGTACCACTTTGACATGTGCTCCTGGGAGAAGTGCCAGGAGCTGAAGAGGACCGACCAGGTGAAGATGGCAATGTCCATGAAGGAAAGAGTCAGGTGAATAAAACTCATATTTCCCAGCAGCCACTGCACTGCAAGTGGAGCAGTTACGATCAGGGGTCATTGCAAAATATGTAAAGACCCCAAATGGTGACACAGCCAATTTAACATGTCAAGTCCTATGCTACTAGCCAGGCTGTAAAAAGTTACTCACCACTGCAACCATGAAGGGTCCAGGGCAAACTCACAAGGAATTAATTTCTATTCGCTTTGCCCTATGCACTAAACGTGCATATACCAAGTACAAACATCCCATCCTCCTTTAGAGTGAACTAGTCATGCACAAAAGGTGTGGATTACAAGACCATCTTTAGCTTGATATATAAATAGAACATAGCTCCTGCCAGCAAAACAGCGAATCAAATTTAACACAATTAAAATATACACACAAGAAAAAAATAAAAAACTGAGATGAGGGCTTTCTGTACACGTCCAACTATGGAGAAATGTGGAGGTTGAGTTTTCACTTGGCTGTACTGTGCCATTTCCCATTAATCTTAAGAAACATGGTGGCATCTTCTCGAGCAAGGTGTAGTGAGATGCCTATAGTATCATTGGGCATGCGTGAGAAAGTTTGTATAGTGTCCTGTCTGCAAATCTGCTTTGGACTCTTGCACGCAAGTACAAAATGACACCGCACTAGGTAACTTTAACTGCCAGGTGCTATAGAAAGTAACATGGGAGCATTAAAAGTTACTTGTCATTTATAACTTATGCCCCTTTTTCTCTATGTAAATAGACAGTATATATCAAAATCACATTTAAAAGGGACAACCCCAAAAATGAAGTGGTAGTAAAAAAACATAAAATACAACCTGAATATTGAGAGATGGCAAAATGCAATCTAAAAAATAAATACATAACACAACATAGTGTAAACTGTTATATAAAAATAAAAACTAAACAAAGAAGGAATACCACTCACATTTACCAGAGCCGTCCCAGGCTCTGTATAGCAGGCTCAATGATGCCTATACAGGCTAGCGAATTTCCAAAGAGTAGATGGAGAAGTTGTCGTAGTATAGAATATTTTTATTAAGGATAAAATAATCCACAAGCTCCAGGTACTAAGGGAGTGGAACCCAATAGCAAAATATTAAGGAAGGGGTATCCACTTACCCTAAATATAGTAACCAAGAGAGTAATATAAAACAATAAAATAACAAGCAAATAAAGGTATATTGCTTTGTATTATTCCTAACACTGTAGTGTCCCTCTGACTAATTTCTCTCCCCACCCACAATGAACAAGTTCAAAATCCTTTATTCCAGTGCAGGCTATGCCAACGTCATCACGAGGGGGATCCCAACGCACATGCGCCACGCGTATTTGGCCTTCCCCCATCGGAAAGCATTGAATCAATGCTTTATCAGGTCTTGCAAGATGCTGGATGTCCTTATACAAACTCTGTTAAATCTGTGAAACAGCAGGGAGCAGGTACTCTAAAACTGCAATTTTAAATTGCAAGATTAAAGGATCACTATAGGGTCAGGAACACAAACAAGTATTCATGACCCTATAGAGTGTTAAAACCACCATTTAGCCCCCCTGGGCCCCTCATGACTCCATAAATATAGCAAAATCTTACTGTATTCAAGCCTGAAGCTGTAGATCTGCATGCTGTTTGCCTCAGAAAAAAAACAAGCAGTCTGCTGACATCATCAGGAGTGGTAGCCTGATCCAATAACAATGCTTTCCCACAGGATTGGCTGAGACTGACAAGGAGGCAGATCAGGGGCAGAGCCAGCATGATTCAAACACAGCCCTGGCCAATCGACATCTCCTCATAGAGATGAATTGAATCAATGAATCTCTATGAGGAAAGTTCAGTGTCTGAACTTTCCTCATAGAGGGAGGAGGTACTGAATGTTTGGATGCATTTTAGGCAGCCATGACCCAGGAAGGATCTCTAACAGCCATCTGAGGAGTGCCCAGTGAAGTTATCACTAGGCTGTAATGTAAACACTACATTTTCTCAGAAAAGAAAGTGTTTACAGCAAAAAGCCTGACGGTAGTGATTCTACCCACCAGAATAAATTTGATAAGCTGTAGTTGTTCTGGTGACTATAGTGTCCCTTTAAGGGGACAGGGGCAGTGCAATGAGATTAAGTGGTTTGGGTACCCATAGTGTCCCTTTCTGCAGATGTAACACTTCCTCACTTAAAATTATTCTGCATCCAATCCCAGCCCATATGCTGTAAGGATTCCCTAATTTTGTTCCATTCTAACTGATAAGAAAGGGATGGAAGCAGATTCATACTTTCATGATATACAGCATAAAAGGGTATTAAATATAGTTATTTACTAGCAATTTGACTGTGCAAGGAAATGCTGGAAACTAAATTCACTACAACACTCTGGGACAAGATCCTAAATTGAATTCACGTGCTATTTCAATAGATTTCCATTTGTGCACATCAGATTCAAAAGAGGTCCAAGCTGCAGCTCTCAATAAATTTACTAGAGACCCTTTGACACACTGAAGCATCAACGAATTCTGTTTGAAGTTGAGCATTGTACTTTTTAAGTATTAAAGAGTAACTCCAGGCACCTTGATCACTTCAGTGATTTAAAGTAGTCATGGTGGCTGGAGTTTGTATGTGCAGTGTTTCACTATGAATAACTGTACATACAGAGCTTAACTAAATTTGCTACCGGACATGTAACTCCACCTCCGACCATGTCATCGAGGGGCTGGGGGAGGGTCACTAGCCAGTTCTGGACTGGCTACTTTTAATATTGATGCTCTCATCTATTAAAAGAAGTGCAGGAACAGCACACAGCTTTTGCAGCACACTGTAGTGGTTATGGTATCAGGAGACCCCTGCCCCCAAAAAGTCAATGGCACCATAACCACTACAAAGTGCTGTAGTGGTTATGAGAATCTGAGCGCTCCTCGAAGAAACAGTTCAAATAAAACATATGACAGAAACAGGTTAACATAAGTTTCAGACCGACCACATTTTACGAACATAAAAACACACACACGCACTAATTTAAATGGCAACTATTAAATAAGAGTTTGGTTTGTTAATTTTAACTTCATATGGCCATGAATAGGCTAACTTGCTTTATTTTTTTACTGCTTTTTCTATAAAACGATCAACACAGCTTGCAGTTCCACAGTCTCACTCAATTTCACACATTTTCTAAATGCCATAGTGGGCCATTGTTTTCTCTTTGAATATTTTTAGATTGAATTGGTCTACATCTTAATTGAATCTTGGTTTAAAATATGGACCCGATTATCATAGAATACCTTAATTCGTTTACGTCTTTACTGAAACCTGGTTTAAAATGTGGACATAATTATCATACAATATCTGGTGGACAGATATAAGGCACTGAATAATTGTACTAGAACAAAAAAAAAAACAACAACTTAGTATGCATAGTTTTATCCAATGTTTCAAATATTATATGAATATTCTATTTATGCAGATTACCTTTTTGTAATCTGCTAGAGTACACGCAGTATGCAGCATGAAACTCACAGGTGATATGACACATTTGCATACTATGGAGGAGATTTCTAAAAAATATATATATTTTGCAATACTAAAGGAATAATGCAATTTTAGAGGAGGATGGGGTATTTATCATGGAATTCAGAAGGAACATTCAACTTGTCGCTATGGTGAATGTACTAATATTAGATGCTTGTCCCACAGTCAGTTATGGTATATTTTCTCCAATGCATTAATATAAACCTGAATTATTTCCACTTTAAGCATAACACCTTACTCACATAAATCCAGGATTACAATTGTACACATATTGAAAGGGTGGCAGTACAAACACGAAACCCACACAAACTGGTAAGCAATTTAAAATTTTAAAGGACAACTGTAACCTCAAACTTTTTCTCTAATATAATAACCCTTTCATCCTGTGAGAGGAAATAGCTAAAAAAAAAAATTTAAAGTTGGAAGAAAATAAAAAAATACAAATCTCACACCTACCTCTAGAATACGACAGCCATATACATGCACCTTTGGTCGGATAGTGTTTGAAAACAGTCTCTCTAGTAATTTCCTGCACAGAAGCACTTGGTCGGGCTGAATGTTTACTCGCCAATGGCTAGTGGACAAGTGGAAAGTTTGGGCTCTGACCTATACAATACACTCCACAGGATATGTCACTTGTATAACAAAAAACACCCACAATAGTGGCTCAGTGATAGTTTCCTAATGTATAGACTAATAACAGATCTACATTAATATCAACCTATCAGAACCACGAACAGCAATTAACTCACAAAATTCCAGACAACCATTTGACTCCCCAACAATTGGCCTCTGTTAAATGCACACTGACTAACCACTATGTTTGGGACATCCAAAACATACTCCTGCAGCTGTTGTCGAAACATAACTTCCAGAATGCTTTGCCATCTACATTTTACATAGAGCTAGGGTCTTATCTTTGGCCACCTTCGCTCTATGTAAAGTTCATCATCTACCTAGTCTTATGATATTTCTCTCTCATAAGTCTCCAAAATCACCATATGTTACTTTCACCACACAACATTTGCTTTTCACTTAGACATGCCACAACAATAAATACCCATGTCTACTAAGAAAACAGGTTACAATTTATGTGCAAAGTCAAGACCCAAACCTAGGATGGCCAGATACACCATGTTTTTCCGGTACCCTTACCATAAGCAGGTTGATGGGTAGCAAATTATGAGCACTGTCCTTAAGTATGCATAATTCAGACCCTGCATTAATAATTTCACTAATCAAGTAAATTCCCCTGGGATCCACCAACACACTACTCATGTGTACTTCCCATTAGTATATAGAGGATGGAAGTTGTATAAATCAAGGAAAGCAGTATGCAGTTGGCAAACAACCATACATACAGCAGTCCTACGCTGGATAGCTCTGTCTTTACGATGTAAATTATTTTAGGAAATGTTCTATTTAGTTATAAAATACCATTGGCATTACTAAGCCCTAGCCCAGGGGAAAGCAACCTTTGGCACTCCAGATATTGTGGACTAAAACTCCACTGGTGCTTTGCCAGCATTACAGCTGTAAGAGCATAATGAGAGATGTAGTCCACATCTGTTGTGTCAAAGGTTGCCCACCCCTGTGCCTAATCTTAAAATCAAATTAGGGACTAAATTCCCTTTTGCTTTTAGTGGTTCCACGTCTAGTGTTTCCCTGGTCAAATATCACTAATAAATACTGCATAACAGTGGCTCCCAAACCAGACCACAAGACCCAACAACAGTCCAGGTTTTCAGTACCTCAACTGGAATAAAAAATTAAAATACATAAATCCTGGTTGGTGGGCCACGAGGACTGGTTGGAGCTAAAGCAATACATAGAATAATTCGAATTATTAAGCTGCAAAATGTAAGACCAATTTATATCTGAAAAGCAGCTACTTTTATAAGAGAATTCACACGCTGCAGCATCAGAATCCCACATACAGGGCAGCACTTTTCAGCCCAGAATTCTCACGCTGCAGCACCAGAATCCCACATACAGGGCAGCACTTTTCAGCCCAGAATTCTCACGCTGCAGCACCAGAATCCCACATACAGGGCAGCACTTTTCAGCCCAGAATTCTCACGCTGCAGCACCAGAATCCCACATACAGGGCAGCACTTTTCAGCCCAGAATTCTCACGCTGCAGCACCAGAATCCCACATACAGGGCAGCACTTTTCAGCCCATGAACATGTGATAAATAATACAATATTATATAAAGAGTCCATAAAATGCAGTGTGTCTGTCTGACCCCCTCACTGGCCAGGCCCTGGGAATAAACTTATTGATTCCATATGTGGCCTTGCAGTTGGCCATGTCCCTCCAATACTTGTTGCCACAAGGCCACACCGTGCAGACAGGCAGGGGGCAGACAGGCAGGTTTACTTTACGGCCGTCGTGCTTGCTCCCCGGTAGCTAGCTAGGTACTCACATGGGGTCCAGTAACTTTGCCAGCCACGTCTTGAAAGCGTCCACATTCTCTATGAGCATGTCTGCGGCTGGCTATGGAGGGCCTACGGGCAGCACTACCGACACAGCAGCGCGATCCCAGCGCTCATTATTCCCCCCTCTCTCTCTCCGAGTCCCGGCCCGCTGACAGACTCCCACACAGCTCCCCGGTAACAGCCAATAACTCCCGGCCGAATCCCGCCTTCTCGCTCTCTCCGGATCCTGTCTCACACCGGCCGAGCGAAGCACAACTTAGCCAGGCAGCGAGGCCTACAGTGAGCTGGGTAAACGGACAGCCCCGCGCAGCCAATCAGCGGGCGCGAGCGGGCCGGCGGGCGGCCAATCAGGGGCCGCAGGGGGCGGAGCCTGTGCCGGTCACGGGTGGGAGGGGCGGCGGTGCCGCATGGTGAAGGTGCTGGAGGGCTGTGTGGCAAAGCGGCGCGTGCCTCTCGGGGCTGCTCGCTCAGGGGGCGGGGCGAGTGTGTAGGGGTGGTAGGGGTGGTGGTGGTGGTGGTGGTGGTGGTGGTGGTGGTGGTGGTGGGGGGTATATTCACTAAACTCCGATATCTTTTTTTTTAACCCCTTAAGGACCAAACTTCTGGAATAAAAGGGAATCATGACATGTCACACATGTCATGTGTCCTTAAGGGCTTAAAACGAAACTCCGTGAACTTGAATCAGTTGAACTATGGCTAAAGCTGAGCTGGTGATCCTTTTTTTTTTAAATCAGATATTTTAGCCTAAATCTTGTCATTCAGATTTTGATTTGCTACAATTCAAAGTTTAGTTAAAAGAAAATCCCATAAAAGTAATTGAAACTATTTTGTATCATTATTATACAAAGGTTGTATTGTTATACAATTATAAAACAGCCACTAGAGGTGCTTCCTGGAGTTTAAAATGCAGAGAATGGAAACACCCCATAGTAAAGTATTTAGGCAATGCTGTCCCATGGGGAAGGCCTAACGCACACGAGGCGCTCTCCACGCATGCACATTAAATCCCCCCATCGGCTGACGCTGGAGGAAGCAGAGCATAGCTCAGCGCTGAGGGAAATGGGTGCTGGAATTGTGTAAGATATACATCTTTTTGTTTATAACATTAAAGTGTTTATTAGCATTTGTATTTTAATATGTAAAATCAGTTTGAATGCAGCTACTATTTGTTCAAATCAATGCGTACACTACTTTTATATATAAATATATACAGGTGGTCCTTATTTAGCGACCTACCTGCTTTACGACAGCTTGCACTTACAACCAGGCATAAGTGCAAGCTGTCGTGAGGATTCCCTGCTCTGGTGCGCATGTCCATGTTTGGGGAAACTTACCCGAACATAGACAAACGCATCAGAGCAGGGAATCCCTTAACTCCTCACTTAACAACCAATTCGTTTTACGACCGGGTCGTAGGAACGGAACCCAGTTGGTAAGTGAGGAGTGTCTGTATACACTTGAATAATCTTATTTTTGTGTAGTGACAGTAAGTGTGGAAAGCCTATTTGTGTGTAGCAAAGGGATTTGTAATGCAAAGGTTTACATGTAGAGTAAGTTTGTTAATACATTGTTCTATTAGATTTAGAAATGTGAGTAAATTAAGAGAGAGTATGTGAGATTTATTCATGTATGTACAATATGTAGTGTGACAGAACACCCCGCCCACATTGTTGTCAAAAGACTGTTGTCCAAATCCCTGGCTCATGTCACCTTCCCCTCCAGGCCAACAAAACACTCTTTTCCTATTCCATAACCGGAGTCCAGAAGCTGCAAAGACTTCAGCGGGACTTAAGCACAACTCTTCTGGAACTCCGGTCCGGCCGCGCTTAGTCCCAAATCCCGGCTAACTTTCATCCCGTTTTTCCCCACTTCCCATGTAACCACGTAAGCGCTTTTTGGAGGGAAGGTACCTCAGACCAACATGGACTATAGATGTGGGGAGTTTGGGCCTAATTAGCTCTATTTGGCCCGAACCCTCCAACCGCTAAGTGATCTTAAAAATATTGGCTGACATCGATGCAGCAGCCCAAGCCAAAAGGGAGCACCAGAAACGACAAGCCAAAATTTAGAGTGCCGGAGCTCCAACAACTGGAAATACCGTTACACAGCCTGACCGAAAAAAGATGCCCATTGCTGCCTTTAAGGTATTTCAGGAAGCTGAGGAAGAAATCAATGGGTATCACGCGGACTTGAAACAGCAGTGTGCCCTACACAAAATACCCGTAGAAGACTGGATTCCAATACTTGCAGGAAAATTATCAGGGAAAGCAACTGTAGCCTAACGAGCTTTACCTGATGGAGATATACAGTTGTGCTCAAAAGTTTGCATACCCTTGGAGAATTGGTAACATATGTACCATGATTAAAGAAAACATGAGTGAGCAGGCAAAACACATTTCTTTTATTTCTTATGGGATTCATATTCAGCTGTAGGTTATAACAGAATGGCACAATCATAAAACAAAACATGGCAACAACAACAAAAAATGAAATGACCCCTGTTCAAAAGTCTGCATAACCTTGGTTTTTGATACTGTGTATTGCACTCTTTAGCATCAATGACAGTGTGCAGTCTTTTGTAATAGTTGTCTATGATGTCCCTAATTCTTGTAGGTGGCATAGCTGCCTATTCGTCTTTGCACAATGCCTCAGGTCATGCAAAGTTTTTGGTCGCACGTTCAAGATCTCCCCAAACTGCCTTCATGATATTAAAGGACCACTATAGGCACCCAGACCACTTCAGTTTAATGAAGTGGTCTGGGTGCCAGGTCCATCTAGGTTTAACCCTTTTTGCTGTAAACATAGCAGTTCAGAGAAACTGCTATGTTTACAAATGGGTTAATCGAGCCTCTAGTGGCGGTCTCATTGACAGCTGCTAGAGGCGCTTCCGCGCTTCTCACTGTGATTTTCACAGTGAGAAGACGCTGCCGTCCATAGGAAAGCATTAAGAATGCTTTCCTATGGACTGGCTGAATGCTCGTGCGGCTCTTAGAAACATAGAATGTGACGGCAGATAAGAACTATTCGGCCCATCTAGTCTGCCCAATTTTCTAAATACTTTCATTAGTCTCTGGCCTTATCTTATAGTTAGGATATCCTTATGCCTATCCCACGCATGCTAAAACTCCTTTACTGTGTTAACCTCTGCCACTTCAGCTGGAAGGCTATTCCATGCATCCACTACCCTCTCAGTAAAGTAATACTTCCTGGTATTTTTAAACATTTGTCCCTCTAATTTAAGACTATGTCCTCTTGTTGTGGTAGTTTTTCTTCTTTTAAATATAGTCTCCTCCTTTACTGTGTTGATTCCCTTTATGTATTTAAATGTTTCTATCCTATGCCCCCTGTCTCGTCTTTCCTCCAAGCTATACATGTTAAGATCCTTTAACCTTTCCTGGTAAGTTTTATCCTGCAATCCATGAACCAGTTTAGTAGCCCTTCTCTGAACTCTCTCTAAGGTATCAATATCCTTCTGAAGATACGGTCTCCAGTACTGCGTATAATACTCCAAGTGAGGTCTCACCAGTGTTCTGTACAATGGCATGAGCACTTCCCTCTTTCTACTGCTAATACCTCTCCCTATACAACCAAGCATTCTGCTAGCATTTCCTGCTGCTCTGTTACATTGTCTGCCTACCTTTAAGTCATCAGAAATAATCACCCCTAAATCCCTTTCCTCAGATGTTGAGGTTAGGACTGTATCAAATATTCTGTACTCTGCCCTTGGGTTTTTATGTCCAAGATGCATTATCTTGCACTTATCCACATTAAATATCAGTTGCCACAACTCTGACCATTTTTCTAGTTTACCTAAATTATTTGCCATTTGGCTTATCCTTCCTGGAACATCAACCCTCTCGCCGCGCATGCGCATTCAGCCGATGATGGCGAAAAGGAGGAGGAGAGTCCCCGGCGCCAAGGGAGCCAGGCTGGGGAAAACAGGTAAGATTTAACCCCTTCATCCCCCTAGAGGCCGGCAGGAGGGGGGCCCAGAGGGTGGGGAGGACCTAGAGACCGAGTATGTTTTCCTGGCACTATAGTGATACTTTAAGGTCAGGAGACTATGATGGCCATTCCAGACCTTCACCTTTTTTCTGCTCTAACCACTGGAGGGTCAACATGGCCTTGTGGTTAGGGTCATTGTCATGCTGGCAAGTCCAAGAGCGTCCCATGCGCAGCCTTTGTGCAGAAGAATGCAAAATGTCTGCCAGCATTTTCTGATTACATGCTGCATTCATCTTGCCATCTATTTTCACAAGATTCCCTGTGCCTTTAGAGCTCACACACCGCCCAAAACATCAGTGAGCCACCACCATGCTTCAAAGTGTGTATGGTATTCTTTTCACTGTAGACCTTGTAGACCCTCTCCAAACATATTTATTTTGGTCCAATTTATTTTGGTCTCATCACACCAAATTACAGTGTGCCAGAAGCTGTGAGGTGTGTCAAAGTGTTGTGGGGCATATTGTAAACAGGCTTTTTTGTGGCATTGGCACAGTAAAGGCTTCTTTCTGGCAACTCGACCATGCAGCTCATTTTTGTTTCAGTATCAATATTGTAGTTATTGTGCAAAGAGAATAGGAGCGGAATGCGCATGCGCGGCAAGAGCCACACGCGCATTCAAACAGTCCATAGGAAACCATTTCTTAATTCTTTCCTATGGAAGCTCTGCACGCTGGATGTGAATTTCGCATCCAGCGTCACAGAAGCGCCTCTAGCGGCTGTCAGGAAGACAACCACTGGAGGTTGGGTTAACACTGCTATGTAAACTTAGCAGTTTCTCTGAAACTGCTATGTTTACATGTGAAGGGTTAAAACCTGAGGGACCTGGCACCCAGACCACTTCATTGAGCTGAAGTAGTCTGGGTGACTATAGTGTCCCTTTAAGGAGAGAAATGGGTCTACATTTTTTACAGATGGTTTGTGGTTTACCTGGTTTTGGCAGGGTGGAGATATGGGCCATCCGTAGTTTGTCAGGCAGTGCCCCCCTGTGCATACTATGATTATATAATGACACTAAGTGTGGGCACAGCAGTTGGGAGAACTCCTCATAGCAGTGATGGCGAACCTTTTTGAGCCCGAGTGCCCAAACCACAATACATGCCAACTTTTTTTTCCTCAAAGTGCCAACACGGCAATTAAACCTGAATACTGAGGTTTAAGTTTAGAAAAAACAACTCGTACAGTTGTCTGAACTAATTAACAACTTTTGTTTTAAAAGAAGAACACAAATTTTAAATAATGATATAAATAGATAAAATTAAGCTTATATTTATGAGTGTGGCGAAACCAACCTCGCCAATGTGAACCGGAGAAGCCTGGTTGCCCGCCTCTTGCCTTTGCACTATGGACCCGACTTTATGTGAATGTGTTAACCCAGATAGCTATGCCATGGAGCCCATTCGTGTAGTTAAAGACTTCGGTTCCATGGCAATTGAACTGTGTGAATAGGATCTGAGCGCTATTTGGTAGTTTTTTGCACTCAGATCCCAGCTATCTGGGGATATGTGACATGTCTGTGTTTTATGTATAAAATGTGACTTTGTGTATTTTATAGTATTTTAATGCTTTGTGCTCACCATGTGCATAATGGAGTCTTGTCTCTGTCCTGGGAGATAATTGAATTACTTCTCAATTATCTCCAGGATAGAAGACTCTGAAACCGGTCTGGGCCAGATAGCCATGTGCCAGCCAGGGCCCAAAAGATATTTTACTAACTTCTGAACCCCTGGTCTGATTCATGCCATTTTTTCATATGTTGTTCCCCTGAATGGATTGATTGTGAATGTGTATGTGAATTGGATGTATGGTTTTAGAGTTATGAAAGTTGGCTAAAAAGTATGTTTTAACTGTATGTGTAATTGAGTTTCCTCTCAGGATAAGGGGAGGGAATATGTGGGATGTAACTGTGATGTGATTGGTTGTTTTATACCTCCCTGTGGGCGGTCCTGTATTTGAAAAGACTGTAATAAAAACCAGGCTGGGTGTGCCAGCACCTCAGATTCTGCTTGACCCTCAAATCGAAGTGTTGTCTTGTTTTTGGGGGAATTGGATTGTATGCTGATTGCCAGGAGTGTAAGCGGATTGTATGCTTTTCCTGTTCAGCTATTCCAGGGTTTGTGTGTTTCCAGTTCGGGAGATTGGTGCTTGCAGTAGCTGCTTGTCTATCTGGAAGGGGATTATCGCCTAAATGTTTTTTATCCCCTTGTGAGCGAAACGGTCCGTTACAATTAGCATCTCCAACAAATGCAATACATACACACACAGACTGCTGTAAACATACACAGACAGACTGCTGGATACACACACACAGACTGCTGCATACACAGACTGCTGAATATACACACACACAATCTCCTGAATGCACACACACAGACTGCTGAATACATACACACAGACTGCTGAATACATACACACAGACTGCTGAATACATACACATAGTCTGCTGAATACATACACACAGACTGCTGAATACATACACACACACAGTCCGCTGAATACACACACACACAGTCTGCTGAAAACATACACAGACAGACTGCTGAATACACACACACACAAAGACTGCTGAATACACAGACTGCCGAATACACACATACATACACAGTCTGCTGAATACACATACAGACAGACTGCTGAATGCACACACACAGACTGCTGAGTACACACACACAGACTTCTGAATACATACGCACAGTCTGCTGAATACATACACACAGTCTGCTGAATACATACACACAGACTGCTGAATACATACACACACACAATGCTGAATACACACACAGACTGCTAAATACACACAGACAGACTGCTGAATGCACACACACACACACACACACAGACTGCTGAATACATGCACACACACACTGCTGAATACACGCACACACAGACTGCTGAATACACGCACATACCGGCTGCTGAATACACACACACATACTGCATTGAGGGGTGCAGTGTATGTGTTTGTGTGTGGGGTGCTGTGTGTGTGTGGGGTGCTGTGTGTCTGAGGGTTGCTGTGTGTGGGGGGGGAGGTAGGGGTGCTGTGCTGTGTGCGGGTAGGGGTGCTGGGCGGGGGTAAAGGTGCTGTGCTCTGTGGGGGTAGGGGTGCTGTACTGTGGGAGGTAGGGGTGCTGTGTGTGGGGGGGGAGTAGGGGTGCTGTGTGTGGGGGGGGTAGAGGTGCTGTGTGTGTTTGGAGGTGGCATAGGGGTGCTCTGTGTGTGTGTTTTGGGGTAGGGGTGCTGTGTGTGTGGGGGGGATAGGGGTGCTGTGTGAGGGGGTAAGGGTTCTGGGTGTGGGGGGTAGGGGTACTGGGAGTGGGGGGTAGGGGTGCTGGTTGTGGGGGAGGGGTGCTGTGTGTTGGGTAGGGTTGCTGTGTGGTGGGTAGGGGTGCTGTGTGGGGGATAGGGGCACTGTGTGTGGGGGGGTAGGGGTGCTTTGTGGGGGGGAGGAGGTGTAGGGATGGTTAAAAAAAAAAGGTATATTAAATCTGTATCCCCCCCTCCCTCCTTCTTACCTTTGGTGAAGGAGGGGGGACACAGCCATCCCTGGTGGTCTGGTGGTCCGATGGTGGTAAGTACTGTAGGGAGCAGCTCCCCTGTCCTCCGGCGCGATGCTGTGTGGAGCGTTGCCATGGTAAGGCGTGGCAACGCTCCACACAGATTGCTCGCGGGAGGACAGGGGAGCTGCTTCACAGATCCCTGCCTTCCGACACGGAAGCAGAGTAGGGGCCTGCCGTTTTGGGCAGGCAGGTGCGTACTCTGCATGGATGGTGAACCTATGGCCGCGTGCCCACAGAGAGGGACGTGCCCCCGACGTGCCTTGCCATAGGTTCGCCATCACTACCTTATAGAATCAATTGGGGAACCCGTCTGGGCCTGGGGATTTATGGGCCAGCAGATCATTTATCGCCTTAGTGACTTCTTCTAGGGAAATTGGTTGTCGTGAGGTGTCTACATCTGTAGGTGAAAGGGTCAGTAGATGAACATCTGCTTAAGATTGGTCAATTATAGCACAGTTTGAGTGTTTTCTTTCAGATTGTACAGCTTGTGATAGTATCTAGCAAACTAATTTACAATACCATGTGGTTCAATATCTTTTTGACCCTTATCGGTGTTTAGGAATGCATTCCCGGAGACGACAGATTTTTTTTAATTGCGAGGCCAATTTCGCGCCCGCTATATTTCCTAATGCGAAAAATATGTGTTTAGATTTTTGGAGCAGGTATGTCGTTTTTGACAGTTCTATGTCTCTTAGTGTGGTTTGTAGTTTAAGCAGCTTGAGTTGTGTTGCAGTGTTGGGGTTTTGTTTGTTCGTATGCGTGAGTGCTGTCAGTTCCTTTATCAAGGAAATATATTGTGACCCACAAATTATATCCCAGATCAGACAATAGCTCCTACTTCGCAGAGAATCTTGATCCCCCTGAGTCTGCGCGTGCAGCAGAGTCAGAGGTGAGTATAGTGTTTTTTGTATAAATTTCTTGCTAGATTTCGTCGCCATCTCGGTCAGGCAGGCACCCGTTGCTTTGGGGCTGATATTTGAGGGCACTCAGCTGTGTAACTCGCTGTGGGATCCACAGGTCGGCGGAGCTCACGGATTATACGACTGCTTCCATGAGTTGCTTGGCCATGCCCCAAAATAGTACTTATTTTACAAGCAGTTGTTGCTGATATTAATGATGATGATTGCTTTACTTCCAAGATTTCTTGTTTGAGAGAATTCCAAATACTGTAACCCTGCTCTCTTGATGCTGAGAGCGCTAGAAGAAAGGTCAATGCACATGCCTCTTTCTTAGGGTGTCCAGGGTCAGATGTCCCTATGGAAAGTGAACAAATTACATCAGAAAGTACTTCTGGGAGCATATAGGGCACATCTGAGGTGTAGAATTAGAAGGGGCACTTTGCGGAATTGCGACAAGATCTTGACATGCCTAGTTGTTTTTTACAGCTTGTCTGGACTGTTATCAACCAGGGGGAGGGGAAGCTGAAAAATATTATCATACCAGAGATACAACATATTTTTTTTTTCTAACACATTTTTCTAAAAAGTCTTCACTTTTTTATTCATGAGAATTTTTAAGTCAAACTTCATCGAAAACTTTTTTTTCTTTCCTTCTGCCCAAACTAGCCAGCGTCACCACCTTTACTTTTAATATTGTTGAAAATCGCAAATAAAATATTTAAAAAAAAGAAAGAATTAAATATCTCAGTAGTCCTCACCAGCGCCAACAGTCTTTTATTTATTTTGTTTGCAACAAAATTGTGAGACACTGTCCCAAGTACTGCTATAGATGAGCCTCTGTTGCAATTAGTTGAAAATCGATGAATGAAGCATTACGCCCTGCGGACCGCAGATCATCTGACAGCAAAAAGGTAGCTAGTGAAATATTCATTTGTATAATCAGTCTGTAAGATATTCTATTTTTATATTCACTTTTTTTTTTTTTATCTTTTAATGGTTTTTATTTTCAGTAATAAATAAATATTACATTTTTAGATGTAATAATTTAATATAGGTTTACTCCAACCAAAATCCAGTGTTTTCATATGTGGCTGTCCACGTCAGCCCCAAATGCCCTCTCCCCTCCCCCTCTCCAAAAAGAATTCCAAACAATTAAAAAATCTTTAAACTTAATTTTTTTCTCTCTCGAAGGCTAAGTTTTCCCTCAGCTTAATCTTACTCCACTGAGAGCAGTGTGATTGGACTGCGGGGACCACTGGGGCGGCATGGAAGGGGGCCATGATGCCATTTGCTGTCTTGTGTACTGGCATGAGATGCCAATTTGGCACAGAATTGATATTAGCCAGCCAAGTTCTCTTCATCCCAGCTGGCTAATGACACTCCATTTGATGTTACAGGATGTGGAATTACACCTTAGGCCGCAGAAAGCTTAATTAATCTCTAGCATTTTCAACTTTAGACATATGACTCCAGGCATCATGGGCTCTTCATATCACTGAAGTGGTTATGGTGCTTGGAGAAACCCATTAAAACAGAGTTCTCCAGCTCTCTGCATTGTATCATATTATGCAATTACTAAAGCATTATGTTTGTCTTATGCTTGAGTAATCCAGTGCCTGTCTGACACACATCTGGTTCTTTAACGTAATTCACAAATGTAGGTGGTGACACACTATATTTTTATTTAAAAAGCAGACATATTTAGGATCTTTTTTACCTCCTGTTATTAATTTACTATTCATGTATATATGGCTATTTTCTTTTAAGATTTTTTACTTTTTATTCTACTAATGTTTTGTACTTTAAAACCTTAACATTTTCATGTTCTCTCTGACTTTTGAAATGCTTGACATCACAGTTACATTGCTCTTTCAATGTTATAGCATTACACACAAGGGTTTGTTTATACTTTATTTCTCTCTTTGCAGTTAGTTCAAGTATGAACCCCAGCACCAATCATCGATACTAGTCTCATCTGGAATTATTCAACTAATACGGACGTATTACAGGTTACAGATTTCTCCAAGCCTGACTTTTATTTTATCTACTGATTTTCGACCGTTTGGTTCCTATCTGCGTCTCTGTTCTTGCACCACCAATTCTGTACTGTGATTGCAGATTACTCATGTACAAACTCTGGTTTAATCTAATGATTGCATATTTTTTTTAATGCTTAAAATTTTCTAGTAACTACTCGGACTTGGCTGAAATACTAACCATTTATTCCCTGGACATTGTTAAGGATTATCTGTTATCGCGGGGAGATTTGTTCAAGGACTGTCCTCCTCTTGCTACCAGACTTGATTTTTGTTTTTTGGAACCGGATTTGGCTAACTGGATTTTCATTCTCCTCGCTTTGTGAATTCTTATCAACATTGTGACTATTACAGCAACAGTGTATCAACTGTTTACTTCTACAATATTATAACCTTAATGCTAACAACCCATTTGCCATAATTTTGACAAAAACTGATTTTTTTTAATATTTAGTATCAATATTTATTTGATAAAGTACAGTATATGTTACTCACACAACCCCAGTCCACCTCGTGTATGGAAAAAAAACAGGTGCCTTGACACTTCTAAATATAGAACAACAGGAATATTTGGGATACGGCTGAGAAATCTATAATTGAAACATAAAAGTGTACATAGTGTAAATCTACATAGAGTAATTAGTAAGTGATCATGAAATGCACTCACGAGATGTAGATGAAAAGATAGCGTTTCAAAGGTGCCTCCCCCGGTAATGATGGGGGGCTGATGCCTTTCTCCACTTGCTCCCGATAATAGATGAGAAAAACAGGACTTCCAGGTGGTGGAAAAGATAAAACAATTTATTTAGGATGAAAAAAATCACCCAGCAATAAAAATAGGAATACAGGCTTTAAAAAGAGGTCCTACGCGTTTCGTTCACCAATTGGAACTTCCTCAGGGACCAAATAATATTAAAATTACATGTAGAAATCACAGACATGAAAAAAATACAGCCTACTCCCACCAGTCCTGTTTTATAGGGCTAATCCCTGAGTTGATTGATGATCATCTGGGCGTTCTCCTTTCTTTCCTCCCTCATTGGTGGAACAGTGGGTCATCTCCAGCTGATTTCTTTCAGTATTAGTTGAATTTCCCGGGTTCTGTATCGGCCGAAAACCGGAACCGGAAGTGGACCTTCACTTCCGCGTTCCACTGAATCATGCGTTCCAGCAGTGGAATTCAAAGAGGTTAGGATATGTAATAGTGTGGCCATCTAGTGGTCGCCAGAAGAACAGTCCCAGAGAATAGGATTTTTAAATAGAAGTGAATCTAACAAGAAAAAACATAATGATATCGGCAGCAAAAAGTGGAAAATAGATTTATGCAACATACATTGCTTAAGCACCATGAAAATCAGTACAAAACACAATTCATATATAATTTACTATCAAATTATATAAATTTGAGAGAATAGTACTACATCTATGTAGTTAACATTTACCAAAGTGCCCTATTTGTGCTCAAATATATTAGATTTTATTTAGGATTATTTAAAGTTATAGAATATACAGTTTGAATTTAAGGTTATAAGATATACAATTTAAACAATAACATATGTAAATTTAGAAGATTATATTTGTGATATACACATCTACCCTCAGGATACTCTTTATATATAAACGTGTATTAGTCTCGATGAGACACCATTAATTGGAAAATAAGAAGTGGTGGTGATAATAGATATCTCCTTATCAAGGGAGTATATGTAGAATTATAGTGAAGGGGCTTAAATCAGATTCCCCCATAGGTGTCAGTGCATATTTAATATAGGTTTAATAGGAATAGCCCAGAAATATACTATATATATAAATGAAAAATGTATTCGATGCATCTACCTTAAGTGTGTCTTTCACACTGGTGATATTATGGATAAAGAGAGATAAAAAGATATTAATCTATGAACCACAAAACCACTGCACTTTATAGGAAACAGATAAGATCTATGTCTACGTTCAATCCCATAGGTTCTAGTGTTTGTAATTGATGAATCCAAAAGGTTTCCCTTTGGGATAAGTTCTTAATCCTATCGCCCCCACGCCAATGGGGCATGACTCTCTCAATACCCATACATCTAAATTGTTTCCATGAAAAGGAAGGGCATGTACTGCAATGAGCAGAGACCGAATGGGTGGTTAACCCTTTCTTGATGTTATTCAGGTGTTCAAGAATACGAACTTTCAAAATTCTCGTGGTACGACCCACATACTGTCTGCCACACGGACACTGCAGTAGGTAAACCACAAAGTCCGTGTGGCAGCTACTGAAAGAAATCAGCTGGAGATGACCCACTGTTCCACCAATGAGGGAGGAAAGAAAGGAGAACGCCCAGATGATCATCAATCAACTCAGGGATTAGCCCTATAAAACAGGACTGGTGGGAGGGTGGGAGTAGGCTGTATTTTTTTCATGTCTGTGATTTCTACATGTAATTTTAATATTATTTGGTCCCTGAGGAAGTTCCAATTGGTGAACGAAACGCGTAGGACCTCTTTTTAAAGCCTGTATTCCTATTTTTATTGCTGGGTGATTTTTTTCATCCTAAATAAATTGTTTTATCTTTTCCACCACCTGGAAGTCCTGTTTTTCTCATCTATTATCGGGAGCAAGTGGAGAAAGGCATCAGCCCCCCATCATTACCGGGGGAGGCACCTTTGAAACGCTATCTTTTCATCTACATCTCGTGAGTGCATTTCATGATCACTTACTAATTACTCTATGTAGATTTACACTATGTACACTTTTATGTTTCAATTATAGATTTCTCAGCCGTATCCCAAATATTCCTGTTGTTCTATATTTTGCTGTGTAAAGGTCATCCGATCTGGGTGATGACCTGGGAGGCTGTCTCATTTGAAATACTGAGATAAGTATATATTTTGTCACTTATATAGTATTGATTGTAGTGATTTCTTTATATTTATATACTTGTCTATAGACTCTATTTTTCCTAACCCAGTATTGTACGTACATCTATTGTTAGGCCAATATGGCTACAAATGTTAATTTTTTGTCTAATCTGCAACATAACCGCAGAAAGAAATTTGAGGCTATGTTCCAAGAGTGGGACAAACCGCAACCCCTAAAAGGGATGGATGAATTTTTTAAACAAAAAGAAAAACTATTAATGATCGAGACAAAAAAATGGTGGGAAGTAGCCTTTTTGGATAACTATCTTAAGGAGGGTCTAATCCCGAGAGGCTTAAGGATTGATAAAACCCCAGCCTTCGGATTAGATGATCCATTATTTTTAGAAGAATGGGATGAAATCCTTACCAATTGTTCTTTTCAATTAATCCAACTTATTATTAAATACTCTAAAGATATTCAGACTAAAGTGGAAGGAGAACTCAATACCATGGAGACTAACTCCACTTTAGATCCTACAAGTAAAGAATTCAAAGAGAGAGATATCATTTTACAAACTAATGTTAAAAACCTTGATGAAAAAATTGCAGAGACCAAAAGTAAAAAATACAAAAGAGATAAGGAAGACAAAATATCTAATACTTTCTCAACATTAAACAAATTACATCGGAGAAAAGTACGACCCCATACATATAGAACTATCCCCTCTAGAGCACCCTATAATAAGAGGACCAACCTAGCGCCCAGAGATGGACAAGGGGACACATACCAATCCAACACTCAACAACACCGGCATTCTGACCACCCCAACACTACCCCCCATCAGGAGAAATCACGTTTTCCACATAGGAGATCATCCCCTGACTCTAATAGGGACACTCACACCTATGCTCAGGTTGTTAGGAGTAAATTTGACCAAAGCAGAACCAATACTCGGTTCAATGACAGAGATAGGACCGATACCCAATCGAATGATAGAGAATCAAATTTTCAGGGGCGACTGAAAGGCCCACGAGAAAAGAATATTACCAACTATTTCCGCCCCAGGGCAGAAACGTGGGAACATCCGAATCGGTTCTCCCTGCTACAACAAGATTCTCCCCAAAAGAGAATAAGGACGGAAGATTAAATACCACTTCCCCTCTGGTACATCCTTTGAGGGAAAAAGAAGTGAGAAAAGGTATCTTTAACTTAACCGAAATACCACTGTCAGATGATGAAATCCATCTATTGTCTAAAGGGATGAAATTTGCCCCCAATAAATCGGCCAACGATTTTAAATTATATATAGATTTAAAAAAATATATTAGATCAATGACGATCCAAAGGCATTTTCTCTTACATCCCTCACCACCTAACACCGACGGTTCAGGTGAAAATACACAACCCAATTTTAAATCGAATTTCAAATTTAAACCAAAGTCTAATTTTTTTCCTGTACAGAGTAGGGGTCCTTATTTGGAAATATTTGAACGAATGGTTGAACAGGAATTTCAATCTTTGACATGGGACAATAAATCTAAGGGGCGCACCTATAATTTGACCAAAAAAGAATCCAATACCTTAAAAAACCTCATGAAAAGGGATGATTTGGTGATTAGGGAAGCGGACAAAGGGGGGGGGTATTGTCTTGATGACAATGACCTACTATCTGGAAGAATCTTCCAATATTTTGAACGACTCAAATACATATGTAGTTTTGAAATCTGACCCTACAAATCAATTTAATTTACAACTAAGAAATATTTTGGAACAAGCTTAAAACGATGAAATCATTTCTCCCAAAAACTTTTCATATTTATTTCAGAAAAATCCCATCACTCCTATTTTTTATTTTCTCCCTAAGACTCATAAACGTCTCCCTAACCCACCAGGCCGCCCGATTATAAGCGGGATCAATTCGATAACTGCTAATCTATCTGCCTTTGTAGACTCCTTCCTGCAGAAATATGCCCAAAATTCACCTTCCTATGTTAAAGATACGAAATCTTTTTTGCAGGAAATTGAAAATATTGAGTGGGATCCAGATTATAGTTGGGCCACCTTGGATGTCACATCCCTATATACAATTATCAGTCACTCATTAGGGCTAGAAGCGATTGATCACTTCATGGCCCAAGATCCTGATCTACCACAGGACCTAAAAACGTTTATTTTATTTGTAGTTCAATTTATTTTAGAGCACAATTATTTTTTCTTCAATGGTAATTTTTATTTACAGATCACGGGGAACGCCATGGGCACCAGGTTTGCCCCCAGTTATGCCAACACCTATGTTCGCAGATGGGAAGAGCTATTTGTGTGGTCTGGGCAGGGCTGGAGGGAAAACCTGGTGCTCTGGCGGCGTTATATCGACGATGTGATTATTATTTGGAAGGGGTCTTCTAGTTTATTTTTTGAGTTCGTTGAATATCTGAATTCTAATCAATATAATCTGGTCTTCACCCCAGTTTGGAGTAAAGACATAATAAATTTCTTGGACCTTATATTGTTCAGTGAAGCTGGTCAGATACGCACCAAATGCTATTTCAAGCCAACAGACGGCAATGGTTTTGTACATCAGGATAGCTGTCACCATAAGCCGTGGCTTAATGGGATAGCCAAGAGTCAATTTACAAGACTCAGACGCAATTGTTCACATGACCATGATTTCCATACCCAATCACATCATATCAAAAGGAAATTACTAGAAAAAGGATATAAGAGAAATGCCTTGGAAAAAGAAATTCGTCATTTAACACAAATTAAAAGAAACAAGTTATTGGAGGACAAACTCACCCCCGACACTACAGATAACCGATTTAGAGCTGCGCTCCTTACTCAATACAACACTGACCATAGGAAGATCAAAAAGGGAATACAAAATCATTGGTCAATATTATTGCAGGATCCAGTGCTGGGAAAACATCTATCCCAACACCCCCAAGTGATATTTAAAAAGAATCAGAATTTGAAGAATATGCTGGCCCCTAGCTATGCTATCAAAACTTCCCCCATCAACACCATTACGGGGTCTTGTAGGGGATGTAATGTATGCAAAGCTTGCAGAACTGTGTCCATTGTAAGATCTGACACCTTTTCCAGTTACATAACTGGGAGGATATACCACATTAAGTCAGATATTAGCTGCCACACGGACTTTGTGGTTTACCTACTGCAGTGTCCGTGTGGCAGACAGTATGTGGGTCGTACCACGAGAATTTTGAAAGTTCGTATTCTTGAACACCTGAATAACATCAAGAAAGGGTTAACCACCCATTCGGTCTCTGCTCATTGCAGTACATGCCCTTCCTTTTCATGGAAACAATTTAGATGTATGGGTATTGAGAGAGTCATGCCCCATTGGCGTGGGGGCGATAGGATTAAGAACTTATCCCAAAGGGAAACCTTTTGGATTCATCAATTACAAACACTAGAACCTATGGGATTGAACGTAGACATAGATCTTATCTGTTTCCTATAAAGTGCAGTGGTTTTGTGGTTCATAGATTAATATCTTTTTATCTCTCTTTATCCATAATATCACCAGTGTGAAAGACACACTTAAGGTAGATGCATCGAATACATTTTTCATTTATATATATAGTATATTTCTGGGCTATTCCTATTAAACCTATATTAAATATGCACTGACACCTATGGGGGCATCTGATTTAAGCCCCTTCACTATAATTCTACATATACTCCCTTGATAAGGAGATATCTATTATCACCACCACTTCTTATTTTCCAATTAATGGTGTCTCATCGAGACTAATACACGTTTATATATAAAGAGTATCCTGAGGGTAGATGTGTATATCACAAATATAATCTTCTAAATTTACATATGTTATTGTTTAAATTGTATATCTTATAACCTTAAATTCAAACTGTATATTCTATAACTTTAAATAATCCTAAATAAAATCTAATATATTTGAGCACAAATAGGGCACTTTGGTAAATGTTAACTACATAGATGTAGTACTATTCTCTCAAATTTATATATTTTGATAGTAAATTATATATGAATTGTGTTTTGTACTGATTTTCATGGTGCTTAAGCAATGTATGTTGCATTAATCTATTTTCCACTTTTTGCTGCCGATATCATTATGTTTTTTCTTGTTAGATTCACTTCTATTTAAAAATCCTATTCTCTGGGACTGTTCTTCTGGCGACCACTAGATGGCCACACTATTACATATCCTAACCTCTTTGAATTCCACTGCTGGAACGCATGATTCAGTGGAACGCGGAAGTGAAGGTCCACTTCCGGTTCCGGTTTTCGGCCGATACAGAACCCGGGAAATTCAACTAATACTGAAAGAAATCAGCTGGAGATGACCCACTGTTCCACCAATGAGGGAGGAAAGAAAGGAGAACGCCCAGATGATCATCAATCAACTCAGGGATTAGCCCTATAAAACAGGACTGGTGGGAGGGTGGGAGTAGGCTGTATTTTTTTCATGTCTGTGATTTCTACATGTAATTTTAATATTATTTGGTCCCTGAGGAAGTTCCAATTGGTGAACGAAACGCGTAGGACCTCTTTTTAAAGCCTGTATTCCTATTTTTATTGCTGGGTGATTTTTTTCATCCTAAATAAATTGTTTTATCTTTTCCACCACCTGGAAGTCCTGTTTTTCTCATCTATTATCGGGAGCAAGTGGAGAAAGGCATCAGCCCCCCATCATTACCGGGGGAGGCACCTTTGAAACGCTATCTTTTCATCTACATCTCGTGAGTGCATTTCATGATCACTTACTAATTACTCTATGTAGATTTACACTATGTACACTTTTATGTTTCAATTATAGATTTCTCAGCCGTATCCCAAATATTCCTGTTGTTCTATATTTTGCTGTGTAAAGGTCATCCGATCTGGGTGATGACCTGGGAGGCTGTCTCATTTGAAATACTGAGATAAGTATATATTTTGTCACTTATATAGTATTGATTGTAGTGATTTCTTTATATTTATATACTTGCCTTGACACTTCTGTTTTCAGTATGATACGGACACACGGGATCTGGTAAATTTCATGTGATTATATAAGTCAGTGGAACAGATTATTATTGCACTCTTCTTAGCACCTTCTTTGAACCTTTTATTTTTTGTATTTTATTGTGATGTATAATTTCTATAATATTTAATAAATAAAGTTATATTGAAATAAAATCTATGTTCATGTTTCCTTTTTAAACATTGGACATATTTAACTGCATATGAGAAAGAATAGAAATATAAACAGTGTAGGGTTTGGATATGTTCACTGTACACATTTTTTTTTTTTTATATATTCTTAATTTTTGTCGTGCAGATGAATACAATGATGCCTGTAATCAGTGGTGTATCCTGGTTTTGTGCTGCCCTAGGCAGGACAAAACTCAGGCACCCCCCTCCCTCCCACCCAACCCTTCCTCCCGCCCCGCCTTCTAAATACACACACACACACACACAGATTCACTGACAGATACGCATACATTAGCTAACAGACACACTTACACTCACAGACACACTCACTAACAGACACACACACTCACTAACAGACACACTCACACTCACTAACAGACACACTCACTAACATACACTCACTCGCTAACAGACACACACACACTAACAGACACACTCACTCGCTAACAGACACACACACACAATAACAGACACACTAACTAACAGACACACTAACTAACAGACACACTAACTAACAGACACACTCACTAACAGACACACACACTAACATACACTCACTCACTAGCAGACACACACAGTCAGACATACACACGCTCACTAGCAGAAATACATACACACACACTCACATTAACACTTTTTTATTTTTTTTTATTCCCCCCCCAGCCTCCTTACCTTTGGGAATGCTGGGGGAGGGGTTCTCTATCTCCCTGGGGTCTAGTGGGGCTGGCGGTCGGGCTGTTGGGCGGCCGGCCGGCGAGGGAGCACTTCCTCTGAGCTGTCTGCTCAACTCCCTCGCGCGCCGCAGAGTGAGGCTGGGAGCCGGAATATGACGTCATATTCCGGCTCCCAGCCTCACTCTGCGGGCGGCACGCGAGGGAGCTGAGCAGAGTGCTCGGAGGAAGTGCTCCCTCGCCGGCCGCCCACCCGCCCACGCCGCCCGCCAGCCCAGCATGTCAGTTAGCCGCAAGGCAAATGCCTCGCGGCTAAATGTCCCTGATGATATCTGATATAGATTCTGATTTGGTTGAATTTTTGTTCATTTACTTTTAACTGTTTCTTTGCTGCTGAAAGTTTTTCAATAAAGTAGGTAAAGCAAATATTCACTTTCTGTCTTTAATAAAATTTAGAAATTTCGGTCTCTGAAGCTAGAATAATCTCTACTTGGTAGTGGAGACACAAACTTTATCAGTTCTCACTCTCACAAAGTGTAAGGAGAAAGAGTCAGAGTTGCCATAAAGATCAGGTCATCCTATTTACGCTGCCAGGCACTGGACTACCCTGAGCGGAGATCATCATTTTTTTTTTTTTTGTCAATCTTTCTTTTATTGAGGCAGGAGTTGAATGGGGTACAGAATCGAGAAGAGGGGATGCACAGTATTTGTACAGAGTGGGATCACTTTAACACAGTAGTACATCTCCTTCGAATGGCAGCCTCATTTTATATTTTATATTAAGCAAGCTTTCAAAAAGTTAATAACACGCATAAAGTAGCAGTTATGAAGGTAGTTTGAACTAAACGATTATATTAAACATGCTTTCCAGAGAATTAATAACACATATAATAATATTTGTCGCTAATCTATAGGTTTAAAGTACAAGTCATGAATCAAACTTAGGGAATATGCGACATTAGGCTATTGGTCAAGTAGAGTTTAAATGTTAGGCAGGCTAAACCATTGCCTCTTGGTCACCGAGAGGCGCATAGTATTGATACTAAAACATAAAAAGTACAGTGGAATCGCTAAGGCAAGCTTGTCATGTAGTATACAGCTATCTGGCAGGCAGCAGTCGTATATCAGTTAGAGCATGTTGACTGGCCTGTCAATCTAAGATAAGATCTGTCTAGTGGCATATGCTAGATCAGGGGTAGGCAACCTTTTAGCAGCACTGTGCCAATATAAGATTGTGATGTCCCGTAGCGTGCCGGTCCTATTTTTTTTAATTGAGGTGTGTATGCTGCCGTATTCTGCTTGTGTTATTTTTACTGTAATTGCTTTGTATCGTTGTATTTGTGCGTAATATGCAGGGACGTCTTTAATATTGACTGGACCTTGGGCAAAGCATTTGCTTGGGGCCCCCTGGACCCTGTCCCCCCTCCCCAGGCGTGCAATCACGTCCTCCACCTCAACGCAGTGGCAGACCTAAAGTAGAGAGGTGCAAGAATTTTATTGGGCCTCCCTGTTGCACGGGTGATTAAAAGGTAGATCCCCATCTGTCGTGCAACTCCAGAAATGCATTGACAGCTGGGGCTCTACCATTAACCCATGTTTCCAGGTCTGTATTAAGCACTAAGCAGTTTTTGTGTGTTTGAATGTAAACAGGTTTTTGTATGAAATATGTTTTTGTGTGGTGTTGGCATGATTGCAAGCATGTATTTGTGTAGTGTTGGTTTTTGAATGCAGGGGTGTATTTACATATGATTTTGGTGTGTAACACAGACGTGTTTGTACGTAGTGTTGAAATTTGAATGCAGGGGTGTATTTGTGTGTAGTGTTAGTGTGTGAATGCTGAGATGTATGCACATATACACGCACACAGAGATATATACACACTGAAACACACACAGATACACAGACATACTGACACACACAGATATACTGACACAGATTTACTGACAGACACACACACACACACACAGACATACTGACACACATACACACACAGATATACTGACACACAAACATACTGACACACACAGATATACTGACACACACACAGACATACTAATACACACACACACACACACAGATATACTGACACACACAAAATGTACACTTTAAAAACCTGCTGGTGGCAGAAGGTGTTGGGAGTTGGGGTCTGGCTCTCTCGGCCAGCCCCCCTCCACTCTGCCTACTCTTCTTTCCCGTGCGCTCCTCTCTTTGTGGGTGGAAGTGATGCGTGTCCGTCACTTCCTCCCAGCCTGCTGCCAAAAAGCAAGGGACCCGCTCGCGCTGTTAAGTGCCTCAGCGCGACCGGGCCCCTGCTGACAGAAGCCCACCGGGTGGCCCTTTGTGCACGGGCCACCCAGTGGGCCTCCTTAGTGTGCGGATTACCAGCCAGGTGTTAGAAAGAGTTGAGGCCAGCGGGGCTCACTGTGCAGCTGCCCAGTTTGCCCCGCGTTAAAGACGGCCCTGCGTATATTAGCTATTATATTGTATATGTTCATGAGTAGTTTATGGATTGTGTATGATACATATGAATGTGAGTTGTGTATGGGGGCTGCTTGTGGAATTGTGTGTGTGAATGGATATGTCACATTGTGTGTTTGGTAGTGTCTGTGGGGGCTGTTTGAGGTATTGCATGTGAGAGGCTGCATGTGGGGTTGTGCATGTATGTGGATTGTTAGTGGTGTTGCATTTGTGCGGATTATGTGTATGTTTGTGTGTGGGCTGTCCGTATTATTTGTATGAGGGGAGGGTTATTCTGCATTTCTGTGTATATCTACCAGTGTGGGTGTCTTCCCTGGGGTCCAGTGGGGACCAGGCCGGCCAGGTACATGTCAAGGACAGGAGCTGCAACTGCGAGCTGTTCTACTATTGTGTGGATTCCCATTCACAAGTGCTGGGAGGAAGTGATCTGAGATCACTTCCTCTACGTGCTGCAATGCATAAATTGAGGATTGTCCTTCACCACCTTTTCGGATTAGCAGATATCTGAAGTTTTACTGGGACTCCTGATAGGCCAGAGCCTGTTTGTCTCTAGCAGCCTTGAGTGCCGTGCAAAGACACCTCGAGTGCCGTGCATGGCACTAGTGCCGTAGGTTGCCTACCCCTGTGCTAGATCATAGTTAATCTATGTATTCAGGCCAGGAAATATGTCCAACGCATATGTGAGTGCATGTTTGTGGGTGCCATGCGAACTTCGAGTATATAAGGTTATAATATAAAGCAAGATTTGAAATAAAACAACATTCCATATATTAGCTATTCGCTCAGTGTGCTACCAGGCATGCATGTTTGCAAATTGTCATAGTCATAGGTATATTTACAGTTGAAGTACCTAGCGAGGCTACACATAGATCAATTGAGGGACTGAAGTATATTCATTCGGTTACGCTGTTATTCATTTATGTATGTCAACTTAGTGTATGGATGAGCTTACTACGTTTGCAGGTACATGCAATAAGCTGTGTGCCTCAAGATTGTAACAAGAAATGAAATGCATAAGGCTAGCCTATATTTAAACCTTCACACGTGTTTAGCTGTATCTCACATAGCTGAGTAGTGATGTCAGGCTGAGGCATACTAGGTTATCGTGGAGAGACAGATTAATTACTGAACATATAAAGAGGCAAAACAAAAGTATAACATAGTCATGCATTGTGCAGGATGGGTCCCCTGAGAGGCATCGAACTGCCTAAAGGTATAACCTGGTCAAGTCCTCCTGTATCGGCAACCCGCATGTGCACTGCCGTGGGGTATGTACTCTGGTGTTTGAGGGCTGCAGGTTAAACGTGTGGGGGCCTGCGCATCCAGGGAGCATCTGACTTTATTACGGCAGTTTAACGACCGATGTTTAGGTCCAGGAACAGGTGCTAGGAGGTCTCTCCGGTGATCTGGTTGGAGCGTCTTGTCCCCCCGTTATCAGCTTAGCAGGGCAGCTGCCGCGGACGGTAGTTTACTGGAGTTAGGAGTGAGAGTGATCTTTAGGTAGGTATCGTGTCAGTTCTCTGCTGCCCGGCATGTGCAGGGGGGGGAGGTTCACGGCCTTGGGGTCGGTCAGCCAATACCTCTGCTGGGCATTGCTCGAGACAGCATCCGAGGGTATCGGTGAGTGGCACGGGTGTACGGGTGGTGTATAGCCTCTCCCCCGCTCCAGGCCTTAATAATGGTCGGCACTGTTGGGCCACAGACTCGGGAGCTCTGAAAGGCCGGGTCTTTTCCTTGGCGGACGCTACGGAGGGGCCCGATGTTTTTCCACCGCCTGCGGTGTGTGGCCCCCCGGCGGTGTGGCTTGTGCCCAAGAGGCGTGAGCCTCATGACCTTCGGCCTAGATGGGCCCTCGCCTTTGCGTGCAATTTTCGTTGCTGCGCCCGGGGAGGGGTTGGTCCGGCCCGCTCTCCCGCTCTCCCTCACCTTCTTTCTGGAGGCAGGCGACGGTTGAGGCGTCCGCCGCTCCAGCATCTCCCAGAAGCGCTGGAATAATGCGTCTATCCGCTCATGTAGTGGCTGGTAGGGCGCCATTTTAGGCGCGTGTTCCTCCCCCTCCATCTTGCGGTCGGGGAGTATGCCTCTTTGGGTCGTCGGGATATATTGCGACTTGCGAGCCATTGCTGTGCGGACCGGGATAACCCCCGCCGGTCCATAGGGGGGGGAACGTGGGCTCTGCATAGTTTCCGTAGATTGTGATGGCGGTGGGGGAGCGGCCGTCTCCCCTGCGCCAGTCGTTTGTGTAGGCCGCAGGAGCCAGGATGGAGATTCCCGGAGATCATCATTTAATACTAAAAAAACCCACAGAATTGTTCCCTTCTTAAATATTGAAAACAAGAAAGACTATGAGCTAGACATCAGAAAACACTCCTAATAAGGGTTTATCCTCAAATAGAAATCAACTAAATAAACCAGAGCTGGAGAGTTAACTAAAACTGGGAAAACAAATCCATAACATTAGTTAAAACTTTACTTTTATTTACAAATTCCATAAAATCGAAACAACCACAAGTTAAAGAGAAAATTAATGTAAACAATATTGATCTAGGAGAAACAACAAACACACTACAATAGTATGTATAGAATAAAATGTTAAAACAAACTTAACTTAGTGACAGCTTCCCAATGGCAACTTATCCACATAGATGCCTGGTTAACACATGTATACAAAGGGTAGAGGGGAAATCGCTGTCTATACCTATAAAAAAGAAATTAACAATACATAGTGAAGATAGTTATGAGCATGTATAAAGACACGCTAACAGGTACACTCACAAGATGTCAGGAGTTTTGCGCATTCAGAACATCACCCCTTGGTAGCAGAGGGGGAATATGCAACACTGGGACTGCTAGATGTTATCGGTCCACAGATCCGGAAACCACAGAAGAGCAGGAACAAGTAGTATGATTAGAAAATTTATTTGGTAAAATAAGGCACTGGTCCAACGCGTTTCGTTCGGTTAGAACTTCATCAGGGACCTCTTAGTAAAAAATATAAATAATCTTCATACAAAACAAATTCCCGCTATACCCTCCCTCTCCCCACAGTCTCACTTTATAGGAGAACCCTTCTTCCTATTGGTGGTGTAGTGGGTGTGTTCCGGATCAATCCTGCCGTGTATCAGCTGTTCGTTCTTGAATTTCCCGCTTTCAGGTGCTGTCAACGTCGCCCGGAAGTGATGTAAGCGCTTCACCCGGCACTTCCGTGCGTTCCAGCATACCCGGAAGTGATGTCGACGTTTCACACAGCGCTTGCGTGCGTTCCAACAGGGTCCTTGCGTCTAGGGGGTATTGGTTTCCGTAAATACATATAGTCTGTTTGCGCATGCGTGGAATGTATTTACGGAAACCGATACCCCCTAGACGCAAGGACCCTGTTGGAACGCACGCAAGCGCTGTGTGAAACGTCGACATCACTTCCGGGTATGCTGGAACGCACGGAAGTGCCGGGTGAAGCGCTTACATCACTTCCGGGCGACGTTGACAGCACCTGAAAGCGGGAAATTCAAGAACGAACAGCTGATACACGGCAGGATTGATCCGGAACACACCCACTACACCACCAATAGGAAGAAGGGTTCTCCTATAAAGTGAGACTGTGGGGAGAGGGAGGGTATAGCGGGAATTTGTTTTGTATGAAGATTATTTATATTTTTTACTAAGAGGTCCCTGATGAAGTTCTAACCGAACGAAACGCGTTGGACCAGTGCCTTATTTTACCAAATAAATTTTCTAATCATACTACTTGTTCCTGCTCTTCTGTGGTTTCCGGATCTGTGGACCGATAACATCTAGCAGTCCCAGTGTTGCATATTCCCCCTCTGCTACCAAGGGGTGATGTTCTGAATGCGCAAAACTCCTGACATCTTGTGAGTGTACCTGTTAGCGTGTCTTTATACATGCTCATAACTATCTTCACTATGTATTGTTAATTTCTTTTTTATAGGTATAGACAGCGATTTCCCCTCTACCCTTTGTATACATTGATCTAGGAGAGTATCGCCTAAATGGTGACATGAAATGAAAAACTCCTTATATATATCGGTTTACCCTGGTGTCAAACACCCTCCTACTAAATGGATGGATAGAATATATCTGCTAAATGCAGAAAAGGTCGAATCTCCTATGGATGGAATACCCAGAAGTTCACTATAAAAGGGAGATATCGCCTAAACAGAATTTTCTAAAGAAAAATTAAAATGCTCATAGTCTGAATTAAAATAACTTTGCGTTAGGTAGAGAAGTTGTTAAATGAGACGATTATATCCTATATATAAATAATGTTACAGTAAAACATGTCACAAATCCATCCGCTGTTACAAACTTCACAGGGGAAATCTGAATTAATATCTGTAAATGGGAGATGGAGGATCAATGGTGATGAAACCTATATATTCAAACACTTACTGGTAGTTATGCACCCACAATGTGTGACAGTCAGAGAATGAAATAGAAACTATAATGAATGCTGGTTGCTGGGCGGGCGGCCGGCGAGGGAGCACTTCCTCCGAGCTCTCTGCTCAGCTCCCTCGCACGGCGCAGAGTGAGGCTGGGAGCCAGAAGATGACGTCATATTCCGGCTCCCAGCCTCACTCTGCGGCGTGCGAGGGAGCTGAGCAGAGAGCTCGAAGGAAGTGCTCCCTCGCCGGCCGCCCGCCCGCCCAGCATGTCAGTTAGCCGCAAGGCTAACAAGGCATTTGCCCTGGGCATCTGGGGGCAGCTTTTTTTGCCGCCCCCTGAAAAATGCCGCCCAAGGCAAATGCCTTGTTTGCCTCGCGGCTAATACGCCCCTGCCTGTAATGCCACATCAACAGAAACAGGCTCAGTTATTTCAACATAGTAAAACAGATGTATGGCATTAGAAAATCAGTACAATTTTTAAAAGGTAGTATTAAACAAGAGAACGTGCATGTTAAAGCTTTAAATACAACGTAGGAGAGTAAGCAGTGAGAGATGTGTAGTTTTGGAATTGCTGTCATATGTTGCAGGATTATCAAGAAGGTCTGCTTGGTAGGCTGGTTGGCACTAATGTGCTATGCTAAGTTAGGGCACTGCGTACAGGGAGCAGTGCTGGGTAAGTGCACGCTGTGCTCATGTAATATCCTGCATTAGAGAGTGATGCCACCGGTAGCAGCTGCTGATTGTAAATTAAGACCTGTGTGTAAATAGGCCAGAAGCCATGAGTATAACCAAAGATCATGCATGACGAGGACTATCTGATAAATTATAAAAAATATGGATGAACATGCTGAACTACATTTATGCTAAGTACTGGGAGCTTTAGAAACATTACAGATGCAACGTAAATCAATCATGCCTATTAAAGCTACTGGCACAGGATGAAGTCACCGTTAAAGTGTTATGTCCGCAGGTACCGTGAGGAGAGAGAAGGTGAGTGGTCGTATGCCTTTTGTAAGTCCCAGTCCATGAGTTCAGCTCACCCAATGCCCACCAATGGCAGGGTACATTCCCTGAACAGCGTGCACTCAGGGTCTAGTGAGGGCTGACTGGTCAACGGCGAGTGCAGTAGGTCTGTGTCGAGGTGCTGGAAAATGTGGGCGCAGTCCGGTGGGTCTGCGCATTCATTTGCTTGTGTGCGCTGTGGTAGGTTTACCCTCCATATCCAGGCATGGGTGTATGCCATAGCTTGGAATCCAGGGTTTCGGGGCGGCCTGGGAGCTAAGCCTGGTCCCCTGCTGGGATGGCTGTAGGAGCTTGGTGGAGGGTGGTTGCTCCTACTGGAGATTTTTGGCCGGTTTGGTCGGCATCTACCTGTTGTGCCTCAGGAGATTTTCAGCCTGTGATGGCGGTTTGTCGCTGTAGTGTGGGTAGAAGATTCTTTGCCCACAGGCGATTTCCCCTGCTTTAGCACTACACGGTTTCTAACCTCTGGTATGGGCTGTTGTTGTAGCTGCTGTGTTCTGGCTTGCAGTTTAGCCCAGAAGGCATTAAAGATTTCATCCAGGCGCTGTTTGCCTTGTTCGATGTAGCTATGAGCGGTTTGCTGCATGAGGCCCATGCCCCACATGTTGCAGGGGGAGGCTGTCGCCATTTTGGGTGATGAGAGATGCAGCAGTGCGTCTCGACTTTGAAGCCAGATGCTAGGGTGGTGGGCTTTATTCCAAGCGTGATCAGCTGGGACTGGGATAACCCCCAACAGTCCAGGGGGGGGAACGGGGTTCGAGTAGCCGCAGAGTCTGCTTAGTTACCGATGGGGAGGTCGGCCGTCAGTTCTTCGGTCCCGCCGGGCACTCGAGTGTCGCTGAGTATAACCGGCTTGTTCTCTGCACCCTCAGACCTCGGTCTGTGGTTTCTGTGGTTGGCGGTGAGCTGTATTTCATCGATTTTTGGTATATCGCGTGGGGAGCTCACCGACCGCGTGTCCGCTCGGTATGGCGGTCAAGCCCCGCCCCCCCACTGTACACATTTTAAATATTTGATGTAGATTTGGACAAAAAAAAGTCATTCAGCACTTGTGAATACTGAATGTAATATATACAGATACCCCTTTTAGTGGATAAAACACACACTCAGTGGGCAATAGATAGAAAATGTACTGTAAGTACTGTAGATAAGGACTCCTCTCAGTCCTCAAAGCAATATAGAAAAGATACCCAAGGTAATCTACAATACAATAGCAACAATGAAAAACAGTGCAATAATGTTGTAACAATTGCAACCCACATCCCACATCCACATGTCAGAAGGTATACAACATGTGTTGAGGAACAGGACACTGTACCTTTAATTTTAAACTTTAAGTTTAAAATTAAAGGTACAGTGTCCTGTTCCTCAACACATGTTGTATACCTTCTGACATATGGATATGGGTTGCAATATGTAGGGAGGACAGGAAGAAAAGCTAAAATCAGATTTCAGGAACATATAAATAACATCAAAAAACATATGTTGACACATATGTGTTGTGTGAAATTATATATATTTTTTATTTTTTTATGGTTAAATTTACTTTTTCCACTTTTGAGCAAGCGGTGGAACGCAAGCTGTTTAATGGAACACAAGTGTCCACGTCCGTCTGCCTGGATACAATCCGAAAGAGAGGTTTGAGCCACATTTCCGGAAATGTCATATGGGCGGATCCGAAAGCATTACAAGGGACGGACCCGGAAGCACGCTGCCGATAGGTTCGGACTTTCTGTGTGCCAACATCATACGGCTTTAAAAGGGCTTCTGGACACCACGGGCGTTTATGCCTGCACATAGAAGGAATTTTATTAAATGCCCCTGAGGAAATTCAGAGGATACTGAACGAAACGTGTAGGGCTGCCTCAAAGTGTTCAGAGTTTATTTATTTATTTGTTTGTTTTATGTCAATATTTTATTTTAAGTTTTCTGGTTTTTCTGATCCTGGGATCCTGTGACCGGAATATCGTATGTGATGTGCCTATTTGCCACTTCAATCCTGTAAGTGTACCTTTATATTAAAAAGTGTAATTTTATCAAGATACTCTGCACTATTTTTTTTTGTTTCCTTCTATATTTACCATGATGTTCCACAAGTCTTGAGGCTTCTACATCTTTATGATATGCCTACAATCAATATTGGTTTGTGAGTGTGACTTATTATCAAATTATTCACTCACAATTGTTACAACATTATTGCACTTATGTTTTTCTCTGTTACTATTGTATTTTAGATTACCTTTGAGTAACTTGTGAATAGTGGTATAGTTCACTGAGGGCAGCCCAACACACAAATCCAGTGTTTCTCTTATCCGAAACAATCAAAGTCAGGTGTAACAAAAAGGTTGGTGTGGCACCTAGGTATTTATTTAAATATATATGCAAACAGAAGAGGAACTGATAGTGTAGTATATCTTAATATGTTTCGGAGGATTATATTAAGCAGAATGTACACTCACACTTTTCTGGAGTTTCAATTCACCTCCAACTTTGGCATTTGGTGTAGCGCTAATGCAGCAGTAGGTCCTCCTGATGGTTAATATTTTGGTTGGACATGTAAGATAGGATAGAAAAGATAATATAGTGTAGTATGTCACATTTGTTTTTGGAATCAATTAAGTATAACATATTGCACTCACATATTAAGGAGCATCCAATATTGGGTCCTTTGTGTATAGGATGTATGTGTAGAGTACACAGGAACAATAGTGCACATTGTAAAAGCAGGGCTATAAAAAAAATATATATAAACCTACTTACATAAGAAAGAGCAAATAACAGTTTGCTCAATCCTGAGCGTGTAGGTGTTATATATCCCCCACCAAGGATGTGTAGTGCAGGAATCAAAGCAACAGCGATGGTTAAAAATCCAATAAAAAGTACTTTAACAATAAACATTAGTAGTATAATAGACACAACGCATTTCACCACTGTAGGGCTTTATTAAAAATATATTAAAGAGAAATAGAGCCAGGGCTGCTTATATAGGGAGAAAATTCAAATAAAATGGTTCTGTGACATCATAGTCACGCAACCAGAAGTTAATTAATGTGGATATTTATACAACATTTATACAACATGTATAGAGTGATTATTAATAAAGAACAAGGTCTCTGTGGCTTGTGGGCAACCAAGGAACATAATGTATATAGGATAAACAAAGATGGTGCCCATGGCCGCACCTTGTGACGCGGCACCAACAATACAGAAATGAATACAATTTAAATATATAATACTGGGTTATATACAGAACAATATCTGCACCTTTGAAAGGTAGAAACTAACATATCGCTGCCTGAACTGGGCCCTAGAAAGTTGGGTGCGTCTCCTGCAATATGACCCACAAAAGGTGGATTTCTGCTGCATGTAAAGCTGTGCGGATCTACCAAGATGGTGCCCATAAAGGGAAAGTAGTGTCCAATAAACTTAGGATAAGCAAAAAAGGACATATGAGCATAAAAGGAAATAATACAAAAATGCAAGAAGAAAAAAATATAATGAACTTATTTATAATTAATATAAACACAAAAATATATATATATAAAATTCTAAGCAATATAGATAATAGTACTAAAATGACTAGGTAGGTTTTGATACAAATAGATAATAAAATGAAGATAAAGTAACAAGAAATGTTCAATAAATATAAATATTGTAAAGATCAAAGTCAGCATTTAAACCAATAGGAATTAAAATGTTAAGGTAAAACAGGCATTTCATTTTTTGTTGAAACAAAATGTTTGTGATATTACCACCTCGCCATGGTACCTTAGACACATCAATGGCATAAACTTTTAAGAATTTAGGATCTTTATTGTGAAATACAAAATGTTTAGATAGGTTGGCAAATCCTTTAAGGATATTATGCAGTGTTCTGCTATCCTAACTTTCAAGTTTCTAGTGATCATTCCTACGTATTAAAGGCCACAAGGGCACTCCAATATGTAATGGCATTTTTAATATTATATTCATCACCTGTTACGTTAGAATTTATTAGTGGTTGAAATGAAAAGGATTTGTCAGTGGTTTTACAAGCTACACAAATTTTACATTTAAAAAATCCATGTTTATCTAAAAAATATATATTTTTATGTTGAGTTTGCTCTTTTTTGTTAAAAATGTTCTTAGATTAGAAGCTCACCTATTGACAGGTTCTGTCAGTAAAATTTTTTTTTTTTTTTTTTAATTCTTTATTTTATTTGTGCATAGTTTGAACAATCATGTTTGTACCGCCACAACAGCAGGTGCAAGCAGGTTTGGAAACATACAATAACATAGGTATGGCATTGAAATACATAGCACAGGTTTTTTTTTTTTATATTCAAGATAGGAGACATGTTAAAGACTAAACAATGGATAGTTGCACAAGAAATCTGCCTGTCTTAGAGTTTAGTAATGCAGTATACTGATTAATGTTACAGCCTATGGATTAACATGCTAGCTGAAAATATCTGACAGAAGTGTAGTAAAATAAGAGGCTTAATGCCATAGGTGTTGTTGACAAGGTTGCTTTATGCCTGTCCGTTATACTGCACAATTTTAAAATTATAGTGGTAGCTAGCTTGGTGTAACAACTGCAGCTATATTTAAACTCAGAGGCTAGTGAATCACGAGTGAAATATCAGGCTGTTGGTGCCTCTGGGGTTGATAGATCTGACTACCGCTAACACAGCATATGATTGGATTACAGACTGCGATCTAAAGATTATTAAAGATTGCCTTTAGTTCTTTCAGCCGCTGGTCTTAGAGGATCACTGCGTAACCCGTGTAACCTGAGTCCAGAATATTTGAGCAGATCGCTCCAACGATCCGCAGCCGCCATCCGCTCCGATGCAGCGCCCCTCTGAGGCCGATCGGTCGTTGGGTCAGCAGTGTGTGGGCTTTCCGGCTCACGTGTTCAGCTCTGCTGGATGCTCGCCGACAGGGACCCTCCCGGGTAACCCGCGGCTCAGGTGAGAGGCGGCCGGTTTGGGGGCTGTGCCGTCGTGGCTGATGCTCTGATCGCGGCATCCGTCTGCGTCTGCACCTCCGCGGTATCACTGAGGGACACACAGTTGGGGCCGCTCCATGCTTAGTTCGTCGGCAGGTAGGTACTGCTGGGCAGGAGGTTGTTTGCTCGTTTGTAGCTTCATCCAGAGTCGTGGGCGCAGGTTGTCCGATTCGTGTGCGGGCGGGCCCAGTTCTGGCGGCCAGCTTGATTTGGGCCTAGTGCTTATGTTAGGTGCGGCGGCCATTTTGTTGCTCCCCATGCGGTCTCAGGTCGAGCTTCCTGCCTATCGGCTGTAGTGGTCGGGCCTCGAGTTTGTGTAGACCGGGATCACCCCCCCGGTCCATAGGGGGGGGTACGGGGCCGGTATCCCCGTGGGTCTGACTCCGAGTGCTGGACGGTGTGCTGCAGGGCGGCGGCCGTCCGCCCCGCTCGCCACCGGGGTAGGCCTCAATGGAGTCATGTCGACTTTCTTTACCAGGGGACTGAAGCCTATCAGGCCAGCCTCACCCTGGTTCCAGGATACTCCGCCCGGTGGGGGCCGCCGTTGCCGGTCAGTTTGGGGTCGAAAATCTTTAGTTTTGTGTGTGTTTCCATTATAAGTTGCAGGAGCTGGTCCTGTGTGCGACCAGCCAGCTCGGCGGTCCGGCCCCGCCCCAGTAAAATTTATTTTAAAACCTCATCCTCTATAAGTATATTCCATGCTTATTTATAATTGTTATAGTTGCTGGACAATAATATCTATGTATTCTGAAAGGTTAGAAAGGAGTGAGTATATGCTAAACACTTCAATGGAGCATTTCCTATTCAGTATGCAGAATAAACCCTTACTTTGCTATGAGTCTCCAACCCAGTATGTTTATATTATTTTTTAATATTTTATTATTGAAAATAAGGTAATCTCAGGTATAACAGTATAGTGAAATCAATGCTATTCACTTTACATGTCAGTGGTTGTATTGTTGTGGCTGATTAGTGTATACAGATAAAGATTTGTATACATATATCTGGTTATGAATTAATCACATTTACGTACCCCAGAGTCTGCTGTTCATCAAAATGCTCCAGGAGGGTAATCCAAATAAAATCAATTAACATGATACTGTCATACTTATAAATGGAGGTGAGACTCGCTGTAAGGAGCTAAGGAGCTAGTACAGAGGTAGGGGGCAGCCCAAACTCTCTCTAAGGTTCCACACTATCTATAGAAAGGTATATGTTGTATTTCATTTAGCTATGGGAGAGGAAGGAGCAATGTAACCAAAGCATGAAGAACAGAGGAAATAGCCATCTAATAGATACAGTATCTCACAAAAGTGAATACATCCCTAACATTTTTGTAAATATTTTATTATATCTTTTCATGTGACAACACTGAAGAAATGACACTCTGCTACAATGTAAAGTAGTTTGGACCAGTTATCTTGTGTGCCATTAACAAAACAACACAAATACAATTCCAATGACTCGTTAGCCCTCTCAACCGTGCCATTTGTTTGGGGATGGTAAGAAGAAGAAAATGACAATTCAATTCCCAACTGTTTATTGAAAGCCCTCCAAAAACGAGATACAAACTGAGAACCTCTGTCAGACACAATATTTTGAGGAATACCATGTAGTCTGACAATGTCTCGTATAAAGATAAGAACAAGGTCTTAAGAGGAAGGCAATTTTTTGAGAGGAACAAAATGAGCCATCTTGGAAAAGCGGTCAACCACCATAAGGATTGTGGTATAACCATTAGAACTAGGGAGTTCCACAATGAAATCCATGGATAAATGAGACCATGGAACACTAGGAACAGGAAGAGGATGTAACAATCCACAAGGAAGTTTATGAGGAAATATATGTTCATGTTTCCTTTTCAAACATTGGACAAATGTAACTGCATATGAAAAAGAATAGAAATATAAACAGTGTGGGTTCTGCACATACTGAAACTGCACATACTAAACAGGCCTGCACATATTCCTTGACATTTTTCCTGAGTGAATCCCACCAAAATGATCTCAGGATAGCGGATGTGGACTTATTAATGCCTAGGTGTCCAGCAGTCACATTATCGTGGAATACCCTCATTACCTTTTCTCTTTCGATCAACGGAACAAACAATTTATCTGGAGGCAGTGGTGTACACACAACCCATGGGGCCCCGGTGCAAAAATGGATCCATGGGCATCCCCCCCCCCCCCCCGTGCTTACTCTGTGCGGGCTAGGGCCACAACAAATGGGAGCAAGCACCTGTTCGCAGGGGTCGCCGGGCTGCGATCCCTGCGACCGCGGTATGTACGCCAGTGCATGCAAATACACATACACTTAAAGGACCACTACAGACCACATCAGCTCAATGAAGTGGTCTGGTCTGGGTGCCAGGTCCCTCTAGTTTTAACCCTGCAGCCGAAAACATAGCAGTTTCAGAGAAACTGCTATGTTTCACTGAGGGTTAATCCAGCCTCTAGTGGCTGTCTCATTGACAGCTGCTAGAGGCGCTTCCGCGATTCTCACTGTGAAAATCGCAGTGAGAAGACGCTGGACGTCCATAGGAAAGCATTGAGTAATGCTTTCCTGTGGGTGGGTTGAATACGCGCGCATGCACATTCGGAGCTGAGAAGCGTATCGGGGCGGAGGGATCCCCAGCGCCAAGGGAGTCCGGTGCTGGAGAAAGGTAAGTGCTGAAGGGGCTTTAAACACACACACACTCTCACGAACAGATGCATACACACTAGCTAAGAGACATACACATTTACTGACAGAGACACACTCAGTGACAGACATACATACACACTCACTGACAGACAGACACACATACACACTCACACACTCACTTACAAAACATACACTCTCACTGACAAACACACACTCACTAACAGACACACACACTAACACACTGATACACACTCACTGACACACAAACTAACACACTCACTGACACTCACTAGCAGACGCACACACAGTAACACACACTGACAGAAAAACTAACACTAACATACACACTATAATACTAACACACATACACACACTCTAATACTAACACACATACACACACGTTTTTTTTTTAAATGCAATCCCCCTAGCCTCCATACCTTTGGGAGTGCTGAGGGGATTCCCTGGGGTCCAGTGGGGCTGCTGGGCGGCCGGTCCTGCGGGCGCGAGGGAACACTCTCCCCTGAGCGCTCTCTGCCCAGCTCCCTCACGTGTCATATTCCGACTCCAGTATCAGTGCGGTGCGTGAGGGAGCTGGGCAGAGAGCGCTCAGGGGAGAGTGCTCCCTCACGCGCCAGCCCGCCCGGTGACACCAGGGCTAGCCTCGGGGGGCCCTGAGGTGGCCAGCTCCTGGGCCCCCCAGGAGAAGTGGCTGGCTACACTGGCATACATACCGGGTCGCAAGGCGGTATGTACGCCAGTGTCTGGAGGTTTATTGCAAGGTGCCTGGGATTGAGCCTCTATGATAGCACCAAGCAGAGGTGATGATAAGGAAAGAACAGTGGAAGCAATGATACACTCAGGTGGAACAATAGGGGATGTCTCTTGTTCTTGTTCTGATTCAATGTCAAACTGTCTAGATAGGGCATTAGCTTTAACGTTTTTGGGACCAGGTCTGTAAGTTATAAGAAAGTTAAAGCGAGACAAGAACAAAGACTATCTAGCCTGTCCAGAAGACAGTCATTTAGCATCACCGATATATTCAAAATTTTTGTGGTCAGTTATGATCAAAAGGGGTTCATTGGCGGGTCCATGCCTGGGGCAAAGTCTGGGTTGTTTGTGAGCGGGTAGAGAGGGGATGGGAAGGAGGAGAGGCCCATCTGTGTGGCCACTCTGTGCCATACGTCCAACGTTGCCACTGATGTGGGATTATTAAAAAATCCTTATTGTACTTGTATTGAATTATTGCACTAACTCCATTTTAACTTTATACTGTGACAATCCTCCATTTTGTCCTCCTAACCTGACTTCTTCAATCCTCCATTTTGTCCTCATAACCTAACTTGTTCATTTTAAAACTACCTTACATGACAGAATTTCCCAGCACATCTAATACAATAGACAAAGACTGTATTTTCTATAAAGACATGATTAACACAGGAATTGCTGACTTTTCCTTAACTTGCAACATAGTATAATTTGAAGGCCATGAGAACACAGTAGTAATGAAATGTTCTATTCATAAGAGACCTTGCACCTGGCCACGAGGCCTGAGATCACCGACCGTGTAAAATGACACTCAAGACCCCCTTGTCCCCACCCGTGTCCAGAACAATCCCACCTCTTGGTGGGTGGACACGGGACTAACCACTTAGTTTTTGAGCCAATTAATAATATTGATAGGAGGACACTAATCCCGACACTTAACAATTAATCCAATTAATGATGTTTATTTGCTGATATTCTGATAATCAATGATGACGTAAAATGTCTCTTAAAAGGGCCTGCGTGCCCGCTTTTTACTCACTTGCCAATAAATTTTCTCGAAGTTATTTTAACCTGAACCTTGTGTGTCAGACTTAATTACTTCAGCGTATATACGCAATTTGATTTTATTGATTTGGACAGGAACAGATAGACATTTAAACATTTTGGTTTACTGCTAAAAAGTACCATAACAACTTGGCGCCCAACGTGGGGCATCGGGCTATGTCCGGCCGGTGAGCCGTCCTAAGGAAGACAAGGGTGGACGGAGGAATCCGGGGGGAAGGAAAGGAGATTGATCACCTCCAGGTACACGGTAGAGACTTCTGCAGAGCCACCGGTATGTTCCGGCCCCTTTGATTGACCCGTCCACGTGTCTGTGACTGCTTCCCGGGAGGACATCAAAGACAGGTAATATCTTGCCCGGTGCCTCGTTACTCACTTGTTTACCTGCATTTTAGTCTATCTGTTGCCTGGGTGTGTTTGAATTGTTTGCCTGTTTCCCCATTTTGAGATAAAGGGGGGTGGACCTGCGGGGGATTTGCCTGGGGTTCTCTGTCTTGCTTGTTTTCCCCTTTTTGGGATAAAGGGGGGGGTGGACCTGAGGGGATTTGCCTGGGTCTTCAGTTTGTTAGTCTATCTGTTTGTATTTTACCCCTTTTGGGATAAAGGGGGGTGGACCTGAGGGGATTTGCCTGGGTCTTCTGTTGCCTGTTTTGCAGCCTAGCTAGCGTTTTTGGTAACCCACAGCTCCGGCTGAGGGGAGTCCGGTTTTGGTAACCCACAGCTCCGGCTGAGGGGAGTCCGGTTTTGGTAACCCACAGCTCCGGCTGAGGGGAGTCCGGTTTTGGTAACCCACAGCTCCGGCTGAGGGGAGTCCGGTTTTGGTAACCCACAACTCCGGCTGGGGGGAGTCCGGTTTTGGTAACCCACAGCTCCGGCTGGGGGGAGTCCGGTTTTGGTAACCCACAGCTTCGGCTGGGGGGAGTCCGGTTTTGGTAACCACAACCCTGAGTGCTGGGGCTGGTGGAATTCCAGTTTTCTGTTTTATTTGTGAGGGGGGCTTAGTCTTGTGGCAGGGGACTCTGTTTCCTGGGGGGATTCAAGTGGGCATTGCTTGTTTTCCGCATCACGTGGTAGTGAGACTTATAAGTGGGTTTTATAGGGGCACTACGGGAGTGAGGGTAGAGGTGGCCACATTCTTGTGGACTACTGTGCAGAGGGAGGCTGACGGAACTCGGACCGGTGTCAGTTGTTTTCCGTGGCCACTGGTAGTGAGACTTATGAAAGTTGTTCTCCGAGCGGAGACACTACGGGGTTGAGGGAGGTGACTTTGGAGTAAGCACACGAGCAAAGGAAAGGAATTACTGTTGATTTCATTTGAACTGTGATGCATGCACTGTATTTCAACTGTATTGTTGTCTTGTATGTTTAATGAGGAGTCTCATGAACTCCTGTGTCTGTCTCTAAGGATTTTCCTTGCCTTTCATCTTTTCTACACTTCCTATATTGTTATACTATCCACTCCCATTCCTCTTAAAAGAGAAGTGATTGGTCACACACTTCTCACCTCGCTCCAATCCGTGTCTACCACCCCGGGTAGGCGGATTCAGTGACTAGTCTACGTTTTGGGAAGACGCACCTGAGAAAGCCCCACGGTTCTCGGGTGGCAGTCGAGCATTGTAGACGTTCCTGTTCAATTTTCCTTCTCTCTCTCTATATCTAGGACGCTGGTATAGGGGTAAAGGGACTATGGGACAGGATTTAGATAAGCCCAGCAAGGGCTGGTTAGCATGTGATTTAGTAGAGAACAGAGAGGGTGAAGAGATGGTTAAAGGTGTTGAGAAGATTGCAAAAGTATGTAAAATTGCTGTACCGACTTGTGGAAGATTGCAACCAGAAAGCTGGCGCAAGTTACTGGCAGAAATGAAAGGCAAGCTTACAGATAATGATTTATTAAAGACTGCTGAAGCATGGTACAGAGTAGCGAAGGCTATTCAGCTAGAAGGCTGGGTTGAGGAAGAAATAAATCACAAAGGTGTGAAATTGTTTGTGTATCATAAGAATTGTGTGGCTGGGGTTTACCCTCAGCCAGCGCCCCAAAATGGCGCCCAGGGGATGTCCATCCCCAAGGTTCAGTCAGCAATAGGTGATAGCCAGCTGACTATGTTCCCCACTCCCAATCCTCCCGAATCCCATCCCATCACCTCCCCTGTCTGCCCGGTCCTGAATTCTGACGGATCTTTCTTCACCCCTTCCCCTTCTCTAACAGTCCCATCATCCTCATCCATCCCCACGCTACCTTCCATGCCTAATCCTAACATTTCATCTACCATTTCCTCCCTGCAAACCCTCTCCGTAGCTAATCCCCTCCCATCAGCATCCGCCCAACTAACTACCCCTCCCTCCCTTGCTCCGGCTCCTCCTTCTGCACCCATCCCTACCAATCCCGTCCTGTCTCCTCCCATAACCAACTCCGCCCCAGTCCAATATCCTACCTCCTTAAATGTACCTACCCACCCTACTCTTATGCCCTCCCCTGCCTGGCCCTACCCCTTCCCATATCCTATGGCCCTGCCCTACCCCGGTTACCCCTTTCCCCAAGCCACTCCCCAGGTTCCGGTCATGCCCAGTCCGGCTCAGTCTGCCCCGGAAGTGCCCATATCAAACATGGCCGCCACTTCTTCCCTTAATCCTAATGCAACTCCTTTCCCCGCCTCCAATATGGCGGCCCCCAGTTCAGCCCTGATGCCGGTAATCCCCGGTGACTACCTGTCCCCAGGTTATGACTCGCTAGCCACCCCTGCATCTGGGGCTCTTTCCCAACCCCCGATCCTTTCACCCCACGCGGGCCCTGCACCGCGTAAGAGAGCCAATATCATAGAGTTCGATGACGAAGAGGAGGACAGGGTGTCCCATGTCTCATCGGAGGTTGCTGCGGGAGCCTCAGTTCATCGTTCTATCGATGATCCCTTTGGCCACAAGGGTCGGGGAGAACGGGCCCCTCCTAAATATGTTGCTTTCAACCCCACTCAAGCTAGTGCTCTAATGAAATCACTCCCTGACCCAGAAAAACAGCCTATGCCCTTCTACCGAGGGATAGTTCAAATTCAAAAGACTTATTCCGCCGCATGGCGTGATCTACTGAGCATTTGTGCTATTAAAGCAGGGGATGCATATTGGCCAAGCATGGCCCGACACCTCAGTACAGATCTGCTCGGCAGTGACATTGATTACCCCTCCGGAGTGACTTTTTACAACCAATTAAGAGATTGGGCTAAGGACAAACTTGCAGATCAGGCTGCTGGCCTTACTGATGTTATACAAGATAAAGGAGAATCAGTGGAAAGGTTTCATGCAAGACTGTATCAAATGTTCACAGATTTGGGGTTTGATCTTACTGACAAGATTCATTCACAAATGCTGTCCGGTGCTTTTGTCCAAGGTGTTAAAGACCCAATACGCAAGGGAATTATCGCTGCCCGCCCTGAATACAAGGTTGTTCCCCTGGATACTTTACTCCTAGTTGCTAGGGGCCTAGAATCTGCCCAGACCCCCAGAAGGCCAAGCTCTGCTCCTCTTATGGTGGCACGCACTACCCCTATTCCCAAGGGTACCAGACCAGAGGATGGTGTTTGTTTTAATTGCAAGGCCAAAGGGCATTTTAAAAGTGATTGCCCGGAACCCAAGAGAGAGCCAAGAAAGCCATCCAGGCCTGCCCCGGCCCCTAAGGCCGAGAAGGAGGTTCCAATAATTGAAGAACCAGATGATTAGGAAATTGGCAAGCCTGTGTCATTAACCCCTGTTATGGCAGTGTCTACAGGGGATAGGGGGGGGCCACTTGCTACAGTGACTTTACCCATTGAGGGCCAACCAACCACATTTCTTGTTGACACAGGTGCAGCCCGTAGTGTTCTGAGAGAACAAGACCTGCCAGACCCATCTTTCCTGTCCAATATTGATGTCTCTTGTGTTGGAGTGGATGGCCAGCCAAGACACAGCCCTTTAACAACTCCACTACGAGTTGGCTCTAGCCTGCTTGCTCGTTTTGTGGTATCCTCCACTTGCCCAATTAACCTGTTAGGTGCTGATGTTCTCTCACGCCTGCAAGCATCCATCACCTTCACCCCAGATGGGCAAATAGAAATGACTACACCTTTATCTGAATCAGACACCTCAGCCTTGTGCTCCTTGCCTCTGATGCTGCATTTGGAAAAACCCCGTGAGAAAGCAGCAGAATTAAGGTCCAATTTCCCAGAGGTATTAAAAACACAGGTGCCCGCCAAGCTATGGTCCTCAGGCCCAGAGGACATAGGTCACCTAAATGTTCCCCCTGTGGTGGTAAAGCTTATTCCAGGAGCTAAGTTACCAAGAAAGCCACAATATCCATTAAAACCAGCACAGGCTGCTGCCATTTCTATCCACATCAAGGCACTCCTGGAGAAGGGTGCCCTGGTAAAATGTAAATCTGAATGCAACACCCCATTATTTCCTGTGAAAAAGAAAACTCCAAAAGGTGAGCCTGAGAAGTACAGGATGGTTCAGGATCTCCGTGCTGTCAATGAAGCTACCGTCCTGGACACCCCTCTTGTACCAAATCCCCATACTCTGCTCTCTGGAGTCCCACCATCTGCAAAATTTTTCACAGTAATTGACCTGGCCAATGCCTTTTTCAGTGTCCCATTGGACCCTTCCTGTCAATACCTGTTTGCTTTCACTCATGAGATGCAACAGTATACCTGGACTGTCATGCCCCAAGGGGCACAAAATTCTCCGAGTCAATTTGCAAAGGCCATGGCCACCATCCTTGACCCATGGCAAGCTGAGCACACAGAAGTTGTTCTACTCCAGTATGTGGATGATTTGTTGCTCTGTGGAGATGATATACCCACTACTGAAAAGTGCTCAATTAGTCTGCTTTGTTATTTGGCAGAACAAGGATGCAAAGCTTCGCTCATCAAGCTACAGTTCTGCCAACCCTCAGTAATTTTCCTTGGACATTGCCTATCTCAAGGTACCAGACATCTTACTCGGGACCGGGTAAGAGCTGTACTGGATATTCCAACTCCAAGGACTTCAAAATCTCTCCATGCCTTCCTAGGTCTCATTTCCTACTGCAGAGCATGGATCCCAGAAGCTTCTCTGCTTATGCAACCTCTTTATGATGCTCTTAAGTCTGACCCATTCTGTCTGACCAATGAAGCTCTGGACAATTTCAATGCTCTAAAACGTGCCATTGCTTCTGCTCCTGCCTTGGGCCTACCTGACTACTCCAAACCTTTCAAATTATTTGTCTCTGAAAGACAAGGCCACGCAACAGGAGTTCTCACCCAAACTAATGACTTAAGAGGCCGCCAGAGGCCTATTGGATATTTCTCATGTCAACTGGACATTGTGGCCAGAGGGACTCCTTCCTGTCTCAGGGCTGTTTTTGCTGCAAGAGAGCTCATAGAAAGAACCTCAGACCTGGTCCTTGGCCACCCTCTGGTTGTTTTGGCCCCTCATGACATTTCTGCCATCATCAACCAAGTCCAGCTCAAGCACGTGTCTCCAGCCAGACACCTACGCCTCCAGTGCCATCTTCTTCTACCTGACAACATTTCCATCCAAAGATGTCAAGTTCTTAACCCATCCACTCTTCTTCCACTCCCTGAGGGGGGTATCTATTATGGATTTATCACGGATGAAACCTACATTTACCTGCTCTGTGGATGTATCAAGAAAGTCATGCATCCACATTTGACATTTTATGAAGATGAGAAGCCTCTCTGTGAAGGCCCAGATTACGCCTTCTGTACCATGTGGTACAAACCAAACATTACTCCCGAACCTTGCTATGAAGATGAGCTTTACCACTGGACTGATGTGAAGCTCACTGCTCAAGATTTCTATTGTGACTCTGAAGGCAATAGCATAGTCTTGGTCCAACTACCTCAACAACTTAACTACCTCTACCGCCATTGGGATACTGCTATCCCACATATTCCTGTTACCAAATTGAAGACAAGGTCATGGAATGATCTTGGGCCCATGGCAAAGTTATGGGCCACCATGGATGAAGAATAGCTACAGGAAAATGGTATTGCCAAATACCCAACAACTGACCTTCTGGAAGCATGGCCACGCCACTTCCTAGAAAAAGAATTTCAAGATCTGGTCATAGTGAATGATTATGACCCTGAAACACCTCATGACTGTTTTGAACAGATGAAAATGGAGACAGTGCACCTACCAACTGTGCATGAGAATCCATTACTAGATCCAGATTTTACCCTGTTTGTGGACGGCTCAAGATATGCTGATGAAGAAGGAAGATATCATACAGGATATGCCGTAACCACAACAGATGAAGTTATCAAATCATCATCCTTACCGCCAGCAATGTCTGCGCAAGAAGCTGAATTACAGGCTCTGACTTCAGCATGCAAAATTTCCGAAGGGAAACGTGCCAACATCTATACAGATTCAAGATATGCTCTGGGTGTGGCACATGACTTCGGCCTAATTTGGAAGACAAGAGGATTTCTTACCACCGCCGGTACACCAGTCAAGCATAGCACTGCAATCAAGGAGCTAATGGATGCCCTCCTACTCCCTAAAGAAGTGGCCGTTTTGAAGATAAAGGCCCATGGGAAATTGGATACAGATGAAGCAAAGGGCAACCATTTGGCTGATCAGGCTGCTAAGCTAGCAGCCAGGGATCTGCAGGAAGTGGATGAAGAAGTGTCCGGACAAGAAGAAGAAGAAGTCCCTATTTTTGCTCTGCAAACTCTTCCTACTGATTTGCGAATTTTGCGAGAACAGCAAGCTGCAGTCACTCCTGAAGAAATCCAGAAATGGAAAAAGAAAGGAGCTGTCCAAAAGGACGGAGTATATTACAACAACTTCAAATTCTGTCTTCCCAAAAATTTATATCCAGCAGTTGTCCAATGGGCACATGGGCCTGCACACCTGTCAAAGGAATTGATGGCCCCCCTCATACAGAAGTATTATGAAGCACCCGGAATCACAACATTGATCAACAGCTTCTGTAAGGCCTGTGTCATTTGTGCAAAATGCAATCCAGGAAGACCAATCAAGGTGCCTGCAAAACATCTGGCAAAGCCCATGTACCCCTTCCAGCGAATTCAAATTGACCACATCCAAATGCCCAAGAGTGGGCCCCATGAATATGCACTAGTCATAGTGGACATGTTCTCAGGATGGCCAGAGGCCTACCCAGTGGCCAATATCACTGCAAAAACAACCGCAAGACGCCTACTTACAGAGATAGTGTGTAGGTTCGGACTCCCAGAAGTCATTGAAAGTGACCAAGGCCCAGCTTTCACAGCGACAGTGACTAAAGAAATTTGGACTGCTCTAGGGGTGACTCTAGCCTTCCACACCCCTTACCACCCACAAAGTAGTGGTAAAGTAGAGCGCATGAATGGCACTTTAAAAGCCAGAATGTTAAAAATGTCACAAGAAACAAAAATGCCCTGGCCAGAAAGCCTGTCAATAGCTTTATTTAGTGTTAGGCACACACCTAGAGGGAAGCATTCACTGTCCCCATATGAGATTCTATTTGGGACAGCACCCAGACTAGGTTGTTATTATCCGCAGCAGTTACAGCTCCAATCAGATGTTTTAGTAGATTATGTAACTGAACTTGCAAGTGCCTTGAACAAAATACATGCCCAAGTTTTCTCTTCAATTCCAGATCCCGAATTGGATACAGGTACCCATAACCTGCTTCCCGGAGATTGGGTTCTGGTCAAGAAGTTTGTGCGGAAAAATACCCTGGAACCAAGATTTGACGGTCCATTCCAAGTTCTCCTGATTACCGCAACCTCCGTCAAACTGGCCGGTAGGCCAAATTGGATCCACGCTTCCCACTGCAAGAAATCTCCTGCCCCAGAGGAAGCAGATACCGCACAAGCATGTACCTCTGGTACACCTTCTCCTTAATTAGCCTCATAAAGGCCCAGCAAGTAGCCATTACCAAAGATGTTAGTGGGTACACCTTCTGGTATAATTCATCGTGCACCCATGTGGCTACTTATACCTTTGACTATTGTGATATCGTAGAATGCCCATTTCCCACATCACAAATCCAGAGTATCTATAGAGATATCCCTCATTCAAAAGATCCATATGTTTGTGTAGTTGACAAGCAATGGGGGCACAATTGTAACCATTGGGGGGCGGCGGGATGGAATGCCGGGCCTGCCTGGGGTTACAAACCAAAAAGTGCCTTATCTAAAGTAGATGATCAAGGTAGATCCCTTCTCCAAAGAATGACTTTGAGAAAGCCTGGGGGGGGTACACCAATGAAATTAATCCTTAACATTGAGCATCCAAGCCCAACGGATGCAGACCAGTATGTGATGGGAATGTATTGGAAAAAGGGTTCCTACCGTAAATTAGGGCATTTCTACCTCAAAGATATGTGCAACTCTTCTGAGTGGCAAGGGGCTACCCATATGGTCCCTAACCCATTAAAACCTCATATCCAGACCTTTCAAGACATGATGGCCATTGCTAACCCCACCTTTGAAGATACCATGGCCGCTGAAACAGGTTTTAATGATGTAAATTTATGGTTAGAATGGATGAAATATAATGCTAATAAGCATAATAAGACTGCATGCTATGTGTGTGGCGGTGCCCGGCCTCACCTGGGTACTGTACCTCTAATCCTGCCTGTAGATGTAGAGGAATGTGTTTTAAGCCTTTTTGCCTATCACTATGATTTTAATAGGTCCATATGTATTGCATGGACAAAGGAGTATCCTCTCCTAACCAAGGATGTCAAACCCCCAGATGGTATTACCGTGTATAAAGGTAATTACACTTGTTATGCTAATTATGATGGAATTGGTAAATTCTTGGGTAACTTCTCAAAGGGGTATTGTGCTACCTACAGAAGTGTCTCTATGAACTTGTTGCAGTTTCACACCAGGTCATTAGGGGATATCTACTGGTTGTGTGGGGATTTACAGCTAAGATCCAGAATGGACAAGGAGTGGTGGGGGGAGTGTACCTTGGCTAAAGCCATTATGCCTATACATATCATCTCTGACACACACCTCGTCACCCATGAGTCCAGGCACACTAAGGTTAAGCGTGACGCCCCAGTGAAAGGAAGTTTTGATCCTCATGTGTATATTGATGCCATTGGAGTGCCTAGGGGGGTGCCCAATGAGTTTAAAGCAAGAGATGAAGTTGCTGCAGGATTTGAATCACTTTTTGCCATAGTTACCACAAACAAGAATTTAAATTGGATAAATTACATTTATTATAATCAACAGCGTTTTGTTAATTATACCAGAGACGCCCTCCAGGGATTGGCCGAACAGTTGCAGGCCACATCCCAAATGGCTTTTCAGAATAGAATGGCCCTAGATATGATCTTAGCCGAAAAAGGAGGGGTTTGTAAAATTTTGCCCGACACCATGACATGTTGTACCTATATCCCAGAAAACACAGGCCCTAATGGTAAAGTTACATTAGCCATAGAGAAATTAAATGACCTGTCTGAAGAGTTAAAAAGGAATTCTGGGATAAAAGATCCCTGGGAAAGATGGTTTGGTTGGATGACAGGATGGCAAAAGGCTTTAATGCATATTGGTATGGCTATACTAATTTTTCTTTTTATCTTTGCTCTTCTCTTTTGTTGTATCCTCCCATGTCTGAGAAAATCCCTCATGAAGACTGTTGACCAAGCGGCACCCACTTTCACCCATCTCGAAGTTGATGACCAAGATTTCCAAGACATCAACTCACCCTGTCTGCCGCTGCAAACAATCCCTTTTGTTGATAAAGTGCAGGAATTCTAGGAAGGGACTAGCTTAGGGACAGCATCTGTCAGTGAATGGTAAAGGCCCCGTGTGGAGAAGTGGTGGGTTAGCTGCCATGGGACACCCATGGGTGTGAAGTGTTCGAGAGCCATACTGACGGATGAGTAAGCCTATCAGGGTCAGATCTAGGGACAGTCTTGCACTTTGCATTAACACCTAGCTAGCGGCCACGGGGTTTCTGTGCCTTTGGGTTAACACGTCTTCCTGGTACTAACTTAATAAAGTTTTATCTCTTAGAATCTAACATTTCATAGGGGGGACTGATGTGGGATTATTAAAAAATCCTTATTGTACTTGTATTGAATTATTGCACTAACTCCATTTTAACTTTATACTGTGACAATCCTCCATTTTGTCCTCCTAACCTGACTTCTTCAATCCTCCATTTTGTCCTCATAACCTAACTTGTTCATTTTAAAACTACCTTACATGACAGAATTTCCCAGCACATCTAATACAATAGACAAAGACTGTATTTTCTATAAAGACATGATTAACACAGGAATTGCTGACTTTTCCTTAACTTGCAACATAGTATAATTTGAAGGCCATGAGAACACAGTAGTAATGAAATGTTCTATTCATAAGAGACCTTGCACCTGGCCACGAGGCCTGAGATCACCGACCGTGTAAAATGACGCTCAAGACCCCCTTGTCCCCACCCGTGTCCAGAACAATCCCACCTCTTGGTGGGTGGACACGGGACTAACCACTTAGTTTTTGAGCCAATTAATAATATTGATAGGAGGACACTAATCCCGACACTTAACAATTAATCCAATTAATGATGTTTATTTGCTGATATTCTGATAATCAATGATGACGTAAAATGTCTCTTAAAAGGGCCTGCGTGCCCGCTTTTTACTCACTTGCCAATAAATTTTCTCGAAGTTATTTTAACCTGAACCTTGTGTGTCAGACTTAATTACTTCAGCGTATATACGCAATTTGATTTTATTGATTTGGACAGGAACAGATAGACATTTAAACATTTTGGTTTACTGCTAAAAAGTACCATAACACCTTCACCAGAGGTTGATGTTGCGACATACGTCTCCCCGTTGGTGGTGACATCCATGTCAACGCTTTCAGGGAACCGCCTGTTTGGACTCTCTCTATCTCTTTCCAGTTTGATCAGTCCGTCCTTGACCCATTCCAGCACGTGTTGCAGGTGGGAAGCCTGATAGTAAAGTTGGAAGTCAGGGACTGCTAGGCCGCCGTGGAGTTTCGGGCGCGTGATTGTTAGATATTTCCGCCTCGGTGTACCCCGGCCCCAAATGTACTTGTGACAAAACCCTTATATTATGAATGCCAAGTCTTTTGTATTCTGTCTGCTGTTCGTGTAGTTATCACTATTTCGTTCTTTTCCTAAAAAAACAAACAAACTACCGAACAGCCAGACCACCCGCAATGGGAGTGTGCAGCTCATTAATCGCCCAGAAGCTGCTGTTAACCACAGCTATTTGACGAATCACTGAGTGGTCGCCGTTCGTTTGAATGAACACGTGGCGGCGGCTATTTTAAACTGACAAATGCCCTGCGGTGTTTGGTCGTCGACCGCGTGGAACTATTTTCGGCCACAATTTCACACGAACACCGCTGGGACTATCTAACTTCCACCCCGTTCATTTCTATTTACACAAACGCCGTGCCGTTCAGTACATTCAACACACGAATGAGACCGACCCCAGGTTACTCAATCCATGGAGCTAATTTTTGACATATTTCTAGCGAACAGTCGGGGAACAGAATCTTTAGCTCCATGGCGATTTGACTGTGTTCGTGGTATCTGAGCGCTGTTCGTCTATATTAAACTTGGGGGTTCCGTTCTGTAAAATATAAGTTATTGATTTTAATGTATTTTTTGGTACAGTGTAAAATGAAGATATTTTCTCTACATGGAGATAATTGAGTTTGCTTCAGCCACTTAACCCAATTATCTCCAGGATAGAGAGGAGGGGTTTCACTGTTTGTGTGGGTGTGTTTGATACTGTCTTGCAAAATGATTGGTTCCTGTATTTTGTGTTCCAGTCCTCCACAAGGTCCCTGTGGGAGTAACCCTTGCTGGAGGACCTGCAGAAAAAGGCAGAGCTGTGGCCATCAATAAACAGATCGTTGTACCCCTTCATGAAGTCTTGGCTCATGTTTGGGGGATTGGGAGCTATAATTCACTACACCTTCTGCATTACATGGATTTCGGGAGACGCTGCACGGATTTACTCAGCTGGAAATATTCGTAACAGTACTTAATAATCAGAGACCTCAAAGATGTCAGGATCTGTATGGGGAGAGTCTGGAACAGGTACAATATGCGAGGGAGGAGATTCATTTTTAGCACCGCTACTCAGCCGAGCCAGGACAAGTGAGGCAGCTTCCATTCTTCAAGGTTTTTCTTGAAATTATTTAGCATCGGAGTGAAGCTGAGGCTGTATAGTTGGGTGAGGTCTTGGGGTATCCATGTCCCCAGGTATTTAATCACCCTCTCAGACCAGTTGAAGTGGAAGCTTTGGCGTAGTGCGTCGGCCCTTTTTGCCTTCAAGTTAATGTTGAGTAGATTCCATTTTGTGGGGTTAATCTTAAAGTTAGAGATCTTTCCGTAGATTTCAAATTCTCGCATTATATTGGGAAGGGTTGTCTCGGGCAGGGAGACAAAGAAGATCAGGTCATCTGCGTACGCAGCTACCTTGTGTGTCGAGTCTCCTGTCACTATGAACTGCTGCCAATATGAACAGCAAAGGTGAAAGTGTGCAGCCTTGTCTGGTCACGTTACGGATGTGGAATGAATCTGTGTAAGTTCCGTTAATGCAGACCTTCGCCGATGGGTCAGTATACAGTGCGGTAATCCAGTTATACATGTTCGGCCCCATTCCTAAGGCTGAGAGCGTGCTCAACAGGAAATCCTTGTTCCTTGTTGAGGGGGAGCGGGAAAGGGGGTGAGAGAGGGGGGAAGAAGGGGCGGGGGGAGGAGGGGAAGGGTGGAATGGGGAAAAGGGGGGGAGAAGGAGGGGAGAGAAGAAGGGGGAAGGAGGAGGGTGGGAATGAAGGGGGGAAAAGGGGATGAAGGGGTGTCGTACTGTTCACAGGTATGGGTCACCAACTGTCATTCCAACAGTCAGGCCGGCGAGTCATCAGTAGCAGGTCCAGGGTGGTGAGCTCTGTGCGGGCAGGAATACATGATTAAAGTCCTCATTATGAAGGGACTCCCGCAGCATGGGTGGTTGCCTAACACGGCCGTCGATCCCTCTGGGGCAAGGCAGGTGGTACAAGCGTGTCAGGCAGGTAGAAATCAGAGGGGTCTGGCCACCTCATGTTCAGCGGGGGGATGGAAATGAGTGTCCCCAAATGCAAGTCCGCGTGGGTTCGCACTACTACAGGTCCCCCTGGTGTAGTTACTGATAGGCCAGATGGGAAAAGCCCGGGTCAGTGGTCTCAGCAACCTCCTGTATTGCAACGTAGCTGGGGAGAGATCAGGGTACAACTGGAGCACATGGTACCTGTAATGCAGAGATTCCAGCTCCCTCATTGCCCTGAGGATAGCCTCCTTTTCAGCGAACACCTCCAGGCAGCATATGACGTCCCTGGGTAGTGCATCTGGGGGTCCCCTCGGGCGTGAAGCACGGTGGCTCTCACACGATGGAGGGAGGAGGTGGGTTCCCTGCCCAGCAGGCCATTAAAGATCTCCTTCAGGATGGTCTGGAGGTGTGATGGATCAGTTTCCAGCTCAGGGAGGCCTCTGAGCCTTAAGTTATACGAGCCAGCACTCGGAGTGCAATCTGGTCCTGGCGCAGTATCCTCCGGATTTCCTTACGAATGGCGGAGAACTTGGACTGAGGAAGGAGGCACTCCGTTGCGTCTATTTCGAAGGGCTGATTTCTCCTGGTTGACCACGAAACCCAGCGACTCGAACAAGGAGATTGCAAAGAGTGACTGAGATTTCAGTCTGGAGGGTCCCTGGCAAAAAATCAGTAGATCGTCCAGGTAGATGATACAACAGATCGGAGTCATGCTGTCACAGTTTTTTTGCAGTTTGGTGAAAAACCGCAGTGCCGAACTGAGGCCGAACGGTAGGCAGGTGAACTGGCACAGTCTGCCTTTCCAGAGAAATTGGAGAAACCGTTGGCATGTAGGGTCCACCGGTACAGACAGATAGGCGTCCTTCAGGTCCAGTCGTGTAAACCAATCCCCGGGGCGGAGAAGGTCCCGCAGCAGATGTATGCCGTCCATCTTGAAGTGCCAGTAAATGACTAAGGCATTCAAGTTCCCTAAGTTTATCACCGGGCGGATTCCCTGGATTTCTTCCTCACCAGGAAAATGGAACTTAGGAAACCACCGTCGTCCGGCACCCACTGGACTGCGCCCTTTTTGAAAAGGGCCAGTATTTCGGCATCTATCAGTGACTGATGTTACCTTGATGACAGGGGGGTTGGGGGAAGGTGAACCTGTGTCGGCATGGAATGAAAGTCTATTACGTAGCCCTGAACTGTCTGAAGAATTCATGCATCTGAGGAAACCTCCCTCCATTTGTATATGCAGTGATACAACCTGCCCGCAGGCAACAGAGTGGAAAGATAACTGGAAGAAGTGGGGCTCACCTGTGGGCATCCTTGCGCGTCCGCGAGCTCGGCTCCCTCTACCGCAGTCCAACCATTGGGAGTTGAAAGCACTTGAGTGGTAGGTAGGGAACAAGGTAGGGCATGGGTGGTTGCCTAACACGGCCGTCGATCCCTCTGGGGCAAGGCAGGTGGTACAAGCTTGTCAGGCAGGTAGAAATCAGAGGGGTCTGGCCACCTCATGTTCAGCGGGGGGATGGAAATGAGTGTCCCCAAATGCAAGTCCGCGTGGGTTCGCACTACTACAGGTCCCCCTGGTGTAGTTACTGATAGGCCAGATGGGAAAAGCCACCAGTACCTTGTCCCCGCCACCTGCAGTACCCGGGTCAGTGGTCTCAGCAACCTCCTGTATTGCAACGTAGCTGGGGAGAGATCAGGGTACAACTGGAGCACATGGTACCTGTAATGCAGAGATTCCAGCTCCCTCATTGCCCTGAGGATAGCCTCCTTTTCAGCGAACACCTCCAGGCAGCATATGACGTCCCTGGGTAGTGCATCTGGGGGTCCCCTCGGGCGTGAAGCACGGTGGCTCTCACACGATGGAGGCAGGAGGTGGGTTCCCTGCCCAGCAGGCCATTAAAGATCTCCTTCAGGATGGTCTGGAGGTGTGATGGATCAGTTTCCAGCTCAGGGAGGCCTCTGAGCCTTAAGTTATACGAGCCAGCACTCGGAGTGCAATCTGGTCCTGGCGCAGTATCCTCCGGATTTCCTTACGAATGGCGGAGAACTTGGACTGAGGAAGGAGGCACTCCGTTGCGTCTATTTCGAAGGGCTGATTTCTCCTGGTTGACCACGAAACCCAGCGACTCGAACAAGGAGATTGCAAAGAGTGACTGAGATTTCAGTCTGGAGGGTCCCTGGCAAAAAATCAGTAGATCGTCCAGGTAGATGATACAACAGATCGGAGTCATGCTGTCACAGTTTTTTTGCAGTTTGGTGAAAAACCGCGGTGCCGAACTGAGGCCGAACGGTAGGCAGGTGAACTGGCACAGTCTGCCTTTCCAGAGAAATTGGAGAAACCGTTGGCATGTAGGGTCCACCGGTACAGACAGATAGGCGTCCTTCAGGTCCAGTCGTGTAAACCAATCCCCGGGGCGGAGAAGGTCCCGCAGCAGATGTATGCCGTCCATCTTGAAGTGCCAGTAAATGACTAAGGCATTCAAGTTCCCTAAGTTTATCACCGGGCGGATTCCCTGGATTTCTTCCTCACCAGGAAAATGGAACTTAGGAAACCACCGTCGTCCGGCGCCCACTGGACTGCGCCCTTTTTGAAAAGGGCCAGTATTTCGGCATCTATCAGTGACTGATGTTACCTTGATGACAGGGGGGTTGGGGGAAGGTGAACCTGTGTCGGCATGGAATGAAAGTCTATTACGTAGCCCTGAACTGTCTGAAGAATTCATGCATCTGAGGAAACCTCCCTCCATTTGTATATGCAGTGATACAACCTGCCCGCAGGCAACAGAGTGGAAAGATAACTGGAAGAAGTGGGGCTCACCTGTGGGCATCCTTGCGCGTCCGCGAGCTCGGCTCCCTCTACCGCAGTCCAACCGTTGGGAGTTGAAAGCACTTGAGTGGTAGGTAGGGAACAAGGTAGGGCATGGGTGGTTGCCTAACACGGCCGTCGATCCCTCTGGGGCAAGGCAGGTGGTACAAGCTTGTCAGGCAGGTAGAAATCAGAGGGGTCTGGCCACCTCATGTTCAGCGGGGGGATGGAAATGAGTGTCCCCAAATGCAAGTCCGCGTGGGTTCGCACTACTACAGGTCCCCCTGGTGTAGTTACTGATAGGCCAGATGGGAAAAGCCACCAGTACCTTGTCCCCGCCACCTGCAGTACCCGGGTCAGTGGTCTCAGCAACCTCCTGTATTGCAACGTAGCTGGGGAGAGATCAGGGTACAACTGGAGCACATGGTGCCTGTAACGCAGAGATTCCAGCTCCCTCATTGCCCTGAGGATAGCCTCCTTTTCAGCGAACACCTCCAGGCAGCATATGACGTCCCTGGGTAGTGCATCTGGGGGTCCCCTCGGGCGTGAAGCACGGTGGCTCTCACACGATGGAGGGAGGAGGTGGGTTCCCTGCCCAGCAGGCCATTAAAGATCTCCTTCAGGATGGTCTGGAGGTGTGATGGATCAGTTTCCAGCTCAGGGAGGCCTCTGAGCCTTAAGTTATACGAGCCAGCACTCGGAGTGCAATCTGGTCCTGGCGCAGTATCCTCCGGATTTCCTTACGAATGGCGGAGAACTTGGACTGAGGAAGGAGGCACTCCGTTGCGTCTATTTCGAAGGGCTGATTTCTCCTGGTTGACCACGAAACCCAGCGACTCGAACAAGGAGATTGCAAAGAGTGACTGAGATTTCAGTCTGGAGGGTCCCTGGCAAAAAATCAGTAGATCGTCCAGGTAGATGATACAACAGATCGGAGTCATGCTGTCACAGTTTTTTTGCAGTTTGGTGAAAAACCGCGGTGCCGAACTGAGGCCGAACGGTAGGCAGGTGAACTGGCACCGTCTGCCTTGCCAGAGAAATTGGAGAAACCGTTGGCATGTAGGGTCCACCGGTACAGACAGATAGGCGTCCTTCAGGTCCAGTGTTGTAAACCAATCCCAGGGGCGGAGAAGGTCCCGCAGCAGATGGATGCCGTCCATCTTGAAGTGCCAGTAAATGACTAAGGCATTCAAGTTCCTTAAGTTTATCACCGGGCGGATTCCCTGGATTTCTTCCTCACCAGGAAAATGGAACTTAGGAAACCACCGTCGTCCGGGGCCCACTGGACTGCGCCCTTTTTGAAAAGGGCCAGGATTTCGGCATCTATCAGTGACTGATGTTACCTTGATGACAGGGGGGTTGGGGGAAGGTGAACCTGTGTCGGCATGGAATGAAAGTCTATTACGTAGCCCTGAACTGTCTGAAGAATTCATGCATCTGAACCTCCCTCCATTTGTATATGCAGTGATACAACCTGCCCGCAGGCAACAGAGTGGAAAGATAACTGGAAGAAGTGGGGCTCACCTGTGGGCATCCTTGCGCGTCCGCGAGCTCGGCTCCCTCTACCGCAGTCCAACCGTTGGGAGTTGAAAGCACTTGAGTGGTAGGTAGGGAACAAGGTAGGGAACAAGCTTAGGGTCCTTGATGGCCAGACAACCCAAAACAGCTGGTGACACGACCCCGCTGTCGGCCAGCCATGCCAAAAACACGTGAGCTGAGTGGGCCGAAGACTCTTTTCATCGATGTCTGGGCTTTGTTTAGGGTAGTGTAAAGCTTCACGTGTCTGTGAAGCTCTTTGATGAAGGGTTCTCCGAAGAGAAGACCCTTGGCTAGGAGGCCTAGTTCTTTCGACCCCAAGTCCGATAGTTTAGCGTCCATTGGTGCTGCCCAGCAGGCAAATGGAAAGCAGGGCCCAGTCTCGTATGGCATCTGGGTCCAGGGCAGCACCCTGTGAAAAAGCCTTGTTCGCCAGCATGAGGATTCTGGCCTGGAGGCCCAGCATATCCAGCAGCTCAACCTGCGCCAGTCGGAGGCTGCGCTCGACCCCTTTCTTAGGGTAACGCCTGGTACGAGTCATGTAGGTGGAGACCCTAGCGTCGAATTCCGGGGTCATGGCGACCTTCTCCAGCAAAGTGGGTCTGGGGCAATCCGCCCGTAGCCTCTTTCATACCTCCCAGTCCAGAGGTCTGCGGACCCAATAGTGCACAAACTGTGCCAAGTGGTTGGGCAAGGACCATTCAGAGGACCTTGGGTGGATCGAACAGGGGCTTGTAGTGTCCAGGAACACGCCTCCAGCAGAGAAGCAGGCTCCATTTGCATAGAGGGGACTCTGGATTCTCAGGGACACATGGAGTTGTCCATTCGTCTAAGACGGCTAGGGGATGGGGGTGTGAAGTCCTCCTCCTCATTGGAGAGGTGTCTCTGGTGAGTGGGTGAGTCTGGGATCCCCTGTCTTGGGTGTTTCATTGGAGCCTTGCCCTTCTGGGTGTGCAGCTCAGGGCCTTTACCCTTCCAGTAGAGCTTAGGCGCTCTTTTCTGTTCTCTCCTGGGAGAGTCTGACTCTGCAAAGTCTTCCACCGTTTGGGGAGACTCTCTTGTTCCCCTATCCGGTGGCACTTTTTCCACCGAGGTGGCCACCCCTGCATTAATCATGGCCTGTAAGCTTTGCTCGTGGGTTGAGGGATCCATAGTAGGGGAGGTCGAGGCTGTAGCATGACACCTAGGGTCACAAGCAGAATAGTTGGGGCAGCACCCCAAATACTACAGTCAGTGGCAAGATAGTAGTGTATAGCAAATATATATCTATGTAGCAGAACCGGGGGTCATCCGGTGGCAATGGCACAGATGGCGCAGGCCAATCCTGGGGCACAGACCAGGCAGGCCAATCACGGGGCACAGACATAGCAGGCCAATCCTGGGGCACAGTTAAGGCAGACCAGACCTGGGTGCTGAGAGCGGGCAGTAAATTTGAGCACCAATATATAGGAGGAAAAATGCTGGTCTGCCTTAACTGTGCCCCAGGATTGGCCTGCTATGTCTGTGCCCTGTGATTGGCCTGCCTGGTGGGGCTTCCCCCCACGGTGCATCTACAGTGACAAAACAAACTATCATGGGGCTCAGGCCTAGTCAGAGGCACAAGTGGAGTGGGGGGCAGAGTGAAGTAGAAACAAGGGCCAGCAGAAGCGGTCTTGAAGCGTTCACACGCCAATGATGTAAAGAACCGGCCACGGCCCGGTGGCGGGAGAAGGAGGCGGTGAGAGCAGAGAGGCCCCGACAGACAGGGACCATGTGATGGCGCGAGGCCACTAGATCGTGGGATCCAACATGAGGGTCCACCAGCTCAGGGGTTAGGGGTTGGGTTAGGGTTACGGGTTGGGGTAGGGTTAGGGGCAGGGGTTGGGGTAGAGTTAAGGGTTGGGGTAGGGTTATTTTGGGAAGTGTGCCCAGAATATTGCAAAATCATAGGATACTGTGTTTTTTTTCTAACTAAATAGCTTTAGAAATCAATTATCAATACATATATCCATACAATTAGCAATACAGGTGCCTAGTTTACAATTTGTAATTTTCCCATCTGAACCCTATTCAAAGCACAACTTTTAAACTGAATCAGGACTGAATGTTTCCAGCAGTATGCACATTCTCAAATTATCATCCACTTGCTTTTTGCATTCGAATGACAACTTGAAGCACTTCAAGCCAGCAGGCAAATAATTAAATAACCATTGAGGGCGTAAGGGTTAATCATGTGGTGGCTGGCCAGCACTTGCTAAACAAAAAGCCTATGGACGTCAATATGACCCCATAGTAGTAGAAGGAGGAAGGTGGGACAAAATTTAGGTGAGGAGAGATCTGCAGAAGGGTGACTTTAAAACATAGGGAACTCCAGTCCAGTCCAAATTTTTGTAAACTTGTCGAGGGAGTCTGTATTGATTTCCTCATACACCTTTGTCTTAGTGGGAGTGTCTACTAGCATCTGCATGTTGTGGGGGGAGATTTCCAGTGGTACAACATGTTTTTAGGTGGACCAATTACCCACTCAGAGAGCATGTCCAGCAGTAATTCCTTGTGACAAAAGGAGTGCTGAAATTCAGCGATCTTTCTTATAATGTCCGCTACTGTGGATCTAAAAGATATAAATTATCTTCATAATTAGTATTAATTTGCAGCTGCAAAAGACATGCAACAGTATGAGCCAAGTTGACTGCAACATGATAACTTCCCAAATTGGAGATACCCAAATCCAAGGGGACCACCTTTTCCATATTTGTGAATAAATGAGAGACTGGAAATTACAAATTACCTGTTATAGTACTGAAATAGGTATTGAATGAAAGAAGTATAATATTTTTTCTTGTTCAGGAGAGCTCCAGCCTGGACCCGGGTCCAGCTTAGCTTTGGTTGAGTTTAGCAAAATGGCATAGTTTTATTTAATCAGGACTAAGCTAGACTTGACCAGTTGTATGCTCAGGCTGGAAATTGAGTCAGTCCTCCAGTTGAAAGCGAAGCTCTCCTGGAGAGAGGCAAGTGTTGTGCTATAGCCTTTCCCACGTTATTGTTGTGATTGAAGACATCCCCATAGGATTCCAGCGACCTAAGAAGCTTCGGAAAGAAGACAGAGGGGTTATTTAAGCAAAACGAGACAGATGATAGAGGTATACATCTCATGAACATATTACAGAAAATTATATAAAACTCTATCATCTGCTATTTTTTATTGTTTTAGTTATTTAGTGTTTTAATTATTTTATCTCTATCATGTGCTATTTTTATTGTTTTATCTATTTTTATTTTACCTTGTTATAGCCCTCACATATATTTCTAACTATTCATATATGTAATCCTCATATATGTTATCTGTTATCATTTGCTAATAAAGAGAAAAAAACAAAACAAAAAAAAAACACTCCATTTTCCAAGAGGGCATAGCAGCAATTTTGCAGAAAATCGTCACATGATTATTATTATTATGATGTTATTTATATAGCGCCATCAAATTCTGCAGCGCTTTAAAATGGATGGACGAACAGACATGTAGTTGTAACAAGACAAGTTGGACACACAGGAACAGAGGGGTTGAGGGCCGTGCTCAATGAGCTTACATGCTAGAGGGAGTGGGATAAAATGACACAAAAGGTAAGGATAGAATTAGACTAGTGACAGCTGCAGAAGAGGAATCAGTCGAAAGCTATTAACATTTTAATTTTGATACGCTTTTATGCAGAAGTGGGTTTTTAATGATTTTTTGAAGGAGTGGAGACTGGATGAGCATCTAACGGAGGAGGGAAGCAAGTTCCACAGGAACGGGGCAGCCCTCGAGAAATCTTGAAGGCGAGCATCAGAGGTGGGAGTACGGACAGAAGATAGACGTAAGTCTTCAGCAGATCGTAAGGGCCTAGACGGGACATACTTGTGTATAAGGGAGGATAGATAGGTAGGAGCAGCATTATGTAGAGATTTGAAAGCAAGAACCAGTATTTTAAATTGAGCTCTATATCTTATAGGAAGTCAATGTAGGGACTGACAGAAGGGTGAGGCGTGGGAGGTGCAGGCGGACAGGAAGATGAGTCTTGCTCCCGCAATCATTATGGAGTGTAATGGCGCAAATTGGGAGCACGTAAGACCACTGAGAAGCGGATTAGTCAAGGCGAGAAAGGACAGTGGAATGGACCAGCACCTTAGTCGCATCTGGCGTTAAGTAGGGGCGGATGCGTGCAATGTTTTTGAGATGGAAAGGACAGGATTTGGCAATAGACTGAACATGAGGCTTGAAGGAGAGGTCGGAGTCAAAGAGAACACCTAGGCAGCGAGCCTGCGTGGTGGAGCTGATGGTAGCACCATTGACTTGGAGGGAGACAGACACAGGAGTAACAACACTTGAGGGAGGAAAGACCAGAATTTCAGTTTTGGTCAAGTTTAGTTTAAGAAGTAGGCAGCCATCCAGTTAGAAATAGCAGAGAGGCAGTCAGAGACACTAGTCAAGAGGGACGGGGAGAGATCAGGAGAGGACAGGTAGATTTGCGTGTCATCTGCATAGAAATGATATTGGAAGCCAAATGAGCTAATGAGTTTACCAAGGGAGGCAGTATAGCTAGAGAACAGTAGGGGACCAAGGACTGAACCTTGGGGGACACCAAGAGGAGTTGGGGAGAAGAAGCAGATTCAGAGAAAGAAACACTGAAAGAGCGCTGGGAGAGGTAGGAGGAGCACCAGGAGAGAGCAATATCTTGTAGACCGATATTGCGGAGGATGAGAAGAAGCTGTTAATGATCAACAGTGTCAAAAGCCGCAGACAGGTCAAGGAGAATTAGTGACCATGAGATTTTGCAGTGAGTAGATCATTGGATACTTTGGTCAGTGCCAGTTCCACAGATAGCTTAGCGTGGAAACCAGACTGAAGTGGGTGTAGCAGAGAGTTGGACTCGAGGAAGTCTGTCAATCTCGCATACACAATTCTTTCAAGGATCTTGGATGCAAAAGCCAGTGGTGAGATAGGACGGTAGTTGGATGGGGAGTTAAGGTCAAGGTTGAGCTTCTTTAGAATTGGGGTTACAGTTGCATGTTTAAAGGGCGATGGAAATATACCAGAGGAGAGAGAGAGAGATTGAGAATTTTAGTGAGAGGTGGAGAAAGAGAAGAAGACAGAGTACAGATGAGATGCGAGGAAATTAGATCTAGGGAGCAGGTGGTGAGTGGGAGGACTGGAGCAGAGCAGAAACCTCTTCCAATGTAGTGGGTGCAAATGAACATAGAACAGCAGAGGGAGTGAAGAGGGAGTCACAATAGATCACTTATATTCTGTGATAGACACCTTGTTTTTACATGAAATGAAATATATAGTATTACAATTACTCTGTTTACTACCTATATATGTTTTAGCCTATTTTAAGTTGTATTTCACTGTGTACTGTGATTGGCTGTTCTTAGTTTTGGCACCAATTTTAATCATTTGTATCCCGATTTAAACTCCTGCTGCCAGGTATTATGTGTTATTCCATTTTGATAAAGCCCTGAGGTGAAACGTGTTTGTGGATTTTTAATTGTGTATTGTAATAAAGATTTTTTTGGTCACTTCCCTGGTGCCAACTATCTTTTTTATACACTTGAGTTTTATCTGCCATTTTTTAGTATCCTGCACTCCAAGAAATCCGAGGTGGGGATCATACCACCAGCACTGTTACCATGGAGCAGTTAGCCTGTTCTTTGCTTGTGAGTACTATTTTAGTAATTATATATACTATTGTTTTTATTCAGTGAGCACTATTTGTTGTCTCTTTTTACCCTCTTTCCCGAGTGTAGACCATACTCCAGACGGCAGAAACCCACAACATATCTCTTACTGTTGTACGCCTTTCATACTAGAGCTAGCTATAGCTCTACTAAATGTGAGTTTATTCCCATTTATTTAATCTATATACATATTGGACCGTTCATATTGCACTATTGGTTCTTTTTATCTGTTTTTTGTCTTTCATATGAGTGGGTTCATCCGGAAAAAGACACTGAGGATATTACTCCCGTTTAAGCACTTTATTCTATATTTGATCTGAGTAAGATCCTTTTTATTAGACTCTTTTTTACTGATATTTGTATTTTTTTGCTTATTTTATGTGTTGTGATTTTTACTTATTTTATGTTGTGGTTTTCACTGCTCATTATATTTTGTTATAAGAATTGGCGCAGCCCTTACTTCTATTTTTCTCACTATCTTTGTTTCCAAAGGGTTTGGAGGGATCTCCCTTCTAGGTTTTCTGCCCATCTGTTAATTAACGCTTACTCTTTTTTTTCTGGATGTGGAACTGCCTGAGTTATCTGGATTTTTCTTAATCAGGTGGAACAAAAGTTCTAACACTAAAATAAAAATCAATGGCGAGAGCGGGCAGCTCTGCCTAGTACCATTAGTAATCTTAAAGGCATTCTGACAGGAAAAAGTACAAGGCTAGGAAAGCACTAAAATCTCTTTGTGAGGCCAAATCGCCATAGTGTCTCCTGCATGTACCCAGTGCCGGCCTTAGGGGTGTGTGGGCTGTGCGGCCACACAGGGCGCCATGGAGCAGGGGGCGCCGTGCGGCCGACACAGCTCACACATGGCCGGCCGGGGATTAAAAAAAAAAATAGTGGCGGGGCTTACCGTGTGGCGGGGCTGGGCTTAACGTGCTGCAGGGGCGGAGCTAAAATGCAGTCTAACTGCTGCAGGGGAAGCAGGAAGGAGTCCCTGCTTCCCCAACAACCAAAATCCAGGAGCCGCACTGCCTGTCTGCCTCCACAAGGAACAGAGTTAACTATGTGTAATTGTCTGACTCTGTGTGTGTGTGTGTCTGTCTGTGTGTTTGACTGTCTGCCTGTGTGTGTGTGTGTGTGTGTGTGTGACTGCCTGTGTGTGTGGCTGTCTGACTGTGTGTGTGTGACTTTCTGTGTGTGTGACTGTCTGTGTGTTTGACTGTCTGTGTGTGTGACTGTCTGCCTGTGTGTGTGTGTGTGTGTGACTGTCTGCCTGTGTGTGTGGCTGTCTGCCTGTGTGTGTGTGACTGTCTGTGTGTTTGAATGTCTGTGTGTTTGAATGTCTGTGTGTTTGACTGTCTGTGTGTGTGACTGTCTGCCTGTGTGTGTTTGACTGTCTGCCTGTGTGTGTCTGTGTGTGTGTGACTGTCTGCCTATGTGTGTGGCTGTCTGCCTGTGTGTGTGTGTGTGTGTGACTGTCTGCCTGTGTGTGTGTGTGTGTGTGTGTGTGTGTGGCTGTCTGTGTATGTGTGTGTGTGTGGCTGTCTGCCTGTATGTGTGTCACTGTCTGTGTGTTTGACTGTGTGTGTGTGTGACTCTCTGTGTGTGACTGTTTGCGTGCGTGCGTGCAGGGCCGGATTAACATAGGGGCTGATGGAGGCCCATGGAATAGGCCCATTTAAAAAGAAAAAAAAAGTGTTTTGTTTTTTTTACACACTACTCTTAGTTTTGCCACCTGACTGTGTTTTTTTACTGGCACAGCCGGTATTTGAGGCTGCCTGGCTGTGCCAGTATTGCAGCAATACCGGCAATACAAATGCAGGTAATTTTCTCTGAATAAATGGAGATTACTCTGCAATACCAGCACCGGCCAGTAGGGGTCACTGTGTGTGGAGAGAGGCAGGGATAGGAAGTTACAGCATATCCCCGCCTCTTTCTACTACTCACTGATCCGTGGACCAGACAGTCCAGACAGCAGCTCTACAGCTCAGGTAAGTGAGGGATGGGGGGAAAGGCAGCAGGGAAACATGGGGACACTGAGACACTAGGGGACACATGGGGACACAGACATTAGGGGACATATGGGGACACAGACATATGGGGACACAGACACATGGGGACACAGACACGTGGGGACACAGGAAAACATGGGGACACAGGAAAACATGGGGACACAGGAAAACATGGGGACACAGACACATGGGGACACAGACACTTGAGGACACTGGAAAACATGGAGACACAGACACTAGGGGACACTGGGACACATGGGGATGCTGAGACACTAGGGGACGCTGTGAGACATAGAGACATTGGGAAACACTGAGACATTGGGACACGGAGACACTATGTTCCCATGTCCCCCAGCCAGTGTCCCTAGTGTCTCAGTGTCTCCAAGTCTCCCAGTGTCTGTGTCCCATGTCTCTCAGTGTGCCTAGAGTACCTATATGTCCCAGTGTCCCCATGTCTATGTCCACAACTGTCCCCAGTATCCTAGTGACATGGGGACACACTGACACATTGGGACACTGGGAGAAATGGGGACACAGACACTGGGAGACTAGGGGACTGGGCGACATGGGGACACTGACACTGTGATACATAGGGACACTGAGACACTGGGTGACTTGCGAGACTGAGACACTGGGAGACAGGGAGACAGTGGGAACAATCCATCTATACAGCAGAATCAAACTGTGAGTAGTTTGTTGGTGATTTTACAGAATTTTCTCTGATGTCACTCCTTGTGATTTACATCATGTGATGTCACGCATAACTAATTAATTATACAAATGATTAAGGCTGGTATTTTTTTCCAAGAAAGGTGGCAACCTTAACTACTCGTCACATACTCTTGCTTAAAGGAGCACTATAGGGTCAGGAACACACTCATGTCTTTCTGACCCTATTATGTTAAAACCACCACCCTGGCCCCTTCTTGCCTCCCTAAATATAGTAAAATATTACTTGTATTCATTACTGCAGCTGCTGGCTCAGAAGTGGTGGTCTGAGCAAATTACAATACTTCCCCATAGGATTGGCTGAGACTGTAAACTAGGCAGATCAGGGGCAGAGCCAGCACAAGTCCAACATAGCCCTGGCCAATCAGCATCTCCTCATAAAGATAAATTGAATCAATGCATCTCTATGAGGAAAGTTCAGTGTCTGCATGCAGAGGGTGGAGACACTGAATGACAGTGCTGCACACTAGGCAGTACTGCCCCAGGAAGCACATCTAGCAGCCATCTAAGGAGCGGCCAGTGGAGTTATTTTCTCTGAAAAGACAGTGTTTACTGCAAAAAGCCTGAATGGAATGATTCTACTTTACTTACCAGAACAAATACAATAAGCTGTAGTTGTTCTGGTGACTATAGTGTCCCTTTAAGTTTGGAAGCTTAAGAGGGATGTATGGGAACAAAACTTGTGTGGACTGGCTGACATTAAAATTAGTTTAGGTAATGCAGACGTTGGTCTCTCTAACACTGTGGCATGTCCCCTTTCTTCTACACTAACTACATACACCTTTTATCTGTCTCAGACTGTGGTGGAATCTCGGTAAAAATAAATTTAGTAGGCCGAGATTACCACGTGGCATGTGTACGTGCATATGCTGACGTATCGGTCGGTTGGTTGCACGTGGCAAGATACGATCAGTAGTGTACGGAGCATGTGCGAGAATACAGGATGTAGTATTCCCCTCCTCCATTGTGCTGGACAAGCCATGCGGTCAAGCAGGAAGTTAGTTCTTATTTGTTTTGATTGGTTAAGAGAATGTGCGGGTGGAGCTTAATATGGGAGGAGTTATGTGCCTATATAAGGAGCCTGCACTATTGTCCGGGGGCTCAGAACCTGTTGTATTTTGGTGACATTAGTCCCTCTGAGTCCCGATCGGTGAACCGAATAAAGAATCTCTTCCTTCCTGAAGAAACCTGTGTCCATCTCTCTGTGCTTGGCTTCCGTCAGTTTCTCCGGTATCATTTGGTGCATTGGCCGGGAAGCTCATCGTTCAATGGTAGCTGAGAAGCAGAGGTGTGAGACGGTCTATCTTTGCCCACGTTCTCTACGGCTGCACCCCTGAACTTCTGCGTGGACCTCCCTGTCAGGGTACCTGCGGTCTCTACCTCCGAAAGAGGTAGAGACTTAGCTGTTCCTCCATCCAGACGGCCTGATGGCTCCCTTTCCCACGGTCTATCCGGTCATGCAAGGCTGGCCGCGAGGGAGTGACTGCCTTTTACAGCATCTAGGCAGGAAGTTGTCATCAGGACACTCCTCCGGAACGACCTGTCACTCAATTGCTGCAGGACCAATCAGGACGCCTCGGAGGCGTGGTTACTGCTCTGAACAGGGTATTTAACAGAGCTTCTTTCATTAGCTCATTGCCCTGTCGTGGTTCTAGCTTGTTCTAGTCACTCAGTGCTTGTGTATTCTATTATCCCTTTTGGTTTTGACCCGGCTTGTTTACCTTACTCTGCTTATCTCTGTTACCCTTGATTCGGCTTGTCTCTCGCTTACCTGTCTTCTGTTACCCTCGACCTCGGCTTGTCTTTGACCATTCTATACTGTACTACTTACGTTAGTCCGGCCATTCTAAGGTCCGGTATACGTATCTGGCTACTGTTTGTACTCTGCGTGTTGGATCCCTGTCCCGATCCTGACATTACGACAGGGCCAATGGATCCTGCGAGTACAAACAGTCAGCTTGCCTCTCCTGATCCTAGGTTTGAAGCCATGGATCACAGAATGGATCAGATGGCGCTTGCGCTACAGGCTCTATTATCTCGTGCCAATAACCCACCAGAGGAGATACGTAATACCCCTGTTTCTCCTGTCAGTTCAGGTCTAGAGGTAGCCACAGTGGGTGCTTCTTCTCGCATTACCCCCCCAGTACGCTATGGTGGGGCTCCTGAGAAGTGTCGTGGTTTCTTAAACCAAATTAGTATCCATTTTGAATTGCAACCTCGCTCTTATCCTACAGATATGGGAGAACGATAACCCATTAGTTTATAACTATAACGCCTTTGTAGCTGCTTTTAGAAGAACATTTGACCCTCCAGGTAGAAAGGTTAATGCAGCCAGATTACTGTTGCGTCTGAGACAGGAGAACCAAACACTGGTGGATTATGCACTAGAGTTCAGGTCTCTGGCGTCAGAGGTCAAGTGGAATGAGCAGGCGTATATGGATGTATTTTTGAATGGCTTATCTGAAGTAATCCTTGATGAGGTTGCTACCAGAGAACTCCCTGAGAATTTAGAGGATTTAATTTCGTTCATCTCTCGTATAGATGAACGTTTAAGAGAGAGACAGAACACTCGAGAGAGGAACCGGAGACCTTCTTTTAGGTTAGCCCCCGCTTTTCCAAGTCCTGACTCCACGGTATCTTTGCTTCCTAAACCTATGCAGATAGGGTATACCCGCCTCTCTGAGGAGGAAAGACAGTACAGGAGAAGAGAGGGTTTGTGTATGTATTGTGGAGCTAAGGGTCATTTACTCTCGAACTGTTCTAACCGCCCGGGAAACGCTCGCACCTAAGTCTCTCTAGAGGACAGGCCTTGGGTGTTTCTATTTTGTCCTCTACTCCTAATTATAAAGATCACAGGCTTCTGCTACCAGTTTCCTTAACTTGCGGGAGGGAAGTAGTAAGGGCTATGGCTTTGATAGATTCCGGTGCTGCTGAGAATTTTATCGACCAAGCCTTTGCTAGTAAAAACAATTTCCCATCCCAGCTAAGGGAGACACCCTTGGCCGTTGAGGCCATAGATGGTAGACCACTACTAGACCCTGTTATCTTTCGTGAGACCATACCCATTGAGTTAAATGTTGGTATCCTACACGTGGAGAATTTATCTCTTCTGCTCATTTCGTCTCCTTCCGTTCCCATAGTTCTGGGGTACCCATGGTTGAAAGAACATAACCCTATTATTGATTGGGAGTTAGGGGAGATACTCTCGTGGGGCCAGGGCTGCCAGGATCGGTGTTTGTGCAAGGTTTCTCCATTAGCTAATATTAACATACAGGAGAATCCTACTCAGTCCACAGAAAGACAAATACCAGACCTTTACCTAGACTTAAGGGCAGTGTTTGACAAGAAGAATGCCGATTCTTTGCCGCCACACAGGTCATTTGACTGTAAAATTAAGCTTCTACCCGGGACTATGCCTCCGAGGGGCCATGTATATCCTTTGTCTGTTCAGGAAAACTCGGTTCTAGAGGAGTATATTCAGGAGAATTTAGAAAAGGGATTCATCAGGAGGTCTTCTTCTCCGGCCGGGGCGGGGTTCTTTTTCATTAAGAAGAAGGATGGCACGCTGAGACCTTGTATCGATTACCGAGGCTTGAATAAAATAACTGTCAGAAATGCCTATCCTATCCCACTGATTACCGAGTTATTTGATCGTCTTAAGGGCTCCAAAATCTTCACCAAGTTAGATCTCAGAGGGGCTTACAATTTGGTGAGAATCCAGCAAGGTCACGAGTGGATGACGGCATTCAATACCCGGTATGGCCATTACGAATACACTGTTATGCCATTTGGACTATGCAATGCTCCTGCAGTATTTCAAGAGTTGATTAATGAGGTACTTAGGGAGTTTCAGCATGATTGTGTTATTGTTTACCTGGACGACATACTAATACACTCTAAGGAGATTGAGACTCACCATAGACAGGTCAGAAAGGTGTTACACAAACTTCTGCAACATGGTCTATACTGCAAATTGGAAAAGTGCAGTTTTGATCAGTCTCAGGTAGACTTTCTTGGGTACGTGATTTCTGGGGAAGGTTTTAAAATGGATCCTGGTAAACTCCAATCTATTTTAGACTGGCCTTTGCCCAAAGGACTCAAGGCTATCCAAAGGTTTATTGGTTTTTCCAACTACTATAGGCGCTTCATTAAGGGTTACTCCTCTATCATTGCGCCTATTACCAATATGACCAAACAAGGGGCTGATACTAAGTTCTGGTCTGAGGAAGCTCTTGGTGCTTTTAAGACTCTCAAGGACCTTTTTGCCTCAGCTCCCATTCTAGTTCATCCTGATACGACTCTGCCTTTCTTGCTCGAGGTCGATGCTTCTGAGACAGGAGTTGGGGCTGTTCTGTCTCAAAGGTTAGGGGTGGATAAACCGTTACACCCTTGTGGTTTCTTCTCTAAAAAAAATTCTGGGCCTGAGAGCAGATATGACATCGGGGAGAGGGAACTGTTAGTGGTCATTAAGGCTTTAAAGGAGTGGAGACATTTACTGGAAGGGACACTACACCCTGTTACTATCCTAACGGATCATAAGAACTTGTCTTATATTGGGGAGGCTAAGCGCTTGTCCGCCAGGCAGGCTCGCTGGGCTTTGTTCCTCACTCACTTTAATTATGTACTTACGTATAGACCTGGTTCTAAGAACTCTAAAGCCGATGCTTTGTCTCGTCAATATGAACCATCCACTATAACTGAACCACTTCTGTCCTCCATAGTTCCTAAGGGGAATATCATCGCGAACACGAATCTCAGGATTCACTCTCCATTGCTTTCTGAGATCATGAAATTTCAGCATTTGGCACCCAAACAGACTCCTGGGGATAGACACTTCGTTCCTGCCGCTCTCCAACTGGAGGTGCTACGCTGTCTCCATAACAGCAAGGTGGCTGGGCATCCTGGCATCCGCAAGACCTATGCGCTGGTCTCTAAAGATTTTTGGTGGCCTGACTTACGCAAGGATATTAAAGAATTCATCGGGGCATGTGAAGTTTGTACCAAGACCAAGCTACCCCATTCGCTTCCATGCGGATTTCTGCACCCTTTAGAGGTTCCTGAAAAGCCTTGGTCCTGCCTGGCAATGGACTTCATTGTTGATTTGCCTATCTCTAAAAAGCAGACTGTCATCCTCACTGTGGTAGACAGATTTACTAAAATGGCTCACTTCATTCCCTTACCTAAACTCCCATCTTCGCCCGAATTAGCGGAGATATTCGCCAGGGAGATTTTTCGTTTGCATGGGATACCTTCCCAAATTGTCTTTGACAGAGGCTCCCAATTTGTTTCCCGTTTTTGGAGATCATTCTGCTCCCAACTAGGCATCAAATTGAATTTCTCCTCTGCCTATCATCCTCAGTCCAATGGAGCTGCTGAACGCACTAACCAAAAAGTTGAACAATATTTACGTTGTTTCGTTTCAGAACACCAGGACGATTGGGTCGGTTTGATTCCTTGGGCGGAGTTTGCACATAACAATCTCATTTGTGATTCTACGCATTCTAGCCCTTTTTTCTTGAATTATGGCTTTCATCCTTCCATCCTTCCTTCGGAGTCTTCTTCTCAAGGGATACCGTCGGTGGATGTTCATGTTGCCAATTTAAGAGAGTTGTGGGATCAAACTCGACAAATCCTTCTGCACAATTCTACGCTGGTTAAAAAACACGCTGACAAACGTAGAAGGGCAGCACCGGTGTTTGTTCCAGGCGATAGAGTATGGTTAAGTACTAGAAACATTCGGTTAAAAGTGCCGTCCATGAAGTTTCCTCCTCGATATATTGGACCTTACAGGGTACTGTCTCAAATTAACCCAGTTGCGTATCGTTTAGCGTTGCCTAATGCCTTACGCATTCCTAATTCATTTCATGTTTCCTTGCTAAAACTATTAATATGTAACAGGTTCTCCTCCACGATCGCCCCTCCCCGCTCAGTTCAGGTGGAGGGTCAGGAGGAGTATGAGGTCAATTCCATCGTTGATTCTCGAATCTCCCGGGGGAAACTGCAATATCTGGTCGATTGGAAGGGTTATGGTCCTGAGGAGAGAAGTTGGGTACCTCAGGAGGAGGTGCATGCTCCCCGTCTCCGCAGGGCTTTTCACTCTCGATTCCCTTCTCGCCCTGGTGTATTCCGCCCGGTGGGCGTATCTGAGAGGGGGGGTACTGTCAGGGTACCTGCGGTCTCTACCTCCGAAAGAGGTAGAGACTTAGCTGTTCCTGCATCCAGACGGCCTGATGGCTCCCTTTCCCACGGTCTATCCGGTCATGCAAGGCCGGCCGCGAGGGAGTGACTGCCTTTTACAGCATCTAGGCAGGAAGTTGTCATCAGGACACTCCTGCGGAACGACCTGTCACTCAATTGCTGCAGGACCAATCAGGACGCCTCGGAGGCGTGGTTACTGCTCTGAACAGGGTATTTAACAGAGCTTCTTTCATTAGCTCATTGCCCTGTCGTGGTTCTAGCTTGTTCTAGTCACTCAGTGCTTGTGTATTCTATTATCCCTTTTGGTTTTGACCCGGCTTGTTTACCTTACTCTGCTTATCTCTGTTACCCTTGATTCGGCTTGTCTCTCGCTTACCTGTCTTCTGTTACCCTCGACCTCGGCTTGTCTTTGACCATTCTATACTGTACTACTTACGTTAGTCCGGCCATTCTAAGGTCCGGTATACGTATCTGGCTACTGTTTGTACTCTGCGTGTTGGATCCCTGTCCCGATCCTGACACTCCCTTCGTCTCGGCGCCACTGGTCTGTTGTCCAGGAGATCATCGGCCTCTACGTAGTAAGTGCTGGGGTGTCCCCATCGATGAGTGTGAACTCAGGTTCAGGAACGAGGAGGTAAGACGACCGCTGTTTTAGACGCTGTTGTACCGATTGTGCGGTAGGCCCATAAGGGGTTAAATCTGTGTATGGAATCTGCCCCCTCTGTCGGAGGGAAGGAGCGAAGGCGCACCGCTCAATCGAACGCTCTTTAGTAAGACCGTTTGATTTGGTTTGGAGTCAGGCGGGGTTCTGTGTAAATAGCCCTAGCCGGACACCGGTGTCTTGTCTAGACTAGCGTTCTAGGGTGTACAATTTGTTCGCTAGGTCGGAGGGACCGGGAGACTAAGTGGCGTCTGTGTAAATTCGGTCCGCTAGCTCTCAACCTATCTTGGCTAAGTGGGAAGGCGTGTAAATTTGGAACCCACTAGACTATTGATAGAGTAGAAAGACTAAAAGGGTTCTGTTGTAAATTCCGCCCTCTAGTTCGCTATATGTGGTGCTTGGGCAGTGTGGCTAACCAAAACAGATGTAGATAGTTTTAGGTAGTCCATCAAGGTACTGGCCAATAGATTAGTTGTGATTGTATATGTGATAAAGATTGTTTAGTAACGTGTATATCTTGCTAGATAGCGTGAGCTCTGCCGTCTAGCGAGAGTGTTAATAGTGTGTTGCTGTATTATAGTGCACGGTACCATAACCCTGTATATTTACTGATACTGTATATAAGTACTAATAATTGTCGTCTATTGCATGTTTAACACCATAACCACTAATAATTGTATTGTGACCTTAAATTGTACTTTGACCTATGCTAACCGTACTGTAACTGCTGTTTGTAAAAGACGATGTTACTGGGGTGTGTTATAGATGGGTAATTCATATATAGAGAATTATAGCGTGGGTGACGGTATAGTTTCGCCAAAGGGCATAATATCGATAACTCAGTGACTGGTGTAACAGCTGTGTGTGTACGGGAATTCCCTGAGTGTTTTTATTGTGTTATTGTGTACGTTTCATTTGGTAACTGTACCACGTGGTGCTGTTGCCGGAAGAAACGGGTGTGACTGTTGAACAGAGCGTGTGTATAGCATTCGTTGTCAACGACGCTCCATTGATAAGTATGGGCGCGTCGGAGTCGACGATTATGGATCCCTTAGGATGTATGGTAAAGAATTTTAAAAAGGGATTCACAGTATGTGATTTTGGGGTTAAAATATCTCCTGCCCGTTTGATCACTTTGTGCACTAGGGAATGGCCTACTTTGGTTGCGGCATGGCCGCCACGTGGCAGTTTGGATCCAAATCTGGTACAGCGTGTACACGTGGCTGTATCAGGTAGGCCTGAACTTTACGGACAGTTTCCATACATTGATTGTTGGAGGCAGGCCGTAAACGACTTGCCAAGATGGGTCCGGATATGCCACGAGGAGCAATGTCGCCTCATGGTGGCCAGGACTTGTTTGTCCACTAGGACCACGGTTAAGCCCATTTTGGACACGCCCCCTGAGTCCGAGATCCCTATGCCGCCCCCTTATTTCCCTATAGAGGAAGGTGATACAAGTACAGGAAGTTCCACACCCCCTCACCCATCTACTTCCTCCTCTAGCTCTGAATCCACCCCACGCCGTAATAAACCTCCCCTTCCGACACCAGCCCCCGTTAAGTCCATCTATTCCGATTTGGCGCCATTTCAAGCTTCCGGTCAGGCTTCCTCTAGCCCGGCCCGGAATATTTTATTCACCGGCCTTCCCCATGATGAAGCTTCTCCATCCCCACGCCTTATTACCCCCCGACCGGAACCCCTAACCGACGCCCCTCCACGAAGCCCTATACTAACCCGACAACTGACCGGTACCCAACAACCCAAACATTACCAGATGCCTCTTCGTTTGAATCCTGGGTCAGCCTATCTTAATGCTTTAGGTCAAATGGTATATGCTGACCCAGTCTTCGTATATGTCCCGTTCACGACTACCGATCTCTTGAATTGGAAGACCCACAATTCCTCGTATACTGAAAAGCCACAAGCCATGACTGACCTGTTCACCTCGATAGTCCAGACGCATAATCCAATTTGGGCTGATTGCCAGCAATTATTAATGACATTGTTTAATAACGAGGAGAGGACTAGGATTAACCAAGCGGCCATTAAAGCGCTGGAGGAAGAGGCCCGTACTTTAAACCAAGCAAATCCAGCAGCATGGGCCGCAACTCATTATCCTAATACCGATCCCGACTGGAATGTTAATGGCGCAGATATGGTTCGACTAAAAGCCTATAGAGACGCTATAATTGCTGGCATGAAAGCCGGAGGGAAGAAAGCCATAAATATGTCGAAGACAGTTCAGGTGATTCAGAAAAGTGATGAAGCGCCCAGTGTCTTTTATGACCGATTATTGGAGGCATACCGCTTGTATACCCCCTTTAATCCGGAAGACACTGAGAATTCCCGAATGGTAAACTCTGCCTTTGTCAGCCAAGCTTATGGAGATATTAAGCGCAAGCTACAGAAGTTAGAAGGGTTTGCAGGAATGTCCATTACCCAACTAATGGAGGTAGCGAATAAGGTGTATATGAATAGGGAATCAGAAAGTAAGAAAGAGGAAGAGCGTAAAAAGGCGGATATGCTGGGGGGCGGAGCTAAGCGGCCATGCTGAGCGGTCGCACTGAAGACGAGCTCCGTGCAAAACCGCTCTCCAATAGCCAAATACTGGGCAAAATCCTGCCAAATCTCACTATATCGACGGATGGGCGACCCGGTGAGGGGAGCCCACACACTGCAGACCCGAGGGCCAAGCATTCCGACTGAAATCGGAGGTCCCCACCCGGGGATAGGCCTGAGGCCTACCAGAGGCTTACCCAGCCAAAGGGAGAGACTGAAGCCACTGACCTGGGGAGCTGCCCGGCATACTTCCTCCCCCCCCCCCCTGCCGGAGAGGGTTATCCCGGCATCTAAAGCCTGAAGACACAAAGACAAGGACACAGAGGGGATTGCCCTTTTAAGCCAGCACGGAGACAGCAGGTAGCGGGTCACTGGGAAATGGCTAAGATGGCCGCCCAGCGGAAGCCCCAACAGCAAGGCACGCAGGCCAAGCCGGCCATGAACCCCTTGGAGGAATTCGACCGCCTCTGTGCGGGCTTTTGGGCACTGCTGAGCGACCGAGGAATGGCTCGCCATCTGGCAATTAAATTAGTGGCCACATGGGTCCGTCCGGTAACCAGGAGGCGCCATTACAGGCATCTGCTACAAACACCCAGAAGAGAATCAAGACCCCGCAAACGCCATCGAGCCCCAGGGCGGGAGGCGGCGACATATGGTATGGGCGAACATAAAGACCCCCACACACGAAAGAACACGACTGCTAAACAGGCCTCCCACACAAGCTACTCACCAACCCCAAGAACTAACGTCCAGCGCAGCGCACATCCATCACTCCTCAGCACTGCCGCAAACCGGAGAGTTGACTCTTCGCCCAGCGCACACCAACGAGATACAGAGGCGCAGGACATCCGCACACCGGGGAAATCGCTCCAAAAATTGAACTCCCATCCATACCTGGGAAGTATCCAGCACCCTAAGGGCATAGGCTGATCCTTCAAGGACACCCCACAGGCTTAACAGCCAAACTTTTCCTGGCGACATGTTCTTGGCACCTGGACCTCCCCTATATCGTATCGCAGTACGCAAGTAAACACCAACTGGCATCACTCTGTGCCCACTTATGTTTGCTTTACAATTTTGATTTGACATTATAATTTTGCTACAACTATATGCATGCCACGAATGTCTAGCTGTACAACCAACAGTTCATGCACTCGCACTATTTATGCCGCTGGCAGGAACTAGATGATCCTGGGACTGCACCTATATTCCGAACCCCTCTCAGAGAGAGACGGCAGTGGCACACTCAAAGGACTCTGTATTGCTTTCTATGCACTTAGCTTCCAGCTACCGGGTTTTAAATTATGGTTATTGTGCCCTTAGAAGTAATACCCCTGAGTTCAACCAAGTCGTATCAGCAAGTTCTTATTTGTTTATTTTTCTTGTACTTAAGTTTAGTTTAATCGTAGGTAACCATGCATGCCCTATTAACGCTCCACGCTCACTCATACAGTAACTACAACACATAGGACGGGCATGGAAAGCATGTAAATCAGCAACTTATACACATGCAGAGTCACAAATCTGTTATCACATAGGCCTCATCTAAACTTCCACAACTTCTATCTTAGCTAAGCCTCGGATCTCTCATCCCACAAAAATGGCAGTTTGTGACTCCATATTAGTGCCTCATATGCTATAACGTTTACCTGGCACATAAGATTAACTCTAGATAAAATTTAACATGTTTATAGATTCACGTTAACTTACCTGTGTAATCCTTCTTAGATAAGCTGTTGATACTGGTGAAACTATTGTTACTCTTAATAATGATACCCAAGCATAATCAACATAATCTAACTAACTCTGCTCACTTATCAATAACTTTATCAAATGCATGTTTAGCATAGAATATGTAAAACGACTACTAATACTACACAGCCTGTAAGCGTACACTTAATCGAAAAGCTTGTTAGAAACCTTAACACTCGACATGTACTAGCCTAAAACCTAAACGTTGTCCATTTGCTATGCCTTTCAAACTCTCTAAGCAAAGTTCATTTTTACGGTTTATCTCCATACTTTTCAAAAATTTGTGTGCAAGATCTCATGTTTACCCCTATGTTCGAATTGTACCTAACAAGCTAGAGGATTGCCTTCGGGGTACCTCATAAGCAATTGTTATCACTATGCGCACTTCAAAAATAAAGAATTAAAAAAAAAAAAAAAAAAAAAAAAAAAAAAAGGCGGATATGCTAGCGGTAGCGATCGCAGGCGTAGATAGACGGGGCCCAGATAGAGGCGATAGTAGGTGGAATAGGGAGCCCCTGAGTAGGAATCAGTGCACGTATTGCAGAGAAGAAGGGCATTGGAGAAACGAGTGTCCGAAAAGAGAACAATACGAGAGAGACCCACCCAGGGCAGGTTATGGAAACTTTAGAGGCAGAGCGAGAGGTAGAGGAGGTCCCGGAGGGAGTAATAGTGGTAACAGAGGAAGTGTAAGAGAAGATAGATACTATCCCGCAGCGCAAAGGTCCCGCGATAGAGAAGATAGGGACTTTGTAGGATTGGCTGACACGGTCATGGAGAGCTATTGATACCGACCGGGCTCCATCCCCCTTGGTCGAGCGGAGCCTATGGTCGATGTATCAATAGGGGGAAAAAGGAGTGCATTCATGATCGACACTGGTGCTGAACATTCGGTGGTGACTGACCTAGTTGCTCCTCCATCTGGAAGAACTATTACCGTAATAGGAGCAACTGGAAGAAGTGCTGCAAAACCGGTTCTTAAAAGTCGACTCTGTACATTGGGAGGCCACGTAGTAAAACATCAATTCCTTTACATGCCTGAATGTCCAGTCCAATTGTTGGAACGTGATATGCTATCCAAATTACAAGCGCAGATTACGTTCCTACCAAACGGAACAACATCCTTAAAGTTTAATGGACCTTCAGGTATTATGACATTATCCGTACCAAAGGAAGAAGAGTGGCGACTTTATACAGCGTTGACTAGCCAAAACCCTAGGAGTGATGAATCCTTATTCAACATACCAGGAGTTTGGGCAGAGAACAACTCACCAGGACTGGCCCGCAATATTCCACCTATTAAAATCGAACTAAAACTTGGGGTTTATCCAGTAAGCCTACGACAATATCACATCCCGCAGAAGGCTAAGAAGAACATTCAATCTTATCTGGATAAGTTCATACGATATGGTATCCTAAAATTCTGTACTTCCCCCTGGAACACCCCATTGCTGCCTGTTCAAAAGCCCGGTACAGATGAGTATCGTCCTGTGCAGGACTTGAGAGCAGTCAATGATGCGGTTGTTAGTATACACCCAGTTGTGCCCAATCCGTATAACCTGCTTGCTTTAATTCCGGGCGGGGCTACAGTCTTAGACCTCAAAGATGCCTTCGAATTGCCGCAGAAAGCCAATGTATCTTCGCTTTCCAATGGAAAAACGCTGTAACGGGCTCAAAACGCCAGATGACTTGGACAAGACTGCCCCAAGGGTTTAAAAACTCACCGACCCTATTTGGTTCAGCTCTAAGTCAAGATCTACTGGATTTCGAGTCCATCCCAGGAGAGTGTGTATTGTTACAATATGTAGATGACTTGTTGATAGCCGCAGTCTATGTATATGTCAGCAAGCAACGCACGATCTACTACACATTCTCTGGAAGGCAGGATACAAGGTGTCTAGGAAGAAGGCTCAGTTGTGTCTGCCAACTGTCAAATATCTGGGATTCCATATCTCTGAAGGTCAAAGAATAATGGGGCCAGAAAGAAAAGAAGCTGTGTGCCAAATACCAACACCCAAGAATAGAAGACAAGTGCGAGAATTCTTGGGGGCAGCAGGCTTCTGTAGGATATGGATTCCCAGTTATGCGATATTGGCAAAACCTTTGTATGCAGCTATCAAGGGTACAGAACACGACCCCTTCTTATGGACTCAAGAACAGCAAACGGCATTTGAAGATGTGAAGAAGGCTTTGATGAGTGCCCCAGCATTAGGTCTACCTGATCACACATGACCATTCTACTTGTATGTACACGAGCAAAGAAGAATGGCTGTGGGAGTATTGACACAGTACTTGGGATCATGGCAAAGACCTGTTGCCTACATGTCTAAGCAACTGGATGCAGTGGCCAGCGGTCTTCCACCTTGTCTAAGAGCCGTAGCTGCAGCCGCACTGCTGGTAGCTGAAGGCGATAAACTCACTCTTGGTCAAGAACTTTATGTACGAGTTCCACATGCAGTACAGACGTTGTTAAATTACAAAGGAAATCATTGGTTTAGTAACAGCCGTATGACCAAGTATCAAGCAATGTTGTGTGAAAACCCAAGAGTGCATTTAGAGACTGTAAATACCTTAAATCCAGCTACCCTTCTGCCGCAACCTACTGAAAGTCAACACGATTGTTTGGAAGTGATGGATGAAGTATTTTCAAGTAGACCAGATCTTCGTGATTTTCCCATCCAGAACCCCGATGTCCAATATTATACAGACGGTAGCAGTTATGTGAAAGAAGGGATTCGCTATGCAGGATACGCAGTAACAGCGATAGATAAGGTGATAGAAGCTCGGTCACTGTCAAAAGGAACATCAGCACAAAAGGCAGAATTGATAGCACTGACACGAGCGTTACAATTGGCTGTTGGTTTAAGAGTGAACATCTACATGGACTCCAAGTATGCGTTTTTAACCACTCATGGCCACGGAGCTTTGTATAAAGAAAGAGGACTATTGAATTCAGAGGGCAAAGAAATCAAGTACGCAGCTGAAATACTACAACTATTGGAAACAGTATGGGAACCAAAAGAAGTCGGTATTATACATTGTCGAGCGCATCTGAGAGGAGATGGTGATGTAACCAAAGGAAATCGGATGGCAGATAGTGCAGCTAAGCGTGCCGCTGAATCAGGAAGACAGGAATATGTGGAACATATAGCTGCTCTTATTCCAACTCCACTGTCTCAATGGACTCCAGTTTATACAGCTCAAGAAGAGGAGTGGTTAAAGACTGAACCTGGAAAGTATTTGGAGAACAAATGGTATCAGTTAGAAGATGGGAGAATAGTCATTCCAGCATCACTAGCGGTAGAAATCGTCCAAAACTATCATAACGGGACGCATTCTGGAAGAGATAGTACAGAAGAATCTCTCAGAAAACATTTCTACATACCAAGATTGTCCAACTTAACTCAAGCCATTGTACGAAGATGTGTAACGTGTGCTAAAAATAATGCAAGGCAAGGACCAGTAAAGCCACCAGGAGTTCAGTATATGGGGGGACTCCCTATGTCCGATCTACAAATTGACTATACAGTAATGCCTAAATCTGGTGGACATCGCTACCTACTAGTAGTTGTGTGCACCTATTCAGGCTGGGTAGAAGCATGTCCTACTCGTACAGAGAAAGCAGGAGAAGTTGTGAGATTCCTGCTACGAGAAATAATACCCCGATATGGACTACCCTGCTCTATAGGATCGGACAATGGTCCAGCTTTTGTTCATCAGTGCCTACAACAACTGACTCATATGCTTGGTATAAAGTGGAGACTTCATACGGCATATAGACCTCAGAGTTCTGGTAAAGTAGAGAGAATGAATAGAACTATTAAGAACCAGTTGGCAAAAATGTGTCAGGAAACCCAATTTAAATGGAACGTCCTTTTGCCTATAGCTCTGTTGCGAATTCGCAGTACACCTACCAGAAGGATGGGTCTCTCTCCTTTTGAGATCATGTATGGGCGTCCAGCTCCCGTACTTGGTAACTTAAGGGGGGATTTGAGTCAGTTGGGAGAAGGAATTATCCGGCAGCAGGTTGTAGAGTTGGGTAAGACTATGGAGGAGGTACAGAAATGGGTACAAGATAGATTACCTGTGAATATTTATCCCCCAGTTCATAGTTACCACCCAGGAGACCAAGTGTGGATTAAAGAGTGGAATAATGTACCGTTAGGGCCCAAGTGGAGAGGTCCTTATGTTGTTCTTTTGTCTACCCCTACAGCGATAAAAGTGGCTGAAGTGACTCCGTGGATTCATCACTCGAGGGTTAAACCAGCAGCGGTCGATTCTTGGCAAGCTACAGCAGATCCAGAGAATCCCTGCAAGATCCGGTTAAAGCGCACGACTCAGTCAGAGTGACGAGGAACCTTGTGGATTAAAAATGTTATTGTTTCAGAAAAATTTTATTGTTTCAGAGAGTGTTGAGACGGCCATAATAAAGCCTGTCCGCTCACCAACGAGTGATTTAAAAGCCAGGAAAGTCTCGAAGGGACCCCTGTGAAGACGAGCAGAACTCCATTCCCTGCAGCCCTTACATCCTGGAAGCTGAGGTGCCATCGCACGGACGAAGACTGAGGATGCCGACGAAAGATGTGCTTATGATAATGTTTATTTATATGTATTTTTATATTCAGGAAGGTAGAGGTACCGACACTCCTAGCTGTGAGGTATGCATTAAGACTACAAGAACAGGTAACCATATTTCCCAGACCCTAATTTGGCATTCGCAATATGAGTGTAAAGGTGATGTGTCTAGGTGTAGATACTTAAATGTAGAGTATAGTGTATGCCATTTAGGGATAGGAGAACCTAAGTGCTTCAATCCAGAGTATCAACCCCGTACAATTTGGTTGACTCTCAGGAATGGAGATCCTCAGGGGACCCTAATAAACAAAACGGTGTTAGAATCCGTACATTCTTCGGGTGTTCTACTATTTGATGCATGTAAAGCAATATCAAGTGGTAGAAAGCCGTGGAATGTATGTGGGGATCTTAGATGGGAGAGAATGTATGGGTCTAATGATAAATATATATGTCCCAGCAGTAAAAATAAGTATGTGAGTCCTAGATGCCCAAATAGGGATTATAATTTTTGCCCATATTGGTCTTGTGTGGGGTGGGCAACTTGGGGACAGACAGCAGACAAGGACATGATTGTGACTAAGTTGCCTACCAATCCATACTGTAAGTCTATAGAATGCAACCCAGTCCATATTCTTATAAATAATCCTGACCAATTCTTGGATAGATATGGTAATTTATTTGGGTTTCAAATATACGGGACGGGTTTAGACCCTGGGACAGTATTGTTTATAGGGATAGAGACCGATACGGTAACCTCCCAAACTCATCAGGTATTCCATTCGTTTTATGAAGAGATGAGTATAGATAATAAGATCCCCCATAACGCTAAAAACCTGTTCATAGATTTAGCCGAAAGTATTACCGGTAGTCTTAATGTTACCAACTGCTATGTGTGTGGAGGTACTAACATGGGAGACCAATGGCCTTGGGAAGCAAAGGAGGTAATGTCCGGTTCTGAGGCAATTGAACAATTAATATCCTCACAAGCCGATTATCAGATGAGTGTTAGAGGTAAATCTGAGTGGAGATTAAAGACCTCCATCATAGGTTATGTTTGCATAGCAAGGAAAGGAATGATGTTTAATACTTCTGTAGGAGAATTAACTTGTCTAGGGCAAAAAGCTTATGATGATGATACAAAGAATACAACTTGGTGGTCGGCTTCAAATGTCTCAGAACCATCTAACCCGTTTGCAAGATATGCCAATTTAAAGGACGTATGGTTTGATTTATCTATCACATCTAGTTGGAAAGCCCCAGCAAATTTGTACTGGATCTGTGGTAAGAAGGCCTATTCGGAGTTGCCACAGGACTGGGAAGGGGCATGTGTGTTAGGTATGCTCAAACCATCCTTCTTCTTGTTACCTATTGAAACAGGTGAGATTTTGGGTGTTAAAGTGTATGATGTGAATCATAGGAAGAAAGGGGGACCCATAGAGATAGGCGCCTGGGAAGATAATGAATGGCCTCCCCAGCGTATTATAGATTACTATGGGCCAGCCACGTGGGCAGAGGATGGTACCTTCGGATATAGAACCCCAATTTATATGCTCAACCGCATTATAAGATTACAGGCGGTGGTTGAGATTATTACTAATGAGACCTCACAAGCGCTCAATCTTCTAGCTAAACATAATACCAAGATGAGGACAGCAGTGTACCAAAATAGATTAGCCTTGGATTACCTATTGGCAGTAGAGGGAGGTGTATGTGGGAAGTTTAACCTGAGCAAATGCTGTCTTCAAATAGATGACGAAGGGCAAGCAATAGCTGAGCTTACTAGCCATATGGTTAAACTAGCGCATGTGCCTACTCAGGTATGGAAAGGGTACAATCCAAGTAGTTGGTTTGGTAACTGGTATGAGCAATTTGGAGGGCTTAAGGCATTGGTAGGCGGAGTCATACTGATTTTAATGTTGTGTCTACTCCTGCCATGTCTTATTCCCTTAGTAGTTAGGTCTGTGCAAAGCCTGATAGAAAATATAGCAGAAAGAAAGGCTGCAGCACAGATAATGGCTATATATAAATATAAGGCTCTAGATCAGGGAGAACCAATGCAGGAAGAGGAGTGTTGAGGGATTCACATCATAGGAAAAGTCTGGTCTGGTTCATGGTAACCTGAGGTGTATGCAAACCAAGGTTAAGTGATGCCTCAAGTAATTGTGAAATATCAAGAGGCATCAAAGGGGGGAATGTGGTGGAATCTCGGTAAAAATAAATTTAGTAGGCCGAGATTACCACGTGGCATGTGTACGTGCATATGCTGACGTATCGGTCGGTTGGTTGCACGTGGCAAGATACGATCAGTAGTGTACGGAGCATGTGCGAGAATACAGGATGTAGTATTCCCCTCCTCCATTGTGCTGGACAAGCCATGCGGTCAAGCAGGAAGTTAGTTCTTATTTGTTTTGATTGGTTAAGTGAATGTGCGGGTGGAGCTTAATATGGGAGGAGTTATGTGCCTATATAAGGAGCCTGCACTATTGTCCGGGGGCTCAGAACCTGTTGTATTTTGGTGACATTAGTCCCTCTGAGTCCCGATCGGTGAACCGAATAAAGAATCTCTTCCTTCCTGAAGAAACCTGTGTCCATCTCTCTGTGCTTGGCTTCCGTCAGTTTCTCCGGTATCAAGACTATATACCAGGAACTTCTGCCTGCTAGTAAGAAGGTAAGAAGGCAAGTGGACCAGCGAGTGCTAGGGGACAGTCCTTAGAAAGCATGGAGTGAGCGCATCATTAGACGCATTTATGTCAAGCTCAAGGTGCTGCCTGCATAGTATGCCCTTAGTTGGACAGCCTGCAGGATTGGCAGGCAGCCTGACATGCATTCATGCCAGGCTAACCTTCCAATTCTTTGGACAAACATGCCCCCTTTTTGGGCATGTTCACCCCTTTTGGCAGGTCTTGTCACGTGATTTGCGCCAGTGGCACAACCTTTTACCCCACCCATTGACTTCCTGCTTCACTGCTGTTAGGGGTTATGGATTTACTTGAAAGATGAAAGCATAAATTAGAGAGAGATTAGCATAGAGTATGTGTTTTCTTATAGCTGCATCCTATGAGTTTCCCTCCAGCACCATCTCCATCAGATACATGACGCTTGGGAGGTATGACTGTTTTAGTGTTTTTGGTCGATAAGATTCCGTAATTAAGCCCATCATAATTGTCAGCACCAGGCCCACTGTGCTCTTAATCCGGCCCTGCTTACTTGTACCCACCACTATACACATCTTGTTACAATATTCATTTTGTTAACTTACTTATGTATGTTATGTTATACCTCCAAAATTAAAAAACTGACAGACAAAGAATATTTACGCTTATACACCAGGCTTCTGTGAAAGCCAACCAACGCAATATTAACATATTGTATACTGCCTGTCATATGAAAACCAAAGAATTGAAAAAAAAATAATAATAATTTAAATGCCACATAAAATAAAAAAGTGAAATGCTGAAATAGTAATATGATCACACAATCAAACTGATCACATTTTAGCATACATATACATTTCAAAAGATATTTACATTTAAATCTATATACAGACAAACATTTCAGCTATACAAAGCCTTAGTCAAGGGTGTACTAATACCTCTACTAAATGGCAACTGATAATAGCACAATACTCGTAAAAAAAAACCTGAAAACAATTCCCAACATTCTGCCCTTCTGGTTGTCCGGCAGCTTAGCTACATAAATCAATAAAATGCTGCAATCATAAAAAAAATATAAAAAAATAAAATGAACAAAGTGCGAAGGAGGATAGTTGTATCTGCAAGCAGATTGAGGCCCTAGAAAACCTAAAAAAGGGGCTGGTTATAAAAAACATATAAGTAATTAAGGCGCACAGTGCATGGGTAACGAGCAGTTATGGTTAAAGTTTAATTATCTTTTTTGCTTTTGTCTTTTTTTTTTAAATATATTTCTCAATTTTAAATTAGTTTTTCTTGGAATTGGGGGTATTTAGTTGTGCCTATTTGCCTTAATATCCTACCAAGGCACAGGAAAATAAGCATACCGCAGCAGAACAATCTTAAAGACAATATTAGGATCCATCCCAAGAAGACCCATTACCAACCCTTTAGAAGTGGCTCCATGCGGGACTGATGCGCTGTCCTTAAAGAGTTGACCATCAAGTCCTATCACTCCTCCATTGCTGCCAGTGCTGGGAACCCTGGACCAGTACAGGCCACCCTGTGAGGGAGGGAAATTCCAGACGGTAAGGCCTTCTCCACAGAACAAATACCCCTGGAAGACAGCACCAGTAGGCCCTCTGTGGGATTGGATATCATGCGGGTAACGCCATTTCTCCAAACTAGTAGGTTGGTAGGAAAACCCCACCAATTGCCCATGTTCCGTCTCTGAAGAAGCTTAGTCACTGGATGAAACTAAGTAGTTTGGCCATGGTGGCGACCGTCTACACAGAAGGAAAAATTGGCCATTGGGGTGGCTGATAAGACCCCATAGAGAGACAAGCTAGCATATGGATCAGGCAGACATTCAAGTTATATAGAGAAATTTCCCACTGCACACTAAAAAGATTAAATTAAAAAAATATTTTTTTAATTTAATAGATAAAAGTCACATAAAATGAAAAAGTAAAGTGCTTAAATAGTAATGTGATCATACAATCATAATTATCACATATTAGCATACTTATACAATTCAAAAGATCATTTACATATACATCTGCATACAATGTTATCTTAAGAGATGACAAGAAAAAGAACAGACAAACAACATTTTGGCTACACAAAGCCTTTGTCAAGGGTACATTTCTTTCACTAAATGGCAACTTATATAGCACAATACTCATAAAAACGTAAACACAATTCCCAATATACTTCTCCTCTGGTTGCCCAGCAACTTAGATACACAAACCAATAAAACATTGCAATCATGGAGAAAAAAGTAAAAATGTAAAAAAAAAATTTAAAAAAAATAATCGATCCCACATGCACTTATCAGACCCTTTATAACAAGAAGGAAATTACCCAGACCTAGTAGGTGAGGGTATATATAGGATATAGGTGCAGTCATTGCACTAATTGTAATAGTTCAATCCTCACACCCACGGACAGGCAAGAAATATCAACTGAGGGACCTAATGAATTGCCATACAGAATTTTTAGTGTAGCTACTTAAATGACCCTGTGACTTGGCATACGCAGGGGAAACCAGTCATCCATTCACTGTACAAATAGAGGAACATAGAAGTTACAGTCACCATCTTAATCAAGCTTCCCCTGTGGCCAACATATGAATATTGAACATGTAAAATCATTGAAGCGTGTTGGGAACTGTATTAGGAAACTGAAATAAAGAGAGCTTTATCAAAAAGATCTAAATATTAATAGAGACTTTTCTTGTTTTTGTTGAGATTAATTTATTAATTTGAGACTTTTAAGTTTCAGGTCACCACCATGGCCTCCTCAACATGAAAGTAGTACAGTCGCACTATTGTGTCCTTCAAGACTAATTCTAGCATTCCTCTAGGGCACGGAAGCCTGTTAGCCCCATCCCTCAGCAGCTCCAACCAGGGGTGGATCCAGAACCTAATCTCAGGAAGGATTATTTTATAGGAACAAACAAGACACAATAAGTGGTGCCAGGAGTGCCGTGGTGCCCTCCCAGAATAAGTAGTCAAACCGTTTTAGAACAGTTTGACAACTTACCTGGAGTCTGCCTGGATTGGGGCTCTAGTAGGGTATAGGGGCAGTAGTGTGTGTGTGTGATGGATGCAGTGTGTGTGTGTGTGTGTGTGTGTGGTGCAGTGTGTGTGAGGAGTGAAGTGTGTGTGTGAGGGGTGCAATGTGTGTGTGGGGTGCATGGAGTGGTGCAGTGTGTGTGTGAGTTGTGCAATGTGTGAGGGATACAGTGTGTGTGCGGGGTGCAGTGTGTGTGAGGGGTGCAGATTGCGTGTGTCTGAGGGATGCAGTGTGTGTTATGGGCGCAGTTTGTGTATGTTAGGGGTGCATTGTGTGTGAGGGGTACAGTGTGTGGGGCGTACAGTATGAGTGTATGAGGGATAAAGTGTGTGGGGGGTACAGTGTGTGTGTGGGAGGTACAGTGTGTGTGTGGGTGTGTGTGAGGGGTGCTTTGGGTGTGTGGGATACAGTGTGTGTGGGGAACACTGTGTGTCTGGGGGGTACAGTGTGTGTCTGGGGGGTACAGTGTGTGTGTGTGTGGGGTGCAGTGTGTGTGTGAGGGGTGCTTTGTGTATCTGGGGGGTACAGTGTGTGTGTGAGAGGTACAGTGTGTGTGGGGGGTACAGTGTGTGTGTGGTGGGGTACAGTGTGTGTGGGGGAACAGTGTGTAGGGTGGGAAATATGTGGGAAGCAGTGTGTGAATGTGAAAGTTATTGTGTGTGGAGTAGGGAGGGGCAGATTAAATATATATATGTGTTTGATTTTTTCTTTCCGTTAAAATTAATCATTTTTATATCCCCCCTCCCTTATTAAATTTGCTTGGGAGGGGGGATCTTGGTAAATCCCTGGTGGTCATGAGGAGAATACCTGGTGGTCCTAGTGGTGAGAGTGAACTCTAGCCTTCTGGGCTATAGTTAACTCTCACAAGATCAGGAGCATTGCCACGGTAACCATGGCAATGCTCCATGCCCGCGAGAGGAGGACCCGGAGGAGCTGCAGGCTTAGCTCCCGGGTACTCTCTCCCTCCCTGCTGGCTGCTAGCAAAGTGGCTGCGGACCGGCGAGGGAGTTGTCTGATCTCCCTCACCGATCCGTGAAGGCACATAACAGGTCCGGCGCTTGGATAGGGGAGAGCATCGGCTTGGGGGAGGAGGGGCAATTGCACTGAGAGAGCACTTCCTGTCAGTCCGGCAGGGTACAGGAAACTGAAGCTCCTGTACCGCGGTCTGCTCCACTCACCCACGCTACAAGATAGGTAGGAGACACATGCACACAGCACCCTCAGACACACACAGCATCCTCAGACACACATACAGCGCACATATATATAAATAAAATAACCCTCAGTGAGTTAACAGACAAAGAAAATTAGAAACATAGAATGTGACGGCAGATAAAAATACCCTCACACACAGCACCCCTCTTACATACAAACACACTGCGCCCCTCACACATACAATACGTCAAAATATATATATATATATATATACACACACACACTACAGCATCCCGCACACTGCACCACTACACACATTACGCTCTAGATGCACGCTAGATCCCTTACCCTATATGCACTCTTAATCCTCTACACACACACACACAAACACAATCTCCTATACACACTCTGGGTCTTTTACACACTAGATCTCCTACACACACACTGCACCACCTACACACACACTACATTCCTTGTAAGCAAAAACATACAACATTCTCTAAACACACCCTCTCTACAACCCCTACACACATTACATCATCTATACACACACACACACTATAGCCCGTATACACACACTCGCTACATCCCCTATAACACTATGCCCCCTATACACACACTCTCTACAGCCCCTAGCCACACATATTACCCCACAAACACAAATTAAATTGACCTATTTACACAATACCACACCACACTCTACACACACGCAATCCCACAAGCAGGCTCCAACACATGCACCATACACTTTCCTGGCCATTTTGTCCTCTGGTATCCCACTTATGGAGACACCAGAGACAATTTAAAAGCAAACACAGCGCAAGCATGTTATTAAATTTGCTTGCACTGCGCAGAACAAATTCAGGGCCTTTTTCTCATGCTAGAGCTCTTTAGCGGGGCTCTGCGCATTGAACCAACATGCTCACATTGAGAGGGGGCGTGCTTGTCATTAGTGATGACAAAACACACCCTCTCTGGCCCCGCCCTCTTCTTAGGGGGGCCCGGGCCTAATTTTTTTCCCAGTCCGGCCCTGGTTACAAATTTCATCCATATTTAGCAATTTGCAAGTGTCTGAATTTCCAAATCTTCACAAAAAGAATAAATTAAGAGAAAATTATAAACAAATTTCAGATACATTCATTTTTCACAAGGATTGCAAATTAGGGACTTGCCAACTAACAACTGAAACATCAAATTTAAGAAAACCGGCTTCTTCTTAATTTTGCTCTTTAATTTCTGTATCATCACTATGTGAGGTTGACATAATTCAACATTAGTGGCTTATCTACAATGCACAAAACAAAATTAAGGCTTTTATTTAGCCAAATCAACGTTAGCTTAATGAAGCAGTTTTGGTGTATAGATCATGTGAAGGACTGATCCGCTCACTATGATACCTGGTCTGGGACTCCAGGGCAATCTCTCCTCAAAATAAGTAAAATCACTTTATTCACACCTTCATTCTGTGCCCTTACTCTGCTAGACATCTAGAATGCCTAGTTGTACTGTCCAGCTAGCTTCAAGAACCCTGGGATGCTACCTTGACTTGTTCTAGGCACAGAGCGCTTGACCAGGTGATGACTGGCATATACAACTAAGTAAAAGAGTGAGAAACACCCAGAATACGTAAATGTATATATAAAATGTAAAACAACCTGGCATCAGGTATAATCCGTGAATAAGCTCTGTATTGACTGGCATATACTCTGGAACTACTTTCTGGATTGAATAGGCTATGGTACAGAGCAACTTCAGTCGGGTATTGCTCAGTACCCGGACCATGAAACAGACCGCTATTTGGATGGGGAGATCAGGGAGGTGATGAGGCATATGAACAACACCCAAGACTTGTGTGAGCTCCCTTCTCCTGGACTCCAGAAAGCTGTTATCGGTGACAGGGACTTACCACCAAACCTCATGGAGCTCTGTGCCAGATCAGAGAATGGTCACAGCCCAATCAAGTTTCAAATAATGATTGCTTCTGCTAGACAATTCCAATCCGGGATCTTTTTGGACAGCTTGCCCCTTGGAACGAGAGCTCTCTGGGGATGTATGCCATTTGGGCATATCATGTGGGGAATACTTGTTTTGGGGGTGCATTTTTACAGCACCCTGGTGTCTGGTAGTTAAAAAATTATTCAGCTGTTGGTGTTATGTGTCAGGGTGGGGTTGCATTGTGTGACTTGATGTTTGAAAATTGTGTTATTAAACCAGTGGGCTGCTGAATAAAATGTGTGCCTGCTTTATCAAGCCATGGCTAATGCTTGGGATGCTTGCTAAAATCGCTCTACCTGATTTACTCTAGAGAAAGGAAACAACAGACAGAGCTAGGAAGTCGGAATATAGGAGCTCTGTATTATCTGGTGGCAGCAGTGCATGGTCCCTTTATCAGAGAGAATCAAAGACCTGGAACTATGATACAGCCGGATGTGAGTTAATGAAGAGGGCCTATGAGCAGATTAACAGAAGTGTGCTTAATAGAACTGCTGGAAGTGAGAAAGGTGTTTCAGTAGTTAAGTATGCTCCTATTAATAGCACCTAGTGCTGGTGGCTCCTGATCCAACTAAATGTTTTCTCACTCATACAAATGCTTCAATATTTGGATTGGTAGTCATTCTGAGCCAAGTTGGGGAGGAAGGCAGAGAATATCTAGTAGCCTACATCAGCAGAAAACTGTTACCTCAGGAGGTGATCTACGCAGCCATAGATAAAGAGTAACCCATTCACATACGTAAGGGACTTGTAACCCATTCAGTTCCCGCCCACTGCTCCAGTTGTCCTTCCTTTTCATTTAAAGATTTTCGATGTATGGGGATGGAGCATGTTCTGCCCTACTGGCGGGAGGAGATAGAGTTAAGAAGTTATCCCAAAGGGAAACCTTCTGGATACACAAGTTAAAGACCTTGGAACCAAAAGGCTTAAACATTGGGATTGATCTGGTGTGCTTTTTGGAGTAACCGTAACGATTACTCTCTTTTTTATAATTTTTTTTTCGAATAAGGAGTACCATTGGATTAATGATATAGGATACTAGGGACACTTTTTTCTCCCTTTCTTTTGAGGATATAAGAAAATGATAAAATCCAATTTATGTATATACTTATAAAATCATAAAAAATATAAATAAGATAAAAAACAGATTAAGAAAATATATATGAAATAATAATAATAATTAATGTTGTTCACACTATACAGTTATGTGTACTAATTAGGTATCTATAACATTCATAACTAATAATATTGAGGGAACATTTTTAAATTTTATTGGTTATGTTTTTCACCTTTCTAGTCCAATAGGTGTTAGTCACTTGGATAATTTTGTAATAGGTGTCTGTCACCCTTATAGATCCACAGAGGAATCTATTACTTTAAACAGATTTGGAGATAAGGTGCTTGTCACTTTAAATAGACCTACAGAGGGGTTTATCATGATAATAGTTTTAACAGAGAAGAGGTTTACAGAGATTCATGAAGAGTCTGTCACTTTAAATAGATCTGCAGATAAGGTGTTTGTTATTTCCACAGATCTACAGATACCATATATATGGTGTTTAATCTTGTCACATTATAAGTTTAAGTTTATCAAAGTAATTAATTACGTTTGTATATTATATATTAATTTATCTTTCTCTTTTTCTAGAGATTAATTGCACCTTTAGTTATGTTTTTGAGCCTTTAGTGATTGTTTTAAATATATTAGGATGTTTCCGATTAAGATAGCTGTGTAATATTTACTGAGCATGTGCGGACTGCCCTTGGAACGCATGTGGAACGCACGTGGAACGCAAGTGGAACGCGGAAGTGAAAGAAAACGTCTACTTCCGGTTCCGGCGTTCGAAAAAAACGCGCTCGTTTTCTGGACACCGAAATGCCGAAAATAGAATCAGCTGGATGACACCATCCCTGGACCAATGGAGAGCTGCCCAGAGGACACCCCCACACTTAGGACCAATGGGACATTGGGATTAGCACTATTTATAGTGATTATTGTTAGGGTGAGTAGGATGTGTATTTTTTTACAATCTGCAATATTGCTGTTGATTTCTTTTATTGTGCGGTCCCTGATGAAGTTCCTGTGTTGAACGAAATGCGTTGGACCTATTGCTGCACTTTTATATTTTATCTTTATGATGTTGTATCACCTTTTAAAGAGAATAAAATTATGAATATTTTCTACTACTACTCACCTGGAGTCCTGTGTCCCATTGGCTGCTCGACATTTTCAAAGGATACCAATATCCCCCCATATTTCTTGGGGAGGCACCTTGAATGCTCTTTTATCTCCACTATCTCGTGAGTGCATCCATATAAGCGCACATTTTCACTGTATATACTGTATCACACTATTGTTTTTTCTTTGTATGTTCCCCCCATAGACTGTACAGCCGTATCCCATTTCTGCTTGTGGTTCTATACATATATACGATCGTTTTGGGTGGATAACGATCTTGGGAGGCTACAGACTGATTGGAGTTAAGTAATTTGATATTTAACACTTAAACAACGTAGTTGTTTTGTTTTGTTTTGTCATAGATAAAGAGTGCCTGGTGTTGGTCTGGGCACTGAATTTTTTTTCTAAAGTACCCTTCTCCTTACTCATAAACCACAACCCGTTGGTGTGGCTTAACCAGATAGCAGGGGACAATGCAAGGTTGCTACAGTGGAGTCTGGCTCTACAACCCTATGACACTACTGTCCCAGAAAAACAGAATGGGAAATCTGCTCACTCACATTAAAACACACCCTACATGCACACATATACATGCACACTATACATACACTACATGAACGACACACACACTGCATACACTACACACAGTAAATGCACTAAAAACACTGCATCCACTATACAGACACAATGCATACAATACACACTACATACACAATGCATTCACTAAACACACTGCATACAATACACACATTACATGCACCACACACACTGTCTCCACTATGTACACACACACACTGCATGCACTACGCCCACACTATGAACTACACACACACATTAAATGCACTATACACACACTGCATATAATACACACACACACACACACACTACATGCACCACACACACACACATTACATGCACTACACACACTGCATACAATACACACACTGCACGCATTAAAAACACTGCATACATTTTACAAAATGCATTCGCCACACACACACATACACACACACATATTGCATACACTACACACACACAAATCATTCATTCACTACACACTCTGCATACAATACACACACTACTTGCACAAAGACACCACATCCACTACACAAACACAGACACTGCATCCCCTATACACAGTGCATCCACTATACACACACAATGCGTTTATTACACACACTGCGTACAATACACACTGACACTTCATCCACTGCATACAATACACAATCACACACTATGCATCCACTGTACACACATAATGCTTTCACCACACACACTGCATACAATACACACACTGAATCCACTTCACAAACACACACTTTGCATCCCCTATACATTCACTGCATTCACTAGACACATAAGATAATGAATGTGGGCGTGCATTTCACCCTTGGACCCATGCAGCACAATGTCTTGGACTGGCCCTGATCACTATACTTAGGATATCAAATGAGGGAGCTTAGCAGATAGCTCCCTAATTTAGTATCCTTAAATATGGCAATCCCACGTAACGATAGCTAAAAAAGGAGTTATCTACTACTGACACAAAACGAAACAACATTTTTCTCCGTGCATACCTCTAATGTATACTACTTCAAGCTTAGAATATTGGCCGATTGCTTTGGTATGTCACTGTTTATTAATGCATTTGAGGGTAATCTGCAAAGCTGTCTAAGCATCAAAGTTTCAGCACCCCCATCCTAATTATTTTAGTAGTGTGGGGGTCAGCTGCTTTTATGTTATCTTTTAAATGGATCAGATTTGATGGGATAAGTTCAAATACTGTAAATTATATATATATATATATATATATATATATATTATTATTATTTTTTTAACTACATTATCTAAATCAATTGCTTTAAAAATAGATGATTTTTTGTAAACAATAGTTGCCTTTTAACACTTTTGACATCAGTAAATATAATTTAACAGTCAGAATGGTCGAGTAAGTGGTCATGACATTGTGTAAGTTCAGAAAGTAAACTTCAAGCAAAAATCTAAAAAATAAGTGAGAAAACCTTAAAGCATTGTATATTATTTACAATACTACATACTACAGATAATAAAAAGTAAATATTGCACAGTTTTTCTTTTTATTATTAAATAACTAGGAAATAAATTTCAGCATGGTATTAAATGCTTTAGCATTAGCCACTTTTTTCTTTTAGAGACTTTGACGTGTGTCCTCTTAGCCATGCATGTTGGAACGCCTGGCAAGGTTTCATGCGCAGTGCAGGATCCCATTCAAAACACTGGATTAAAAAGTTAAGAAAAAGGGGATCTTCACAGCCTTTCAGTGCGGTGACAAAGTCTCTACTGCCAGGTGGACCACGCCATGTACCTGCTTCAGAGTAACTACCATTCAGTACCACTGATCCATCTGGCAGGCTAGTAACAGTGCAATAATAGGGATGTCCTTTGGCAGAGAAAAAATTGTTCTTTCTTTTGAAAGATGCCAGGACTTTTTTGGGTGGCATGCCAAATAACTCGATTATACATGCAAGTTGGTCATATTCATCTTCCCCAGGTAATAGGGGATCTCCAGTTAACAACTCTGCAAGAATGCAAGCCATGCTCCACATATCCATAGGCATTCCGCAGCAACCACCAAGGATGACTTCAGGTGCGCGATAAAATCTAGTCTGGATGTACATGTCAATGTGCTGATGGTCATAACAGCTTGTTCCAAAATCTATTACCTTGATGTCAGTTTTGCCCTGTTTCTTCAATACAATGTTTTCTGGTTTGAGGTCGCAGTGGGCGATTTTGTTTTTCTGCAAGCCATCCAAGCACTGTAAGATAGAGTGGGCAAATTTTCGCACTGTTGGTAAACTGAAACCCATAAAGTTGTTTGCCTTAATGAGTTCATACAGGTCTATGCCGAGAAGTTCTAAGGTCATACACGTATGATTTCGGAATGCAAAGTTGTCCAGCATGTGAATGATATTCATGTTGTTGCACTTGTCCTGTTTTGTCAGATGTTTTAGCATTCGTATCTCATCCATGGCCTGCTGATGATAATTTTTCAAGTTGCGGAACATTTTTAATGCCACATGCTGTTGAAGTTTGTAATCATAAACCTTCATGACTTGTCCAGATATTCCTTTCCCTAGAACTCTCAGCACTTCATACCTGTACGCAATGTGATCATGTGGTACTTGAATATAGAAACCGTCCTTGTCATCATAGCCACAATTATTTGGGCCACCAATTAATCCTCGACGCTTCTTTGCATTGGGACCAAAAAAGTAAATGGCAGAGAAACGAAAAATTTCACCGTGCTCAAAAGGCGTTAGCTTGTGCATGTGTTTCTTTATTATTTCTTCTGGAGTGAATGATGTTACTGTGCTTGTCGAGTTGTCAGCTAGGGTAATGCTATCATCTCCATTCAGTACTGCACAGAAATCATAAACCATACCTTATTAAAAGAGAAGCCAGTTTCTGTACCATCACATATACAATATCGACAATCTTACAGACCATTTACGTATATACATACTTTAAAAGAAAAAGCATAATTTATTGTCTCAAAAGCAAAGGAATCGTAGCTATTCATATAAATATAAGCATATTTTCAAACCTCCTTTTTGGCTTCTGGTGGAACCCTCTGACTACCACCTCTTGCTCTCTCTTCGGGCTCTAAATTCCATGATACAGAGAGGCTTCTCAGAGCGTGAGAGGCTGCAGCATGGCTTCCTGCACTGGGAGGAAAAAACTGAGCAAGGGACATCTACCTTCACCTGCCCTTTACTACAATGACATCCCATTATAGGTAAGAAGGGGGATTGGGAGGGGATTGTATTCCTCTGTTTTCATATGCATTTCTCTATGTCAGAGGCATACCTAGGTTAGTTGGCACTCTGGGTGGCTTTGACAGTTGGCTTCACTCCGAAACAACATTTAAAAAAAAAATAATTAAGGTGACCCACAATGCACCATTGCTGCCAGGGTCTATTGTAGTTGTTAGTGGCAGTGAGTTCAGATCATCTTTTTTGTAAAACTATTTTAAAATATATATATTTTTTAAATCCTAGGTTTCCCACTGTACCCAAAGCTCCAACTACTTTGGAGAACATAATGAGGAAACTTCACTTACTGGAGTCCCGTCCATAACCTTCATGCATGTCTAAGTCTCCCCACATTACTCGTGTGTGTCGTGAATCCCTATGTCTTTCAAGTGTGTCTCCGATCTCCCATGTCGCTCCAGTTGATGTGCGTTCACCAGATGTCTTGAATCCCCCATGTCACTCTTATGTGTCTCCAATGTCCCTCGTGTACCTCCAATTCCCATATCTCTCCAGCCTGCCCCTATGTCTCCCCTATCACTCCATATCTTTAATGTCTGTCTCCAATCTACCCTATGGCCCTCTTGAGTATTTCCAAAACCTTCATATATCTCCCCAATCCTTTATTTGTGTTTCTAAAGCCCACTAGCCTTCTGACTGGGCAGATTAATCTCTCCTTTGAATGGTCTCCACAGTGCAGTTCTAGGGCTGAGAACTGCATGAGAATAGAAAAGGTAGGGAAAATGTATGATGTGGCATGTACTCTGCCCCTCCACTCACATGAGAAGACCAACCAAAGATAAATAAATTTCTTTGCATTGTCTTGCTTGCTTGTCTCCACTACATTTTCAGCAGCTGCCCCCTTCGTCCCCCCTTCCCATGCCATGCTCTCTGTTTTGTTTTATGACTTAACAAGGGGGTGGTATCCAAGAAAGATAATAAGATTGGGCAGCTACTTGCCAGCAAGTTTGTTTTGATGCAATTTGTTCTAAAATGACCTCATTCATTAGAATATAATGAAATAACAACTCTTAAATGTACTGAATTTACCAACCTGTTACCATTGAGTCTGTAGTACATAGCTTTTGGTGTTTAAAATTAAGTCCGTTTTTAGGGTTTCCCAATTTTGGTACAAATGTTGGCTCTTGTATGATTGGTGGCTTTTCTTGGAATGGCTGCTTCTGTATGACTGTATGGTATGGTTTCTGTAAAGCTGATGGTTTGTGCTTGACTGATGGTTTCTGTATTGCTAATGGTTTCTGCGTGACTGACGGTTTCTGCGTGACTGCTGGCTTCTGCCCATCTGACTGCTTCTTCATGGCAGACAGTTTATGAACTACTAATTGCTTCTGTGTGACTGACGGTTTCTGTGTGACTGACGGTTTCTGTATAGCTGATGGTTTCTGCCCACCTGACTGCTTCTTCATGGCAGACAGTTTATGAACTACTAATTGCCTCTGTGTGGTGGACATTTTCTGAATCACTGGTGATTTTGGAATAACTATTTGATTCTGCATGCCTGTCATCTTTTGTATGACTGATTTGTAAATGACTGACTGTTTCTGGAGAGCTGGTGACTTATGCTCTTCTGACTGTCTTTGCATGGTAGGGGACTTCTGCATGACTGCCATCTTTGCTAGAACCGAATCATTCTTAATGAATGGCACTGTCTGTATGACTTGTATCTTCTGCTTGGCTGGAGGTTTTGGCATGACTGTTGCCTTCGTTATGACGGGCACTTTTGGCAGGATAGACACCTTTTGTATAATTGGCGTCTTTGGCATGACTGGTGATTTCGTCACGATTGATGTCTTTGACATGATAACCATCTTTTGCATCACAGGTATCTTCTTTGTGACTTGCACCTTTTGCATGATTGGTGTCCTTGGCATGAATGACCCTTTCCGCATGACAGATGCCTTCGACAAGGCTGAGGCCTTCTGCATGACTGCCTCTTTTGTCATAACCAGTGATTTCCCCATGACTGATACCTTCCTCATGACTGTCACTTTCTGAGTGATTGGTGCCTTTGGCGTGACATTCACCTTTCGCATGACTGGCATCTTCGAGATGCCTGTTGACTTTTGCATGACTGATTCTTTCTGCTTTACTGGTGCCTTCAAGATGGCTGGCACATACTCCATGACTGGTACCTTGGGTATGACCGTTGATTTCGTTAATCCTTTCTTCAAGATTGTTGTCTTTGGCATGACTGGCACCTTCTGCTTGACTGAACAATTCCACATATCTAGCGACCATGGCATGGCTGAGTTTTTGTGCACAAATGACGACATCTGTGTGACTGGTGCCTTCGGCGTGTCTAATGATTTTTGCATAATTGACCCTGTGTGTATGACCAACTCCTTTGTTTTATTTGGTGACTTCTCTACGGCTGGCAACTTCTGCATAACTGTTGCCTTCTGCACTACTGGCACTTTAAGCATGGTTGGTGCTTTGGAACAGTTGGTGTCTGTGCCTGACTACATTTACTAAACTGATTGCTTCTGCATTGTTACATTTTCTCCACAACTGACAACTTGTACCTTACTAATCGCTGGCACTCCACAGATTACCTGAGCTCCACTGGCTGCTGTATATGAATGACTGCATAGAACAATCAGAATAATGTCAGCAGTGGATTATGCTTTAGGTCAGCATGACACATAAATGGGTGGGTCTAGTAAGCAGCTCACTCTGATCTCTCATTGGCTGAGCTGCACTGGTTATCTACCAATCAGGAGCTAGGTTTGTAATTGGATTTTGTGACTGGATTTTTTTTATTTTTTATTAGAAGATGTGTATATGAATATGATTTTTTATAAATAAATATATAAATTACACACAAAAACAAAACAAAACAAAACCACAAAATCTAGTTACAGAATGCCCTCCACAGTGGAAGGTAAGCAGTGCAGAAATATATTTAAATCTGATTTAAAGTGCCACTTTCATGCCGAACTTACCTTTCCCTAATTGCTTCCTCTTCTCTCCCTCTCTCAGAATCTGTTCTTTTTTTCCTAACTAATCTAGTTTTCTTTAACACCTAAGTAGGGACTACTTTGTCTTATGTATATTTCCTACCCTTGACCTGCTCTGACCCACTTCCTGTGGGTCAAATAAATTTTCCCACAATACTCACCCTTTCCTCCGAGATTAAATGAAATTCCGATCCGATATGTGCTGCGGCTGCATCTTGCAGCTGCTTAGTAGATAGCTCCATAATTCCAAGATTGGTCTTTCAGACAGTTTACTAACACTAAGTAAAGATTACTTAATATTAGTAAATTCTGCCCATACTCGCAATATAGCGAGTATAGTGTGTATATACTAAATAAAAAAAGACCTGAGCGCAAAACCCCCCTCCCCCAAAAAAACAAATCCATATGCTAAAAAAAAAAAATATCCATCGCGCAAACTGAGCTCTGCAGGGTGGGAAAGGCTTATAAAGCCTTCCCACTCCCTGTATTTTGACTCAGAGCACTCTGATTGGTTGGTTTAAGCTAACGAATAAGAGTGCTCTGATAGGTATAGGTAAATAGTGAGCCTTACCTGATTCCTTACTCACTATTTACCTATCAGAGCACTCTTATTGGTTGGCTTAAACCAACCTTTACCCATCCGGCTGAGCTCAGTCTGCGCAGTGCCCTCGCTCGGTGTAGATGGATTATTTTTTTGCCGTGTTTTTGTTTTGCGCTTGGGTCTTTTTTTATTTTATAAGTTCGACTGGCTGAATGTATTTTAATTTGGACTTTTTTGGGACTGAAAAAAGAAGATTTTAGAGAAAAAAACATCTTACAGGTATTTAGTTTTATAAAATGAAAATATCACAATCAAAAGAATATGGAATAGAATATTACAACACTATTGGTTGTTACAACACTAAAAAAGTTAAACACTAAAACAAATGATGGTGCACAATATAACGTCTCATATGAAAGAAACTGTGGTGGAATCTCAGTAAAAATAAATTTACTAGGACAAGATTGCCATGTGGCATATGTGTAAATGGTGTATCAGTTAGTTAGTTTCACGTAGCTAAGATACAATCAACACCGTATTGAGCAAATGCAGGAATGCAGAAACTGAAAACACTTCCCCCCTCCTCCATTGTTCTGGGTGAGCCATGTGGTCTAATAAGTAAGGGAAGTTAGGCTTTGTTCAGCTGATTGTGTAAAGAGTATATGGGGGTAGAGTTAACTATAGGAGGAGCTATATGTCTATATCATGCATTTACACAGTCAGTTCTGGGCTCAGATCTTGTTGTATTTTGGTGACATAAGTCCCTCTGAGCCCCGGTCGGTGAATCGAATAAAGAATCTCTTCCTTCCTGAAGAAACCTGTGTCCATCTCTCTGTGCTTGGCTTCCGTCAGTTTCTCCGGTATCATTTGGTGCATTGGGCCGGGAAGCTCATCGTTCAACGGTAGCTGAGAAGCAGAGGCGTGAGACGGTCTATCTTTGCCCACGTTCTCTACGGCTGCACCCCTGAACTTCTGCGTGGACCTCCCTTCGTCTCGGCGCCACTGGTCTTTTGTCCAGGAGATCATCGGCCTCTACGTAGTAAGTGCTGGGGTGTCCCCGTCGATGAGTGTGAACCCAGGTTCAGGAACGAGGAGGTAAGACAACTGCTGTTTTAGACGGCAGACCCACTAGGGGTATACCGATTGTGCGGTAGGCCCAAAAGGGGTTTAAATCTGTGTATGGAATCTGCCCCCTCTGTCGGAGGGAAGGAGCGAAGGCGCACCGCTCAATCGAACGCTCTTTAGTAAGACCGTTTGATTTGGTTAGTCAGGCGGGGTTCTGGTGTAAATAGCCCTAGCCGGACACCGGTGTCTTGTCTAGACTAGCGTTCTAGGGTGTATATTACGTTCGCTAGGTCGGAGGGACCGGGAGACTAAGCGGCGTCTGTGTAAATTCGGTTCGCTAGCTCTCAACCTATCTTGGCTAAGTGGGAAGGCGTGTAAATTTGGAACCCACTAGATTTTTGATAGAGTAATAGACTAAGAGGCGTCTGTGTAAATTCGGTCCTCTAGTTCGCTATATGTGGTGCTTGGGCAGTGTGGCTAACCAAAACGGGTGTATATAGTTTTAGGTAGTCCATTCAAGGTACTGGCCAATAGTTTAGTTGGGATTGTAAATGTGTTAAAGATTGTTTAGTAAAGTGTATATCTTGTTAGATAGCGCGAGCTCAGCCGTCTAGCGAGAGTGTTAATAGTGTGTTGCTGTATCATAGTGCACGGTACCATAACCCTGTATATTTACTGACACTGTATATAAGTACTAATCATTGTCGTCTAATGCATGTTTAACACCATAACCACTAATAATTGTATTGTGACCTTAAATTGTGCTTTGACTTATGCTAACCGTACTGTAACCGCTATTTGTAAAAGACGATGTTACTGGGGTGTGTTATAGACGGGTAATTCATATATAGAGAATTATAGCGTGGGTGACTGTATAGTTTCGCCAAAGGGCACAGTATTAGTTACTTAGTGACTGGTGTAACAGCTGTGTGTGTACGGGAATTCCCTGTATGTTTTGTTGTATGAGTTTGACCTAGTAACTGTGCCACATGGTGCTGTTGCCAGGGAAACAAATGTGACTGTTGTAGGTGTGTTTGTTGTGTTTCTTTGAATTAGACGCTCCGTTGCTAAGTATGGCAGCGCCGATTTAAAGATTGTTGATCCCTTAGAATGTATGCTAAATAACTTTAAAAAGGGATATAATGTGTGTGATTTTGGGGACTACCTTATGTAGTAGAGAATGACCAGTTTTTGACTGTTAACACAGTTTGTGTTACTAGATGGTTATCAAAACTGGTCTGTCCATCCCCAATGGAATCTGACCCATCTGACCATCCCTCAACTAAATTCTTTAGCAAAAACTGGTGCAGCTGGTATGTCCCCCTGTGCTCTAATTGTCTCTGGCTCTCAGATGCCTGTCCCCTCCTTTTTCTGTGCCTACCTACCCCCCCAACTGGTTCTTTGTATTCAGTTTTATTATTAGCAGTCAAAATTGTGAGGAGAATTCTTAATAACAGTAACTGAATCCACTGAAAACACCATAACCACTGATAATACCATAACCACTGATAATACCATAACCACTGAAAACACCATAACCACTGATAATACCATAACCACTGATAATACCATAACCACTGATAATACCATAACCACTGAAAACACCATAACTACTGAAAACACCATAACTACTGGAAACACCATAACCACTGATAATACCATAACCACTGATAATACCATAACCACTGAAAACACCATAACCACTGATAATACCATAACCACTGATAATACCATAACCACTGAAAACACCATAACCACTGATAATACCATAACCACTGAAAACACCATAACCACTGATAATACCATAACCACTGATAATACCATAACCACTGAAAACACCATAACCACTGATAATACCATAATCACTGAAAACACCATAACCACTGACATAACACTATAATTACTGAGCCTTGTGTGCCTTTAGTAACAGTAAATTAGTTTTGAAATACAACTGGATGAAATGGTCAATGGTATAGGACGCTGGAATACACTTTTACCATTTTTGGTTACTGGTCAGGCTCCTCCTAGCCCTGTCCGAAACATTTTGTTAACCAAGTTACTGACCAGTAAAATTAATTTATCCATTTCCACCTACCTCACCACTCCCCGACCGGAACCTATGACTAAACAACCCTATCTAAGTCCCACCCTAACCTGACAAATGACCGGTGCCCTCCAACTTTGACATTTACAAATGCCACTGCAGCTTACCCCTGGTCCACCACACATTGATATTAATGGTCAATTACAGTTGGCAGACCCTGTATTTGTTTATGTCCCGTTCACCATGACTGATCTGTTTAATTGGAAGACCCATAATTCCTTTACGAAAGCAGACGAGTAACCTAATGCTTTCTATGAGAGATTGCTGGAGTCATATAGTTTATATACTCCTTTTAATCCAGAGGCCCCTGAGAACTCTCGAATGAACAACTCAGCATTTGTCAGCCAGACCCAAGGTGATATCAAAAGAAAATTGCTAAAGTTAAAGGGATTTGTAGGAATGTCCATATCACAGTTCAGGTGTATATGAACAGGGAGATTGAAACAAAGCAGGAGGAAGAACGTAAAATGAGGATGAAGGCAGATATGCTAGCTGTAGCTATCATAAGTGTAGAGAGACAGGGAAGGGAGGTGAATAGAGGAGTTGAGAATAGCCTGAGTAAGGGAGGAAGTAGGAATCACTGTGCGTATTGTAGAGAGGAAGGATATTGGAAAAGTGACTGCCCACAGAGGGAATATAAAGCAAGTTATAGATAAGACAAGAGAGAAGGTTACGAGATGGTTACAGAGGTGGCTATAGAGAAAGTCTTGGAGGGAATGACAGTAGTAACAGAGGAGGTGTTCAGGGAAGTAGATACTATTCCCCTACCCAGAGATTAAGGGATAGAGAAGATAGAGATTTTGTCGGTCTGGCTGACACTGTCATGGAAGACTATTGATACCGACTGGGCTCCATCCCCCTTTAGCCGAGTGCAGCCTATGGTCGATGTATCAATAGAGGGAAAGAGGAGCTCGTTCATGATTGACACTGGTGCTGAGTACTCTGTGGTAACTAACCTAGTTGCTCCTCCTTCAGGAAGACTATAATTATGATAGGAGCTACTGGGAAAAGCGCTGCTAGACCAATTCTCAGGAGTCATACTTGTATTCTAGGAGGCCATTTGGTTAAGCACCAGTTCCTATATATGCTGGAGTGTCCAGTTTAGCTTCTAGGACGAGATCTATTATTAAAGCTTCAAGCCCAGATAACTTTTAAACCCAACGGATCAATGTCTCTGAAGTTTAATAGATCACCAGGCATAATATCAGTATCGGTGCAAAAGGAAGAAGAATGGCACTTCTACTCTATAATAACAAATACAGACCCTAAGAGTGATGAATCCTTATTTGACATTTCAAGAATATGGACAGAGAATAATCCTCCAGGACTTGCTCGCAATATTCCACCAATACACATTGAATCAAAGCTTGGAGCATATCCTGTTAGCCTCAGTTAGTACCATATATTATAGAGGGCTAAGGAAAATATACAAACCTATGTGGATAAGTGTGCAAAGTATGACATCCTAAAATTCTGTACCTCCCCTTGGAACACTCCATTATTACCTGTTCAGAAGCCGGGATCAGATGAGTATCATCCTGTACAAGATCTAAACGCAGTTAATAATGCAGTAGTCAATATACACCCAGTGGTACGCATCCCCTATAATCTGCTTGCATTAATACCAGGTGGGGCAACCTACTATACCTTCCTAGACCTCAAAGATGCTTTCTTTTGTTTCTGGGGTACTGCTGAAAAATTATGTATGGGCATCCACCTTCCATACTTGGTAACTTAACGGGGGATTTGAGTCAGTTGGGAGAAGGAATTACCCGGCAGCAGGTTGTAGAGTTGGGTAAAACTATGGAGGAGGTACAGAAATGGGTACAAGATAGATTACCTGTGAATATTTATCCACCTGTTCATTCTTGCCATCTAGGGGATCAAGTGTGGATAAAAAAATGGAACACTGTTCCATTAGGTTCCAAGTGGAGAGGTCCCTATGTTGTTCTTTTATCTACCCCAACAGTTGTAAAGGTTGTAGAAGTGACTCCGTGGATTCATCACTCTAGGGTAAAAAAAAAAAAAACAGCGGCAGATTCCTGACAAGCTACCATAGATCCAGAGAATCCTTGCAAGATCCAGTTGAAGCGTGTGACCGAGTTGGATTAAAAGTGTTTTTTTTTGCGAAGATAATATTGTTAAAAGGGAACATCAACAAAGATCTACAAGTGAGTGTTTTTGACGGCCATAATAATGCCTGTCCGCTCACCAATGTGTTATTAAAAGCCAGGAAAGTCTCGAAGGGACCCCTGTGAAGACGAGCAGAACTCCATTCCCTGCAGCCCTTACATCCTGGAAGCTGAGGTGCCATCGCACGGACGAAGACTGAGGATGAAGACGTCGAAAGAAGTGTTTTTGATAATATGTATTTTTGTGTCTTTTTATATTCAGGAAGGTAGAGGTACCGACACTCCTAGCTGTGAGGTATGCATTAAGACTACAAGAACAGGTAACCATATTTCCCAGACCCTAATTTGGCATTCACAATATGAATGTAACGGAGATGTATCAAGATGTAGATACTTAAATATAGAATATAGTGTGTGCCATTTAGGAGTAGGAGAACCTAAGTGCTTCAGTCCAGAGTATCAACCCCGTACAATTTGGTTGACCCTCAGGAATGGAGATCCTCAGGGGACCCTAATAAATAAAACTGAGTTAGAAACCGTACATTCTTCGGGTGTTCTGCTATTTGATGCATGTAAAGCAATATCAAGTGGTAAAAAGCCGTGGAATGTATGTGGGGATCTTAAGTGGGAGAGAACGTATGGGTCTAATGATAAATATATTTGTCCCAGTAGTAAAAACAAGTATGTAAATCCGAGATGCCCAGATAGGGAATATAACTTTTGCCCATATTGGTCTTGTGTGGGGTGGGCAACTTGGGGACCGACAGTAGATAAGGATATGATTGTTACTAAGTTGCCTACAAAGCCATATTGTAAGTCTAGGGAATGTAACCCAGTCCATATACTCATAAATAATCCTGAACGATTCATAGATAGGTTCGGTAACTTATTTGGGTTCCAAATATATGGGACGGGTTTAGATCCTGGGACAATATTATTTATAGGGATAGAGACCGATACGGTAACCTCCCAAACTCATCAAGTATACCATTCTTTTTATGAAGAGATGAGTATAGATAATAAGATCCCCCATAATGCTAAAAACCTGTTCATAGATTTAGCCGAAAGTATTGCCGGTAGTCTTAATGTTACCAACTGCTATGTGTGTGGAGGTACTAACATGGGAGACCAATGGCCTTGGGAAGCAAAGGAGGTAATGTCCGGTTCTGAGGCAGTTGACCAATTAATATCTACACAAGCCGATTATCATATGAGTGTTAGAGGTAAATCTGAGTGGAGATTAAAGACCTCCATCATAGGTTATGTTTACATAGCGAGGAAAGGAATGATGTATAATACTTCTGTAGGAGAATTAACTTGTCTAGGGCAAAAAGCTTATGATGATGATGATACGAAGAATACAACTTGGTGGTCGGCTTCAAATGTCTCAGAACCATCTAACCCGTTTGCTAGATACGCCAATTTAAAGGATGTGTGGTTTGACCTATCCATCACATCTACCTGGAGAGCCCCAGCAAATTTGTACTGGATCTGTGGTAAGAAAGTATATTCGGAGTTACCACAGGACTGGGAAGGGGCATGTGTATTAGGTATGCTCAAACCATCCTTCTTCTTGTTGCCAATTGAAACAGCAGAGACCTTGAGAGTTAAAGTTTATGATGTGAATCATAAAAAGAAGCTAGCATCCTTGAATGTAGGTAGCTGGGAAGATAATGAGTGGCACTGGCTACCTTAGCGCGCTTCATTGCCAATAGGAGGGATGTAATATGTGAGGGAACTGGTTAACAGCCAAACTGTATGCCCATGAAGTGTTATTGTATTCTAATACAGGGATTCAAGCCTCATTCTACCATTAGGCAATTATGGATTCCTCTGTAAAGCACATAGCCTTCTTACCAGGTAAACCAGTTGGGCTGTTGATAAAGTCCTCCATTCACTTCCAGTGCAAATAGAAGGAGGTGTATGTGGAAAGTTCAATCTCAGCAACTGTTGTCTGCACATAGATGATGAAGGGCAGGCAGTGGCTGATCTCACAAGCCACATGGCTAAACTGACGCATGTACCGACTTAAGCCTGGAACGGGTACAATTCTAGTAGTTGGTTTGGAAGTAGGTACGAGCAGCTTGGAGGGATCAAGACATTGGTAGGAGGAGTCATGTTGATTATAGTGTGTCTCTTTCTACCATGTTTGGTTCCATTGGTAATTAGGTCCATACAGAGTGTCATAGAGAGCACGACAGAAAGGAAACCAGCTGCGCATGTAATGGCTGTTTGCAAGTATGAACCCTTAGCCCAGAGAGAATATATTCAGAATGAGGAGTGCTGAAGGAATTTGTAAGGATGCTAAGATGCTTACGAGGTCTGTTCTGATTCATGGCAACCTGAGGTGTAAGCAAACTATGGTTAAGTGATGCATCTGGAATTGTGAAATATCAGAAGCATCAAAGGGGGGAATGTGGTGGAATCTCAGTAAAAATAAATTTACTAGGACAAGATTGCCATGTGGCATATGTGTAAATGGTGTATCAGTTAGTTAGTTTCACGTAGCTAAGATACAATCAACACCGTATTGAGCAAATGCAGGAATGCAGAAACTGAAAACACTTCCCCCCTCCTCCATTGTTCTGGGTGAGCCATGTGGTCTAATAAGTAAGGGAAGTTAGGCTTTGTTCAGCTGATTGTGTAAAGAGTATATGGGGGTAGAGTTAACTATAGGAGGAGCTATATGTCTATATCATGCATTTACACAGTCAGTTCTGGGCTCAGATCTTGTTGTATTTTGGTGACATAAGTCCCTCTGAGCCCCGGTCGGTGAATCGAATAAAGAATCTCTTCCTTCCTGAAGAAACCTGTGTCCATCTCTCTGTGCTTGGCTTCCGTCAGTTTCTCCGGTATCAAAACAGTGGTCAATTTGTCCCACTCACATGATATTGAGCCTAATGTAGCAGGCTCAGACTTTTAGTGCCAACAAATATTTTGTCCACTTTCCAGTAAATCAGCTCCACACTGTTTTCTCTCTCATGTCATACAGGAAGCAAATGTTTTGAAATTGTTTAGTATCCAACACAGGGCCGGTGCAAGGATTTTTGCCGCCCTAGGCAAAAACAATTTTGCCGCCCCCCCCCCATATGTCCTGCCCACCATATGACATCACAATGCCCCGCCCATATGCTCTGCCATATGGGCCAACGCCAGTCTTCACAAAGTGTCTTTTATCTGAAAAGACAGTGTGTTTACATTAAAAAGCCTACAGGCAGAGGCTATAGACACCAGAACCACTACATTATGCTGTAGTGCTTCTGGTGACTATAGTATCCATTTAATGTGCGGTAAATTAGAGATTAGTGCCACTAATAATATATTGGATTGCCTACTTACCACCAGATGAGGACAAGAGGCTGATGATGGGCTCAGTCTGGCTCCACAGGTCTGGTGTAGAAGAGGCTCTCTGGAGACTGTTTTTAACAGTGCTCACAACAATTAACGAACAGGAAGCAGCTCAATTTTTTAGGGCCCCTTACACAGCTCAAGGTCTGGGCCCCCAGGGGGCATACGCCTACAATGCCCACCCATAAATCCACCTACATGGCCCATCCATGAGTTGGGGATTTTTTATGTGTGCAATTTGTGTAAGGGATGTAGTGTGTTTATATGGGATGTAGTGTGTGTTTGCGTGTAAGGAATGCATTGTATGTTTCTGTGTGTGTGTGTGTGTGTGTAAGGGGTGCAAGGTTTGTTTCTGTGTATGTAATTGAATGCAGTGTGTGTCTGTAAGGGGTGCATTAATTATGTAAGAGAACGTAAGGGATGTATTGTGTGTGAGTAGGAATGCATTGTATGTTTCTGTGTGTGTGTGTGTCTCACTTAGTGCTCTCCCTTGGCCCCCTGTCCCTCTGCAGTCCCCCCTTGGTGGTCTTCTCACTCCCCTCTCCCCCCCTTAGTGGTCCTCCCTCTCTCAAACCCCTTAGTAGACCTTCCCCTACTCCCACCACCCCCTTAGTGGTAATCCCCCCCCCCCTTAGTGGTCCTTACCCTCCTTCCCTCTCCTTAGTAGTCCTCCCTCCTTACCCCTCTTTGGTGGTCCTTCCCCTCCTTAGTGGTCCTCCCTCTCCCACACACCTAGTGGACCTCCCCTCCTCCTCCCTCAGTGGTCCTTACCTTCCCACCCCTGTTCCCCCTGTGTTCCTTCACCCCCCTCCCCCAGTGGTCCTGACTCACCCCTCCCCTCCCCTCCCCTAGTGGTCCTTCCTCCCTCCTCCCCTCCCGTAGTAGTCCTTACCCTCCCTCCCCTCCCCTAGTGGTCCTTCCTCCCCCTCCTCTAGTGGTCCTTACTCTCCCCTCCCCTAGTGGTCCTTACCCCCCCCCCAGTGGTTCTTACCCCCCTGGTCCTTACCCACCCCCAGGGGTCCTTATCCACCCCTCCCTCCCCTAGTGGTACTTATCCCCCCCTCTCCCTCCCTCCCCTAGTGGTCCTTATCCTCCCTCCCCTCCGCTAGTGGTCCTTACCCCCCCCCCAGTGGTCCTTACCCACCCCAGTGGTCCTTATCCACCCCCTCCCTCCCCTAGTGGTCCTTATCCCCCCCTCTCCCTCCCTCCCCTAGTGGTCCTTATCCTCCCTCCCCTCCCCTAGTGGTCCTTACCCCCCCTCATGATCCTTACCCCCCTAGTGGTCCTTACCCCCCCTGGTCCTTACCCACCCCCAGTGGTCCTTATCCCCCCCTCTCCCTCCCTCCCCTAGTGGTCCTTATCCTCCCTCCCCTCCCCTAGTGGTCCTTACCCCCCCTGGTCCTTACCCCCCCAGTGGTCCTTATCCCCCCCTCTCCCTCCCTCCCCTAGTGGTCCTTATCCTCCCTCCCCTCACCTAGTGGTCCTTTCCCCCCCTCATGGTCCTTACCCCCCTGGTCCTTAGCCCCCCCCCTGGTCCTTACCCACCCCCAGTGGTCCTTACCTCCCTCCCCTCCCCTAGTGGTCCTTTCCCCCCCTCATGGTCCTTATCCACCCCCCCCCCCGGTCCTTATCCAACCCCCCTCCCCTAGTGGTCCGTTATTCCCCCCCCCTCGTGGTCCGTTATTCCCCCCCCCTCCCCCTCTCCCCTAGTGGTCCGTTATTCCCCACCCCCCATCCCATAGTGGTCCGTTATTCCACCCCCCTCCCATAGTGGTCCTTACCCTCCCCTCCTGCCCATGTAGTGTGGCCGGGCGGCGCGGAACCCGGGACAGGAACCTCTGTTTCCTGTACCCGGCCGCCGGCGGACTGACAGGAAGTGCTCACTCAGTGAGCGCTTCCCTTCAGTCCGCCGGCGGCCGGGTACAGGAAACAGAGGTTCCTGTCCCGGGTTCCGCGCCGCCCGGCCACGCTACATGGAGAGACCGGCAGGAGGGAGCGCTCTGCGCTTCCCTCCTGCCGGTCACTGAAACCCGGCCGCCCTCCATGCAGCAGTGCTGCGCCGCCTGGGGCTTGTTAAAGCGCTCAGGCGGCGCAGCATGAGGAGGTGCACCGGGGACAGGGATCCGGCGCCCCCTGGTAAGTTGCGCCCTAGGCGGCTGCCTAGGTCGCCTTACAGGTGGCGCCGGCCCTGATCCAACACATTAAAGAGACACTATAGTCACCAGAACAACTACAGCTTATTGTATGTGTTCTGGCGAGTATAATCATTCCCTTCAGGCTTTTTGCAGTTAACACTATGTTTTCAGAGAAAATGCAGTATTTAAATTAAAGCCTAGGGATACCTCCGATGGCCATTCCTCAGATGGCTGCTAGAGGTGCTTCCTGGAGCACCTGCATGGAGACACTGAACTTTTCTCATAAAGATGCATTGAATTAATGCATCTCTATGAGGAGATGCTGATTGGCCAGGGCTGTGTTTGGTTTGTGCTGACTCTGCCCCTGATCTGCATTGTGATTGACTCACCACCTCTGTTGATGTCAGTCTAGGAGGCAGATCAGTGGCAGAGCCAGCAAGCAGCAGACTGGATTAAAGGTAAGATTTTATTATATTTATGGGAACAAGGGGGGGTCAGATGGTCTTTTTAACACTATAGGGTCAGGAATACATGTTTGTGTTCCTGACCCTATAGTGTTCCTTTAAAGTCCACTGGAGAGGAGGTGATAGGAAAACCTTTTTAAGTAAAATATAAATCAATCTTTTATCTAGACAATATAGTACCTAAAAGTTTAAATGTGGATTTAGAAGTATCAACCTTTATGACTAATAATTGAAAAAGTCTTGTGGATAGATGAAAAGCGTCTCGGAGGGAGGATCCCAGTGTTTATTGTTGATTTTATTTATTTAATATAGTTGTTGCTATTTAAAAAAAAAATACTTTTAGATTATTTGTTAATACATCTTGGCTGAAATCAACACCTACTAGTGATTCCTTCCTGGAAACTACACCCTGGGTTCATAATAGGGCATTGTCACCCTATATCGGACAATAAATCTACAAACTTTGAGCCAGGAATTTATTGGGGATTTTTGTTTTAAGTGTAAGTAGACCAAAGAATATTGCACCATTTGTCTCTCCTTTTTTGTATTCCATTCCAAGTTTTTTATTACACCATCATTAAAGAAGGTTTTGCTGCCACCTCAAGGGCACAGAAATCTGCACATTTGGAGCCTGTATCTCTTTAAAAGGCTCCTTTAAATGTGAATGTTTACTCACTTGTAATACTAATTTGTAGTTTCCACACAGAATTGCACTATTTCCTTTCATATGTCTACATGCTGCCCCGGTACATGCTTTAATTCTGTCCTATTGTTTTATACCCCACTTCTCTAGACTATAGGCTCGTTCGAGCAGGGTCCTCTTCAGCCTATTGTTCCTGTAAGTTTTCGTAATTGTCACATTTATTGTTAAATCTGCCCCTCTGCTAATATTTTAAAGTAGACATGTGCAATTCGGTTCAGTTATGGAGTAGGGTTAGGGTTATGTTTAGGTTTAGGAGTAGGGTTGGGGTACCTCTACCCCTAACCCTAACCTACCCTAACCCTACTCCTAAACCAAACCCTAAACATAACCCTAACCCAACTAACCATACACCTAACCCTAAACCTACTCCTAACCCAAGCCTAACCCTAACCCAACCCTACTCCTAACCCTACCCTACTCCTAACCCTAACCCTACCCTAACCTTACTCCTAACCCAATCATAACCCTAACCCTACTCCTAACCCAACTCTAACCCTACTTCTAACCTAACCCAACCCAACCCTATCCCTACTCCTAACCCAACCCTACCCCTACTCTTAACCCTAACCCTACTCCTAACCCAACCCTACCCCTACTCCTAACTCAGCCCTAACCCTACCCCTACTCTTCACCCTAACCATACTCCTAACCCAACCCTATCCTTACTTCTAACACAACCCTAACCCTAATCCTAACCCAACTGTAACCCTACTCCTATCCCAACTCTAGCCCTACTACTAACCCAAGTCTAACCCTACCCTAACCCTACTCCTAACCCTAACCCTACTCCAAACCCAACCCTAAGCCTACTCCTAACCCAACTCTTACCCTACTCAAAAATTCGTGACTTCAGCAATTCGTCACTTTGGTTCGGCACTTCCTGAATTTGGCACTTTGGGTAGGGTTAGGGTTAGAGTTGTATTAGGAAAAGGGGTTAGAGTTGGGTTAGGAGTAGGGTTAGGGTTGGGTTTGGAGAAGGATTAGGGTACCTCTACCCCTAACCCTAACCTACCCTAACCCTACTCCTAAACCTAACCCAACTCTAACCATACGCCTAACCCTAAACCTACTCCCAACCCGAGCCTAACCTAACCCTAACCCAACCCTAACCCTACTCCTAACCCAACCCTAACCCTACTCTTAACCCTAACCCTACTCCTAACCCAGCCCTAACCCTAACCCTACTCTTAACCCTAACCCTACTCCTAACTCAGCCCTAACCCTACCCTTCACCCTAACTATACTCCTAACCCAACCCTAACCTTACTCCTAACACAACCCTAACCCTACTCCTAACCCTAATCCTAACCCAACTGTAACCCTACTCCTATCCCAACTTTAGCCCTACTACTAACCCAACTATAACCCTAACCCTACTCCAAACCCAACCCTAACCCTACTCCTAATCTAACTCTTACCCTACTCCTAATACAACTCTAGCCCTAACCCTACTCCTAACCCTACCCGAAGTGCCAAATTCCGGAAGTGCCGAACCAAAGTGACGAATTTCTGAAGTCCCGAACCGAACCGAATTGACGAATTTCGGAATGCCGAACAGAATCGAATTTTTTGGCCATGCACATCCCTATTGTAAAGTGCTACAGAATATGCTGGCACTATATAAATACCAATAATAATAATAATAATAATGGGTAACTGTTATCCTACACAAATTTTAGCGCCGCACTCACCTTAACACTTTTAAGGTTTTTTCTATTTGAGATTTTTGTGTGTGATATAAGGAGTATCCACTAGACTAAAGTGTTACATATGCTGTATATAAAAAGGTTGTGGTGGGAAAAAAAATGTGATTGAAAAGTCCTTCCACCTGAAGTCTGTGGATAGTTAATACAATTTTAAACAAACATCTGCACACCAGTCACGCCATAAGACTTGCTTTTCCACAGAAATCACAAATTTACAGTGATGTTACTACCGCAAAGGATTCTGTGTGGGCATATGCAAATTAGTTAACCAAGAATCACATTTTTGCCTCATTCCATTTTAAACATGGATTCCTTTGAGTCTGTATACAACAGCTTTGAAACACAACTTAGGAAAATATGTGATTCTTTGTTAAACTAATTTCATATGCCCACCCAGAATTCTCCGTGGTGATAACATCACTACAAATGTGTGATTTCTGTTGAAAAGCAAGTCTTATGGCTTGACTGGTGTGCAGATTTTTTTTTAACATCACATTAAGCGCCAACTATCACACCTATCTGTAATTGTGTTTATCTAATAATTTACTTATTTTGTTATAGGAAAAATAATATTTTACTGCTTGATATTCTTCCTCCCCCTCCTTCCTCCTCTCAAGGTTATTTTATGCATTTTTCTCCTACTTGCATTATTAAAAAAAAAAACACTTTGTATACACATTAAAATGACCTAAATTAAATTTCAATAACCTAACCTTGCCATCATAAATCTTATTACTAGCATAATTTCAAATAATCATATTAAACAAACCAGTTAAAAATACACCTTAAATATATCTAATTGATACCTATGTGTCCAATTTAAAACCATATTAAAGGACCACTCTAGTGCCAGGAGAACATACTCGTTTTCCTGGCACTAGAGTGCCCTGAGGGTGCCCCCACCCTCAGGGACCCCCTCCCGCCGGGCTCTGGAAAGGGGAAAGTGTTTAAAACTTACCTTTTTCCAGCGGTGGGCGGAGAGCTCTCCTCCTCCGATCCTCCTCTTCTCCTCCCCGTAGGCTGAATGCGCACGCGCGGCACGAGCTGCGCGCGCATTCAGCCGGTCACATAGGAAAGCATTCATAATGCTTTCCTATGGACGCTTGCGTGCTCTCACTGTGAAAATCACAGTGAGAATCACGCAAGCGCCTCTAGCGGCTGTCAATGAGACAGCCACTAGAGGAAATAGGGGAAGGCTTAACCCATTCACAAACATAGCAGTTTCTCTGAAACTGCTATGTTTAAGAAAAAATGGGTTAACCCTAGAAGGACCTGGCACCCAGACCACTTCATTAAGCTGAAGTGGTCTGGGTGCCTAGAGTGGTCCTTTAAACAAATCAATTAAAATACACTTGAACTCATCTAATTGGCACCCTTATATCATAATTAAAATCAATAACTCCTATTTGTATGTTTGGTCTAGATCACTAAACATTATATAATGATGGACTATTTAAATCTGAAACTTGCCAGTTTTGACATATGTTGTTTGGCCATAAAGAAAATGGACCATGCCGATTAGCCGGTATAAATATATGGGCTCTGCATGCAGGAGCGGTATGACGCCTAAATTCCCCGATTACTGGCGGATCCATGGGGGCTATGGGAGAGCCCCCCCCCGAGACTTTCCCCTGCCGGCTAATGCAGGGTTGGCACTGTCAAAGTGCCAGCCGTGCAATGTGCCTTCATGGACTGGAGGGGAGATCAGAGAGTGTGTAGGGCAGGGGAGGGAGAGAGGACCCGGGAGCTCAGTCTACAGCTCCTCTAGGTCCTTTTCTCGTGAGCATGGAGCGTGGTGGGGATCCAGATAAGAGGGCAAACCGTTGTAAAACAGTGTTTGCCCTGTTAAGGGGAATGTGGCCAGGGTACTACAGTCTGCTGAAGTGATTATGATACATGGAGTAACCCTTTAAGTCAAAACATAGAATGTGAAGGCAGATAAGAACCATTCGGCCCATCTAGTCTGCCCAATTTTCTAAATACTTTCATTAGTCCCTGGCCTTACCTTATAGTTAGGATAGCCTTATGCCTATCCCACGAATGCTTAAACTCCTTTACTGTGTTAACATCTACCACTTCAGCTGGAATGCTAGTCCATGCATCCACTACCCTCTCAGTAAAGTAATACTTCCTGATATTATTTCTAAACCTTTGCCCCTCTAATTTAAGACTATGTCGGGGCGGAGCCGAAATAGCTAGCAGACTAGTTGCACACTGCTTGAGCTCCAGCAGAGTGGGCCCAAAAATCACGACCAACGTGAGACCTAATACTGGAAAATACCCATCACAGGGCCCACTGCACAGCAGAAGCGACTACAAACCTGCCGGTACCATCCCGGTCGCTGAACTCAACCGGGAACCACAGCATCACCGTGAGGCCTAACGGAGGCACGGGGGACGGATGGCCGCCTTCCCGCGAGATGCCAACAGCGCCAAACGACTGAACACACGCTCACCCCCCTCTCCCTATGGACCGACGGGGAATATCTCGGTCCCTGCCAGACAGAAAGCTCCGACCTCCGCACCACGCGACAGGCACAAGGACTCCCAAAGCAGAGACAGGGGCTCCCAAGATGGCGGACCACCTCCACATGCAAGTGTGGGATAAGCGATGGCACCAAAATACTGCAACAGGAACCCAAGACTGCTCAAGAGACTCGATTGCACTAATCATTGACTGCTTTTGGGTAAAGCTGGAGGCTTACCTGCAGCCTGAAACAACAAGCCGAAAAACGACCTTGAGGGTCAGAGCCAGAGACGGACGGAGGACTGGGGATACTTACCAGGGCAACTCCGAGACCCAAGCCCTAACACCCCACGTTCAGGGTCCTCCCGGGCTGAGAGCAACAAAGGGTATGACCCGGAGGTGGCGGCCAGACTGGCGGAGAGTAACAAAGCGAACATGTAAGCAACCGACCGAGACTCCCCGCACCACCCCGGAAGGGGCGACCCTGGACCACCCAGGCTCCCAGGCCCATGGCCTACGAGCACCTGCTCTCCCACAGCTCCGGGGCAAGGGAGGATACCCACCCCCCAGGACGGCGAGGCTCTACTCTGCCGCAGCCGAGATCAGGCGCAAGACTCACACATGGCAAGCACCCAGCTCCCAGCGGACAAGGACTACGCACCAGAAGCACAGAAATATTGGTGCAAGATGGAGAAGAGAGCAAATGCGCAGACCGACCAGAACAAACCATGCAGAGAATAGACACAGGAATCGGCTGACAGCTGAATGGGGCCATCAAGCTGCATCTACCTGAGCACTACGAGACACTGAGCTTTGCGGCAGCTAGCACCATGCTATGAGACTCTCGCAAAGCCAACCAGATGAAGCATTTAAGCTAATACCTATACCCATGTTTTAATATGACTTGTAGCTTAGCCTGGTTATAGCTCAGTATGTTAATCTTACATAGCCTCACCTAGCTCATCTTAAATGTAGGACTCCATACACAACAAATTAGTTACCTGCTTAAGATTAATAGCTTTGTTTTAGCCTGAGCCCAGTTTATTAGCATGTATACTACTGTTACTTTACGTTGTAATCTCTGCTACGACCTCACAACTTAACTACTAAATGTGTGCCTAAACTACTGCATAATCCAATGTTTCTCATATAACAGACTACCTAGAAAGGCATCACAACCAGAATAGCCTGTTTATACCATAACATTTAAAAATGTGCAGATACTCTCATGCAGTGGTGTATCCTGGTTTTGTGCTGCCCTAGGCAGGACAAAACTCAGGCGCCTCCCTACCCCCCCACCCAACCCTTCCCCCCACCCCGCCCTCTAAATACACACATTCACTGACAGATACGCATACACTAGCTAACAGAGACACACACTCGCTAACAGAAACACACACACACTCACTCACTAGCAGACACACACACTCACAAGCAAACACACACACACTCACAGGCAAACACACTCACACACTAACATACACACACACACTCACTAACAGACACACACACTCACACTAACAGGCAGACACACACAGTCAGACACACACACACAGTCAAACACTAACAGACACACACACACACACTAACAGACACACACACACACACACACACACACACACACTAACAGACACACACTCACTCACATTAACACATTTTTTTTAAATTTAACCCCCCTTGTGGTCCCAGTGGCTGCTGGGCGGGCGGCACTGGCGGGTGGGCGAAGACATTTGCCCTGGGCATTTGGGGGCGGCGTTTTTTGCTGCCCCCTGCAAAATGCCGCCCAAGGCAAATGCCTTGTTTGCCTCGCGGCTAAAACGTCCCTGCTCTCATGCCAAAAATGTACAACTACTGTGTTTAAATCTTTCAATTATGCCGTTGTGGCATTGAACATTTTTTTGTCATTATTGTGATGTAGAATTATTAAAAATCTTTATTGAACTTGTATTGAATTATTGCACTAACTCCATTTTAACCTCATACTGTGACAAATCCTCCATTTTGTCCTCATAACCTGACTTCTTCATTTTCAAACTACATTACAATTTCCCAGCTCATCTAACAATGGACAAAGACTGTATTTTCTATAAAGACATGACTAACTCAGGAACTGCTGAATTTCCCCTAACTCGCAACATAGTATAAATTGAAGGCCATGAGAACACTGTAGTAATGAAATGTTCTATTCATAAGAGACCTTGCACCTGACCACAAGACCTGACATCACTGACCGTGTAAAATGACGCTCAAGCCCCCCTTTCCACCGAGTAAACCTCATGCTAAGGGAAATGGCGCTTGAGCCCCTTGTCCCCACCCGTGTCCAAACAATACCACCTCTCGGTGGGTGGACACATAGCTAACCACTTAGTTTTTGAGCCAATTAATTATATTGATAGGTGGACACTAATCCAGACACTTAACAATTAATCCAATTAATGATGTGTATTTACTAATGTCTTGATAATCAATGATGACGCAAAATGCCTCTTAAAAGGGCCTGCGCGCCCGCTTTTCTTCACTTGCCAATAAACTTTCTCGAAGTTATTTTAACCTGAACTCCGTGTGTCAGACTGAATTACTTCAGCGTATATACGCAATTCAATTTTCTTAATTTGGACAGGAACAGATAGACATTTAAACATTTTGGTTTACTGCTAAAAAGTACCATAACAACTTTGGCGCCCAACGTGGGGCTCCGGGCTATGTCTGGCCGGTGAGCCGTCCTAAGGAAGACGCTGTTGGACGGAGGAATCCGGGGGGAAGGAAAGGAGATTGATCACCTCCAGGTACACGGTAGAGACTTCTGCAGAGCCACCGGTATGTTCCGACCCCTTTGATTGACCCGTCCACGTGTCTGTGACTGCTTCCCGGGAGGACATCAAAGACAGGTAATATCTTGCCCGGAGTCTCGTTACTCACTTGTTTACCTGCATTTAGTCTATCTGTTGCCTGGGTGTGTTTGAATTGTTTGCTTGTTTCCCCTTTTTGGGATAAAGGGGGGGTGGACCTGCGGGGGTTTTGCCTGGGGTCCTTTGTATGCCTGCTCTCCCCTTTCTGGGATAAAGGGGGGGGTGGACCTGCGGGGGTTTTGCCTGGGGTCCTCTGTTCGCCTGTTTGCTAGTTTACCCCTTTTGGGTTAAAGGGGGGTGGACCCGGGGGATTTGCCTGGAGTCCTGTTGCCTGTTTACTCCTTTTAGGAGCCACGTGGCTGTGGCTGTAGGGAAAAAGGGGGGTTGACCTGTGGAAGTTTTCCTGGGGGTCTTCTTTGCCTGTTTACCTCTTTTAGGAGCCTCGTGGCTGTGGCTGTATGGAAAAAGAGGAGTGTTGGAACTGTGGATTTTGTGTAGACTCATAATTTCCTGTGATCCTTCTTGTGTCACTTTGACAGCCTAGCTAGCTCCATTGTGCACAGAGGTGGTAACCCACAGCTTCGAGCGCTGAGGCTGGTGGAATTCCAATTTTCTTTTATTTGTGGCGGGCGGATTCAAGCAGGCATTGCTTGTCTCCAGCACCACGTAGTAGTGAGACTTATGAGTGGGTTTCATAGGGGCACTACGGGAGTGAGGATAGAGGTGGCCACTGTTAGTGGACTGCTGTAACGAGGGAGGCTAGACAGGATTCGGGTCGGAGAGGATTGCTGTTTCCTGTGGCCGCTGGTAGTGAGACTTGAGGAAGTCGTTCTCCGAGCGGGGACACTACGAGGTTGAGGGAGGTGACTTAGGTCACGCGAGTAAAGGAAAGGTTTACTGTTGATTTTATTTGAACTGTGATGCATGCACTGTATTTCAATTGTATTGTTGTCTTGTTTGTTTAATTAGGAGTCATTCAAACTCCTGTGTCTGTCTCTAAGGATTTCTCCTTACCTTTTTACCTTCTCTACACTTCCTATATTATTACTCTATCCACTCCTATTTCTCTTGATAGAGAAGTGATTGGTCACACACTTCTCACCTCGCTCCAATCCGTGTCTACCACCCCGGGTAGGCGGATTCAGTGACTAGTCTACGTTTTGGGAAGACGCACTTGAGGGGGACCCACCCTTTCCTCGAGTGGCAGTCGAGCATTGTAGACGTTCTTGTTCCTTTTTCCTTTTCTTTCCCTATATCTAGGACGCTGGTGTAGGGGGAGGGGGAATATGGGGCAGGAGTTGAGTAAGCCCGGTAGGGGCTGGCTCGCATGTGATTTAGTTGAAGACAGAGAGGGAGAGGAAATGGTTAAAGGTGTTGAAAGAATTGCTAAAGTGTGTAAAATTGCTGTGCCTTCATGTGGTAGATTACAACCAGAAAGCTGGCGTAGATTACTGACAGAGAAGAAAGGCAAGCTCACAGATAACGATTTATTAAAGACTGCTGAAGCATGGTACAGAGTAGCGAAAGCTATTCAGCAGGAAGGTTGGGTTGAGGAAGAAATAAATCACAAAGGTGTGAAATTGTTTGTGTATCATAATAACTGTGTTGCTGGGGTATTCCCTCAGCCAGCGCCCCAAAATGGCGCCCAGGGGATGTCTATCCCCAAGGTTCAGTCAGCAATAGGTGATAGCCAGCTGACTATGTTCCCCACTCCCAATCCTCCCGATGCCCATCCCATCACCTCCCCTGTCTGCCCGGTCCTGAATTCTGATGGATCTTTCTTTTCCCCTTCCCCGTCCCTAACATTCCCATCATCCTCATCCATCCCCACACTACCTTCTGTACCTAATCCTAACATTTCATCTGCCATTTCTTCTCTACACTCTCTCTCCGTTGATAACCCTACCCTTCCATCTGCACCCGCCCAGCTAACTACCCCCTCCTCCCTTGCTCCGGCTCCTCCTTCTACACCCACCCCTACCAATCCCTCTCCGTCCTCTCCCGTAACCGCCCCCACCCCGGCCCAATATCCCACCTCCTTCCCAAATCCCCACCCAACTCTCCTGCCCTCCCCAGCCTGGCCATACCCTTTCCCGTACCCCATGGCCCTGCCCTATCCAAATTATCCATACCCCCTTCCCCAAGCCACTCCCCAGGTTCCGGTCATGCCCAGTACGGCACAGTCTGCCCCGGATGTGCCCGCATCCAACATGGCCGCCACTTCTTCCCTTAACCCCAATGCAGCTTCCGTTCACGCCCCCAGTCATTCAGCACCCCTGATGCCGGTACTTCCCGGTGACTACTTATCCCAAGATTATGACCCCCAAGCTACCCCCGCATCTGGGACTCCCTCCCATCCCCCGGTTCTGTCACCTCAAGCGGGCCCCTCACGTAGAAGGGCCCAGATCGTAGAAATCGAGGAGGAAGAGGATGACAGGGTATCCCAGGACTCATTGGAGGCTGCGGGAGCCTCAGCTCATCGTTCTATCGATGATCCCTTTGGACACAAGGGTCGGGGAGAACGGGCCCCTCCTAAATATGTTGCCTTTAACCCCACTCAAGCTAGTGCTTTAATGAAATCACTCCCTGACCCAGAAAAGCAGCCTATGCCTTTTTACCGAGGGATAGTTCAAATTCAAAAGACTTATTCCGCCGCATGGCGTGATTTACTGAGCATTTGTGCTATTAAAGCAGGGGATGCATATTGGCCCAGCATGGCCCGCCACCTCAGTACAGATCTGCTCTCCAGTGATGTTGATTACCCCTCCGGAGTAACTTTTTGCAACCAATTAAGAGAATGGGCTAAGGACAAACTTGCAGATCAGGCTGCTGGCCTTACTGATGTTATACAAGATAAAGGAGAATCGGTGGAAAGGTTTCATGCAAGACTGTATCAAATGTTTACAGATTTGGGGTTTGATCTTACTGATAAGATCCATTCACAAATGCTGTCTGGTGCATTTGTCCAAGGTGTTAAAGATTCCATACGCAAGGGAATCATTGCTGCACGCCCTGAATATAAGGTTGTTCCTCTGGATACTTTACTTTTAGTTGCTAGAGGTCTGGAATCTGCCCAGACCCCAAGAAGACCCACCTCAGCTCCTCTCATGGTGTCCCGCTCCACTCCTGTCCCAAAAGGCACCAAACCTGAGGATGGACATTGCTTTAATTGCGGGGCCAAGGGACACTTTAGAAGTGATTGCCCTGAACCCAAGAAAGAACCCAAGAGGCTGCCCAAGCCTGCCCCGGCTCCCAAAGCCACTAAAACAGTTCCAATAGTTGAGGAACCAGATGATTAGGAAATTGGCAAGCCTGTGTCATTAACCCCTGTCATGGCAGTGTCTACAGGGGACAAGGGGGGGCCACTTGCTACAGTGACTTTACCCATTGAGGGCCAACCAACCACATTTCTTGTTGACACAGGTGCAGCCCGTAGTGTTCTGCGAGAACAAGACCTGCCAGACCCATCCTTTCTGTCAAATATTGATGTCTCTTGTGTTGGAGTGGATGGCCAGCCAAGACACAGCCCTTTAACAACTCCACTACGAGTTGGCACTAGCCTGCTTGCTCGCTTTGTGGTATCCTCCACATGCCCAATTAACCTGTTAGGCGCTGATGTTCTCTCACGCCTGCAGGCATCTATCACCTTCACTCCAGATGGACAAGTAGAAATGTCTACACCTCTATCTGAATCAGACACCTCAGCCTTGTGCTCCCTACCTCTGATGCTGCATTTAGAAGGACCCCATGGGGAAGCAGCAGAACCGAGGTCCAATTTCCCAGAAGTGTTAAAAACACAGGTGCCTGCTAAATTATGGTCCTCAGGCCCAGAGGACATAGGTCACCTAAATGTCCCACCTGTGGTGGTAAAGCTTATTCCAGGAGCTAAGTTACCAAGAAAACCACAATATCCTTTAAAACCAGCACAGGCTGCAGCCATTTCTATCCAAATCAAAGCACTCTTGGAGAAGGGTGCTCTAGTGAAATGTAAATCAGAATGTAATACTCCATTATTTCCTGTGAAGAAGAAAACTCCAAAAGGTGAGCCAGAAAAGTACAGGATGGTTCAGGATCTCCGTGCTGTCAATGAAGCAACTGTCCTGGACACCCCTCTTGTACCAAACCCTCATACTTTGCTCTCTGGAGTCCCACCATCTGCAAAGTATTTAACAGTCATTGATCTGGCTAATGCCTTTTTCAGTGTTCCACTGGACCCATCCTGTCAATACCTGTTTGCTTTCACCCATGAAATGCAACAGTATACCTGGACTGTCATGCCCCAAGGGGCACAAAATTCTCCAAGTCAATTTGCAAGAGCCATGTGCACCATCCTTGACCCATGGCAAGCTGAACACCCAGAAGTTGTTCTGCTCCAGTATGTGGATGATTTACTGCTCTGTGGAGATGATATACCCACTACTGAAAAGTGTTCAATTAGTCTTCTTTGCTATTTGGCAGAACAAGGATGCAAAGCTTCACTCCTCAAGCTGCAGTTCTGCCAACCTTCAGTAATTTTCCTTGGTCATTGCCTATCTCAAGGTACCAGACACCTTACTCGGGACCGAGTAAGGGCCGTACTGGATATCCCACCTCCAAGGACTTCTAAATCTCTTCATGCCTTCTTAGGCCTCATTTCCTACTGCAGAGCATGGATCCCAGAAGCCTCTCTGCTCATGCAACCTCTCTATGATGCACTCAAGTCAGACCCATTCTGCCTGACCAATGAAGCTCTGGATAATTTCAAATCTCTTAAACGTGCCATAGCTTCTGCTCCTGCCTTGGGTCTACCAGACTATACCAAACCCTTCAAATTATTTGTCTCTGAGAGACAAGGCCATGCTACAGGAGTTCTTACCCAAACTAATGACTTAAGAGGCCGCCAGAGGCCTATTGGATATTTCTCATGTCAGCTGGATATTGTGGCCAGAGGGACTCCTTCCTGCCTTCGGGCTGTTTTTGCTGCAAGAGAACTCATTGAAAGAACTGCAGACCTAGTCCTTGGCCATCCTCTGGTTGTTTTGGCCCCTCATGACATTTCTGCCATTATCAACCAAGTCCAGCTCAAGCACGTGTCTCCAGCCAGACACCTGCGCCTACAATGTCATCTTCTCCTGCCTGACAACATTTCCATACAAAGATGTCAAGTTCTTAATCCATCCACTCTTCTTCCACTCCCTGAGGGGGGTATCTACTATGGATTTATCACGGATGAGACCTACATCTACCTGCTCTGTGGATGTATCAAGAAAATAATGCATCCACATTTAACATTTTACGAAGACGAGACACCTCTCTGTGAAGGACCGGATTATGCCTTCTGTACCATGTGGTAGAAGCCGAACATTACTCCTGAAACTTGCTACGAAGATGAGCTTTACCACTGGATTGATGTGAAGCTCACTGCTCAAGATTTCTATTGTGACTCTGAAGGCAATAGCATGGTTCTGATCCAATTACCTCCAGAACTCAATTACCTGTACCGTCATTGGGATACTGCTATCCCACATATTCCTGTTACCAAGTTGAAAACAATGTCATGGAATGATCTTGGGCCCATGGCAAAGTTATGGGCCACCATGGATGAAACACAGCTACAGGAATATGGTATTGCCAAATACCCAACAACTGATCTTCTTGAAGCATGGCCACGCCATTTCCTGGAAAAGGAATTTCAAGATCTGGTCATAGTGAATGATTATGACCCAGAAACACCTCATGACTGTTTTGAACAGATGAAAATGGAAACAGTGCACTTACCAACGGTGCATGAGAATCCATTACCAGATCCAGATTTTACCCTGTTTGTGGACGGTTCAAGATATGCTGATGAAGAAGGAAAATACCATACAGGATATGCCGTAACCACAACAGATTAAGTTATCAAATCATCATCTTTACCGCCAGCAATGTCTGCGCAAGAAGCTGAATTACAAGCCCTGACTTCAGCATGCAAAATTTCCGAAGGAAAACGTGCCAACATCTATACAGATTCAAGATATGCTCTGGGTGTGGCACATGACTTCGGCCTCATTTGGAAGACAAGAGGATTTCTTACCACCGCCGGTACACCAGTCAAACACAGCTCTGCAATCAAGGAACTAATGGATGCCCTCCTACTCCCTGAAGAAGTGGCCGTTTTGAAAGTCAAGGCACATGGGAAATTGGATACAGATGAAGCAAAGGGCAACTATTTGGCTGATCAGGCCGCTAAGCAAGCAGCCAGAGATTTGCAGGAAGTGGATGAAGAAGTGTCCGGACAAGAAGAAGAAGTTCCTGTTTTTGCTCTGCAAACCCTTCCTACTGATTTAAGAATTTTGCGAGAACAGCAAGCTGCAATCACCCCTGAAGAAACCCAGAAATGGAAGAAGAAAGGAGCTATCCTAAAGGACGGAATATATTACAACAACTTTAAATTCTGCCTTCCAAAAAATTTATATCCAGCAGTTGTCCAATGGGCACATGGGCCTGCACACCTGTCAAAAGACTTAATGGCCGCCCTCATACAAAAGTATTATGAAGCACCTGGAATCACAAGATTGATCAACAGCTTCTGTAGGGCCTGTGTCATTTGTGCAAAATGCAATCCAGGAAAACCAATCAAAGTGCCTTCAAAACACCTGGCAAAACCCATGTACCCATTCCAGAGAATTCAAATTGACCACATCCAAATGCCCAAGAGTGGGCCTCATGAATATGCACTAGTAATAGTGGACATGTTCTCAGGCTGGCCAGAAGCCTACCCAGTGGCCAATATCACTGCAAAAACAACCGCAAGACGCCTACTTACAGATATTGTATGTAGATTCGGACTTCCAGAAGTCATTGAAAGTGATCAGGGCCCAGCTTTTACACCCATTCAACAATATTGGAATCTAAAACTTAAAGATTGCAGTTTATTGATACATGTCCTGTATAAGGAAGGGAACATAGTTAATGCGATGCAGACCCTGTTTAGGAATGGGAATTATAAGGCTAATGGTGACAGAACTAGTTCCCATACTGCTAATGGAGTGTTTTACATTCTGTCTATGTCTAGTATGTTGTCAGGGCTATAGAATGAGGGCCCAAGATAGAGCAAGAGCAACAGAGCGGGACACAGCCATGCCCCCCCTCATTGTTTTGTTATAATGTCCACACCCGCTAGGCACGGGTGACCGTTCTACCCCCCCCTTTTTTTTTTATTTAAGCCCCCATCCAATGCCCACTGGTGGGGAAATCACAGGTCATCACTTCCTTTTAATGGAGGCTGTAGACCTCTCTTTTAGAAATATGGGAATCATAGTTGACCCTCATACGTGTTTCTATGTATGTAGTTTAATCCTTTCTAGTTTGCAACTGACTAGCAAGCTCTGGCCAATTACCACACTGTAATCGTGAGTTCCACCAAGGTTTTTTTTTTAGCCAAAAATCCTTGCACCAACCAGGAGTATGAGTCTTAAACGGTGAAAATGACAATAAAACAGAAAAACAGCCAGACTATGAGAGCAAAGGAGACAGAGGGTCCTCAGGGTCTCTTTGGACCACGTGACCCCGGTAGTCACATGGTTCCCGTGACATCACATGTTCTTTCGCTGGAGAGGAATCAGCCGCTACCCCGAAACATACAGGACCATATATCTCTGGCCCCTGACGCATGCCGAGACAAACTGATGTAACTTCCACCAGTGGCGAGTGCGGTGCATGTCGGGAGCTGTAGTTTTATTTTTCCTTAGAAGTATGGCGAATTTACTGTAAAAAACTACAACACCCTATTTCCTTTATGCGCAGAGAGGACAGCTTCCGCCAGGCAGCCGGCAACGTGTGTCAGCGGTGAAGTGCTATATTCGGCCTGCACTCAGTATGACGGTCAGTGGGTTTAATAATGCTCCGTTTATAATGAGTGTTTCAATAGAGGATATTAATAATAATAATGTTATTTACAGTGACCTGTGCTCTGGGTAACTCACTGGGATTGATCCGAGCAGCTGGTTTTGCTCTAGGTTCTTTGAGGGAGTAATTTCCTCAGTAACAAGTTGGGTTCTTGTGCAGTAATTCACCGAGTTCCATAATTCCAGAACACAGAGTCTGGGGATTATAATTTGTAGAACAGAATTCCAAATAATTATCTAGAACTTGCATCACCTGTAAAAAATCTCATTCACAATCTATACTACTCTTTGATGGCTTCAAAAAACTGATGCACTTCCCAGATATCTACCTAATGGCAAAAATACTTTCTGAACATCTTAAGTGATGATAAATGGTACTTCATGAACCAGCTGCTAGACACCCTCAGACCACTTACCATCATGTGGCAGAAGATACATTACTGCTCAATTACCTACCATATGTGGTGTCACGTGATTGACAATTATGCCTCAGGGGTTTATCATATTCATTTCTTTCCAGTCTCAACTTGCACCATGTAATGGTAATGAAAATACACATGAAATAGAGGGACTGCAACCAAACAAATATAAACTGTAAAGATCATGTTGTTTTGCTTGGGGTGTCCCTTTACTAATCTATTAATGTGTGATGGATGCTAAAACGAATATACTTTTGGAAGTATAGCTATGTTTTATTGCAGAGCTAAACACACATCTAGTGGCTGTCATCCTGATTTAGTGCCATTCTTGTAGGACTGTCATTTGTCAGGAGTGACAGCCTGCTGAGTTCGTTAAAGGGACACTCCACTACCCATATGCAAAATAAATAAAAAACAAAACAACATTGTTTAGTAAATATACACCAAATGAAAACTTGCATGCATTTAACCATGCATTTTTAATTTGGTGGTATACCTAAAACAGCATCCCAAAGCTGCAGACCTCTTGACTGTTTTTTTTTTTTTTTAAATAAAACAAACCCCCCCTTCTAACCCCACCCAGACTGCGGCTGTCCAATCACAGTCTTCCCAATGCAGCTTAAAGGGACACTATAGTCACCCAGACCACTTCAGCTCAATGAAGTGGTCTGGGTGTCAGGTCCCTCTAGGGTTAACCCTGCCTGATGTAAACATAGCAGTTTTCTGCTATGTTTACATCTGGGGTTAAGCCAGCCTGTAGTGGCTGTCTTCCGGACAGCCAATAGAGGCGCATCGGCAATGATTGAGGCATATTATGCCTCAATCACGCAGTGCGTCCATGGGAAAGCATTGAAAAATGCTTTCCTAAAGACACTTTGAATGCGTTCGCGGCAGTGCCGCGCATGCGCATTCGGTGACGTCAGACAAGGATGCTGACGTCGGCGGGGGAGGAGAGGTAAGGGAAAAAGCCATGGGGTGTAACCAGGTTAATTTATAAAAGAGTCAATTTCTATTGAAATCTGAACTTTTCTCAAAAAGAAGAAAATAGGACACACTCTTCACATATAAAGCTTTATAGCAAGTTAGTGTTTTAGGGGTCTGTAGTGTCCCAGATGACTTAATCACATTGAAGTGGTCTGGGTGAAGTGTCCCTGGCCCCCTTAGCCCTGCTCTGTAAAACCCTGCAGTGTTAAAGAAACTGTAATGTTTACATTGCAATGCTAAGACTGCCTCTACTAGACAGCCACTAGAGGCGCTTCCTGCAGTTTCACGGAGTCTGACTCAGTGAAACAGCGCTGGAAGTTGTCACGCTTTGCATGAGGACATCCAGCATGTTGAAAAACGTCATAGGAGACCATTGACTCAATATTTTCTTATGGGAAAGCCTTATGCGCACAGCACTTGCTGTGTATGCACATTATGTCCCTCTCATATCTCATAGGCTGATGTCCACAGGGGAGGAGCGTGAGGAGCAAGGGGCTGATGGTACCTTTTTATGAATTTGGAGGTACTGTGTGCTTCCTCAAACTGAATTGGAGAAACTGGATGCTGCTGGAGAGCAATCTTTGTGGGTTAAACAGTGAAACTGATGAAGTTGTTATGGTGTCCAGAGTGTTCCTTTTAGTATATTTTTTAGAGGTTTTTTTTTCTGCAGGCATACTTATCTCTTCCATCATCCAGTCCAATGCTTGTCATAGAGAAATATTGTGGATGAAAAGCCCATACTCATTAAGTGCCATGCTCCCCAAATCAAAAGCTCTCTGAGATGCATTGATTGAAGAACTGGGTCTGATTCTGTTGTAGCACCATAAGCATCCACTAGTCTAGAGGCTGTCAGGATAACAGCCTCTAGAAGTGTGTTTAGCCTTGCAATATAAACATTGCCACACCTCCAAAAATATATTTGTTTTAGCATGCATCACACATTAAAAGATTAATAAAGGGACATCCCAAGCACCATAACATGATCTCTACAATTTAGTTTTGTTTGGTTGCAGTCCCTTTGGTACTTGTCAACTATTTCCAGGTGGTTTGATGAAAAAAAGAGATGGAGAATTCACCTTCCTTCTTATGTGTCCAAAATATTTGTAAGTTGGATTTGGTCTTGCTGTATTTCCATTACCCCTGGATGATTTACGTTGACCGGGACCCCATGTCAATTTGGAGGCAGTGAAAGATGTACACAGAAAACTTGCACCATAGCCAGTTTATTAATGCTGCCTGTGGAGTGCCTACAACAATATGGTTCAAGTTTAAAAAGTATGCTTAAAACATAATATTTATCAGTTTTAATGTAATTGTAATATTTTTTGGAGCATAATAACGTATAAGAAATGGTGCTTGAACTACAGCTCTATTGTGAAAACCACGAGAAAGATATAATGTACTAGATTGTAAGCTCGTTTGAGCATGGCCTTCTTCACCTCTTGTTTCTGTCATTATTTTGTATAATTACCAATTTGGATACCGCACTCTCCTGGTTCCCAGGGTGCAACCAGGCCTAAGGTTGGCCAATCCTCACAATGTGATTTGCAAAAAAGTAATAATGGTCCAGGCACTCAAGTCAATCCAGTGGGCAGATTTATTGGAGCAGAATCAAAACAACGTTTCGGCCCACAACAGCGCCTTTGTCAAGCCATGTTGTGGGCCGAAACGTTGTTTTGATTCTGCTTCAATAAATCTGCCCACTGGATTGAACTTGAGCGCCTGGACCATCATTACTTTTTTGCAAATATTATTTTGTATGTCCATTACTTGTTAAATATTTTAAGTCCTATAATTGTAAAGTTCTGCAGAAAATGGTATCGCCATATAAATTCTAATCAGTAATGCAGTACACACCTTATGGATCTTCAACCAGAAAAAGAAGCCTACAGAGGGAGTTACTTTTAAAAGTGAAGCCTCTCTGCATCCCCTTCCTCACAACAGTATAATTGGGATAGGACCCCAAAATGCATGTCCTTGACAGAGTAGGTGCCTACCTCTTTAGCAATGAGGGAACTGCAGCTCCGGAGGGTCAGGTCATGGCTGTAGGAATTCCAAAGAGGCCTGCCTTTGGAACGCATATTGAAGCATGCATTTCATTTATAACTTCTGGCATGCTGGGTGCCATGCGAGGTGAAAGTGTGGTCATGCACTCTGCTGGGCAGCTTCCTAGGATGAATGCACATACGGGTGATGTTGCGTTCCATTGCACCTCACGGAGGGTCTTTATACACATGCAGTTTGATCTAAGGCACTTGGTGCCAAATTCAAAAGGTTATTTAAAGCCCAGTAATGACTTCCTGGCTGACAGGTGCATGTGATTTAGTTATACAGCTTGTTCTCACCTGAGGCTTTTTAAGGTATAAAATAGTGTATTTATCTTTCTTTATCTTTATTCTTAATTAACTTCCCATTTAATAGTTGTAGCCTACCATTATTTTGGAGTATGTCTACTCCACCAGAGCAAGTTGACAAGCCTATTGGAAAAGACAAAATGGCAGCAAAAAAAACCAAAACAGGCATTTGGTCTGCACTGACGGCATTCACTTCTGCTGGATGGTTAAAAAAAAATAAATAAAATTTTGTAGGAAAGATGCTACAGATGAAGCCATTTGTTTATTCCCCCTCAGAATCAGGCTCTATTGATTCCACAGTATTTATAGACTTCTGCTTTTAGAAGTGCTAAGACAGCCACCAGAGGTGCTTCCTGTAGTTTTATGAAGTTGAACTTTGTGAAATGACGTTGGACGTCCTCATGCTTTGCTTGAGAACATCCAGCGTCTTCTAATCCCCATAGGAAAGCAATGAATTAATATACGCGCGTCATTCAGTGATGGAGCGCAACTCAGCGCAAAGGGACATTGGCACTGGAATCAGGTCAACAAAAGAAAGGGTTTTTAGATTTGGAGGGACCGGGGAGCCATGCAGGCAGAGGTACACTTTAGTGTTAGGAATACTTCTCTAAGGAATGGGCATCTAACAAATTTGCAAGGGTGTCACATGGTCTTGTACTAGATTGGATGAAGAATAATCTCTTTTCTAAAGTGCTACAAGGAGCAATACAATTAATACATGGCCACCTTTGTTTTGTGTGTATCCCTGAGGTGTGTACTGGCTTTATCCACATGGGAAAAATTTTATTTACCGTAAATTCTTTCTTCCCACGGATTAAAGGCAGTACAAGTTTCCTTTCCTATTATTTTTGCCACACATTTGTTGGCTTGTATTATTACTGGGGCATTTCGGAATCTTAGCCATACTATATTGTCAGAATGAGGAGGTTTAGGATAAGGAAGGGCTTAACTTTTGAAAGTCTCTCCTTCAGTAGGCTGCGTATCCTGGAATAGAATGTTGAAGATCCCTGGAAACGGCCTCTAATCCCAGGGAAAATACATTTACAGGAAGTAAAACTACATTTTCATGAATTTTCTTTTTCTCTTTTTTTGCATATACATAGGAACGAAAAGGAACCGCTAAGGTTGATTACCTTAAGAAGATTGAGAAGGAAATTCAAGCAAAATGGGAAAGCCAGAAAGTGTTTGAAGTTGATGCCCCAGTCACCAACACTCACAGCAGGTCAGTTTTTTTTTTTGTTTGTTTTTTTCTTAGGCAAATAATTCTCATTTGCAATACTGAAGAAAATGAGTGCTTTTCAGTTTGCTTGACATCTTTCAATTCAATCTACAGGGCCTGTAAGTATTGTCAGAACTGTAATGATCTGTATGCAATTTAGCAAGTATTGTACAGGCATTGTGTGATAAGAATTACGTTTTCTGTTGAGATCTCCGCTAAAGTGCAGTGTTAGTCTGTGCCAAAGGCTACATCAGGGCTTGACAAATTTGTTTGGAATATAGGAGCCAGCTAAAAAAAGTTAGGAGCCAGTAATTTTCAACGAGAAAGTGCAATTGTTAAAGGGAAACTATAGTCACCAGAACCACTACATCCTGATGTAGTTGTTCTGGTGTCTATAGCCTGTCCCTGCAGGCGTTTCAGTGCAAACACTGTCTTTTCTGCAAAATGGCAATTTACATTGCTGCTTGGTAACACCTCTAGTGACAGTCACTCAGATGGCCACTAGAGAGTCCTGGGTCACTGCTGCACCATGTGCAGCACCCAGGTTCAGTGGGGCGCTGAATGTTCCTCATAGAGATTGATTAATGTAATGCATCTCTATGAGGAGATGCAGATTGGTACACTTGCTGCGCATGCACAAAGTCCTCCCAATGTTTTCCTAAGGGAAAGCATTGCCTTAGCTGAGATCATAAAGATTTATCATCTCAGCCATGGCGAAACTGGCACGGTGTGGGAAAATGGTGAGTAAAAACACCTTCCTCATGCGATCGGAGGGGGCAGGTACCTAAACGCGCACACACTGACCGGCTCTCACTCTCACTCACACACACAAACTCTTGACAGGCTTGCACACACACACACACTCTGACAGGCTCGCACACACACACACACACACACACTCTGACAGGCTCGCTCACACACACGACAGGCTCTCAGGCGCTCACACACACACTCTGACAGGTGCTCACACGCTCGCACACAGCTTCTGACAGGCTCGCACACAGCTTCTGACAGGCTCGCACACAGCTTCTGACAGGCTCGCACACAGCTTCTGACAGGCTCGCACACAGCTTCTGACAGGCTCGCACACACCTTCTGACAGGCTCGCACACACCTTCTGACAGGCTCGCACACAGACACCTTCTGACAGGCTCGCTCGCACACAGACACCTTCTGACAGGCTCGCTCGCACACAGACACCTTCTGACAGGCTCGCTCGCACACAGACACCTTCTGACAGGCTCGCTCGCACACAGACACCTTCTGACAGGCTCGCTCGCACACAGACACCTTCTGACAGGCTCGCTCACACACAGACACCTTCTGACAGGCTCGCTCACACACAGACACCTTCTGACAGGCTCGCTCACACACACATTTTTGTTTGAATTGCAATCCACTCAGCCTCCCTACCTTTGGGAGAGCTGAGAGGGTCTTTCCTGGGGTCCAGTGGGGCTGCACTTTTCCTGTGTGCGAGGGAGTAGTACTCTGCCTGTAGCTCCTCTCTGCTCCCTCGCGCTCTGTAATGATGCCGGGGCCGCAATGACGTCATATTCCGGCTCTCGACATCATTAGACAGCGCAAAGGAGCAGACAGGAGCTACTGGCAGAGTACTGCTCCATCGCACGCCGTCGCCTCCTCCATGCTCTTCAGGGCGGCTGCCCGCCCAGCTCCATGTACCTGCGGGTGGACGGCCACCTCTATGTACCCGCGGACGGGCGGCCGCATTCAATAATCTCCATGAAGGCCGCCGTCAAAGCTCCCTCCCAAACTACAAAGCTGGCAAATCCCAGACACCAGGGCGAAATTTCTAGTCGCCGTGGAGATCTGGTGCCTGGGATTTGTCGAGCCCTGGGCTACATAATATCCCTCACAGTGTGGAACATTGTTCATTGGTAATGTAAGGGGCACCGTATTCACAATGTAGCACTATTGGTGGTCAGGTGGCAGGTAGTTACTATGGGGCCATTTGTTTTTAAATTATCTTTCAAATGTGTTTAACACTCATAGTTAGTAGAACATTTGCCTCTCACCTGTACATGTTATGTTAAATGCCTGGAACTGTCATGTGAGATGAATTTCTTCACACGTGGAACCCTTGAAATAATCTATCACTTTAAACACCATAACAACCTATACTAAATACAGTATCTCATGCCCAGTCTGCAGGATTCATTGTACCTTGTAAAAAATATTGTCAATCTATGTTGTGGGATTCTTTGTTAATCAATATGCTGTGTGTAGTGGATGCATGGAATGTTACCCAGTAGTTTGTGTGTTTGGAAAGCAATGTATCACATTTTGCTTGTGTCTGGAAAATACCCTGAAATGGTGTTGTAATTAAGGCACGTGTTATTCTCCTGTTTGTAAACCAAATAGTGTAGAGGAAGTTACGACTCTGATCCCTGAGGTCCAGTGATATTTATTACTGGACCTTTATCAAATACGCTGTCAGAGAGAGAGATTGACAAATAGCACCATCCTTTCTTTATTTTTATTTTTTTACTTTGTGCAGTGTTGTCTGTTAATTTCTCCCTGTTATTTTGTTTAGTGTAAAAGTTGGTCTTTTCATGCCTAAAATGTCTCTTGAAATGCTTTTAATTAAAAAATTGTTATAACTGTAATAATTTTTTTTAAGCTTACACTTTTCTAAAACTCTACATATTATTTTGTTTTGGTTTTTTGTTTTGATAACATTTCATATTTCATTTTTTTTTTTCAGTTTGTTCATTCTTTTCTTCTTACTTTTGGAGCTGCGTGTTTGTGTACAATATAATTTAGTTTTTTTTGTCAATATATATTTGATTGTCTTTTCCTTAAAATGACACGACCAGATATATGCGTATGTTTTCTGGGTAAATATTTGTTTTCTTTTTGCATAATAACATGACCCATCTTCTTACTTTCAGCAAAAACAAATACATGGTGACTTTTCCCTACCCATACATGAATGGACGTCTTCACCTTGGGCACACTTTCTCCCTGTCCAAATGTGAGGTAAGGTTATTTATTAAAAAAAATATGTCCTTACATGTTTCCCAATCATTTTAGCCATATATATTTGAGAACGAGATTCTCAATAAGTGTAGCTTTATATATCTGGCAGAATACCTCGCAATGATTGTAGCCTTATGTATAGCTGGAATCCAGTTTGCATTGATTTTAGCACTTGTTGAAATGAGATTTCAACATGTCCTGCATATTGGCTTTGGGTTTCTGTCTGTTTATATTCCATCTGCGTCTTTAAATGTCTGCGGTGTGAAGTAAGCTACCATATAACAGTGTGTGTGTTTTTTTTTTGTTTTTTTTAAATATACATTTTTATTGAAAGTTCAATACAGAATAGAAATAAAAAACACAATAAAAGTGTAACAATTGCATAACAGAATTTCAAACAACATTCAAGAGATACAAACAGAAGTGTTAATAAATGGTTACAGTAACCCTTAAAAAAAAAAATGTTTTGTATAACTTAATATGCCATATAGGGCACTGTTTATAAGTTCCTCCTGAATTTAGCAAAAAAGGTTAAAAATATGTTTTATTGACTTGGAATTCAGCACTGGGCGAACCTCCCAGTCGGCAACAGTCTCACACGGTTCAATCAAAGGCATCTCATAGATTAGACTGTTTCACCAGCTCAAGTGATAGGGATAAACAAAGAAAAAAAAATTGACTAGGAGGGAGCGAGGAGAGAGCAAGCTTCCCCTAGCAGGCATGCAGACTGAATGGGCAATGCTAATTACATCTGTTGCCAGCACAACAGACATATTTTATGCACAGAATTGATATTAGGCAGCCTGGATTTCCTAAGTCATGTGTGCCAGAGATATAACTAGCTCCCAGCACAAAATTGACTATATCTCTGGATATGCAGTGTTTCAAACAAATGCACATCCAGACTCCTACCACCATGACCACTTCAACTCACTGAACTGGTCATGGTGGTCGGCGTAACCCTTTAATCTCCGGTGGCGCAGTTGTAAACATTTTATTAACATTAATAAAACAACTGTTAAAATGTAGTAAAATTCACAAGCAATACCTTTAAAAGTAGTTCACAACATTCCTTAACCCCTTAAGGACCAAACTTCTGGAATAAAAGGGAATCATGACATGTCACACATGTCATTTGTCCTTAAGGGGTTAAAAGTAGTTCACATTTAACACATGCCTGTCAAATAATATAAAGATGCATGGTTTCTGTTTTTCCTTATTCTTCTCTCATACACTGTTAACCTCACTGAGATTTATGTTTGTTACTTCTAGTTTTCGATTGGCTATCAAAGATTGAAGGGCAAAACATGCTTGTTCCCATTTGGTTTGCATTGTACTGGCATGCCAATTAAGGTAATATTTGTACCTTCTGTCAAAGCTAATGTGTTCTGCATTAATTATTATTATTATTTTTTTTTTTTTAATCATTTAATGGTTTACATTTGTTTTCATTTTAAAACGATGTGTGTGTTTCTTGCTCATTTGATTTGTCTCTTTATAAAATTCCCAAAAGAGAGAAATTATAAATGATATTATTTATTTGTCAATATATTGATTTCTTTAACTTTTTAATGACTTGATTAAAAAGTGTTTTTTTTTTTTTTTTTTTTTTTTATGACTGTTCTTTTTACTTCTAGTTGTTACAACCAAAGCTTCTGATCGGAAGCGTTTTCGAAAAGTAAATTTGGTGTACATAAAATACATATCCACACACTTTGCAAATAATGACCACATGTGAATAATTCCATAAGTCTTTGTATTAGAATTCTTATATAATATTATCTTATATAATATTGAAATTGGTATCTCCAGTGGTTGCGTTACTTATAGTGATACAAATTATAACAATGTTATATATTTTTTTAAATTTTTATTTAATAAATAGCTCTAAATATTTAAAAAAAAGTTTTAGTTAATTGAACTGGCATCAGCAGCCGCTGTATCTTATGGAAAAAAAATTCTTGTATTTACATGGTTTTATTTAGAGAGTAAAAGTACACTCCAAACACCATAACAGTGTATGTTCATTGCATGGTATGATGTTTGGATGCCCCCTGTCCCTGCTTTACAACACATGGTTGTTTATAACTGCAGTGATTTGCAAAAATCGTTGTAGCTGTAAGCCTGACTTTTTTTCTCATGTACAATAATGAAGGAAGCAACTCCTCCTTCTTTATGTATACAAGTATTTGTACTGTAATACAAGTGCCTACCTTCCCTTAATACCATCTTATTCATGATTTATGAAGTTATTGAGTAGGGTAAAATAAGTGACATTCAACTATTATCAAAAAGTGTAAATCTATGGGTCCTATTCAATAAACACTGAATTATTGGAGAATTTTGAACTAACTGATGGCATGCGTCCACTCATTAGGCTTGTGCAGATAAGTTGAAAAGAGAGATGGAATTGTATGGCTGCCCACCGCAATTCCCCGAGGAAGAGGATGAAGAGGAAGAAGCTCTTGCAAAGGAGGAAGCTTTGATCATCAAGGATAAATCCAAGGGAAAAAAGGTAAAGAAACTACAATGCATTATATGGTATTGAGATTCCAATAAAAAAAAAAAAAGGCAATCCTAAAATGTATTCAACAACTGTTTGTTCTGACGACATCCAAATTTACTAATGAATCCAATAAAATCACCATTATGGCTTCCACGGCAAGACTTGATAAAGTGCCAAAAGACAGGAGATGCATTAATTGCTGATTACCACGGTTTTGCCAAACTGAGAGCCTGCTACTGCTGAATGTCTGTGATGATTGCAATGGATTGAATAATAAATGTATTTCTATTTCACTGGAACCAACAGAGGTGGAATATCTCTTGAGGTTGGTGATTTTTAAAAGTTTAGCTTCTATATGTATGTGAAAGGACTTCCTATGCTGCAGTCATGAGGGTGGGAGCTACAAACGTTTATTATTGAGAAGCACGGCACATTTTTGTAGGGTTGAAACGCTTGTGGAAATGTTGCAATGCTGCTGGGGGGGGTTAAGATGTGTAGAATGCTAAATGCAGACCCATAGAGTAACTGAGCACTTGATGGAATTTAAGAGTCTCTTTAACCCCTTAAGGACCAAACTTCTGGAATAAAAGGGAATCATGTCATGTCACACATGTCATGCGTCCTTAAGGGGTTAAGCACCATTTTAACTTTGCATCTTTACAAATTGGAGTATAACTATTGTGGAAGGTTTACTTAGCAGCTGTACCTCCTATTTGGTGGTCTTCTACTCTGTGAGTGCTAGCGCGGAGGTACTCCTGGGCTGCTCAGGGACACACATTACTCTGTCTGCAGTCACGGTGCACGGCACCTCTCCCCAATTGTGAGAATAACCCCGTCCGCATGAACAGAAATTTCAGTAAGTCCCTGACCCCACACTGTGTGAAGAGCAGCAACTGAAAGCATCTACCTGACAGTAGCAAACTTATGTCTCATTTGCCAGCTGTGGCATGTGCCATCGGCTCGCCATCACTGCCCTAGAGTGTCAACGCAAAACTAGACCACAACCTAGATGGGATGGCTGTTGAAAATGGCTCCTGATTATTACTCTTGCACGGTTGGCAAACCCTTACATTTTCAAAATCTTTTATACCTTACTTTCTCAAAATACCTTTCCTTTCTTCTTTCCTCATTTTGAATTTTTTTTTTAATCTGTTCTCTTGGTTATTATGACCTGCCTGTTTTAATGATTGCATAGTTAATATTCCCCCCATCTTTTTACTTCTCTGTGTTTCCATTTTAAGAATTTTTATTTTGCCACACCAGTGATTCTGGCGATGGACTGAATACCATAAAAAATAAAACTTATGGGTTTTACAGTTTACCTTCAATTGGTTACCAGAGCTTATCTCTTGATGAGTGTTACATAACTTAATTTCTAATGATGTGCTCTTATATTTTGTTATAGCACATAAATAGTTATTATGATGCTTTAACATGTATTGGTCTTTACCATGCTTTGCATCACTTTTCTCTATAATGTGACCTTATATTTATTTAATACATTATATTGCTAGCAAATAATAATAAAAAAAATGCCTTAATAAATTCAAAGTGTCTCTCCGTGCACTGCTCCAATTAGAATTCGGCCTATGGTTATTGATCTAATCCCAGAATCTTCTCTCCAGACGAGGATTATGGAATAACTAGTTTAAAGAGCAGATCCACTCAACACATGGGATGACTTTTCTTAGGAACTCCTCAATAAACTGATTGTAGTCAGATTAAAGGACCACTATAGTGCCCTCAGGGACCCCCTCCCGCCGGGCTGGATGGAGAGTAAAGGGTTAAAACTTATCTTTATTCCAGCGCCGGGCGGGGAGCTCTCCTCCTCCTCTCCGCCTCCGATCCTCCCTTTCGGCTGAATGCGCATGCGCAGTGAGACAGCCACTAGAGGATTTGGAGGCTGGATTTACCCATTTATAAACATAGCAGTTTCTCTGAAACTGCTATTTTTATATAAAAAAAGGGTTAATCCTAGAGGGACCTGGCACCCAGACCACTTCATTAAGCTGAAGTGGTCTGGGTGCCTAGAGTGGTCCTTTAAGGATGCTATAGGTTCATGCAAAGCTTGGTTCACAGTGTGACTGTTGTTTTTTTTTTGTAATTCTTTATTTGTATACGACATGGGTGCTGAATATACGGTCATCCAGGGTTACAAACCTGGTATGTTACAAATCACAGATTGTATACATATGCAAAGAAAAACTGTTAACAAACAACATGGTGCTATTGGTCGCCCGTGCCTGTAGAGTCAGCTGAGCGAACAGTTCTAACTATCGGTGGTTCCCCTGTTCGTTTGTTTGCCTTGTGTGCTGTTCCAGTGTGACTGTTTTTTTAACTACAGTTGAGCTGTAAGCCCTTCCTATGGTCTGCCACACGCACAGTAGTTGTGAAATTGGCGCTAGAAGAAAAAATGTGTGTGTGTGTGTGTGTGTGTGTGTGTGCGAGCACTGAAAAACAAAACATAATATATATATTTTTTTTATCGCTCTACATTTTCTACATTTGGGTTGATGAATAATAAAGCCATTACTTCGGCCAAAGAAGTGGGAGTTTGTCTGATAGTCCTGCTTTGTAGCGACAGCATTTTTTTCTTTTTTTGCAAACTACTGCGGCTATAAGTCACTTTTCAGAAATCGGAGTGGGCTGAGGGTGCTCACCATTATTGCAAAGTGCTTGTGGCGCTTACACTGACCTTTTAATATTTGTGTGACTCCTCCTGTCTGCCAGTTGACGTTTTAGTTACATTTTCCTTCTGCTATTCAAGTCTTTACCCTAAAATGTTACCGTTTGTGACAGAGTAAAGCAGCAGCAAAAACTGGCTCTTCAAAATACCAGTGGGGAATTATGAAGTCTCTCGGGCTCACAGATGAAGAAATAGTTCATTTCTCGGAAGCAGAACATTGGCTGGAATATTTCCCTCCTCTTGCTTTGCAAGATCTGAAGAGCATGGGATTGAAGGTAAAACCCAAATTAGTGACATTTAACCTAAATGTTTGCAACAAATGTTATTGTACAAATGTAAAAAATATGCATTAAAATGCAGAAATTATTCGCCTTTCTACTGAGATGTATTGGTATATGCTTTGAATAAAATTTTCTATGATTTTAGTATGGGTCTTTAGTGTTGCATGCCTATTTCATGGTTCCTGAGTTTTTTGCTGGAGATGGTGGCAAATAATCTTACTCCTAAATCTAGAGGGGGAAATATTATTGATGCTTTTTAAATATCTGGGTAATTAGTTGGAGACAATCAAACAATATTTTATGTTCCATGTAATACAGGGCTCGACAAACCCCAGAAGCCAGGTCGCCATGGAGACTAGAAATTTCGCCTTGGCGTCTGCTATTTGTCATCACTTTAGCCAAGCTGCGCAGGAAGCACTGAAGCCGGCCGCTGCCTGGAGCATGGAGGCAGTGCGCCAGGGTGCAGTAATCTTTTTGCAGTTCTTCTTTGCTCCCTCGCGCAATGTTTATTGATGACGTGAGACAGAATATTAAGGCCCCCCCCTGGCATCGCTACAGAGAGGGCATGGGAAGCATAGAGGAACTTCAGGAAGATTAGAGAGCAGCCCCAATGGACCCCAGGGAAAGATCCACTCAGCTATCCCAAAGGTCTGTTTATGTACCTGCCCCCTCCGATGACATGAGAGGTGTTTTTACTCCTTTTTTTTTTTCCCACGTCGTGGCAGTTTCGCTGCGATTGGTCCCGCCTCCATGGCTGAGATTATGATCTCAGCTAAGCCAATGCTTTCAAATAGGAAACCACTGTGAGGAATTTGTGCATGTGCAGCAAAGCACGCAGTGCAAATCAGCATCTGCTCATAGAGATGCATTGAATCAATGCATCTCTATGAGGAACATTCAGTGTCTCCATGCAGAGCTTGGAGAAGCTGAACATGGGTGCTGCACACTGCAGCTCTAACCTTGGACTTTAGTGGCTGTCTCAATGACTGTGTCACTAGAGGTGTTAGTAAGCAGCAATGTAAACACTGCCTTTTTTTCCTGAAAAGACAGTGTTTACATTGAAAAGCCTGCAGGGACTGGCTATAGACACCAGAACAACTACATTAAACTGTAGTGATTCTGGTGACTTTAGCTCCCAACTTTTTTTGCTGGCTCCTAGATTCCAAGCAAATTTGTTAAGTCCTGGTCTAATATGATGCAAAGAGACTTGTTTACAGTACAAGTATACCTTTTGTGTGTTTGTTTAGTGTGAGATCACATTTAGTGTGGCAAATTATGGATCAAATTGAATATTCCCCCCTTGTTTCTCTCCTAGGTGGATTGGCGTCGTTCCTTCATAACCACTGATGTTAATCCTTACTATGACTCATTCGTTAGGTGGCAGTTCTTAACTTTGAAAGACCGGAACAAGATCAAATTTGGAAAACGGTAATCTTAAATAGTTGTAATATCGCGGTAAATATTCAGAAAATTTTAGTATTTGAATGATACTTTTTGTTCAGTTGTAGTTCCGAATGTCATCAGGAAAAAGTTATGTCATATTTTAACATTATATGTGGTAGAACAATGAAATCTACACGTTTAGGTTGGCAATGTATAACAAACAAACACTGCAATGTGTTTAAAAGCATGAGATTTTTTTATTTTTTTTTGTATTTGTATCAGTTGTCAGGACTTAACTTGATCTCAAACTTATCATTTCCATGTAGATACACCATCTACTCACCAAGAGATGGCCAACCCTGCATGGACCATGACAGACAATCTGGAGAGGTGATGGCTTTAGATATATTGTGTCAAGACCACTATATTGCCATTCTATAGATTCTACAATTAAAGATATTAGCCATGTGAATGTATAGAACAAACATTCTTGCAGACATATATAGTCAATTGTGCTGACTTTCTTAATTAAGATAAGCAAAATACTGCTCAAAAACCTTCTAATTTGTGGCTCTCTTGCTGTCAATCTGTGCACACTCCTTGTGAAAATATCATTGCATTAAGTTTTTTCTTATAATTTTCACACTGTAGAACTCATTAGAAGCGGTTCCTCAATACATAATATTTATGAATCCTTGAAGGGACACTCCAGGCACCCAGACCACTTCTGCCCATTGGAGTGGTCTGGGTGCCAACTCCCACTACCCTTAACCCTGCAAGTGTAATTATTGCAGTTTTCATAAACTGCAATATTGACCTTGAAGGGTTAAGTCCTCCTCTAGTGGCTGTCTACTAGACCGCCACTAGAGGACACTTCCGTGTTCATAGAACACGAAAAGTGTGCTATAACGTCGCTGGACATCCTCACGCTATGCGCATTAGGTCTCCCCCGCCGGATGACGTCAGTGTGGGAGGAGCGTGGGCGGACCCTGACCCAGCACCGAGGGACATCAGCGCTGGATACAGGTTTTAACCCTTCAGCAACTTGGGATGGGGGGTGGGAGGGATAGGGGACCTGCAGTGCCAGGAAAACGGTTTGTTTTCCTGGCACTGGAGAGTCCCTTTAACCCCTTAAGGACACATGACATGTGTGACATGTCATGATTCCCTTTTATTCCAGAAGTTTTATTCCAGAAGTTTGGGGTTAAGATTCTTAGTTTTAAATTTGCGATTGGATCATCAAATCTTAAAGTTCATTAAAAACAGAAGGCTTATATTTTGCTTTTACTTACTGTACTACTTACTATAGCAGCAATCATAAAAATAAAATGAGTTAACAAGAAAAACAAAAAATATACATAATCTGTAACCGCAGGTATTATATCCACCAATCACAGCTACGCCAAATCTATAAAAGTATAATGTGATCAGTGCTTCTCCTCTGTCTTTTGCTGCTCCAGCGCAGAGTTAAGTAGTTTTTTTTTTTATTTTTTTGCAATGAATTTTGTGTATTATAATTGGTGTTTTCTCTAATTAGTGTATCAGACCTGTGAGCCTTCTGTAAGAAAATATAAGGTTTAACCCTTTAAGGACACGTGACATGTCATGATTCCCTTTTATTCCAGAAGTTTGGTCCTTAAGGGGGTTAATGAAATGCAAAAAAACATTAGGCTGCTTGGAAGCAAGTGCAGTGCAAACTGCAATTGTAGTACTGGTGTCAGGTTTAGGTTTTTGTGGATCTGAAGCAAACAAACAAACAAAGGGCTTAGTGAATTAACCACATAGTGTTGAGAATGTTATTATTTTTAATTTTTATTTATTTTTTTTATTTTTAGGGTGTTGGACCTCAGGAGTACACCTTAATTAAAATGAAAGTTCTGGATCCATATCCTGCAAAACTGAGGTGAAGACGGGTTTGAAAGTGAACTTTGTTATATAAGTATTTATTTATCAATGCTGTAACCTTGTAGCTTGCTAATAATATGTTGTTGTGCACAAGCCTTAACCAGCAGAGGGCAGTATATTATTAGTTATCCTGCCATATTATTTTCTGCCTTATCTGCTAATCCGTATTTCAATCGTTCTAATGTAACCTGACTTTTGACAGATAATGGTTTTCTATCAGCAGATGGTTTGTGTGTCCAGTTCACAGAATAATGAGTTTAAATTGTTTTACCTCCAAAATGATCTGCCACTCCAAGCGAGGCATGGATAGCAGATAATCTCATATCTTAATAAATGCATGTCTTATTCTGTTTAAATGAATGCAAACTCTGGATACTAATAAGGTTCTCATTTCCTGTAGTGGTCTAAAAGGGAAGAATGTTTTTCTGGTTGCTGCCACTTTGCGTCCAGAGACCATGTTTGGACAGACCAACTGTTGGCTAAGACCTGACATGCCTTATATTGCTTTTGAGATCGCCAATGGGGATATATTTATCTGCACACAAAGGGCCGCTAGAAACATGTCATACCAGGGCTTCACCAAAGACAACGGAGTGGTACCTGTGGTCAAGGAGTTAATGGGGGAGGTGAGTAACTCATTAGTTTTGTGTTTACATACATTTTGGTGCATCCGTCATTTTCAGAAGTACAGGTAATACGTTCTGCCTTGGGTGTGATATGATATAATCATTCTATACATTGTGCTAGACTTTTCTTTAACAAATGTATATATTAAAGATAGCACATTTTTATAGTTTAGATCTGATGTCCACTTTGGGTTCCTGATTATTTGTAATTCTCTTCTCAGTGATCTATTTAGTTCTATTGTGATAAAGGTGTTTACGTCTACAAATAGTTGTGATGATATTTTTTTTGTTTCCTGATAAATGTTTCCTTTGTGTGTTTGTCATGTCTAGGATCTTCTTGGTGCTGCATTGTCTGCCCCTCTAACATCCTACAAAGTGATCTATGCCCTGCCGATGCTAACCATCAAAGAAGATAAAGGTACTTATTCCTCCTTCTGTTTATTATTACACATGAGATATATATATATATATATATATATATATATATATATATATATGATATTTGTTTGTTAGGGCCACATAGTAATAATTGCAGCGATTTTCATCTCCCATCTATTTAAAAGTCTGCAATTACTGCTGTTAAACCTTTGTTTTTCTTCTCCAAGGCACTGGAGTGGTAACCAGCGTCCCCTCTGATTCTCCAGATGACATAGCAGCCTTTAGAGACCTGAAGAAGAAACAAGTCAGTTTGCGTAATAAATCTTGATATATTTGTGATTTTTGTATCATGTCTTCATAAGATGCTCAATGCTTATTTACATAACTGAAAGCTGTACAGCTTTAAAAATGTGTATAGATTGAAGTAGTACGTATAGTTGTGTGTGTAGTGTTGAGCCAATGTAGGTACATTGCTTTGTATCTTGATTTCCCCAGTGTACTGCACACTCTATACACAAACATGCAGCCCTTTCAGTTGTCTGTTCCTGTAGCAGGGAATTACTGTGGATGATTGGAGTTCTAAGGGCTTATTCACTACTAAAGGGTTATGTTGAGTTGGCAAGACAAAAAAAATATCATTCACATAGTATTGCAGTACATTCTCATTGTTCCCAGACAACATTAAAACTTTATTTTGTCACCATTAAAATTAAAATGGTTTAACATTAAATCGAGGGACAATGCCAGAGGTTTTCAGGGATTATAACCAATTCAATGAGATTAAATGGTTCTAGTTAGGGTTACCATATCCCTCAATATTTTCAGGGATCTATAAAAAAAAGTTAATATTTTTGAAAACACATGAAAAGGGTTGCCCTTCAGTATATATAATGCATATTCTGCAGGATTCTTAATTGACTGATTACTTAAAGGATCACTATAGGGTCAGGAACACAAACATGTATTCCTGACCCTATAGTGTTAAACCATCTAGCCCCCCTGGGCCCCTCATGCCTCCATAAATATAGGAAAAATCTTACTGTATTCAAGCCTGAAGCTGTAAATCTGCTTGCTGTTAGACTCAGATAAACAAGTAGTCTGCTGACATGTGGTAGCCTGATCCAATCACAGTGCTTCCCTATCGGATTGACTGAGACTGACAAGGAGGCAGATCAGGGGCAGAGCCAGCATGATTCAAACACAGTCCTGGCCAATCAGCATCTCCTCATAGAGCTGAATTGAATCAATGAATCAGAGGGAGGAGATACTGAATCACAGGATGCTGTGCGCAGTGCTGCCCTGTGCTCTGCTGACAGCAGATCTGAGTGGATGAAGGCATATTATGCCTCCATCAACTCAGAAGTCCCTCTGGTGGCATTCTGAGTGACTGCAACTGGAGGTGTTCCTAGCTTTCAGTGTTTACATGAGAGAGGCTGCAGGGAGCTATAGTTCTCACCTGAACAACCTCATTAAGCTGAAGTTGTTCAGGTGACTATAGTGTCCATTTAATCTTATATGCCGCCTTCTGAATTCTACATACGACAGGGCAACATTTTTAATGTGCTGCCCATGAATGTGTATGCTTGATATGTGTCCCTGGAAAAAATGGTGGATATGATAACCCTAGTTATAATTCCTGCAGTGACCCTTTAATATGGTTCCATGAATCATCTTAGAATAAACAAAAGTCCAATGCATCTAAGCACTTTATGGCAAACTAATGATGGATTGCTGACCAGTGACCACCACTAAACTTTGTTGGACTATTGTCTTTATTTGGAATTTACTTGTATATGATTTAGATGTCTAGAGGTAATTTTCATCCTACACAGTCCTGCCAGTCTGGGAGATTTGAGGTTGTGTTCAGTTGTAAGTCAACTGTTGGAGTTAACATTACCGCACTCTTATCTCGGATAAGGCTGCGGAGACCAATCCTCCATGTCATGCTATGAACTTCTGCCCATCTATGTTAACTGCCTATACTTAATACTCTTACTTCTTTAAGTGAAACATATACCAGTGTGAAAATACATTTTGGCATTCCCCATTCGTTATTTCTCTGTCCTTTTAATGATAGGAGCATGATTTACATGGCACTAAGAGGTTTGTAGAAAGAGATGTATACAGTAATACCCTAGAGCTATGTGCATGGGAACTTGTTACTCCCACTTTGATTTTTTTTTATTTTTTTTGTGGTTTTTAAAACATTTTTATTTTATTAGTTTAAAGTATATGCTCCCATATTTTTAGTAATACAAACCCCTATAAACATGGCTCTATTGATAAAAAAAAGAATATAACCAACAAGTCTTGCCCTAACGTCTGGCTTATGAAAAGAAAATGCCAATAAAAGTAAAAATCTCCTCTTTATTTTAGAGAATCCGGCACAGTTTTCCTCACTTTGGGGTTTTAACAATTTAAAGTAAGATGGCATGGTGGACCTCTATGCACCATATTAAGTTATTATGCTGCCCGGAGTGTAAAAAAAAAACAGGTTGCCAAAAATGGAGGGACTTACAACTGTAGCTGGGTAAATAGGCTGTATGTATTATGGTATTGCACTGTACCTTTAAGTGACAGATACACATAGAGTACATTTTGTTGTTGTTGAGTCTTTTTTTTTTTTTTGCCTTTGCTTCAGATGTCATATATAAGAAATAATGACTGGTGATTTTGAGTCTTTATTTTTTTTTTCTTTATTTCATAGGCTTTGAGACAGAAGTATGGAATAAAAGATGAAATGATCTTGCCTTTTGAACCGGTGAGTTTGTGTGGCTGCATACATTGAATGTACCAATAAAACTCTTGACAAAGGCGCATGCTAGCGCCAAAACGCGCGTTGAGCGGTTACCGATTCTAATTGTATTTAGACGGTCCTACCGAGGACCACTACTATACCTCTGAGCGCTATCGACTTAATATTAATTTAAACTGTCCTACTGAGGACCCCTACGCTACTCTATTTAAGTATTGAGCGGTAGCGATTCTAATCGTAATGATAATGTCCTACTGAGGACTAGCTCTATCTCGCTGAATGCTATCGAGTTAAGTTAAATCAGATTGTCCTACAGAGGACCATCACAAAATTTTATTTTATTTATTTAAGTGTTACAGGCCACTCGGTCCTACTTAGGACTATTAGTACAGCCTACCTGAGCGATGCTGAGATTAGTTGTGAATAGCAGATTTGGGGTTTTTTGTTATGCGGGGAACTTTCTAAGGCTTGCACGTTTATCTTCTGGGTACTGGGACTGAAGGGGTTACTTTATTTTTATCCCCACTACACCGTCCCCTACATACCTCGGGCTACAGTCAAGTCTCTAGCTTTCGCTCCCACCGATAGATGTGTTCACCACATGGGAATTTCAACATAAGTGTATTCCCGCTATGGTCTTTCACTTCTGGTTATGCTTAGTGGATTTTTAGGAGTTACTACCAACTAGGTTTAAAAGGTGCAGTGTGAACTACGGAGTGTGTATACCACTCCAACCTGGACATTAGGCTGGTATTTCTAAGGGTGTGAAGAGGTGTACAGGCACCAATTTTGCCATTGGCCGTCCACTCTCGATTCTCCCCTTATACCTCAATACCAACCTTGAATTCTATAAACCATTAGTTGTACCTACACTAGGGACACCGTTAGCACCTGACAAGTGTGCTATTTTGAATGACAGTGTTCTCCCTGGACTCTCTAACGGTTTCCTCAATTCACTATCGCTAAACGCTGTGAAATATCCCTTATACTCTGTATGGCACTTAGGAGTATATCTACGTGACACTGGGCATGACTCATGGATACTGTATCCATCCAGTAGCAGCAGGTTTAGAACAGCTACATTGTAATACACTATCTATATTGCGAGTATATATCCATCTATCTCGGCATTGCTTATACACTTGTTTACTCTTTTACTCTATTTCTATTTCCCTTAAGAGGGTTTAATAAAGATTTATTATTTTTTCTGTAAATAGTTCGTTCTAAGCTCCCTTTCACAGCATTGTGTTGCCACACACTGACGGAGCAAATCCATTCAGGGTTTAGAAGCTGATTATGGATGTACTGTTTTAGTGCACTCCACTCAGCTTCCTCTTTTTTTTACCAATAAAACTCTATCCTAGCCAATTTAATAAGGGAACACCTCTTACTATTATCCAACTGGCTGTTTTTAGAATATGGTATTAAAATGCAAGGCTAGATTGAGCCCACTCTTTTACCCTCATAATACGTTATATATATTAATACTCAATGTACCTATTTAACACTCAACCTCTCCATAGTGATCACTTCCTTTCTCAGACATGATCCTCCTTCCTTCTGGTGATGTTAAATAAGTTGACTCAGGCAAGAGGTTATAGTCCCTGCAATTACAGCGATGGGACTATTGTGAAAGATGTCCCAGCCTGAAAAAATAATAATTTAGCAGGTGGATCTATACATGTCTCTTCATTTTATCCAGTAGTTTTTAACCCTTTGGACAGGAACCAGAATTGGTTCTCCACTGTATGAAAGTGACTGTTACTAGATATTCATTTTATCCCAAGCACCTGACCAAATAATGGTGTATCATTCTCCAATGTGATGGAGACCATTTAGTCGCTGAGAGAAGATTAGAGTATTTTACATGCTTTTTGTTTAGTGTGTCTTACATTACAATTGAAATATCGGTCACCGAACTGTTATTCTGATTAAATAACGGGTCACCAAACTAATGCAATGCACTTAACGAACACTTCAAACACCATAACCACTGTAACTTACTGTAGTAGTTATGGTGCCAGGAGTGCAATGCCGGTCTGCAAGGAACCGGTCAGATCCTCCATTAGGAACTGGAAGCACTCTGATCTGGCAGTGCAGGGCGTAGCTTATTGGGAGGATAAACACACTAAGCCAATGAGTAGTAGTGGTTTTGTTTTTGTGTTTTTGTTTTTTATTCCTTGTAAAAAAAACAAATAAAAAAAACTGCTCTCCTGGAAAAAAAAAACAGTTCAACACAGAGACATAGCAGTAGTACATCTGAGCCAGGCCAAACTAAGAAAGTTCAAAGGTCTAGTCCTATCTCTTACTACAAGTTGCCTATTTAAAGGGATACTGTAGTCACCAGAAAAACGACAGCTTAATGTAGTTGTTCTGGTGAGTATAATCGTTCCCTTCAGGTATTTTCATGCAAACCCTAATTCAATGCATCTCTATGACGAGGTGCTGATTGGTAAAAATGACATTTGTCCCCGCCTCCTTGCCAATTTCAGCCAATTCAATGCTTTCCTTTTGAGAAAGCCTTGGATTGGCTAAAAATTGGCAATGCCGATGATGTCACCAAGGAGGAGGATTGGGGCGGTGTGAGCTCCGGCGGACCCGTGCGGCGCTGGCTGGAAAGAAGGTAAGTTTTAACTCCTTCTAAAAGGGGTTGATGGGGGGGAATACCACCTAAATGGTGGATTTAACACTATAGGGTTAGGAACACATATTTGTGTACCTGACCCTATAGTGTTCCTTTAGGCAAGAGATTGAGAGTCATGCACTGCTTTGGTATCCCAATCATAATAATGTAAAATGCATATATTCTACATGAATGTATTGGATTTGCATCCTTACATCTGCATTTTGTAAGCGTTAGTAGACATACAGCAAACTTGTGTCAACCCAAATTAATATTTTCAATATTTTCCCTTCAATCTCTCTTTACCAGTATTCTGTAGATAATTCTTTCCTGCTTTGTTTTGTATTGGAACATTCTTCATGTTGCTCTCAGGTGTATGTCTGGAATTGTAGCCAACAATTTGTGGACATTCTGCTTTGCCTGCCCTCTTTCACTTTCAATATGAGACGGTGTCATGATTTGCTGCTAAGATTGTGTCATTATTTCATTTTTGCAGGTACCTCTTATTGACGTACCAGGCTATGGAAACCTGTCTGCTCCAGCCATCTGTGATGAACTAAAAATCCAGAGCCAGAATGACCGGGAAAAGTTAGCAGAGGCCAAAGAAAAACTGTACTTAAAAGGCTTTTATGAGGGTGTAAGTATCCTGTGAATGCAAATTCTTCTATACTTATTCGTTTAATATACTATATAAACACATATACAGCTGCAGTAGAATTTGTAGATATTTCAGCCCAATTACGTATTTTTCCCCCCCCTTTTCTCATTGGTGCTCTTGAGACCTCTCAATCTAGTCATCACATTTGTTAGATCTCAGTATGTTCAGTTTGTCATGTGAGCTTTATTAATATAGTACCTCGAACAGTCGTCTATCCTGAGTAAATAAAGGTGTGGGAAAAAAAAAAGTATAATAATAATTATATATTGCTAAAAATGTCATATAATGATGGGCTGATGCAGAGCACTGTTAACTCCCACACGATCACTAGACATTACATCTATATGACAGAAAACATTAACCACCTACACTACCTTAGCACTTGCACTAACCCAATCCTAAAAATATTATATATCATTTGTTATAAAAGATACATAATGGGGAAGTTTGCTTAAACAATGCCAACTGAAGACATTCTTTGGTTTTGTGATTTATCATGATGTCTCCAGAACCATAATTAATTAAAACTATTTAAAATCTGTCTAACTGTTGACTAACTTGTTTTTTTCTAGGTTATGATAGTTCCTGGATATGAAGGTCAGAAGGTTCAGGATGCTAAAAAACCTATTCAACAGAAAATGGTTAACAGTGTAAGTACCTTTAAGTGTCTGTAGTCATGTTGAGCCTCCTCTTCAGTTATAGCTAATGGAGCAGTAGGTCTCCAATAGTGTATTTTATATTTTTATTATTATTTATATGAGAGAATCGTAAGATTGGCAGTTCCTCTTTAAATTGCACTTTCATGGGTTTGGATTATGAAAAATCTTCAAACTGTATAATTCTGATAAAGCTAGTATCATACTTGTCTCTATTATTTACGTATTTATTTTAACAGGGGGAAGCTTTGATTTACATGGAACCAGAGAAGCTAATTATATCTCGTTCTGCAGATGAATGTGTGGTTGCACTTTGTGATCAGTGGTGAGTACTACAGAATTGTCAGCTGTATGGTGCAAATTTGGTGTAAATTAACCTAGACTTTAAGAGAGTTAACTGACAGTATTTGGCAAATAAATTAAGGGACAAGTTGCACAAAATTGATATAGCTAAGGGGGAATGATAACATCGACAGCATGTCTTCAATTCCCCTTAGCTATATCTTTTTCGTTAGAGATACTAAGAAGACTGGATGGACCAGACGACCTAAGGGTTCTCCTGGCACCGTTACTAGTACAACAGACTGTATATATGCATTATAGTACTTAAAGGGACACTATAGTCACCAGAACAACTACAGCTTATTGAATTTGTTCTGGTGAGTAGAATCATTACGTTTAGCCTTTTTGCAATGTTTACATTACAGCCTAGTGATAACTTCACTGACCACTCCTTAGATGGCTGTTAGAGATCCTTCCTGGGTCATGGCTGCCTAAAACGCATCCAAACATTCAGTGTCTCCTCCCTCTGCATGCAGACACTGAACTTTCCTCATAGAGATTCATTGATTCAATTCATCTCTATGAGGAGATGCTGATTGGCCAGGGCTGTGTTTGAATCATGCTGGCTCTGCCCCTGATCTGCCTCCTTGTCAGTCTCAGCCAATCCTATGGGAAAGCATTGTGATTGGATCAGGCTACCACTTCTGTTGATGTCAGCAGACTTCCTGTTTTTTCTTAGTCTAACAACACGCAGAGTTACAGCTTCAGCCTTGAATACAGTAAGATTTTTACTATATTTATGGAGGCATGAGGGGCCCAGGGGGGCTAGATGGTGGTGTTAACACTATAGGGTCAGGAATACATGTTTGTGTTCCTGACCCTATAGTGATGCTTTAAAGTAGCCTTTTAATAATGACATCTTAAAACTGATGTCTCTGACTGCAGTTTAGCAAGACCGCCTCAACTATGGACACTTTTGAGACTGATTTGCACAAACATACGGTGATGCTATTAGTCATATACAGGGAGTGCAGAATTATTAGGCAAGTTGTATTTTTGAGGATTAATTTTATTATTGAACAACAACCATGTTCTCAATGAACCCAAAAAACTCATTAATATCAAAGCTGAATATTTTTGGAAGTAGTTTTTAGTTTGTTTTTAGTTATAGCTATTTTAGGGGGATATCTGTGTGTGCAGGTGACTATTACTGTGCATAATTATTAGGCAACTTAACAAAAAACAAATATATACCCATTTCAATTATTTATTTTTTACCAGTGAAACCAATATAACATCTCAACATTCACAAATATACATTTCTGACATTCAAAAACATAACAAAAACAAATCCGTGACCAATATAGCCACATTTCTTTGCAAGGACACTCAAAAGCCTGCCATCAGGGCCGGCGCGTCCATAAGGCGGCTCAGGCGGCCGCCTTAGGGCGCACCGGCCCGGGGGGCGCAAAAGTCCGGGTGACCGGCAGGAGGTTGGGAAGCGCACAGCTTCCCTCTCCTGCCGGTCACCTCTTGTAGCGTGGCCGAGCGCAAGCCGGCAGTGCCGCGGACTGTGTGGAGGGGGCGGGGATATGAACACGTCATATCCCAGCTCCCTCTAGCACACAGCGCGGCTGGCGCCCAGCAGGGGCAGAGCTACCGCCGGCCCCCTACGTCAGCATGGGAGCAGAGAGGAGGGGGGCTGGGCAGGACCAGCTCCTCCAACTCCCAACTACCTCAGGCAGCACTTTGGATCTCAGGTAAGCCACCCTCCTGAACCTGTCTGTCAGTGTGTGTATGTCTGTCTGTCTGTGTGTGTCTGTCTGTCGGTCAGTGTGTGTGTGTGTATGTATATCTGTCTGTCAGTGTGTGTGTATGTCTGTCTGTCAGTGTGTGTGTGTGTTTGTGTGTATGTCTGTCAGTGTGTGTATGTCTGTCTTTCAGTTTGTGTGTGTGTATGTCTGTCTGTCTGTCTGTCAGTGTGTGTGTGTATGTCTGTCTGTGTGTGTATGTCTGTCTGTGTGTGTATGTCTGTCTGTGTGTGTATGTCTGTCTGTCAGTGTATGTCTGTCTGTCAGTGTATGTCTGTCTGTGTGTGTATGTGTCTGTCTGTCAGTGTATGTCTGTCTGTCAGTGTGTGTGTGTGTCTGTCAGTGTGTGTGTATGTCTGTCTGTCAGTGTGTGTGTATGTCTGTCTGTCAGTGTGTGTGTCGTCAGTGTGTGTGTGTGTCTGTCTGTCAGTGTATGTCTGTGTGTGTGTATGTCTGTGTGTCTGTCAGTGTGTGTGTATGTCTGTGTGTCTGTCAGTGTGTGTGTATGTCTGTGTGTCTGTCAGTGTGTGTGTGTATGTATGTCTGTCAGTGTATGTCTGTCAGTGTGTGTGTATGTCTGTCAGTGTGTGTGTATGTCTGTCAGTGTGTGTCTGTCAGTGTGTGTATGTCTGTCAGTGTGTGTGTATGTCTGTCAGTGTGTGTGTATGTCTGTCAGTGTGTGTGTATGTCTGTCAGTGTGTGTGTATGTCTGTCAGTGTGTGTGTATGTCTGTCTGTCAGTGTGTATTTCTGTCTGTCTGTGTGTGTGTATTTCTGTCTGTCTGTGTGTGTGTGTGTCTGTCTGTCAGTGTGTGTGTGTGTCTGTCTGTCAGTGTATGTCTGTGTGTGTGTATGTCTGTGTGTCTGTCAGTGTGTGTGTGTATGTATGTCTGTCAGTGTATGTCTGTCAGTGTATGTCTGTCTGTGTGTGTGTATTTCTGTCTGTCTGTGTGTGTGTATTTCTGTCTGTCTGTGTGTGTGTATTTCTGTCTGTCTGTGTGTGTGTATTTCTGTCTGTCTGTGTGTGTGTATTTCTGTCTGTCTGTGTGTGTGTATTTCTGTCTGTCTGTGTGTGTGTATTTCTGTCTGTCTGTGTGTGTGTATTTCTGTCTGTCTGTGTGTGTGTATTTCTGTCTGTCTGTGTGTGTGTATTTCTGTCTGTCAGTGTGTGTGTATTTCTGTCTGTCAGTGTGTGTGTATTTCTGTCTGTCAGTGTGTGTGTATTTCTGTCTGTCAGTGTGTGTATTTCTGTCAGTGTGTGTGTGTGCCTCTCTTTCAGTGTGTGTGTGTGCCTCTCTGTCAGTGTGTGTGTGTGTATTTCTGTCAGTGTGTGTGTGTGCCTCTCTGTCAGTGTGTGTGTGTGTATTTCTGTCAGTGTGTGTGTGTATATGTCTGTCTGTCAGTGTGTGTGTGTATGTCTTTCTGTATCATTGTGTATGTATGTCTCTATATGCCTCTCTGTTTCTTTATGTCTGTGTCTGTATTTCTGTGTGTGCCTGTGTCTGTATGAATGTATGTCTGTGTTTGCACGACAATGTACCTGTATGTGTAGATTGTATGACTGTGTTTGTTTGATTGTGTGACTTTTAGGACTGTGTGTCTGTATATCTTTGTGACTGTGTGCCTGAATAATTATGTCTGTGTGGTTGTATGGTTGTGTGTCTGTATGTTTGTGTATTTGTGCATGTATGTATTTTTGCCTGTATCCATGTCTATGTGAGAGAAAAAGAGAGATAGATAGGGGCTGGCGGGGAAGTAAGAAATACAGAAGAGGGGTTGTAGGAGACACACTAAAGGGCACAAAGGGGCCAAAGGGGTAAGACATTGAAGAGGTTGGATATGCAACACTAATGGGGGTAAGAAATTCAAAAGGGGGCTACGAGACACAGAGGTGAAGATGCATTGTTTATTTTTGGGGGGGGGAGGCGTGGGGTGGGGCGTCAAAATGCATCTTCGCCTGTGTAGTCAAAAATCCTAGCACCGGCCCTGCCTGCCATCCATGGATTCTGTCAGTGTTTTGATCTGTTCACCATCAACATTGCTTGCAGCAGCAACCACAGCCTCCCAGACACTGTTCAGAGAGGTGTACTGTTTTCCCTCCTTGTAAATCTCACATTTGATGATGGACCACAGGTTCTCAATGGGGTTCAGATCAGGTGAACAAGGAGGCCATGTCATTCGATTTTCTTCTTTTATACCCTTTCTTGCCAGCCACGCTGTGGAGTACTTGGACGCGTGTGATGTAGCATTGTCCTGCATGAAAATCATGTTTTTCTTGAAGGGTGCAGACTTCTTCCTGTACCACTGCTTGAAGAAGGTGTCTTCCAGAAACTGGCAGTAGGACTGGGAGTTGAGCTTGACTCCATCCTCAACCCGAAAAGGCCCCACAAGCTCATCTTTGATGATACCAGCCCAAACCAGTACTCCACCTCCACCTTGCTGGCGTCTGAGTCGGACTGGAGCTCTCTGCCCTTTACCAATCCAGCCACGGGCCCATCCATCTGGCCCATCAAGACTCACTCTCATTTCATCAGTCCATAAAACCTTAGAAAAATCAGTCTTGAGATATTTCTTGGCCCAGTCTTGACGTTTCAGCTTGTGTGTCTTGTTCAGTGGTGGTCGTCTTTCAGCCTTTCTTACCTTGGCCATGTCTCTGAGTATTGCACACCTTGTGCTTTTGGGCACTCCAGTGATGTTGCAGCTCTGAAATATGGCCAAACTGGTGGCAAGTGGCATCTTGGCAGCTGCACGCTTGACTTTTCTCAGTTCATGGGCAGTTATTTTGCGCCTTGGTTTCTCCACACGCATCTTGCGACCCTGTTGACTATTTTGAATGAAACGCTTGATTGTTCGATGATCACGCTTCAGAAGCTTTGCAATTTTAAGAGTGCTGCATCCCTCTGCAAGATATCTCACTATTTTTGACTTTTCTGAGCCTGTCAAGTCCTTCTTTTGACCCATTTTGCCAAAGGAAAGGAAGTTGCCTAATAATTATGCACACCTGATATAGGGTGTTGATGTCATTAGACCACACCCCTTCTCATTACAGAGATGCACATCACCTAATATGCTTAATTGGTAGTAGGCTTTCGAGCCTATACAGCTTGGAGTAAGACAACATGCATAAAGAGGATGATGTGGTCAAAATACTCATTTGCCTAATAATTCTGCACTCCCTGTATATTGTGTGATCAACTGATTTCAGGCACTTTGGAGAAAAAGGCACTTTGGAGAAAAGGTTCTATTGATTCCTATGTTAGTTTAGCAGCACTAAAAGTAGCAAAAAATGTCTCATAACAATGAAGTAAACACAACGCGTTTGTTGTTAAGGTACGTGATGAAACGTACACGTTTAAGATGGATAAGGGGCTTATAATTAATGTATTTAACAGAACTTGTGGATTTAGTTCTATACCATACAAACACCTCAATTTTATATTAACTGCAAACAGGTATTTGGACTATGGGGAATCAGAGTGGAAGAAACAAGCTACTGAATGTTTGAAAAACTTGGAAACGTAAGTTAATGGCTTATTAACATATTACTCTATCTTGTGCTTTAGTTGCCCATAACCCCTTAAGGACACATGACATGTGTGACATGTCATGATTCCCTTTTATTCCAGAAGTTTGGTCCTTAAGGGGTTAAACAATTCAGATTTACACTCACAATTATACCACATGTAGAAAAGAGATTTTCGTCCAGTGCTGATAAAACTCAATACCAGGCCAAAACCCTACTAATAAACTGTGTTTTTCTCCTAACACTGGATGGGTTCCCCTGTCCTCCAGATGGTTCCTATTTTTCCCTTCAGACATACTACTAGGGGGCTTTATAATCAAACACTTTTATTATCATCGCAAGTATTGGCTAGTTTTGGCTTGTGTGAAATTAAATTTTACTTTTTGTTTGTGTGTGTGTGTATATATTATTATTATTATGATATTTATAGAGCGCCGTCAAATTCCGCAGCGCTTTACATGTCTGACGAACAGATATGTAGTTGTAACCAGACAAGTTGGGCACACAGGAACAGAGGGGTTGAGGGCCCTGCTCAATGAGCTTACATGCTAGCGGGACTGGGGTAAAGTGACACAAAAGGTAGGGATAGTATTAGACTAATGACAGTTGCAGAAGAGGAATCAGTTGGGAGCTATTAACAGTTTAATTGATATGCTTTTATGAACAAGTGGGTTTTGAACGATTTTTTGAAGGAGTGGAGACTGGGGGAGCATATATATATATATATATATATAATACAATGTTAAGCAAAAATCTGCACACCAGTCAAGCCATAAGACTTTCTTTTCCCACAGAAATCACAAATCTGCAGTGATGTTACTACTGCAAAGGATTCTGGGTGGGCAAATGCAAATTAGCTTAACAAAGAATCACATTTTTGCCTCATTCCATTTTAAACATGGATTCCTTTTAGTCTGTGTCTGCTTTAATTTATTTAGTGCGTTTTTAAAAACTGATGTGTGCTACCCTTTATCTTTGTTCACTTTGGTTGAGCAAGGACGCACGTAAAATATATATTTTTAAATAAATGATACTTCAGCCTGTTTGAGTATATTACAGTTAAAATTAGCAGAGACTGTGTGCCAATGCTTTATATATATATATATATATATATATATATATATATATAATATATATAAAACGAGCGAATGGACAGTATGAAAAACTATATATATATATATAGTTTTTCATACTGTCCATTCGCTTGTTCAGCTAAGTGTATTTGGAAGTGCTCGCCATTTATATTCCTATCTTGTCCAATTCACTTCCCCCCCCCAAAGATACGGTGAAGAGACCAGGAGAAACTTTGAAGCAGCCTTGGACTGGTTACAAGAACACGCCTGCTCTAGAACATATGGCTTAGGTATGTGCTAACGTTTCTTAAGCACGTAACTACACTAGTTATAAACTTCCTTAGCTATGCCGCTTATTCAAGTTTAATATACATTTCTATGTTTTGCTGTTTACACCTCAGTCATATAATTTTATATGATTATGTTAAAGGGACACTATAATCACCTGCGCAACTACAGCTTAATGTAGTTGTTCTGTTAACACCTTAAGAACACAAGCAATTTTTGCATTTTCTTGCTGTTTGCGTTCAACTGCAATTTGCATCTCTCACGTTTATTGCACCGACACATATTATATACTGGTTTTTTTTTTAAAGGACATAAAGGGCTTTAATTTGATGTAATATATATATATATATATATATATATATATATAAACAAACAAAGTTTAGGCGCTCACTATAATGATGTATACAAAAGGAATTGGGCAGCAGTGACCAACACAAGGATTCCCCACCTTGTGATGAAACAATAGTGAAGGAAAAGGAAACCGCGCCCTTATTGTGATACGAATATACGTACTCAAATCCTTATGGTCATACAATTTCAGTAGTATACCTCAAAAAAAAGAGAAAAATATACAGAATAATAGTGTAACCCTGTAAATAATCCGTGGGAAAATAAAGAGTATGTAGATGTACACTCACATTTAACAGAGCTAAATACAGAGCTCTACTGTTCTTGCGCATGGATGGAATAATCCGCGTCTTGATGGTCTCAAACAAAGAACACATAGACAGAAGAATCCACATAGTGCAATAAATGCTGATATCTTTGTAAATAACAAGTAAATATAAAGTATCGTACTCACATTTACTAGAGCGTGCCTCGCTCTAGTTTGTAAAGTGTAGGTGGTATAATACCCACCAAGGAATAAGATGTTAACCAGGAAACAATATATAATGGATATCTCAGAGTGATGAAAAAGTATTACAACTGTTTATTATCCATAAAAATCAATAAAAACAAATATATATAAAAACACTCTGTGAGAAAGTCCATAAAAGTCCACTTTACGCGTTTCACCTATAGAGGCTTCTTCAGAAGTGTGGATAGAGTCCTGGTAATGTCCAAATATATATAGAATAAAATTAAAAACGATTAACTTCATGTGGTAAGAATTACTTACTGTTTCCTGGTTTCGCGCGCGCGTCATACCGGAAATGACGCGGCGCCATCTTAGCCAATAATAGGCTTGAGGATATGGTCTGTTTTTAGCCACCGGTGGAACGCACGCGTCATACCGGAAATGACGCGGCGTGACTGGACGGTGGTATTCTATGCATGTCACAAGTGGAACGCATGCCGAAAACTGCCTTTTTCCTTTCAGATTAGAGGCAGTGCTTATACCACAGGGATATCCAATCTGGAGGGAAAAAACAGGCAGGCAAATCTCCAAACATTTAAACCCTCCCCTAATTACCTCCTTTCCAATAAGTAGCAGCTCCTCCTGATCATACCCAGTTCTTTGCCTGCCTTCGGCAGGGGAGGTTAGACAGGAGGTTCTCCAGGAAGCAGGTGAGAAGGGCTGAGGCTCTGGAGGCTCTGCTTCCTTGATGTCCGGGTAAGTAGCGTTTAACACGCCGGACGGCGTGGTCCCTCAGATTTTATGATGCCGTCTATTGCCGTGCCAGGTGCCGGTCTAACGAAGGACGCAGGTGTGCGTCGGCTGGGAGGTCCTGCGGTGGAACGCACGCACAGGTTGCGTTGCGTTCCACCAGGGAGTCGCGGAGCGCTATGCACATGCGCAATGCGAACCTTGATTCAGGCGCCAAATTTGAACTGGGCGTTTTTGTTTGGTTACAGGACTTATAGGAGCATTTACCAGCAGCAACCTCTGTTTGCCAGGAGCTCTCAGAACGGTTGCAAAGTGTGTTTCTCACCTGCCCTCCAACACACTCTCAGGCCATTTAAGGTAAGACTGATTAAGTTTTTATTTTAAATGGTTTTAGCCTGAATCTGTAAGGAGAAAATTTTGATTATTTTCCCTTTCTTGTTTTCTGTTCCCAGTATGTCTAATCCGGAAAATTTGGATAAAGTTGCTGAGAAGGGGAAATGTACATCTAAAACCAAGCATTTAATGTGCTCTGTGTGTGGCCAACCTATGCCAGATGGTTGTAAAAAGAAACTTTGCTCAGTGTGTTCAAAAGAAGCTTCAGAGGAAGCAAAAAGAACAGAAATGTCCACTTTTCTCAGCTGGTTGCAACAAAGTATGCAGCAAACATTTGTGGATATGCAGTCGGCTGCATTACAGTCAGTCCAGGCTTCGGTTGCCCAGGATTCTCAGATTGTAAAACATGCTAAGAAAAGACTGAGATCTTGGGAAGCTTCTGATACTAGTTCAGGAACTAGTGGTTCTGAGTATGGCGAAAATTCAGGTAGTGATTCATCAGATGAGGAATTTGCCTTCCCAGATGAAGCCATTGGGAAATTGATTAAAGAAGTGCAGTGCATTTTTGAAATTGAGGAAACAGGGAAAAAGTCCAAAGTGTTTCCTTTTCACCCACAGATTAAGGAATTGATTTTAAAAGAATGGAAATTCCCTAGTCACAAACCGTTTATTTCTAAGCATTTTAAAACTCTCTTTTCCATAGAAGCGGAACAAGACTGTAAGCTGGATACAGTCCCTGTAGTGGACGTTCCTATTGCTCAAATAGGTAAGAAGACTACATTACCAATTGGAGACTCAAGCGGGCTCAAGGATGTCATGGAAAAACGCATGGACTCCTCCTTAAAAAAGTTGTTCATCTCTTCTGCAGCCCAAGCTAAAGCTTTGATTGCGGGGGCATCCGTTGCCAAGGCCCAAAAACTTTGGTTGGAAGAACTAGAAAAGGTATATACGGGAGAAGCTAAGGAAGACCCGGTAAAGCTATTAAAAAATATCAAGATGGCATCTGATTTTTTAGTAGATGCTTCTGCAGAAAGCCTGAAATTATCGGCCAAGAATATAGGTATTTCAACAGTCGCCAGAAGAGCGCTTTGGCTTAGAAATTGGTCAGCAGATGCGGCATCTAAAAATTCACTGTGTGAACTAGCTTTTGAACCAGGAAGACTTTTCGGTTCGAAACTGGATGAGTTGTTGAAACAGATGAAGGAAGGAAGGAAAGCTTTACCAGAATCATATAGGAAGCAGTTTAGAAGCCGTAAAGCGGAGACGCTTCCCTCATTTAGAAGTTCCTTTCGTAGAACCTATTTCAAGGGTCAACATAAAAGAGCCTTTGATTATAGGAAGAAGGAAAGATTTACTGACAAGAGAAATAAAAAATTATGACGCCAGGCCTGTGGGTGGAAGGTTGAGTCACTTCCTAGATCACTGGAAAAAGACAACATCAGATCGCTGGGTCCTCACAGTGATAAAGCACGGATACGCTCTAGAATTATCACAAACCCCAAAGAAAATGTTTCTATGTTCCGAGGTTCATTCTCTAGATATGGAACTCTCTCTGATGCGAGAAGTATCAACTCTGTTACTAAAAAGAGTGGTGGAAGAAGTTCCTCTCAAGGAAAGATATCAGGGCACCTATTCAAGACTTTTCTTGGTGCCAAAACCAGATGGTTCGTTCAGACCCATTTTAGACCTAAAAGCCGTAAACAGGCGGATTATCAAAAATAAATTCCTCATGGAAACAGTAAAGTCAGCTACTCTGCTTATTCATCCAAAAAGTTGGTTTGCGTCCCTGGATTTAAAAGATGCCTATCTTCATGTACCCACAGCAGAATCCAGCAAAAGTCTTCTAAGGTTTGCGGTGTGCTGCCAATCGGTAACCAAACATTACCAATTCAGAGCACTGCCTTTCGGCCTGTCATCAGCGCCCAGGGTATTCACAAAGCTTCTAGTAGTCGTTTCAGCTTTTCTAAGAGGTATGGGCATCGCTGTTATTCCGTATTTGGACGACTGGCTGTTGATTGCAGAGTCCCAAGTTCAACTACAGTTGGACCTGGGGACGGCTATAAAATCGCTGGAAAAGCATGGCTGGCTAATAAATTTCAACAAATCGGAACTAGTGCCAGTTCAAAGGATCCAGTTCTTGGGTCTAATTTTGGATTCTATCGCTATGAAGTTATTCCTGCCAGAAGAGAAGAAACTAAAAATAAAGCGGTTAATCCGGAATCTCAGAGAAAAAAGTGTGTTTTCAATCAGAGCAGCCATGTGCTTACTAGGTCTGTTTACAGCCTCAATCCCGGCAGTCGGTTGGGCAAAAGCCAGAATGAGACCTCTACAAAGAAACATTCTGCAAGTCTGGAATCGACAGGAACTCGGCCTAGATGGGCTTATGAGGTTCAACAATCTAACTTTGAGAAGTCTGCAGTGGTGGACCTCTTCTCGATTCCTGCACGAGGGTCTTTCGTTCCGGATGAAGTCCTTCACTATAATAACAACAGACGCCTCTGCGTTGGGCTGGGGGGCCCATCTGGGAGACATAAAGAAGCATGGGTCCTGGCAAGTGAAGGATATGAGAAATTCCTCGAACTTCAGGGAATTAAAGGCCGTATGGATGGCACTATTGGCATTTCAGATTCTCATCAAAGATCAACATATTCAAATTCGTTCAGACAATCGAACGACAGTGGCATATTTGAACAAACAGGGAGGTACAAGATCAACAAAATTAGAAAGTCTTTGTTCAATGATCATGCTGCGGTCAGAAGTGCACCTTATGTCAATCTCAGCAGTTCACATTTTAGGAAAATTCAATGTGGTGGCAGATGCCCTGAGCAGGCATCATTTGAAACAAGCAGATTGGTCCCTGTCATGCAGAATTTTCAAGTTCATCACAGACCGCTTCGGTGTTCCGGAGATAGACCTGATGGCCTCCAGAATAAACAGGAAGACAAGACGTTTTGCATCCCTAAATCCAGCAGACAGGCCGGATATCATAGATGCCCTGTCAGTACCATGGAAGTTCAACCTGGCATATATCTTCCCGCCAGTAGTTCTTATTCCCAGAATACTTCAAAAAGTAAGGCTGGAAAATGTAAGGATTATCCTAATCCTTCCATGGTGGCCAAGGAGAAGTTGGTTCTCGGTTCTCCTGAACTTTCCAGGGGCCACCTTTTGGAAGCTTCCGCTTTCGGGAGAAATACTAGAGGACGCCATGGTGCCTCTTCCGACCCTTCGGAGATTCCAATTGACGGCCTGGTTTCTGAACTCCAGATTTTAGAGAGCAAAGGTCTGGATCCTGAAGTGATAAAAATCTTGTTGGCAACTAACAAGGAATCTACTTCAAGGATCTACGCTAGAATTTGGAAGATATTTTGTCAGTGGTGTTGTAGGTTTAAAGTCAACCCTGTTTCCGCGTCCATCCAGAAGATTCTAAGTTTCCTTCAGATGGGATTTGCAAAAGGTCTTAAACCTGCTTCATTGAAATTGCAAGTTTCTGCTATCAGTTTCTTCTCCCTCAGATGCTTGGCCTCAAATATTCTGATTTCAAGGTTCTTCAGAGCTCTGACTCGTTTGGTGCCCTATGTTAGGGAAACCTGTCCTCCCTGGGATCTAAACTTGGTCCTTTCCGCGCTTTGTGAGCCGCCCTTTGAACCATTGGAGGAAGCTTCTCTGAAGATTATTTCGTTAAAAACGTTTTTTTTGGTGGCTATTACATCAGCTAAAAGAGTATGTGAGATCCAAGCTCTTCGGGCGAATTTTCCTTTTTTAATTTTTCATCAGGACAAGGTGGTTCTAAAGCTCGATCCTTCATTCATCCCTAAAGTTTTTTCTGTTTCGAATGTCAACCAGGAAGTGGTCTTGCCGACTTTTTGTCAGAATCCGTCTAATGCCTTGGAAAGTAAATTTCACTGCCTGGACGTAAAGAGATGTCTTTTGCAATATCTAAAAGCTACGGAATCCTTCCGGAAGGATAACAGTCTTTTTGTCTTATTCAAGGGCACAAGGAAAGGCATGAAGGTTTCGAAGAGTTCTCTGGCTAGATGGCTGAAGGATTGTATTATGTTGGCTTATTCCAAGAGTGGCATGGAAAATGCAGGCCCTATAAAGGCCCATTCTACTAGAGCCGTTTCTACGTCATGGGCTCTACGAGCAGCTGCTTCTCCTTCTCAGATTTGTTCAGCTGCTACTTGGTCCTCTCTCCATACGTTCTCAAGACACTACAAGTTGGACATACTGGCCTCGGAGGATGCAGCTTTTGGGCGCAAGGTGCTTCAAGCAGTAGTGAAATGAAACCCGCCCTCAGGATCTGCTTTATTATATCCCTGTGGTATAAGCACTGCCTCTAATCTGAAAGGAAAAACATAAATTTTACTTACCGAAAATTTCTTTTTCCTGAAGATTAGAGGCAGTGCTACAATTCCCGCCCCTTTTTCTAATAAACTCAGTAATTTTGCAGCTATTTGGCTTATGTATTTTCTGGGTATGATCAGGAGGAGCTGCTACTTATTGGAAAGGAGGTAATTAGGGGAGGGTTTAAATGTTTGGAGATTTGCCTGCCTGTTTTTTCCCTCCAGATTGGATATCCCTGTGGTATAAGCACTGCCTCTAATCTTCAGGAAAAAGACATTTTCGGTAAGTAAAATTTTTTTTTTTTTTTTTTTTTTTTTTAAAAACCTAGCAACCCTTATATTTCACAAACAGTGGTAGTGTCCGCATATATATTCTAGTAAGTCCACTAATTTGTTAAGTTACATATTAAATATTTGTATAATCATCTTAAAAGTTCATTGGTTAATCTTTCAATAGCATAATAATACATCTGACAATAACACTAATAGGGATTTTCCATAGATCTAAAATATCAAAAATAAATATAAAATAGCCTGAAGTGCATTTACAATATTTTAGTGCAAGAGCAGATATTATGAGGGATTGTTAGAAGGAATAAAGATAACTATACTTTTGCAAACATAGGATACAATTGAACATCTTACAATTATAAGTCTATATGACGGTATGCACATATAAAAAATGTATATAAAATAGATCGAAATAAAATGAAATAAATCAATTATGGTAGATATATATATATATATGTATACATATATATGGTCTACATAATGAAAAGAAACCTGTATATATATATATATATATATATACGTAAAACGAGCCACTAATTAGAGGATAAGTGGCTTTAACTAATGAAGGATACATACAAATAATATAAATATATGCATATACGACATATGAGAGCCACTGATAACAATAAGTGGCTTTAATTAGTAAAAAGGTGCATGCAAATAGTATATATATATATATATAGTAGAGGAGAATATATACGATGGATATAGAGTTAAAAAATTGATACTTAAAAAAGAACTGATATAATGATAAATAAAATACAGGTGTATAGACAACGGGTGATGCTTAAATGTAGATAATATGTAAAAGGATATAAATCCATAGAAAAAATTAAAATCCATAAAAAAGAGAGAAAATATTATAAAAAAATTAAAGAGGTCAAAGTCTATATTTAGTCCGTCCAGGTGCAAAGTATCAATTTTAAAAACTTTTATGGACTTTCTCACAGAGTGTTTTTATATATATTTGTTTTTATTGATTTTTATGGATAATAAACAGTTGTAATACTTTTCCATCACTCTGAGATATCCATTATATATTGTTTCCTGGTTAACATCTTATTCCTTGGTGGGTATTATACCACCTACACTTTACAAACTAGAGCGAGGCACGCTCTAGTAAATGTGAGTACGATACTTTATATTTACTTGTTATTTACAAAGATATCAGCATTTATTGCACTATGTGGATTCTTCTGTCTGTCTATGTGTTCTTTGTTTGAGACCATCAAGACGCTGACCACTTCACATCTATCCAAAGACGGGGATTATTCCATCCATGCGCAAGAACAGTAGAGCTCTGTATTTAGCTCTGTTAAATGTGAGTGTACATCTACATACTCTTTATTTTCCCACGGATTATTTACAGGGTTACACTTTTATTCTGTATATTTTTCTCTTTTTTTTTGAGGTATACTACTGAAATTGTATGACCCTAAGGATTTGAGTACGTATATTCGTATCACAATAAGGGCGCGGTTTCCTTTTTCTTTTTGTACACACGTACACACACACACACCCACACACACACACAAAAAAAACATTATTTATTATCAAAAAATACAGAAAAAGGGGGGCGTGGCCTACGACTGAACTGAGCGGACGTCTTTCCACGGAGCTCCGCTCCGACACAGAGAAATACCACGGAAAATACCGCAAAATCGCGGCAAACCAACCCGAGAGACAGACACCCCCCAAGCAGAGAGAATGGGGAAGAAAAATAAGAGACACCAAGGTCCGACCAAGCCCCAGCAACCAGATATCAGACTGGCCTTCGAGAGGCCTGCGACCTCACAGAGACCCAAGATGGCGCCTGAGGCCCGCGAAACACCCGAGGTATCTGAAGCCTCTCAGGAGGAGGAAGACTCAATGCCTTCTCCTCGATCCTACACCACGGAGTCTGAGGAGGACGAAGCACCTGCCACAAAAGGTGACATTAAAAGGCTCCTGACGGAGATGAGACAAATCTGGAGGAGCGACCTGCAGACAGTGCAGACAGAGGTGGAGGAGGTACGGCAAAAAATCAGTAGCCTGGAAACAAGGGAAGCCTCCAGGGAGGAAAAGATCCAGACCTCAAATCGAGACATACAAGACCTTGCCTCACAGGTAAAACAGATTAGACGCACAATCACCACAATGGAGGTCAGACACAGGCGACGAAACTTACGCCTTAGAGGCATCCCAGAAGAGATCGGCACTGCACAGCTCCTACCCTATACTCACACCCTCCTGACAGCCATGGGAATAACAGACGCACATAACCTACCTATGATCACCTCGGCGTTTAGGGTAAGGAAGTCCGCTGCAGCGCCCACCGCGGCACCCAGAGATGTTATTGTGCTGACTCGGGATATCTCCGTTAGAACTGCCGTAATGTCTAAGTCCAGAGAACTAGGAACAACATTGATCGAAGGCCACAGGGTAGCCATATACCCAGACACACCATTCTCCGTACTTGTGGAGAAAAGAAAACTAGCACCTGTAGCCAGGTCACTGAGGGACGCCAATATCAGGTACCGCTGGGGCATAGAGGGGTCCCTCCTCACAGAAGTTGAGGGAGAGAGATACGAGCTCACCTCAGAGGACGACCTGGAAAACTTCCTACAAAAAGCCGGTTTGATACGCATGCCGCAGCAAAGGACATCACCTCCCACCATGAATCAAGTGCAACAAGAGAGAACCGTCGAAAAATGGCACAGCGCACCGTCCAGCAGCACCGTAAAGAGATTGACTCCACTTCCCAAGGCTGCTAAATCAAGACCCAACAAGTAGCGGAGACCACGCAGAGTCGGACTGAGCACAAAGACCCTCTAAAGGACACTGTTACTCTATGGTATACGGGACTTAGCCATCTAGTTTCACTTTAAAGACATCTAAGACTGACCAACGTGTGGCCAGAGTTCCCTATTTGTTTTGCCTGTTGCCTACAATATACCCATTAAGACATAAATATGTACACGTTGTATACTTAAACGAATATAATGGAACAGATGTATATGTTATTCTAAATCGAATAAAATACAAATTTAAAAAAAAAAAAAAAAATACAGAAAAATGCAAAAAAAGTTTTGTTTTGTTTTTTTACAGTTTTTGCAATAATAATGTGTGCATAATTAGTGCAGGTTAAAGAAAGCAATTAAAAATAAATTCATTTAGTTGTTCTGATTTTAAAGGACCACTCTAGGCACCCAGACCACTTTAGCTTAATGAGGTGGTCTGGGTGCCAGGTCCTTCTAGGGTTAATCCATTTTTTCATAAACATAGCAGTTTCAGAGAAACTGCTATGTTTATGAATGGGTTAAGCCTTCCCCCTATGTCCTCTAGTGGCTGTCTCATTGACAGCCGCTAGAGGCGCTTGCGTGCTTCTCACTGTGATTTTCACAGTGAGAGCACGCCAGCGTCCATAGGAAAGCATTATGAATGCTTTCCTATGAGACCGGCTGAATACGCGCGCAGCTCTTGCCGCGCGTGCGCATTCAGCCGACGGGGAGGAGAAGAGGCGGATCGGAGGAGGAGAGCAGGAGGAGATCTCTCCGCCCAGCGCTGGAAAAAGGTAAGATTTAACCCCCTTTCCCCTTTCCAGAGCCGGGCGGGAGGGGGTCCCTGAGGGTGGGGGCACCCTCAGGGCACTCTAGTGCCAGGAAAACCGAGTATGTTTTCCTGGCACTAGAGTGGTCCTTTAAGTTTTTTTGGTAGTTACAGGTCACAAAGCACAAGGAGTAAAATAAACTTTTAATGTGGAGCAATTTTAGAATTTGGTATGTTTGTCTTGTAAGCTTAATAGCCATAAAAGAAAACAAAATTGCCACATAAAAGTATATATTTATATAAAGTAAACATCACAGGCTATTTACCTAAGGTTGTTTTGACACTTTCTACGTAGTCATTTCACCACCAACCTCTGCTAAATATTGGAGAAAAATTGTGTTTTTTTTTTTTGTTTTTTGGCACACAAACTTATAACAAAGAACTTCTCATGTGTATTTTGTAAAGTTGGTGTGTGCTATTCCTTTACAAAGTTTTATTTTGTGTTCAGTTACACCTGCTGAGTAAAATGACACCCCCTTTGTATGTCTTTGGCACTATTTCGTGAAGCTACAGTCCCATATATGAGACCTGTCCTTTTCAGTATTCACAGTAGAATTTTGAGAGACGGATTTAATGAGCCAATGCTTCCATTTGGGGTATAATAACAGTTTGACTGTTCAAAAAAACCCCACAAAGGCCTACCATTTGTAAAAGTAGACACTCCAGGGTATCTCATATGGTGCATATTGTGCCTTAACATGCCCCCATTTTTCACCAATATATGCCAAAGTATGTGGTAAAAAATTATTTGGGGCATTTTTTACATACGGATTACATTTTTGCTGGGCCTTTTGTATATTTCATATGTGCCACTAAGTTCAAACCTCATAAATTATGCTCAGGTAAGTCTTCTGAGTAAAATGACACCCCCATTGTATGTCTTTGGCAATATTTTGTGAAGTTACAGTGCTGTAAAAGAGACGTGACAAGTTTACGTTTTTAAGTGTGAATTTTCATGGAGGGTTTTGATGTGTCCGTGTTCCACTTTGGAGCACTTGAGCAGGCTACATATTACAACTACACCATAAAGGCATACCATTTCTTAAAGAACACATCCCAGGGTATTTCAAAAGGCATATTTTGAACCTTAGCGTGGGATCATTTTTCCGCTAGCTTGTACCAAGTGTAGTAGTAATAAGCGTTTTTTTCTGCCTTTTTGACACACAAAGTGAGTTTGCACAGTATATTTTGCAAACCTTATGTGTGCTGCGACTGTAAAATACTTTGTATGTTGCTCAGCTATGTTGTCTGAGTACAGCAATACCCCCGCATGTACATTTGCCAGGTATATGTGGACATTGGAGGGGCACATTTGGGACATAGACATTCCAGTTTTTTTCAAACTTTTAATTTTTGCGCTCTGCCCATGTCCCATTTTAGAGTATTTTACCAGGCTATATAAACCAAATACCCCATAAAGCTATACCATTTCTTAAAGATGACAACCCAGGGTATTTCAAAAGGCATATTTTGAACCTTGGCATGGGATCATTTTTCCGCTAGCTTGTACAAAGTGTAGTGGTAATAAGCATTTTTTCTGCCTTTTTGACACACAAAGTGAGTTTGCGCAGTATATTTTGCAAACCTTATGTGTGCTATGACTGTATAATACTTAATATGTTGCTCAGCTGTGTCCTCTGAGTACAGCAATACCCCTGTATGTACCTTTGCCAGGTATATGTGAATGTTGAAGGGGCACATTTGAGACGCAGCCATTCAGTTTTTTTCTAACTTTGAAGTTTTACGCTGTGTCCATGTTCCATTTAGGAGTAGTTTAGATGGTTGGTTATTGAAACTTCCCCACAAACATATATTTATTATTTATTAAAGAATACACCCTGGGGTAATTCAAAAGGCATATTTTGAACCTTGGCGTGGGATCATTTTTTCTCTAGTTTGTTCCAGGTGTAGTGGTAATGAGTATTTTTTAATGTATTTTTTTACTTTTTTAAACTTTTTTAACTTTTTTAAACTAGTTTGTAAACTTTTGTTTTGCTTATTAGTTTTTTAAAACTTTCTAAACTTTCTTCAAACTTTTTTTTTACAGATTTAAAATTTTTCTAAGCTTTTTTTACCGTTAACCCCTACCTAGCAGTAAGCAGCACTAACCATAAATTCCCCATTTGCCTATAACTCCCACCCACCCCAGCTAGCAAAATATATAATTATAAAATATTTAAATTACTTAATTAAATAAATTGAACCCCTGAGAGTTAATAAATAAATAAAAGTTAATCCTCAGGGGTTAAAACAAATTAGATCACAGTGTAATACTGTGATCTGTATTTTGATCACTGTAGGCAGTGATCGACTGGCGGGGAAGGGGTTAATTTTTATTTGGACTGGGTAAAGGCGGGTGTCTTTTATTTTTTACTTGAACGTTATTATAACTTTTTTTTAAAAAAAGTAATTTTTAACTTTTTAAAGCTTATTTTAAAACTTTTTCTAACGTTAACCCCTAGTTAGCCTAACTCAAAATCCCCAAATTCCCCACTAACTTCCACCCACCCCAGTTAGCTAAATATATAATTTTAAAATATTTAAATTAATTAATAAAATAAATTTAACCCCTGAGGGTTAAAAAAAATAATAATTAACCCTCAGGGGTTAAAAAATAAAACCAGATGACAGTAAAATGTAATCCCTGCCAATTGATCACTGTAGTCAGTGATGAATTGGCAGGGAAGGGGTTAATTTTTTATTAAAATGGGTAAAGGGGGGTGGGATTTTATTAAAACTTTATTTTTTTTTTACACAGGGGGCAGGATCAGCACTGATCCGTCTCCCTGCACTTCACACTGAACCCGGAAGTGCAGGGAGGCGGAAGGTGAGTATACACAGCACATGTGCTCGCTCTGACATGCTGTCAGAGCGGGCACATGTGCTGGGACAGCCCGATCCGGTGCTCCTGGTCTGCCTCTAATGCAGAGGCAGATCGGAGCACCATTAACCCCGCAATCACGGCGATCTGGGGTTAATTTTACCGCGTGACGGACGAGGTCCGCCACCCGTCGTTAAGGGTATCCCCAGGATGACTGACCTCGTCCGTCACCCGTCCTGAAGGGGTTAAGTATAATAATTCCCTTCAGGCTTTATGCTGTAAACGTTGCAGTTTCAGAGACAAGGCAATGTTTACATTACAGCCTAGGAACACCTCTAATGGCCACTCCTCAGACAGCCACTACAGGTGCTTCCTGGATGTTCAGTGTCTACACCCTCTGCATGGAGACACTGAACTTTCCCCATAGATATGCATTGATTCAATGCATATCTATGAGGAGATGCTGATTGGCCAGGGTGGCATTTGGCTCTGCGCCTTGCCCTGCCTCCTTGGCTGAAATCATCAGGATTGACTATCTCAGCCAGTAGCATTGCGTAAACGTTTGTGTTGCTGACCCTATAGTGTTCCTTTAAAACATTCAAACAAGAACTTCAATCTTTACCTGTTTGAAACATACAAAGAAGCATAAAACATGGAAATATCCATGCCTCATTAATTCCATGCAGATAAGTCTTGGCATGGAATGGCCCACTTTGTTGCAGGCTGTGTAAAATCGCGCCGGACAGAAGCAGACTTAAAGTGACACCCTGGGCACCAAAGCAACTTTAGCTTACTGAAGTGGTTTCGATGTGTAGACTATGCCTCTGAAGTCTCACTGCTCAAATTTATGCCACTTAAAGGACCACTATAGTGCCATGAAAACACACTTGTTTTCCTGGCACTATAGTGCCCTGCGGGTGCCCCCCACCCTCAGGGTCCCCCTCCCGCGCGGCTCTGGAAAGGGGAAAAGGGGTAAAACTTACCTTTTTCCAGCGCTGGGCGGGGAGATCTCTGCCTCTGATCCTCCTCCGTTCCGCCCCGTCGGCTGAATGCGCACGCGTGGCAAGAGCTGCGCGTGCATTCACCTCTAGCGGCTGTCAATGATACAGCCACTAGAGGATTTGGGGGAAGGCTTAACCCATTAATAAACATAGCAGTTTCTCTGAAACTGCTATGTTTTTTAAAAAAAAAATGGGTTAACCCTAGCTGGACCTGGCACCCAGACCACTTCATTAAGCTGAAGTGGTCTGGGTGCCTAGAGTGGTCCTTTAAGAGCTAAATCCCTTTGTTTTTACGCAGCCCACACCACACCTCTCATGGCTGAAACTCACAACCTCCCTACACACATCCTGAAAGTCATATTTTCTAGCTTCTATTATTGCACAATGTGTTTTTTATTTATAATTTCTTATATCCTGCTCTGTAAATGGCTTGCTAGAGCCTGCAACAGCATTAGATGTGGGATTAAAATTCAACTAGCAGAGGAGGAGATCAGAACTTTTAAAGTAAACACACTGTGCTGCTAGATCTGATTGAAAATTAAAATTTTTAATAGAGGTTGTGTAAGTTACTGTCAGAGGAGGTGCAGCGTTAACAGAAAGAAACTGCTTTAACTTTGTTAGAACATTATTTGCAAAACTCTAAATGGTTTCATGAAACATAGGTAAAACTAACTTCATTGCATGTTACAAAGTAAGAAGTATAGATCAAGGTGTAGCTGTCAATGTTATTTTATTTGCCAAGGCAGTCAAACTAAAAGAAATTGGTCAAAATTAAACTTTTTGTTCTTTGGTAGAACATGGGCTTAAAGAGTACAGAGAGTTGTCATTAATGGTACATTTTTAAGCTGGACAAAAGTGTTAAATTGCGTCCTCAGGTTTCTGTTATGGAACCACTTCTATTTAACATATTAATAAATCATCTTAAAATGAGCATAGGAAGTCATGTTTCAGTGTTTGCAGATGACACATAACTGTAAAGTAATACAAAGTGAGCAGGATATTGCTTTGTTGCAGAGGGATTTTGATAGATTGAGGGACTGGGCAATCAAATAACAGATTACATTTAATGTAGAGAAATGCAAATTTATCTACTTCAGGGTAAATAATTCACAAGCAACTTACACCCTAAACTGTTGAGAATTCGGAATTGTTATAGGCAACAAACTAGGCAACAATAGTAAGGTATTATGTATAAAAAGGGGCATGAATTGTGGGGATGAAAATATAATTTTTGCTACTTTATAAATCACTGGTAATAACACACCTTGAATATGCTGGTCTAAAGAAGTATATTGTGGCACTAGAAAAAGTGCAGAGGTAGTAGGATTTTTTTTCTAGCTTGTTGCTAAATTGGAAAGTGCTTTATACAGGGTTTTTTCCCTTCTTTTGGACCAGCAACAAAAACAGATTTAGAAAGGCTGAAATTGCTGGACACATATATCTTTTTAGCCTGTGTAACTATTAAACTAAATGGCAGAGGATTGAGCAGTGAGATTGCAAGGGCATGATCTATACACGAAAACTGCTTAATTAAGCTAAAGTTTTGGTGAAGATAGTGTTTCTTTAACTAAAGAGTTATGGAGCTGTTTGTCGCTATTGATGAAAGGTTGATGTATGAAGAAGTAATGTGGCTGCTTTAGTGGGGAATGGAAATTCTACCATTGAAAATCACATATGTCTTCAGTTACTATTTTTTTGTTTTCCATGTTATCTGTGGCGTGTATTAACAATTTAGCAATTGTCATCACAATACAGTTCAGTCCAGAACACACAGTGCATTAGAGAAGGGGAAATAGAAACCTTGTTTCTGTGTCTCCTTCTCTCTTTATGCTGACTTATATAAAAAAGGGCTTTGTACCCAAGTGAGATTGACGAGGAGCAAAGATAGAGCCCCCCAGGTCAGGGCTAGAGATAAACCCAACGTGTATTTTTACATTTTAATTAAAATTTTCAGCTCTTACAAGCTGTTTTGCATAATATAGGGGGATAAGAAGTAATTTTAAAAACCATACAAAGTAATAGTTCTCCAATAATGAGGCCACCAGAAAGGGACATATGAAGGCTATAAGCACATGCTGTTAATCACACCTGTATGTGAATAGCTTCACAAAAAAAAATCACCTCTACCAAAATCTAATATTTTTGTAAATGGTTTTATACCATGTAAATGAGGTGCATTCCGTGAATTTGATTTTCTCTTGTGCATTTAGTGTCAGTGGCGGTGAATCCCTCCTGTGTAGTTAGGGGGTTACTTTTGATGAGCTGAGCAGTTTATGGACCATGATATCTTTTGATTTCAGGTACTCGTTTGCCTTGGGATGAATATTGGCTGATCGAGTCTCTGTCTGACTCCACCATTTACATGGCCTATTACACGGTTTCCCATCTACTACAAGGGAATACTCTTAATGGTCAAGGAGAATCTCCTCTAGGTATCCGGTAAGCACATTGTGCCTATATGCTGTGTTACACCTTTACTGTTATGGAAATGTTTTGTACATAGCTGCTACCAATCAGTTTTATAGAAAGCCGTCAGTGCTGTGATTATAGGGAATCACAGCACTCCTCAGGAACACAACATCTTAATCTTATTAGAATTGTACCATCCTTGTAGCAAAGGACCGGGGTGGTGCAAGAGTGTGCATGGTCTGTTACATAGTAGTATGTTAACAGCAACTGTTCTTCTTGTAGAGATCGCTCAGGGATTCAAACATATGAAGAAGGGGATTCCAATATAATGTTAAAGCAGGCAAGCTTGGTATGCACCCCCTCAATCTTAATCTGGTCAGAGTCAACACAGTTTGTGGAGATGTCGGTGGATAGCATGATTATTATATAGATTTTGGATAGAAATGCTTCTTTTTATTGTTAATTGTTGCATTGACATGATTGCATTGCATCACTAATTTATTTTAATACTAGGCCTGAGCAAATGACCAGAGAAGTTTGGGACTACATATTCTTGAACAGCCCACTGCCTAAGTCCAGCATCCCTAAAGAGAATCTGGAAAAGCTCAGAAGGGAATTTGAATTTTGGTATCCGGTTGACCTGAGAGTGTCTGGCAAGGATCTTGTCCCTAATCACTTGTCCTATTATATCTACAACCACGTGGCAATGTGGCCAAAAGATAAGTAAGTATTTTCAAAATCTTGATGGTAAAGGTTAACACAGTGAGGGAGTTTAAGCATGCGTGGGATAGGCATAAGGCTATCCTAGACTTAAGATAAGGCCAGGGACTAATGAAAGTATTTAGAAAATTGGGCAGACTAGATGGGCCGAATGGTTCTTATCTGCCCTCACAATCTATGTTTCTATGGTACTCTAAGCACCATAACCATTACAATGCTCTGTAGTGGTTATAGTGCCAGATGTCTCCAACGGAAACTGCAAGACTGTTGAAATGTATTAACAGCTGAATCTGTCAGGTGCTCTAGCTACGTCCGATCTGCGTTTATATGCTAAAGCCTAATGTCTTATTTCTGTATTATCCTACGAAGACATACCAAGTTTAGAGAGTGTTTTGGATAGTGTCAGCTGGCAGTGTCGCTGTAAAGTAAACCTTTTTAATGTCTCCTTTTGACTCTAATTGTGTCAGAATATTTATTATACATTTATACATATATATTTTTTATGTTGGTGTTGCTTGTTTCTTCATTAGATGATTCTTTTTCTTTTTTTTTTCTTTTTCGTTAGTGGTAAATGGCCAGTGGCCATTCGGGCAAATGGGCATCTGCTGTTGAACTCTGAAAAGGTACTATATTCTATAAGTGTATTCTCTGCATTTGTCAGTAGATGTGATCTTCTATTACACCTTTTCTGCATCAGTTTGTGTGAAACTTACTGTTCTATGTATTGTGTTATATATAGCCTGTGATGTATTTTTTTTTTATAGGCATGACATGATTGATGCCCTCTCAATCTATATTTTTTATATTTTATCAGATGTCCAAGTCAACTGGCAACTTCCTCACACTAATTCAGGCAGTTAAGAAGTTTTCAGCTGATGGTAAGTATATTTATGCCATTATGAGGAGTTAGAAACTTCTATACTTTAGTTTATTAAAATGCTAGCAATTTCCCCAGGACTGCAAACAACTTTTTTTTTTTTTTTTTTATCAATGTTCCTTATAAACCTCTTTTTATGCAATGGGCATCAACCAAACAATTAAGAAAGCACTGTAAAACTGACTCCGTGTAGATTGTAAGGTAAATAGCATTTTCTAACATTTGCATATGGTAGTCGAGGCAAAAAAAAGGGAACATTTTAAAAACATTGAAATACTCTGGAAACAATCTAACATTTTACACCTTAATCACTGGCAGTCACCTATATATAGTGGAAGCTTTAAGATCTTGTAGTGTTAATACCTTTTTAATAAGCAATATTTCCTTTTATATGTATTTAACATTAGGTATGCGACTGGCTTTGGCCGACGCTGGTGACACTGTGGAGGACGCCAACTTTGTCGAAGCAATGGCAGACGCAGGCACTTTACGTCTGTACACCTGGGTGGAATGGGTTAAAGAAATGCTCGCAAACTTTGACAGCCTGAGAAGTGGGCCGTCACAAACCTTTAATGATCGCGTGTTTGCAAGGTGCTTAATACATTGAACACTCAATCCTAGAAACATGGACACAATAAGCCTGCAACAACAGCTCATTTTACGTATTCGTAGGTCACTTCATACGTTACAAATAAACCTACAGACATGTATTTTATTCTGTAAAAAGCAGATTACACTCCTCTTATCACTGCAGCTTCTCACATTAGTGACTTGCACATTGTGGAGCCTGTAACCTTTTCTTAAAGCAGAAGTTCTGAAAGTATCGAGAAGATAAACTGCTCAATATTGTAGGCAGTGGTTTGTGTTCACACTCTGTTCCACCTTGTATAAGCAGGAAGTTCAAACCAGTTTATATCTTAAAATGTTATACCCTTGGCCTGTAGGCTTGTACACACCTAGCACTTCATAGATTGTAAAACCTATACACACCTGGCATTTGTTTATGGCTATATTGTGAGGACAATTGTAATGGGGCCATATTTTTCAAATATGTAACCTGCATGTTCTTTACACACATAGGAAATCAGTTACAGACATGGCATGATAGTTTACTTTTTTTGAACACATGTTGTGCTGTGTACACTACTCTCCTATCCTGTTGACATCAAACATATACAATTTAATATTTGTATATGTATATATCAGGGGACAGATAAAGCTGATGGTTCTCCTTTTCCATACCCCTCTCAGATGTTATCCACATGTTTTATGATCATCATGCCACTGGGTCTGATCAGATCATTTAGATTAGATCAGTACATAGCACATCCATGTCACTGTGGGTTTTACCTGGATTTTCTGTTTTCTATTCTACATCTGCTCAGTGTGAGCGACACTGACATTTAATGGTATCTCTTCCACCTTTGATCCATGGTGCCATCACTGCTTCCTGTCACATCCCCATCCAAAGTTGCATTGTAAATCTTTTCTAACTTCTTTTAATGGTAATAAATAGGTATTCAAGTTGGAAAAATTGATCATCAGTTTGTATTCAGCTCTCTATATAGAAAGCACTAAGATCACTATCCCAACACATTGCAGTTCGAGTGAGGTTTTCTTCAAAATTTTCTCAGAATTAACTTATGTGATCTTTTTTCCACTGAGGAGTACTACTCTGAAATAATGCAATGTACATATTCTCCTTCGTTTGGAACACAGATGAGAATTATACAGATACACACTTCGATTACATCCACTGTTCTATAACGTACTGCCTTGTAATAAAAACAAATGTTGTTCTCTTACAGCGAGATTAATGCAGGAATTCAAAAAACTGAACAAAATTATGAAAAAATGATGTTCAAGGAAGCCCTAAAAACTGGATTTTTTGAGTTTCAGGTAAGCTTGTGCACGATTTATCCATGATTTATTCCTACAACAGAAATGCTCTCTAAAGGGCGTTCAAAACAAGGTCTTTTTATATGCAAAATAAATGATATTACAAGTTGAGAATAAATATGCGTCCCTAAGGAATGTTTCATATGCTTTATAATTTGAAGGGGGAACTTCCCATATAAATAATGTTTTGGGGTGTTAATGCAATTCATCTTTTGTACAGGAAAAAGTAGAGCGTAAGTAATAGAAGTACTCTATGTGAAAAGGCTCTACAGGCGTTATTTTAGTTTCAAATAGCACAAAAATACTACAATATGGAGCGCCCTGGAAAAATGAACCCCCACCTCTGATGTTTATATTTTTTTAGTTTTTAACATTAGAGTATTCAGAAAGAAAGATTGTTCCATATACCATGCACTACATAATCTTTTCCATTTTCATTGACCTTATATCTTTCTAGATTGAAAAGTTTGTTTGACCAGGGCCGCCTTCACCTCTTGTATCTGTTAATATGTTTTTATTTGCCGATCACTTGCTGTTATATACTCCTATTGAAAAATTGTACGGCTCTGCAAAATATTATAAGCATGATGATTATAGTGAGAAAGACCACCTAAGATGGAACGTGAAAGGGAGCTATGTAGAATTGAAAGTTCTGCAGATTTCTGGTGACATTGGAGTGTTTTGTTATTACAGGCCACAAAGGACAAGTACCGTGAACTGGCCATCGAAGGCATGCACAGAGACCTGGTATTCCGGTTCATTGAGACTCAAACACTACTGTTAGCTCCAATCTGCCCCCATCTGTGCGAGCATGTATGGACATTACTAGGGAAGGTAGGCACGATCACAAATAACTGATATTATAGTAGATATCTATCTTTACGAAGGCTTTAAAAACATAATTAAAAGGACAGTCCAGGACACCCATTGCAAGCCTAGTTAATCTTTCAAATATTCTCTAGATTTGCATACTAATATAGTTTATGGACTGGTCCTTTAAATGTTTTGATATCGTTTAACCTGTTTTTTTCTTTCTTGTTCATAAAACTTATTTATATGGGAGGAAATATGTATTTTTATTATATAAAAAAATGTGTAGTCTGCCTATTTGGTCAATTTTCCTGGGAGAGAGATTGTTCTTATTGTGACCATGTTTCTCAGATGATTTTGAAAATCACCTTCTCTTTAGGTCTACAAGATGAGGGCAATTCATGCAGCGTTTAATGTAAATCAGAATCTATAAAAAATCCATGTCGATATATATCAGTACTTTAAGATGCTTTCAGAACACACTTTCTTCAAATTGTAGCAAATGTCTGCAATTTGTGTCTAAACCGGTGAAAGTACAGCCCTGTATCCCGAACATCCGTTGCAGTAAAAGCATTTGGCCGGGTATCAGCGTCTGCGCTATATTTAGTTTGAATTATAAAACTACATATGCTTGGTATGGTAACATTATCTAGATCCAGCAGCTTCACTAAATCGCTTGCAAAATTACCACGGGCTACAAAAATCAGACTGCTTTTATTTGATATTCATACTGATCAGAACATTGAACATACCAGTAAAAATTGAGGCACTCGGTGATGGTTCAAAAGCACTTTATGTATAATGCATTTGTAAGTCATCACCATCTGCCCTACAGAAATATTGCTTATTTCGTATGGGAGATCTAAAAATAAAGAGAAAATAGGCTCACTTTTGAAAATTCGTATGTGATCAAGTGCTACAGTTTTGGTTATGTATGATAGTTAATGTATTTTATGGACTTTGACTTTGATTTGGTGAACATTTAAAGGGATATACAGCACTTGGCAATTATTTTATTTTAAACTAGCAAGCAAACAAACACTTTAGAGAAATATATAAAGGAAAAAATGCTAACGCTTTTTAATGAGACCGTTATCTCAAAGTGATGCATGTCCTTTTATAAAGGATAAAGGCAAACATGCATCAAAGCTGTCTGTACAATTACAGCTGCATTGTGGGGAATGAGGAGTGATGGTCAAGAGGTAAAATAGTAGGCATGTGCATGGGGACAATTTTCGGTTCGGCATTCTGAAATTCAGAATTTTTGCAATTCGGCAACTTCGGGACTTCTATTGCAGCCGCTTAGTAGATAACTCCCTAATTCCCACGGTATTAGGGAGTTATCTACCAAAAGGCTGAAACACCTAAATTGGCCTTTCAGCCAAATTTACTAATACTAAGTAAAAATTACTTAGTATTGTTAAATTTTGCTCCTACTCACTATACCGCGAGCAGGGGCATGTCTTTTAAACAGTGAGCAGCCTGTGGCTGCTCACTGTTTAAAAAAAAAAAAAAAAAAAATATAGGGTCCCCCCTCCCGAGCCCCCACCCTCGACGTGCGAGTGGGGGCTTTTAAACTAAAGGGGGAACCTATTGCCCCCCGCCCCCACCCCTGAGCGGCGGGTGGGGGCCCTAAAGTAAAATGATGGGACACACACACCTATTGTCTCCCCCCCCCCCGGCCCCCACCCACCCTAAAATTGGAATAAGAGGGGGACACCTAATGTCCTCCCCCCTGTCCCCCCACCCCTGAGCTGCGGGTGGGGGCCCTAAATTACCATTCAATGTTTTCTTTCTTCTAAAATCTTATTTTTTCAGCCCCAAAAAGGCCAAATAAAAAAACATAATAACCGACGCAATTATATATATAAAAAAAAAAAGAGTGTAAATAAAAATAATCCTTCTTCATCCAACGAGGGCTCCGCGCAGACGGAGTTCTGCAGGGCGGGGCAAGGCTTATAAAGCACAGAGCACTCTGATTGGTGGGTTTAAGCCATCCAATCAGAGTGCTGTGACGGGTAAATGAAGAGACTGACAGGTAAGTCTCTACATTTACCTGTCCCAGCACTCTGGTTGGTTTGAAATCCAACGCTGTGTAATTTTACTCATAACTCTCTCATTGGTGGATTAAGTAACCAATCACAGTGTTATGAGTCAAATTACACATTGTGGGAAAATTCCAAAGAACTTTCCCATCTCAAAGTGATGCATGTCCTTTTATAAAGGATAAAGGCAAACATGCATCAAAGCTGTCTGTACAATTACAGCTGCATTGTGGGGAATGAGGAGTGATGGTCAAGAGGTAAAATAGTAGGCATGTGCATGGGGACAATTTTCGGTTCGGCATTCTGAAATTCAGAATTTTTGCAATTCGGCAACTTCGGGACTTCTATTGCAGCCGCTTAGTAGATAACTCCCTAATTCCCACGGTATTAGGGAGTTATCTACCAAAAGGCTGAAACACCTAAATTGGCACATGCTGTGTAAAATGACACAGAGCACTATGATTGGTGGATTTCAAACCAACCAATCAGTGTTGTGACAGGTAAATGTAGAGACTTACCTGTGAGTCTCTTAATTTACCTGTCAGAGCACTCTGATTGGATGGCTTAAACCCACCAATCGCTCTGAGCCTACTTGCAGGGCGGGTCAAGACTTTATAAGCCTTCCCCCACCCTGCAGAGCTCAGCCCTTTTTGGGGCTGAAAAAAGATTTTTGAAGAAAGAAAACATCGAATGGTCATTTTTTTTTTTTTTTTTTTAGTTAAAGGTCCCCCCTTATTATTTTTAGGGTGAGGGGGGGTAGGTAGGGGGTTATTTTTTGGGGGGGAGGAAAGGGGGTGACTAGGGGTTTGGGGACCCCTAGTCACTTGGGAGGGGGGTTAACATTTTTTTAGGGCCCCCACCCGCCACTCAGGCTGCTCACTGATTAATAGACATGCCCCTACTCGCTATGACATTCCCCTACTCGCGGTATAGCGAGTAGGGGCATAATTTACTAATAATTTACTTAGTATTAGTAAATTTGTCTGAAAGACCAATTCAGGTCTTTCAGCCTTTTAGTAGATAGCTCCCTAATACCGTGGGAATTAGGGAGTTATCTACTTATTCATTCCTGTCATTACATTGACTGGCCAAATTACTTACATTTTATATGAATGTATGTTACTTGATTGTTGTAAGTGTTGCAAATGCTTACAGCTGAATCCTAGCTATGTTTGAATACGTTTTATTTAAAATTGTATACAATGTAACATTCTTCTTCTTTCACTGGGTAAGTATATTAGTACTAAGGCAATACTGTACTTCGGAACTTTGACACTTCGGGACCTCGGCAATTCGGACATTCGGAAGTAGCCGAATGTCAGAATTGCCAGAAATTCGTCCGAATTCAATTCATATAAATGAATTGCACGTGTCTATAAAATAGCATATGACAAATAAGTATAATGTAAAAAGGATGAGGATACTAAGCAGATTAAGCATGTCTTCTGTTTTTATACAATATTCACCCGTTAATCTAGTAAGAGGTCTGATCTTTTAGAGACTGGTTGTGATGGTAAGGGCAAGAAGGAAGAAGAACGCATGTGTGGGGATGGGTACAGTGTAATAACTACTGTTTGGTTGCAAATAAATAAAGTTGTAGTTGAAGAGTTACCCAAGTCCACAACATTTATTTAAAATATGTTTGCAGAATGGTTGGCTAAAGACTACATTCTACCCTGGTATGCAAGAATGTTCAACAGCGAGCATTACACCACCAGCCCCTGTAATTAATTTGTCGAGGAATTCTGTGCAATATAAATGGGGATTGAATCATCACGTATGTTGTTTATAGAATGATCCCTTGACTTTGGTGAACATGGAACAATGTGCAGCAATGCAGAATATATTTTTACAGACTGCTTCCAAAAGGGTGGTGTTAAGGTATTCTTTAAGATTGGTAATGTAAGATCGGGAGGTTTGAGACAGGAAGGAGAGAATAAAGTACTGTATTGTGAAGCTGCATGTTTAATAAGCGTAACTGAGTGGCAAAATTGATTGACAAGATTTAAAGACAATATTTAGTTATTTTGCATAATGTATTAATAGTTGTTCAAAGATGGAGTTTGATAGGTCAACTCGTTCCATGATCTCATAGCTCCACAGCTGCATTTTATATTTTGTCTACTGGCGTAGCCCCATGCATGTAGATCATGACTACAATCCTGGCTAAAATTAGACGATACCCTTGGACACAATTTGATTTGAAGTTAGCTTGCTTGAGAAGGTGGCCACTCTTCTTTCCTGCTACCTTGGGACCACTTGTAAAATGTTAACAGGAACTGGTGGTAGTTACCCCAGCATCTCAAGCTACGAACCTTCGCCTCCAGAGATTTCTCATGCGTAACTGCTGCCTCCTGTCCCAGAGAATTTGTTGAATGGGTGTCCTTTGGCCATCTTGGACTGTCTAGTTGTTGCCAGATAAAATCACCATATCCCTGCAGAACGTCCCATGATTATAGAGTAAATTTTTTTCATGAACTTAGCTTAGCATACAGTCAGGGCTATTTACTAACATGAGAATTCAACGTAAATTTAAAACCAAAGTAGCCGAATGTAAAGCATTGCTAAATGACTTAGTTATTTTTTTTTTTAGTCTACTTTGACCTTAAATTTGAATTCTCATTTCAGTGAATATCGCTGATAGTCTTCCCATCCTTCTCTGTCAGCCATCTTTGTTAAGCGTGAAGGATCTTAATCACTCCACTGGCAGATCTGTAGGTGTTTTATTGCTGAAGTGACCATATTTTAATTATATCTAATATTCAAATTATTAATGACCGTGATTGATCTAAAAGAAATAAATACAAAATGTGAGTACATGTGATGTTAGCCGCTCGTTAGATTCTGTAATTTGCAGAGTTGCTCCCAGTGTTGCACTGTACAGGAAACAGGAAGGTTCATTTGGAATCTCACATTTGATTTTTATTAAAATAGATTAACAAAAAAAAAAATAACTGCTCAACATATTTAAAAATAATCGGTGCATTTATAGACCTGTTAAAATGCAACTAATAACCAGCAACAAGTAAGGGGTCAGTGGGAGTTATTATAAAGTATAGAATTGGTAGCACAATGACTTACTGTATTACATTTTTCTTGTCCCTTGCAGCCAGATTCAATCATGAAAGCGTCTTGGCCAGTAGCAGGCCCTGTAGATGAGGTACTCATTCGATCATCACAATATCTGACAGAAACTGCTCATGAGCTCCGGCTGAGACTGAAAGCATACATGGCTCCAGCAAAGGGAAAGGTAGGAAACGGGGCGTTTGTTACTGCCAAAAAAGTGTATGCGCCGTTTTGTAAGAAAAATTTACAAAGTGAATAAGTTACTCAAAGACATTTTGTATTACAGCATACTGCCCTCCCCACCAGCAATATGTATTGAGTTTGCATTTTGTATCATTGACAACTTTGTATATAGTGAAAAGATACCTTGAAGGAACACTCCAAACACCATAAACCCTACCGGCGCCTCCCAAAATGTATGTTTTCAAACTGTTGAAAACATGTATGGTTCTACCACTCTTCTTAATTTAACAATTTTCTTCTGATTTGTCAGAAATGTGCCAAACCCATCTTAGAGGCTTTCGGTAATGACCTCAGACTTGATCATCACACTGAAATATTGTGGACATAAGGCACCTGTGTGGCAATTACTGTTGTTCGCCAGTCAAAATCTTCTCAGTACAGTGCATGTACTCACTTCAGAGTGCCTGCATTGTAGTGAGAGAATGCTCGACATCCTCGGTCAAACAGCAAGAACAGACTTTGACACGATTCTGTGCACTGAAGCAGCATCTTGTGGCTGTCAGGTGTGTTTAGCCCTACATTGTAAACATTGCTGTGTCTCTGAAATGGCAATGTTTTTTATATTGCAAGAGCAAAACAGCAGGGACACTACACTTCACTGAGATGGGAGACCACTTCACTGAGATGGAGTGGTCTGAGTTATTATAGAGTCCCTTTAAATAAATCCCAGTAGGTGTCCTAAATGAAAAAAAGGAATGTAGTAACATGCCAGGAGTTCTAGGGCTCCTGATCTGAACACACGTTGCATTGACATCTTAGTGATCTAATGAAAGGAACAAGAGATTTGTGCCTCTAGTGCAGGAGTGGGGAATCTTTGGCCCTCCAGATGTTTTGGACTACATCTCCCATAACGCTCTTACAGCCATAATGCTGGCAAAGCATCAAGGGAGATGTAGTCCAAAACATCTGGAGGGTCAAAGGTTCCCCACCCCTGCTCTAGTGCTATGCAACATTAGCTATATTTCCTACTCACTAAATTAGTTAGATAAGATACTGAACCCTAGGAACAGGGAGAAAGATTCACCAGCGGGGATAATTTAAAATTAATTGCATCCCCTCCGTTTGATTATTAGGACTGAGAAAATACTCAAATAGTAGACCACTGATGGCTAACCTTGACACTATAAATTGTTTCTGGAATACATTTCCCATGATGCTCAGCTAGCTTTTAGAGTCTAAAACCAAGCTGAGCTTCATGGGAAATGTAGTCCAGAAACAATTTATGGTGCCAAGTGAGCCATCACTGTAGTAGACTTTTACAAACATATGTATCAAAATCCTTTTCCTCCAAACCCGAAATAATTGATTTGTCTGGGATTTACCTGTGAAGACTTATTTCTTGAATATGTTTCTACAGGTAAATCCAGAACGAATCAATTCATCAGGGTGTGGACTAAAAGGATTTTGATTTTAATGAACCGGGTGAAAATAGTTTTATCACACGTCTACCAAATAGGTTTTCATTCAGAAATATTGACAAACAATATATGCTTCTTTAAACCCGACGTGGTCGGAAGAGGAATTTTATTAATTGGTGAAAAGATCCCATTTGAGTAAAGTTTGAGATTTCACTCAGCATTGTTCCTTATATCTGTTTATCTAGAACAATATGTATTGGTGCTGTTTACCAGCCATGCTCGGCACTCAAAATAACCATGATAATTAGCTTCTTCTCTAGGTGTGACAGAATATGTCTAGTCTTTCATAAATAGACAACTTTTCCAAGATCGTCAGTCTTACCCAGATAGTCTTACCAAGATTGATAGATGATAATCTTACCAATAGAAAATCTTATTGAGATAGATTGCTTTTTCCAGCCAGACTTGCATAGATATATAGCTTTAGTCAGACAGATAATCTTACATGGATACTCTTACCCAAACGATGTACTCTTGCGGTATTTTTAAAGCAAATTTGATGTAATTTAAGACAGTCATTCCCCAAAACATTATTACCTTTCAATAACTAGGGTTTAATTATTAGTGTTTTACATTTATTCCCATTCCAGAAAGCGGACAAGTCGCCACCGCCGAGGCCCTCACATTGCACCATATATGTGGCTAATTCCTACCCACCATGGCAGCACTCGACCTTGCTGAATCTGCGCAAACATTATCAGGTAAAATGTGCTACCCTGTGTTTATCTTTTCTTCAGGGAACCACTGCATGGTAGACCTCCCATAATTACGGCTACCTGCATTGAGTCTACATTTGTACAAAGTAAATTAAGCTGTCCTTTTTTTATTTTTTTTTTATTTTATTCCATCAATCCTAGTGCTGTTCAATATTAATGGACTTCTAGAAAAACAAGGCTTATCTAGATCATTGCAACTGATTTGTATTCCTAACATTTTCTTGCTTTTGTTTTAGAATAATGCTGGACAGCTACCTGATAACAAAGTTATAGCGACAGAGCTTAACAGCTTGCCGGAGCTGAAAAAGTACATGAAGCGCGTTATGCCATTTGTCGCCATGATAAAGGTACCTGTAAACGTTTTTATAGAGAATATCTGTTATATAACCGTAAGAGTGGCTCATAAATCACTTACTAGTTTATTCACTAAACTGTGAATATTGATTCATGAACAACCTTCCCTTCCAAAAATAGCAATTAATGTAATGAATGTTAACAATCTATTTTGATGGGGTGGTATACTGTATCTATTTACTACTGTACTGTACCTGTATCAAAATGACCTTTGTCTTTATGACTTTTAAAAGAAAATTGGATTTCCTTTATATCGCTTTTAAGCCAATATTATTCATGCAGGAAAACCTAGAAAAGACAGGCTCTCGCATTCTGGATCTGGAGTTGGAGTTTGACGAGCGTGCTGTTCTTATCGAGAACATTGTCTACCTGACTAATTCTTTGGAGGTCAGTATTTTCAGTTGTATTTCTGATACACAAACAGTGGATTGTGTGTAATCGGTTCTATCAAGCTTTCTGTTGTATATGCTTTTGCTAATATCACTTGCCTCCTCTTTTAACCCCTTAAGGACCAAACTTCTGGAATAAAAGGGAATCATGACATGTCACACATGTCATGTGTCCTTAAGGGGTTAAAGAGGACTCTTCCCAAGGGAGTTTTAATAAAAGTTATTTCCTTGGGGATCGATTTTGTTGCCTCTCATGTAAGGTCAATACTTCTATGAGCTGTACTCAATCATTGAAAACAATATGAAAGAAGCAAATGAATTCTACCAGTGGGTAGTGTCACATTTTTTCTTAGATGTCTTATTAAAACATATGTGAGGCCACCCATTAAGCCAGAGATATGTTAATTTCTGGTTTCAGAAGTCAACATTTCTGCTGCGAAAGAATTACTTTTAGAGACAATAGTTTATATGTTTGGAATGTTCTTTAAATGGTTTCTTCTTATTATTTTGGTTTTGGTGTAAAATGTCTGTACTGGCTGTTTTCTCCTTGCATTGCTCTGGGGGTGTCATGAAGTCACAGGGTCTTAGTTGGCTCAAGGTGAAAAGGTAAAACATAGGCCAGTTTTCGAGGTAATTGATGTCCATCATAAATCCATCAAGTGTCACCATCATTGAACAAACACATGTAGGCGGCTTTACCTTCTTTGTAGGTTTATCAGGTATGGTAAATAAATATAGTCACCCACTTAATTCAGGAGACAAGAAAACACTTGCATGCAAAGAAGAGCTGGTCAGAAACAGACTTGGTTCAGAATCCAGATTCACTATGGCTTGTGAAATATGGAGGATACAGGAATAAGTTGGGATACATGAAATTAGTGCCCTATCAATGACCAGGGATGGAAAAGGTGATGGGGAAACAGCTAGATCGTATTTCGTTGGAAACTGATGTAATGCAGGTTTTGCAATTGCAAATCAGCAAAATTGTTAAAAAGATATCCAACCCAGAAAGTTAAAAAGTATCCACTCTGTTATAGAGTTTTTTTTTCTTTCTATTTTTTTTATTTTTAGCCTCTTTCACTGAATAGTAGAATTTGCTGTTTGGAGCAAACCTCCAAATGGAATTTCCTGATAATTTAGTATAAGCAGGCTTGACTTACATTTATTTCATATTGTTCTCTAATGAACTGTGCATGTCCCATTTATTTCTTCAGCTAGATCATATCGAAGTGAAATTTTCTTCAGATGCGGATGACAAAATTAAAGAAGACTGCTGTCCTGGGAAACCATTTTCCGTTTTTAGATCAGAGGTGTGTGCAGCAGGGAATGATCTGAACATAATCTTATGTTGGGTTTGATGCCATGAGAAAGGCTGCCAGTGGGTTAGAGAATAAATGGAAATGTTGGCTGGATGAAACACGTGTTTAGTTAAATCTGTTGTGAACATATTGCTTGCATGCCTCTGCAGTAGACATTATGTTATGCTCCGTTAGGGAACCTTAACACTTTATAACAGTCATGCTGAATTAACACTACCTGTGGATTGTGTGGTTACTACAATAAGCAGAATAATTACTATTTTACTGAATCGGCCTGACAGATTGATGTGCCAATGGATGTACTACTATCCAGAAAAAGAACACTAACTGTAACACTGTCACATACCTAATTTCCTGCTGCATCCAACCAACGACTCATGAGGGCAAAACTTTATGTAGATGTCTAATCTGAATCATGGTGGTTTGCCCTTTAGGTTGAGCAGCTGTCAAGTCCACTATTGAAAACAGTAGCTACATTCATCACCTGTTTAATTCTCAGATTCATATCACTTTTCACCATGTGAGCGCCGCATCAATATTTACTGAAGCTTATATTTACTAAAACAAATCTTCTTCCCGTGCCAGCAGGCCTTCCTTTAAACTGGGGACAAGCTTACCTTTCTGTAATAGAGAGAGCATTAACCATATACAGGCCTGTTCAGAAACGGGTCACATTTTAGTCCATGATGTGAAGTAGTATCCGTCCTTGGTCCATATTCCCATTTACAGGTCATATTCTGTCCTATGATGTGCAGCAGGCATCTACTTCCATATTTACAGAGGTAGATGACCTTCTGTGATGTTTAGCTGTAGCCATCAACGTCCATATTCACATACACGTCTCTTTACATTCAGGGATGTCCAGCAACTGTCTGCTTCCATATATACTTGACCCTGTAATATCACTTTAAAATTTAATCTGCTTCCATACATATTGAGACATTTTCTGTAATTTGACGAGAAGCAGACAGAACTTTAAAGTGATATTACAGGGTCAAGTAACTTCTCGACTTTTGACAGGCAGTTTATATGGTTTTCTGTATGATATGCACTAGTGTATGCAAGTCTTGCTGACTGGTAAAGTGTATGTTATTAATTATGTGAACAGCACCGATAACCCATGTTGTTTATTTCTCTATGGAGATTTGTCTTCAGTTATCATTGTATTTTGAATTCGGTGGCCTCTAAAAGACCTACAAGCATGCACGCTGATTAGTAATTATTGTAAACCAATTCTGAAATGTTGTGATTGCTTTGTGTTTTGTTTTAGCCTGGTGTTTCCGTTTTTCTGGTGAACCCACAGCCGTCAAACGGCCACTTTTCCACGATGATTGCAATCCGTCAAGGAGACAGCAGAGATTCGATCATACGGCGCCTAATGAAGACAGACAGGGGAATCAAAGGTAACTCTCAGTCTGAAAGAGCAAGGAAGTGATGAGATGGGAAACATTTTCTTTACATGTCTCGAAGCCTCTAAAAAAAAAAAATGGCAAACCATGTTTTAATGTGCAATTTCTTCAGTCTAGGTTGTTATTGCAAATGCGTTAAATATTCACATTCAGTAAAATGTTACTTCGTATCTTGATGACCAAAATCCCACAGAGAGTTCAGCCAGGCTTTGTCTAGTGGCTTTACAGTAGCTCTGTAATTCTGGAAATATCACATAAAAAGTTCAAGAGAGTGAGTGTAATTGCACCACCAGTGAATGTATCATAACACTTTTTGCTCGCCATAGATGACATATTCTCTGAGGTTGAATGGTTTGTTGTCATTATATAATGTGCAGAGAAACCGCTGCCAAATCTTGTTGGAACAAAAAGTGCCGTATGTGTTTTTGTACGCACATAGAGTTGAAGAATGTCTGTATTTAAGGTAATTGTTTATCTACCAAGGGGACTGCTGACAAAACCCTATGGTATTATTTAGAAGTTACATGTTTTAAAATGTTGTGTTGTGATGAACAGCTGATTACTTCTCTATAGAATATTTTATATTTTTTAGATCTAAGCAATACGAAATGGTAATATAATACAATGGGAAAAAAACACAAAACAAGTATTCGTCAGGTCAAGGCAGTTAAATGAGAAAACCCAATGTAAGAACCAGGGGATATACAATAAGGTGCATAGTGAGCCATTAACAAAGATGTAAAAAGCATGCGTTAAGGCAGATTAAAAATATATCAGAGTCCTTCATACCATAAGTGTATAAAAGAACAAAAATAGGATTTAGGATATGGATGTAAACAGTCCCTTAATATAATGTACATTGTCAGTTTTCATTGTGTCAGGAAGTTGGTTATGAATTCATGTAGTTTCCAGAACATCAGATTAATGTTTGTGTGGGCAATGGGTAATTCTGATGGAATAACTCTACAGGCTGAGACAACGTGGTATCTCTTGAAGTATTTTGTAATGTCAAAGTCTCCTGCTCTCAGATAAGTCTACAAAAGCAATCACTTTTTTTGAAGCTAGTAGGTCCTTTCAGCACCTTCCAAGTTGGTTTATGGATAACTTATGGAGTGTTTTTTTTTTTTTTTTTACTTTGATAAATACAGTCATGTTAAAGGAACACTATAAGCACCCAGACCACTTCAGCTCATTGAATTCGTCTGGGTGCACTGCTCCAGGTCCATAAACCTTCAGAGCTAATTAATGCAGGTTTTAAGGAACTGCAATATTTGGAGGTCCAGAGTGACCCAAAATCCCATAGGAAAGCATTGTATAAGGAGCATTAGGGAGGAGCGATGGCAGACCCCAGCCAGCGCCCCCCAGCCAGTTCCAAGTGACATTGACTGGTAAGTCAGAGAAGAGGATGCTATAGTGCCAAGAAAACAACTTTGTTTTCCTGGCACTATAGTTTATTTTTAATATAGTATAATTTGTGGGTAATCAGCCATAGTGACGTTAGAGGAATCATGCTTTTCCATTTTTCTTGGTTAGAGTTCACATTCAATTCTTTTGAGTTGATATGTAGACATTATGTACCATTGTAGACATAATAAACCATTATATACCATTACCAGTTATGAGATTTGCAAGGAAAACTGATTTTTTTTTTTCTTTTCTTTCTTTCTTTCATTCCCCTTCAGATGTGACAAAAGTGAAGCTAATGCGGTTTGATGACCCACTGTTGGGGCCCCGTCGTGTTCCTGTTCTTGGAAAAGAAGAAAATGGCAAATCTGTAATATCCCCGCAAGCCGCCTTCCACATTGACTTGAATGAGAAACGTGTCCACGTTGCTGATAATGGCCTGAAAGTGGACATTGGAGACACCTTAGTTTACGTTATGGAATAATCTAAAGTTGAAGTCTATTGTATGTCTAGTCATTGCTAAAAATTAAAATAGTTATAAACCATTTTACAGAGAAAAATATGGTCATATGTCTAATTTAAATGCTTGGTTTGTATCATTTGACACAGCAACAGTAACACCTATTACAGTGAATACTACCACTGTAAACATGTAATCCGGAGCCCCACAACGGACGTTGTGCTTTACAAAGGAATGACATTGCTGTGTTTCCACTATTGTTGAAGTACATCCAAGAGACTATTTTAATTCCATTCATTTTCAAAAGTTCCTATTGTTTTTGGCAACAAAAAAAAAACATCTTACAAAGACATTTCTATTTTACTGCAGTTTTCGTTTCAGTGTAATCCATCCGTTGCTGCAGCAATATTTAAAATAAAACTGCTCTTGTCATAAAACAATTCTTCTGTTCTCTTCTGTCAATGTTTTCCCTTTAATCGAAACAGGGCTTAGTGTCAGGAAGGTGGATAAAACTTGCAGGATAAAACTTACCAGGAAAGGTTAAAGGATCTTAACATGTATAGCTTGGAGGAAAGACGAGACAGGGGGATATGATAGAAACATTTAAATACATAAAGGGAATCAACACAGTAAAGGAGGAGACTATATTTAAAAGAAGAAAAACTACCACAACAAGAGGGCATAGTCTTAAATTAGAGGGACAAAGGTTTAAAAATAATATCAGGAAGTATTACTTTACTGAGAGGGTAGTGGATGCATGTAATAGCCTTCCAGCTGAAGTGGCAGAGGTTAACACAGTAAAGGAGTTTAAGCATGCGTGGGATAGGCATAAGGCTATCCTAACTATAAGATAAGGCCAGGGACTAATGAAAGTATTTAGAAAACTGGGCAGACTAGATGGGCCGAATGGTTCTTATCTGCCGTCACATTCTATGTTTCTATGGATTAGTGAGAAGACACCCCCAGTTTATTTAGAAATACTCAGGATGTGTTTTGTACTAGGCTTGTGCTTACTCATTTTGATTCATGTGGTGGTTGGTCATGACCCTCTTCATTCGTTTGTTATAAGTTCTCTTTCATTGGGTCTTGAGTTTTATTATAGGATACACTAGGCAGCAAAACAACTTTAGCTTAATGAAGCTGTTATTGTGTACAGTATAGATCTTGCCCATAGTCTCATTGCTCAATTCTCTACCATTTAACCCCTTAAGACCGCAGGACGTACCATGCCGTCCTTATTTGGGCGGCTCTAAACGCCGCAGGACGGCATGGTACGTCCTGGGCGGTCTTCAGCCCCACGTGGCCGGCGGCACATGGCCGCTGCAGATCGCGGTCGGGGGGCATGCCTGGCCCCCCAGGCAGCCCCCCTGTGCCTGGGGACCGCGGTCTGCAGCTTCCGATCGCAGTGACAGGCTGTCACTGCGATCGGTATTTACCATGTGTCAGCCGATTTTAAAATCGGCTGACACATGGAGCCGGCCGCGTTTTCACTGTGCAGATCGCGGTCGGGGGACATGCCTGGCCCCCCAGGCAGTCCCCCTGCGGTCAGTGACCGCGATCTGCAGAGTCTGATCGCAGGGAGAGGCTGTCTCTGCGATCTGAATGCAGAGACAGCCTCTCCCTGCGATCTGATCGCAGTGACAGCCTGTCACTGCGATCAGAGTTACTATGTGTCAGCCTATTGGCTGACCCATAGTAACTCCAATCAGGATCCCCCTGCAGATCGCGGTGGGGTGCATGCCTGGCCACCCAGGCACTCCCCCTGTGGCCAATTACCGCGATCTGCAGGAGGTGATCACAGTGACAGCCTGTCACTGTGATCACTGATCCTGTGTGTCAGCCAGTGATGTAAAATCACTGGCTGACACTGTCTCTGCCCCTCTCCTCCCCTATTAACCCCTTAAAGTAAAAAACAATAAAAATGAAAGTTAAAAATAAAATACACTTACATATTTTATATATATATATTGTATATATGATCTATATATAATATATATATATACGCACACATTTACACATACACTAAGTGTATTTTAATATTTATATATATAATATATATATATATATATATATATATATATTAATATCAAAATACACGTAGAAGGATATTGATTAAATATATACATAATTATATATATATATATATATATATATATATATATATTATAATAAAAAATATGTAAATACGTAAAAAAAAAAAAAAAAAAAATATATATATATGTGTGTAATTTCGTTCTAACTGTAATTTGATATTAATATATATATATATATATATATATATATCAATACACGTAGAACAAAATAATATATATGTATATACCCAAGTATATACGTATACATCACTATATGTATAACTATATGTAAATAAAAAATAATAGTAAAAAAATTATATACATATATATATACATATATATATATATACACACACGTGTATATATAATAATTTTACATATATATTTATGTAATAATTTTACATAATTAGGTCCTTTTATTAATTACAATTTGCAGGACCTGCCTAACAACCCAGGCCGAAAGTATAGGGAATTTAATTTGCTAGCACTATATTTAACCCTATAACTTTCCAAGACACTATAAAACCTGTACATGGGGGGTACTGTTTTACTCGGGAGACATCGCTGAATACAAATATTTGTGTTTCAAAACCGTAAAATTTATTACAACAATGATATCGTCAGGGAAAGTGAAATTTATTGCATTTTTCGCACACAAACGGCACTTACACTGACGATATTTTTGCTGTCATACTTTTTACTGTTTTGAAACACAAATATTTGTGTTCAGCAAAGTCTCCTGAGTATAACAGTACCCCTCATGTACAGGTTTTATGGTGTTTTCAAAAGTTACAGAGTCAAATATAAGGCTTGCGTTTCAGTTTTTTCATAATGAAATTCACCAGATTGGTTACATTGGCTTTGAGACCGTATAGTAGCCCAGAAATAAGAATTACCTCCATAATGGCATACCATTTGCAAAAGTAGACAACCCAAGGTATTGCAAATGGGGTATGTTCAGTCTTTTTTAGTAGCCACTTAGTCACAAACACTGGCCAAAATTGGCTTTCTAATTAGTTTTTTGCATTTTTCACACACAAACAAATATTAACGTTAACTTTGGCTAGTGTTTGTGACCAAGTGGCTACTAAAAAAGACTGGACATACCCCATTTGCAATACCTTGGGTTGTCTACTTTTGCAAATGGTATGCCATCATGGGGGTAATTTTCATTCCTGGGCTACCATACAGTCTCAAAGGCAACGTAACCAAACTGGCAAATTTCAATGTGAAAAAACTGAAAAGTGTAACATGCTATATTTGACCCTGTAACTTCCCAAAACACCATAAAACCTGTACATAGGGGGTGCTGTTTTACACGTGAGACATCGCTGAATACAAATATGTGTATTTTATTGCAGTAAAAGCAAACAGTATTATGACATTCACAGTTAGAATGTCACATAGAACTAAGAAAATTTAAAAAAAATCATTTTCTCTCATTTTTTTATATTTTATTCATATTACGTTATGTTCCATACCTAAATATTTGATGTTAAATGAAAGCCCTGTTTCCCCTGAACAAAATGATATATAATAAGTGTGGGTGCATTTAATATGAAAGAGGTAAATTATTGTTGAACAGACATATAGTCAAAATCTGTGGTTTGTTTACATTTTTTTTGGTTCACAACTTGTACATTTGGCTGCGGTCTTAAGGGGTTAAATCCCTTTTTATGCAGCCCTATCCACACCTCCTCTGCCTGTGATTGACATAGCCTCTATGAAAATGTTTCATTTTTTTTAGTCAAATATTACAGCACCGTGTGTTTACCTTAGAAGTTATTATATCCTGTTCTGTTAATTTAACTTTAATCACATACAGAGGGCAGCAGTTGCAGATGCTAGCAGCCTATTAATAGAGCAGGAGATAAGAAATTCGAAATTAAATTATACTGCAATAAAGGAAGCTAAAATAAATGTTATTCTTTCAGGACGTGTGTAGGGGGAGCTGTTTGAGTCATTGGGAGGTACCTAAACAAATTGGTTTAACTCCTAAATGGCAATTAACCGTATCACTGCAGGGGCCTGATAATACATCAAGACCACTTCATTAAGCTAACATTGTTTGGGTGCTTGGTGTCCCTTTTAATCATGTTCTGGGTTTAGTCTTTGGTTTTAGAACTTTTTGAATGCCATCAGAAAAAATCTTTAGGATAGATGTTATGTTATACCTGTCAACCAATGTATAAAAAAATAAACGAAAAGAGATGCATTAATACCAAGCCATCACACCTACCAGGTATCTTCTTCATAAATTAACACAGCACCCCTACATTTGAAAATGCTGCACGTTCCAGCTAACTTTGTGCTCCATTTTAAACAATTTCCTGCATTTTTTAATTTAGACAATAAATATATAGGCTTGTAGTACCAGTCAATTACAATGAATGCTAGAGGGGGCAAAAAATTTTGTTTTGGCATTTATGCTTATTTTTTTAATTGTTAATTGGTGTACAGTAGCTGGATGAGCATTACATATACCATCAAAGTGATTTGATGTGGAGTGTATATAATAAAAAATATCTCCTGCTTGCCTGCTTTTCAACTCAACACATAAAACTCTCATTACTCCAGGCACCTGTAAAATTCTGTGCAAACTAAACTTGGAGGGTATCCTTAGGCATTTGTGTGTTTCGCAATAATATACCTGAACAGAATTTTATGACTTGGATTTCTGTGAGTTGTATGTCAGCTACTGGCTTTCAAAAATGCCAAAAACTCTTGCTGTTTCCATAAAGCACGGCTTACGGGATAATCTCAGCAGTGCTACAAACTAATGTGAATGAAAATTGTCCAGGATTTGAAGAAAAATGAATGTTCCAGGTAACAACTTTAGCCTCCATTTTTAACATGAAATGAACTGTTAAAACTACTGCAGCACAGAGTAGAACCTACTGCAGTATTGCTTATATCCGTGTTTCCCATAGGACATGTGATATCACATGCATTCACAATGATACTTTCAATTTAACCACATAGGTAATCACTGGTTTGTTGTGATGATGTTTTGCATGTGTATGTACTATGCTGCAATATAGAATTCTTGTGAGGTAAGTGATCCTTTATCTTTTATTTGTTATATATACTGTATATATATATATATATATATATATAATTTTTTTTTAATGCATGTTCTCTGTAATCAAGCTTTGGTTGAAAGGTAAGTTCTGGAAGAACAAATACATACAAGAATGTATAGATAAAGACTAGAACGACAACAGAATTGTCGCACTTGTGACTGAGGAATTATTACTGTTTAGTTTGCTTGAGGCAGAAATGGAAACTTTCACAGTTGCAATAGACTTTGCAGCAGAAATTCTACTAATTAGAAACATAGAATGTGACGGCAGATAAGAACCATTCGGCCCATTTAGTCTGCTCAATTTTCAAAATACTTTCATTAGTCCCTGGCCTTATCTTATAGTTAGGATAGCCTTATGCCTATCCCACACATGCTTAAACGCCTTTACTGTGTTAACCTCTACCACTTCAGCTGGAAGGCTATTCCATGCATCAACTACCCTCTCAGTAAAGTAATACTTCCTGGTATTATTTTTAAACCTTTGTCCCTCTAATTTAAGACTATGCCCTCTTGTTGTGGTAGTTTTTCTTCTTTTAAATATAGTCTCCTCCTTTACGGTGTTGATTCCCTTTATGCTTCTATCATATCACGTTTTTCCTCCAAGCTATACATGTTAAGATCCTTTATCCTTTCCTTGTAAGTTGAACCAGTTTAGTATACAAAAAAGAGGTGGAAAATTGGGGCTAACCCCAACATTACACCAACTGAGGACGCAAGGAAAATGAGAAATAGGGACTACAAAATAGTCAAATCAGACTATAAAACTAACAAACTTTATAAAAATATATACATAAACAGCACTATTGTAAGACCGGGATAAATATCCGGCACCAACCACTAGATATGGTGAGAATGGGTATTCTCAAAGCCCTTGGGTCGCGACTCCTGGGGGTTAGGGGATACCTGGAGTAGAATACACCGTGGCGGTAATCAGGTCTCTGGGCTGTCGTCTTCTGGCTCAACGCATTTTGTCTCGCAATATTCGGGACTTCCTCAGGAGCATGGGAGATGATGCCTTTACGCGTTATAAAACTGTCATTTTGAGAGCAATGTCAATGTTTACAATTAAGACTTACGGCTACTAGATGCACTTCAAATCTGTTGCATAAAATTTACATTAGCCAGCCTAGTTCTGGGCTGGCTGATGACACTCCAGTGATGCTACTTTAAGTGAAACGTTGCACATACTTACTCCAGGCACCATGACGTCAAACCACTGAAGTGGAGTAACCAAACAAACTAAATTATAAGTAGTTCTCAGGCAGATCTTGCATCTTATGTACAATGCTATTCAAGATAAATGGCATACACCTTAGAAAAGTTTAATAAATCCGATACCTCTCAACATGAAATTTGGATAGAGTGGGTGGGCCTTAGAGCGGTGTTCCAGTGAGGCAACGTGTGTCACAGTGAGCCCACCTGCAAAATTGGTGTGTCAGCCTGGTGTCAATACATGCTGTTAATGACCTCATCACAAGGTGAATATGCCTAAAGGAAAGGTGTACTTGCACTGGACTGGATGGGGACCATTACTTTGTGTCCCAAGGTTTGGGATACCAAGATACCAACTTGAGATGTTGGGACAGGACCAAGATATAGGGTCCATATGGGATATATGTCCCTCCAAATATGGTTTAGTTGGGAGGCATGCAGTTATACATGAACTCTTTGTCATGTTCCTCAAACCATTCCTGAACAATGTTTGTAGTGTAGCAAGGTGAATGAGGCAACTGCCATCAGGGAACACCATTGCCATGAAGGGGTGTAGGTGGTCTGCAACAATCTCTAGGTAGATGGTAAGTGCCATTCACGTGAATGCCAGAACCTAAGTTTTCCCAACATAACATTGCCGAGAGCATACCATTTCCTTTACTGACCTGCCATCTTCCCATAGTTCATCCTGCTGCCATATCTTCCGCAGGTATATGACGCACATACACCCGGCCATCCACCTCCTCTAAAAGAAAATGTGATTCATCAGACCAGACAGCCTTCTTCCATTGCTACATGGTCCATTTATGATGCGCACAACCCCACTGAAGGGGTCATCAATGGCACTCTGACCAGTCTGCGGCTATGCAACCCTCAGATGCAGCAAACTGTAATGCTATGTGTGTTCTGACACATTTCTATCACGGCCAGCATTAACATTTTCTGCAATTTGAGCTACGGTATCTTTTTTGTGTATCTAGATTTCGTTCCCCAAGTTCATCAATGTATATTTCTTTTATATTACAGTACTAAAGCAGTGATGACAGACCTACAGAGTGAGAGCCATAACAGGCACAAAGAAGTCTAGTTTTCCAGGTTGCAGGTACTCTTCAGGACAGGATTACTGTAAGCCAACACAGGTGGCCAACTTAGGTGCATCGTCAGTTGTGATCCTGCTACCCCCATCAAAATCAGTAATATATTCAATAAAAATATAATATTTCTTGATGGTCAGCTAGTGGAGCGCATGGCCTACACTTCTGCCTGATGCAGACCTCATCAATCTCTCCCTTGTGGTTCTCAGCACTCTGTGAGAGAGCCAGGGCAGTTGACGGGATTCCCAGCCCAATTGGCAAGTTTGCACCAGACAGATGCAGGCCATGGGCATCTGTGACCCTAATGCGGGTTCACAGTTTTTTCTCCCTTGCCCCACTTTTGGTAAGTGCTAACCATTGCATTCCACAAGGCTTGCTTTTTTTAGAGCTCTGACCTAGTCGTCTAACCATCACTATTTGTCCTATTGCAAACCCACTTGTCCATTTTTCATGCTCCCTATTACATCCCACCCCTTGACAGGTGCCATTGTAACAATCTAAACAATATAAATGTTATTCACTTCACCTGCCAGTGATTTTAATGTTGTGGCTGATCAGTCTACGTGAATACTAATCTCCCCACTAAGGGAAGGTTGTGAAAGGAAAATAAATGTTTATTTGAATACTTTATTCAAAGAAGTGTTAATGAAAGGAGTGAAAGCGACTGTGTGAATTTTGTGAAGCCTTTTAGCACTGTATAGTAAGTACATTTAACTATTATCATTGTCTATGCTCAAACTTCTATTTTCCAGAGAATAATTTACTGTATCCAAATTGAGCTATTTTTTTTTTAAACAAGGGAAGGGAATAATAATAAAAAAAAAAAATGGAATATGGTCTCCCCATCAATGGTCAATTGAAAACAGTAAACACAGGCAAAAGGAGAGCCTGGCTTATGTGTCTATATGAAGATACACTTTATGTGATAAGTGTTAATAGATATGTCAGTTTCGTTGCTGCCTGCCACTTAAACCCCACATCCCACTCTGTGCCTCAACTTGGAACTCCCATACTGGTGTCAACAAAAATCCCCCCCTCGCATCCCCCCCCCCCCCCCCCTCCCGCAGGGCTGAAAATCCCTAAAACCCCCTTCAGTCACTTACATGAATCCAGCACTGACGTCACCTCGGAGCTGGGTCAGTGCGCAGCGCGCTCATTAGGCCTCCCCATATGAAAGCATTATTCAATACTTTCCTATGGGAAAAATCTGATGCTGGAGGTCCGTCATATAACGGACCAAAAGTACGTTTGGATTCCGGAAGCCCTCTAGTGGCAGCCACAGAGGGCAGACTTAGAGCTGCAATGTAAACATTGCACTTCTCTGGAACTGCAATGTTTTACAGGTCACAGCACCCAGACAACTTCAATTAGCTGAAGTAGTCTGGGTGTCTACAGTGTCCCTTTAAGGATAAAATAGCCAAGTTGTTTCTATGGATGAGTTGGAGATTTTCTTGAGATTATTTATGTTTACCTAAATCTTACCTTTCGGATTTCAATTAAGAGTTTAGTGAACAACCTTGACTTTATCAAATGCAAGCAACAGGCTACAAGGAGATCGTCTTCATTTTAAATTAACCTTAGCACATGTACAATTGGTCTCTCTTTAGAGAAGATTCCAAAAATAACAACAAAAACACAACCCAAACTTTAAAGTTATAGAGCAGAAATAATTAATCTTTTTGAAGCCAAGTGCCTAAACTGCAACTGGCAACCAACGTATTTATCTCAAAGTGCCAAAACTGTAAATAAGCATGGAAACAGAAGTCAAACTGTGTGTGATATATCTGTGCTGGGTTTTTTTGTATTAAATTCCCTGCATTAATAAAATAGAAACATGCTTTGCCCTCTCTACAGCTCATATGGGAGAGCTATTTTCTATGGTGGTCCAGTGGGGGACAATAAAAAAACAAAAACCCGATGGTCCACACTGTAGTTAATAATAGATCACTCTTGGTCCACTGGTGGAGTGCATGGTCTGCTTCTCTGTCTGGTGCAGACTTGGCAATTAGGCTGGGAATCCCGTCAACTGCCCTGACTCTCGCACTGAGTCCTGAGAACCACCAGGGAGATATTGATGAGGTCTGCATCAGACAGAAGTGCAGACCATGCGCCCCACTACCTTACCACCAAGAAATATTTTTTTTTAAATTTAATATATTGCTGATTTTGATGGGGGCAGCAGGATCACCTCTGACGATGTGCCTTAAGTTGACCATCTATGTTGGCTTACAGTAGTACTGTCCTGAAGAGTACCTGCGACTTGGCAAACTAGACTTCTCTGTGCCTGTTATGGCTCTCACACCATAGGTCTGTCATCACTGCTTTAGATCCTAGAGTGAATAGGACTGTAATATAAAAGAAATACATTGTTTTTGTGTTTTCATTATATTCAGTTATTTTTGTTTGCTTATCACGGTTTGCACATCTCTCCCCCATACAGCCACAGATTATAGATTCTTCATACACAGGGATCAAAAGTTCGTTTCTCTGTAGATATGTTCCCTGAATTGAAACAGGCAATCTGTTTCTTACAATAAACCAAGAAGAGTGTATATATAATATACTTATATTCAGTAGTTTATTACCATTGTGCTGCTGAACCCTGTATCTGCCCTTGTCATTTGTAATCAATACTAAGCAAGAAATGCCAGCAACATGCAAGACCACCTGTTTCTTTATTGGTTCCACATTTGAATCTCTCACCTGATTATTAAATTGTCCGAGGGACTACTTCTATTTCTGTTTGTTATTTAACAGTTTATCCACAGCAATTTAGGGAATGAATGAGACTAAACCAATCAAGAGGCATTGTCTTTGCAGTCTTTAAATCGGTGGAGGCTGGCACCATAGGGGGCAGATGGGGCAGTTCCCCACTAGTTTTAGTTGCAATAAAAAAAATAAAAAAATAAAATGTATTGTCATGGTAAGGACTAATGTAAAATCAAATCTGCTGTTTTTCAACAGTTTATAAACGTGCTGATTTCAATAGAAATTAACACCTTTATAATTTGGGGCAGAAACACCTCCCTGACTGTCAATCAATTGGGCTAGAGTGCACAAGCCCCCTCCCCCTTCTCAATAAGCTGTACTACAACTCCTTGAGAAGCATTGGAAAGCTGCAAATGTATCTCTAGCACAGAGGCTTTTCAATAAGAATGGAGAATTTCTTTGCTGGGGATAGGGAAGAGGGTTTTAATACACGGCAGACAGCAGTCTAACAGCTTTTTCAAGCATTTTTTTTTTTCATACACCCAAAAGAAATCATGTAGAAAAAAACATGCATGTTTTCTTTGGGGGTATATACTAAATCGTGAAAAAAAAAATATATATAGAAATAAATATATATATATTTTACGATATAGTATATACCCCCAAAGAAAATATGCATGTTATATATATATATATATATGCAATAAAAAATAAAATAAAAATTGAGACATTTTACTTAAAGTGGAGTGTGTTTGAAACAGACATGTCTGTCTTCATTAGTTCTGCAGGTTTCCCTGTATATATGGCTAGAGCAACTAATTATGATGATATTCATTGATATTTTTCTAAAAAATAACCTTTCTCTGGGTATTGGAGTCTGCACCCCATTGGCTTTTTATTGGTCCAGATATGTTAAATTTCCTATAAGGCCGGTGTATAGTCCTGTCTTTTAGGGATGTTGTTGGATACCAACATCACAAGCGATGGACCTCTTTAAAGCAACACTCTAAACAAACAAAGCATCTCCGCTTGCTGTGAATTCACTTTTATAAACCTTGAAAACGAAAAAACAACAACAACATGTAGAATACATAGGCTCAACCTCCATGAGGATCAATAGAAAAGTATGGCATAAGGTAGAGATATGCAAAGATATAGATATAGATTGTTATAACTTCATTTACTCTGTCTAGTCAGTTTTAAAGGGAGAGATGGATCTTTGCATAGCTCTACCTTATGCTATACCTTTCTATTGATCCTCATGGAGGCTAAGCCTATTTACTCTACATGTTTACTCTACCACTTAAAGGGACACTCCAGGCACCCAGACCACTTCTGCCCATTCTAGTGGTCTAGGTGCCAACTCCCACCACCCTTAACCCTGCAAGTGTAATTATTACAGTTTTCATAAACTGCAATAATTACCTTGCAGGGTTAAGTCCTCCTCCAGTGGACAGCCACTAGAAGGACTTCCGTGTTCTTAGAACACAAAAATTGTTTTAAACGACGCTGGACGTCCTCACGCTATGCATGAGGACCTCCAGCGTCGCCAAAATCCCCATAGGAAAGCATTGAATAATGCTTTCCTATGGGGAGGTCTAATGCGCGCGCGCCCATTGACGCGGATGCATATTAGGTCTCTTTCGCCGGCTGACGTTGGCGGGGGAGGAGCGTGGGCGGAGCCTGACCCAGCACCAAAGGACATCGGCGCCGGACTCAGGTAAGTCGCTGAAGGGGTTTTAATCCCTTCAGCAACATGGGATGGAGGGTGGGAGGGAGGAGGGCACTGCAGGGTTCTGCAGTGCCAGGAAAATGAATATGTTTTCCTGGCACTGGAGAGTCCCTTTAAGTGTATACATACGAGATATTATTTTGTATTCCTTATCACTGTCGATCTTGGAAAGGGTGGTTACTTTAACTGCTACTGGTATATAAAGTTTATTTAGGATTCTTGCCTGCTATCTCCCTTTTGCTGACTCGCTTATATGTGCTAACCAGCATATAATAGTAATAATAATATAGGAGGGGCTAGTTGGCAAACACTTTAATAAAGCTCTTTTTCTACTCCTACTATTATTTTATTGATATCTGAGAGTCTAAGTGATCACTAGACAGATCAGTAATGCCTTTTTTTAAATTTTAATTTTTCACTGACCATTTATTTTACTAGTACCAGTTAAGCATTACAAGGTTATTTTCTGTTCTAATTTCTATACCAGGTAGCATATCCCATCTGTTTTCTTTTGGGAACTGTTAATTATTTCTATAGTTGACGTAAGAGTTAAGCCCTGGACCAACACACCTGGTAGGTCCAACTAGTGTATTTGTTTTTTGTTTTCAAGTATAGAAGTAATCAAGTATTCCATGTAATATATTAACATACTGAAGGTGTAATATTGGAGAACATTGTCAAATAATAGATCATGCAGAGAAATGTTTTGAGGATGTGCACAAGATCATTAGTACCCATAGAGTGACAGCAGATGGCGCTGTTTAAACATTTGTAACTGTTCATATCACCTGGTAAAATGCAAGCTTCCTTGAAATCTACATCAACAAACCTAATATGTGTGCAATATTGATCAACTGCTTACAATAGTTACATGACCCAATTGCAAGCTGAGCTAGTTGGGATAATTGCTTTATTATTTTCCAAAATTTGTATACCCCCAGCCCATTAAAAGAATCATGTAACAGGAGCAGGTGAATGATAGCCATCATATTATTATTATGTTATTTATATAACGCCAACAAATTCCGCAGCGCTGTACAATCATCTATGCACATTTAGCCATAACATCAATTTTATATATACAAATCCATAATTATTACTCTACATATCCTTAGACAACCCGAAAACCTTTATATGTAATCATGTACGGAATGTAAGGAAATGATATCCATAGCAAAGACCGAATTAGATAGATTAGATAGTTTTATAGATAGATAGATACCAAACTTCTGGTAATCTCTGTTACCGTTTTCTGTTTTTTTTTTATCTCCTGTTACTGTGTTACCTTGTAACAAAACGTCAATATCATTGTAACTGCAAAAAGCCATAAAGGCACCTCTTGCTTATGTCTTTAACAACAAAAACAAAACACAACTAAATAAAGAGTTTAAACATAAATAGATCCATAATTATGAAACTATCTATGGCCAAAAATGACAGTAAGTCTTGTAAACTCATGCTGTGCCTGTGTTTGAGGTCCATCATGGGGCATATCTGTGTTCTCTGCATGTGATATCATGTCCTGGAGTCGTTTTGGAAACTGGAAAATTACAACCTGATGCCATTTTTTCTGGATTTGGAATTTGCAGAATGAAAGAAATCACTGGATCTATATGAAAAGCAGCCAGGTTAACATCACTATGTTTTTGTGATTAAATACAGGCTTATTCACTCTATTCCTAGAATTCAAGGAAAATTCAGTTTTGCTATGCTTTCCATTTAGCAGCTCTGACGTTAAATTTGAAATTCACTTTGAATTTTCTCGGAATTCGCACTTTAATGACATAATAATTTAGGTTGAAAAAAGACTCAAGTCCACCGAGTTCAATCTTTAAAGGGACACTGTAGGCACCCAGACCACTTCTGCTTATTGGAGTGGTCTGGGTGCCAACTCCCACTACTCCTAACCCTGTAAGTGTAATTATTGCAGTTTTTTATAAACTGCAATAATTACCTTGCAGGGTTAACTCCACCTCTAGTGGCTGTCTACTAGACAGCCACTAGAGGTCTCTTCCTGGTCCATAGCACAGGAAACCTGTGCTAGAGCATTGCTGGACGTCCTCACTCTGTGTGAGGACCTCCAGCGTCGCTCAATTCCCCATAAGAAAGCATTGAAATTAGTTTTCAATGCTTTCCTATGGGGAGACCTAATGCGCATGCGAGGAATTGCCGCGCATGCGCATTAGGTCTCCTCGGCCGGTGGGCGGGATCAGTCTCGCCCGCCGGCCGACGGAGCCAGTAGGAGGAGCGGTGCGGAGGAGGAGACAGCGGCGAGGGACATCGCCGCTGCCTCAGGTAAGTGACTGAAGGGGTTTTCACCCCTTCAGTAACCGGGGATTGGGGGGTGGGATCGAGAGGGACCCTCCAGTGCCAGGAAAACGGATCGTTTTCCTGGCACTGGAATTTCCCTTTAAACCTCCCAATTTGTAACAATGGACAATGATGCCACAAAGAGGATGAAAAACTAAATAAGGGCAATCTAATTTCTCCTTGGACCAACAATCTGTTCACACACACATTAATCTGATTCTAGTTTCTACTAAGCATGTAGTTTGTTATTATTGTCTTAATATCAGCATTTTACTTCCCTGTTTCATGGTTTCCTGGCTACTTTCACACATTGAATATACTGGTAAATGCAAAATAGAATTACAGCACAATAGTGTTACACCGTAAAATGATCCCTATGTAATTAAATAGAATACCACTCCCAACAGTATGACTTCACTGAACTGTGGATGGATTTAATAAGTTATTTCTCAATTTTTCAATAAGCCAACTATTTTCTTCAATTTCCAAAGGGAATTCAGACCCTCAGATACTCAATCAATACTGCTATACACAGAAATAATATTGCCCAATGTTCCGATACTATAAAAAAAATAACCACTTTTTGCACTCAACCTTAAAATGGAATACAATAGCATATCACAACAATAACACCAGTCACCATTACCTTCAGACCTTGGTCACATTGACACAGTGTGTTTCGTCACTTAAAGCTCCATTATATAAACAAAAACAACTTTAGCTTAATGAAGCAGTTTTGGTACATCTATCATGCCCCTGTAGTCTCACTGTTCAATTCTCTGCCATTTAGGAGTTAACTCCTTAATGACACAACTTCTGGAATAAAAGGGAATCATGACGGAATATATCCGTCGTCTGTCCTTAAGGGGTTAATGTTTATACAGCCCTAGTCACACCTCCTTGTATATAACTTGCTACCTAAATATTTCCTGAAAAAGAACCTAGATATTTTAGGTTACTGTATTTAGAATGTCGTATCTCCTGTTCTATTAATAGCTTCCTTTACCCTGCGGGAGCCTCCTGTGTGTGATTAAAGTGAAATTTACATAACAGGAGATAAAAACTTCTAAAGCAAATTAAAGGAACACTATAGGCACCCAGATCACTTCAGCTCATTGAAATGATTTGGGTGCAATGTCCCAGGTCCCTTACCCTTGCTTTGCTTTGGGGGAAGTACTAAAGTGAGGGTGGCACAGCCGCTCATGCGCATTAGGTTCCCCACCGTCGACGTCTGCAGGGGCGGAAACAGAGCTTGAACCAGCGCCAGCAGACACTGGTGCTGGAATCAGATAAGTGACAGATGCTTCTGTACCATGGGGGTGGAGGGTGTGCACAAGAGAGGGGGGCACTATAGGGGCACTAGCGTACATACCGGGGTCGCAGTTGCGACCGGGCCCATCACTCCAGGGGGCCCGGCCGCCCTGCGGACCCCTGCAACTGGGTACCCGCTATCACCATTTGCGGACCCGGCCCGCGCGGCAAACCGCCGGGGCCGCCGTCCAAGGGGCCCATTGGGTGGCCCATGCTCTAAGAGCCACCCGATGGATATGGATTGTAAGGGGGCCCGGTCAGCGCTGGGCGCTTTAACTGCGTGACCGGGCCCCCTGTGATGACATCACAAGCTGGGTGGAAGTGACCGCACGTCACTCCACCCAGCATACAGAGAGCCCGCGCAGGAGGACTCCCATCCACCTGAGCCACCACTGGACCCAGGGAAAGTCACCCTCCTGCACCTAAAAGGTAAGAAACAGGAGGGTGACTTAAATATTATGTGTGTGTATGTCTGTGTGTGTGTCTGCCTGTATGTATGTGTGTCTGTCTCTGTGCATGTATGTGTGTGTGTGTGCCTGTCTGTATGTATGTATGTATGTATGTATGTGTGCCTGTATGTGTATGTGTGTCTGACTGTATGTATGTCTTTGTATGTATGTGTGTCTGTCTCTGTGTCTGTATGTCTGTATGTATGTGTGTGTGTCTGTCTGTGTGTGTCTGTCTGTTTGTATGTATGTGTGTGTGTCTGTGTCTGTGTGTCTGTGTGTATGTATCTATGTGCGTGTGTGTGTGTGTCTGTATGTGTGTGTGGGGGGACCGGTGGGGGGGGGGGGGGCACGGATCAGTTTCGCACCGGGGCACCATGGATTGTGTGTGCGCCACTGTATAGGGAGCTACTTTGTTTTCATGGCACTATAGTTTCCCTTTAATGTCTGAAAATAAAAACATTTTGTTTTAATGCAGGCTGTGTGTGAGCCACAGTCAGGAGAGGTGTTGCTAGGTCTGTGTAAACAGATGGGCAGCTTTAACCCCTTAAGGACACACGACATGTGTGACATGTCTTGATTCCCTTTTATTCCAGAAGTCTGGTCCTTAAGGGATTAAAGGGACACTGTAGGCATCCAGACCACTTCAGTTCATTGATCCCATGTCCCTTAACCCTACAGCTTCTGACAAATTGCAATAATTACCTTTGAGGGTTAACTCCTCCCTAGTGGAACTTCCTGAATTGAAACGGACCTTTGGTCCGGTATCTGCCGCTGGACTTACTCATGCTCTGCATGAGGACTTCCAGTGTCAGATTTTCCCCCATAGGAAAGCATTAAATAATGCTTTCCAATGAGGAAGCGAGTGCAGCCATTGCCAAGCATTCGCATTAGGTCTCCCCCCCCCCCCACCGGCTGACAGCGATTGTGATTTGCCATTACAGATCCAAAAATGTATATATAGAACATTATGCCCAAGTGACAAGGCAAGAGTTAGAACTTGTCAAAGGTAATTCTCATTTTGTGTATTAACCATCTATTGAGTGAGGTTTCTAATGGATTGTGTGAGTGTCACTTGGAGGCCTTTTTACAGTCCATTTAAACTGAAGCTCAAGTTCTGCATAATTTACATTCTGCTACTTTGTGTAAGCAAGTGAACTTGCAGCCGAGCACATTAATTATGTATTATTTGTTTTAGGGCAACCCCAGGCTGGCATAACAAGCTTAAACTATGTTTCTGTTTACTGTACAATAATGGGATCAGTCAGATGGAATACTGCTCGATATAATTTCACTCTATGTATCAAAATCATATAGAAAGATTTCCTCTAGAAGCTATGGAGTATGAAACATTAAAGGGACACTATAGTCACCCATACCACTTCAGCTCAATGAAGTGGTCTGGGTGCCAGGTCCCTCAGGTTTTAACCCTTCACATGTAAACATAGCAGTTTCAGAGAAACTGCTATGTTTACATAGCAGGGTTAATCCAACCTCTAGTGGCTGTATTCCTGACAGCCGCTAGAGGTGCATCTGCGACGCAGGATGCGAAATTCGCATCCTGCGTGCAGAACGTCCATAGGAAAGCATTGAGAAATGCTTTCCTATGGACTGTTAGAATGCACATGCGGCATTTGCCGCGCATGCGCACTCCACTCCACTCGGGAGCTGACGTCGGCGGTGGAGGAGAGGTCACCAGCGCCAAGGGAGCCCGGCGCTGGATTAAGGTAAGCTGCTGAAGGGGTTTTAACCTTCAGCGCCTCAGGAGGTGGAACCCTGAGGGTGGGGGCACCCTCAGGGCACTATAGTTTTTCCTGACACTATAGTGATCCTTCAAAAATGTATAGTCTTGTGAAATCTGACATCAAATATTGATTGTGGATTACCCACATCCCAGGTAAATCCTAAATAGGCTTTTTTTTTTCAACCATCAAAGAACAGGAGGAGGATACACACCTATTTCCCCCAAAATACTGGTAAAAATGATTACTCAGTTAGTTTTTGCTAAGATGGTGTATGATGATGTCTCATTTTGAGACATTTTAGTATATGACAAATTCAAATTACCATTTGTGAAATCAGATACTCTTGGTTTTCATATGTCATATTGTGTATTATGCTAAGAACCAAAAAATGGAACTCTACTCAATCCATTAATAAAAGCCTGGCTGCAACTAAGCCTGGGGCCAGCATCAAGGCCCAACATAATAGTTAATAGTCACCAAAAAAAGGTCCAGCCACTCCTAGGCTTAAATATGCATTTTTATTAGAACTACAGTGTCCAGCAGCAAAGTTTTGACCCAAACGTATTTTTCAAGCTTGAAGCAGTCGAAATGTTGCTGCTGGACACTGTAGTTCTAATTAAAAAAATGTCTATCAAAGCGTATGAATGCCTTGTTTATATTATGAGCATTACCATGACGTCATTTTGATTTAATTGTCATAGTTTAAGATATTGATCTTTTCTTTGCATTTCTACATGCACATTGCTATTTTATAAGCCTGTACTAAATATTACTGTGCTAACCCTTCCAATACTCCCAATGGTACTCGGTCCTCGTTATATTGGACCTTACAGGGTTCTGACTCGAATTAACCCAGTTGCGTATCGTCTAGCTCTCCCATCTGCCTTACGCATCCCTAACTCCTTTCATGTTTCATTGCTGAAACCGCTAGTCTGCAACAGATTTTCCTCCACGGTATCCTCTCCTCGCTCTGTTCAGGTGGAGGGTCAGGAGGAGTATGAGGTCAACTCTATCATCGATTCTCGAATCTCCCGGGGGAGAGTACAATATCTGGTCGACTGGAAAGGATATGGTCCTGAGGAGAGGAGTTGGGTACCTCAAGAGGATGTTCATGCTCCTCGCCTCCGCAGGGCGTTTCACTCCCGCTTCCCATCTCGTCCCGGTTCCTTCCGCCCGGTGGGCGTATCTGAGAGGGGGGGTACTGTCAGGGTACCTGAAGTCTCTACCTTTGAGAGAGGTAGAGACTTAGAAGTTTATCCGTCCAAAAGGGCTGTTTCCTCCGTTCCTCGCGGTCCTTCCGGTCATTTACACGCCGGCCGCGAGGGATCCACTTCCTTTTGTAACACGACGCCCAGCAGTCGACGTCATGATGCCAACCCGGACCGACCTGTCACTCAATTGTCTGGAAACTAATCAGGACTCGTCGGAGGCGTGTCTACTCTCCTGAGCCAATGTATTTAACAGTGCTTTTTCCATTTGCTCATTGCCCTGTCGTGGTTCTAGCCTGTCTAGTCACCCAGCGCTCTTGTATTCCAGTTATCCTTTTGGTTCCGACCCGGCTTGTTTGTATTACTCTGCTTATCTCTGTTACCCTTTGACTCGGCTTGTTCCTCGCTTACCTGTCATCTCGTTCCCTCGACCTCGGCTTGCCTTTGACCATTCTCTCTATCTCCGTACGTTAGTCCGGCCATTCTAAGGTCCGGTATACGTACCTTTCTACTGTCTGTACTCTGCGTGTTGGATCCCTGTCCCGATCCTGACAAGTAGCAGCTGCCAGAGGTTCTGTGCTGGGATGATGACCCTATCCCAGCAGGGAAAGAAGTGGAATGGAGGGCGGCGATCTGAACCGACCTGTGCAAGGAGATCCTCGAGAAGATTCAAACCTTCCGGAGCGAGCTCCTCCTAACTACAAAACAGTGCGGATGGAAGCAACTTGAGTTGCAGATGCCGTTCCTGGGAGACCAGCTACCTGGAAGAATGGGTAAGAGAACTTGTTGTACCAAAAAAATAAATAGACATTTGCACTCGGCTGTGATTAGGTGCTGGTATCGAATTTGCCCTCCCTTGACTAAACCTCAATATCCAAACCATAAATCATAAAAATAGATACAGCTCTCAAAAATTTAATGTTCAGAATAACTTATTTTGAGCATTACATTTTTGAGTGTGGTATCTATTGATGGTTTAAGGGAACTCGATGTGCTTGTCATGACAGAAGTTTCAGTTGTGCCGTGCCCTGCGGTGGCATGTGATCCAGCTATGCCTGTATTGAAGGGGAGAATTACCATGGCCTTGGTCTTCTGTGGAAGTCTTTGAGGACAATATCGAATTCAGGAAAACGGAGGGTTCTCACTTCTGGAGCATCCAGGATGAGCAGGAAGATCTATTGAACTTCTCAGAAGTCACAGAGCTGGAGCCAGGTCTGACCTTTCTTGCCACCCTGGAGTGGGAGCTTGAGCAGGACTATGTACGCCTGTTGCACTGTATACAGCCGTGGGCCTCAGATACTGGTGATTTGCTATAATTTACAAACATGGGAGAGGAGAGTATAATCCTCCCTCTTCAGCAGCAGAGTGAGTTACTGGGAGAGAAGTGTGTTGGCCTCCCTCCCCAGCGGCAGATCCCATCACCATGAGTGAGGATAGCTGGTCTCCGTCTCCAGCAGCAGCTTGAGTTACCAGGAGTGGAGAGTGTCAGTCTCCCTTCCCAGCGGCAGAGTGAGTTACTAGGAGAGAAGTGTTTTGAGGACAATATAGAATTTGGGAACCCAGAGAGTTCTCTCTTCCGGAGCATCTGGGATGAGCAGGAAGATCTATTGAACCTCTCAGAAGTCACGGAGCTGGAGCTGATCCCCAGCGGCAGATCACAGCACTGGAAGCGGAGATAGCTGGTCTCTTTCCCCTGGGGCGACTTATGTTACCGGTAATGGATGGTGTTGGCTTACCTCCCAAGCGGCAGAGCACAACTCTGGGAGTGGAGACAGTTGACACTCTCTGCTCCCTGTAAAACCGAGTACTATTCAGTGTTACAAGAAGCAGAGAGTGTCGGCCTCAATCTCCAGCTGCAGCTGGAGATACAGGTGGCAAAGAGTGTCGGCCTTCCTGTCAGCAGCAGTTGGAGCAACTGGGAGCGGCTTTGAGCAGTCATCCACCCCAGTGGCAGTAGAAGTTACTCGAAGTGGAGATAGTCGGCACCCCTCCACACGGAAGCCTGAGTTAGGTCAGTCCATCTCCCCAGCAGCAGTGGGTACTCCAAGGAGAGGAGAGTATCGGTCTCCCTCCTCAGTGGTAGTTTGTTTTGCAGGGAGAGGAGACAGCTGACCTCCCTCCCCAGCGGCAGTTAGTGCCCCTCCCCAGCAGCAGAGTGAGTTACTGGTAGTGGAGACAGCTGGACTCCCTCCCCGGCTGCAATTGGTTGTTCAGGGAGGGGAGAGTCTAAGCAATTGAAATAACTCAACACAACAAATGCTTCAAGTGGTTTCCCCCAAAATGGAGGGAGGGGGGGTAGGAGGAGAGGAGATAGGGGGGTCTGTTTCTTTGACCCATTTGCAATGTGTGCCATGACTGTGTCTGGACGGAGCTGGATTGCGATGTCACTTGTAAATCATTGATACCTGTTTAAATAAAATGGAGCGTTGCATGACAAAGGTTACCACGTGTTTTAAAGTATTTTTAATTGATTTCATGTGAGACAGTTCCCCTTTAAGCAGAATTTTGGATATTGAGATTCTTTAGTTGCGATAATTTTACCTTAATTAATTTATTGTGTCTATTTCTAGTGTCTTTTATTTGTCTTTATCTCTCTTTGTAGAACCATTGTTTACCTGCATACAAAGATAATTGTGTGAATGCCTGTATTGTATTAAAATGTGTGTTTAGAAAATAATAATAGTAAAATAAAAAAAAGCTTAAACTAATGAAACTAAATAAATTAAACAAATTAAACAAAATCTGATTTATATATATGCTATTATGCTGGCTATCACAATTCCTAGACTCAGTGTTTAACATTATGCGTGCTCTCATTCTATTCTTGCATGACACGTACACTTTAAACGTTTTTGACCTGAATTCAGTGACTAAAACTGATTATTTTGTATGGAGGCTGCACAGTAAGTAATTGCATTAAGAAATAAAAAGCCCTCATTTAAATATTATTATATATTTTTTTAAATTAACTTGGGGTTAAAACTATGGACTATACATATCTATTTGTGGCATGAGAGTTTAGACAAGCCATCAATCATGAAGGGTTTAATGTCATAAAACAATCATTTCAATGACTGTCACGTTTCCTTGTTCCAAAATTAATGATAGACAAAAGCCCATGACATTAAGTGGGATGGGAGAAGGTTGGTGGTGACAAACTGCAGGAAATGTGATGAACAACTTGTAGCTCTTAAAGCGCTGTGGAATATATTGGCATTATATAAATGCTAATAATAATAATAATAATAAAATGCCTACCTTACTTTTCCCTGTGGTCCAGTGTGTGTTTTATTTTTTTCAAATATAGCCTGTTTTTCAATTCCTATCTCTGCCACTGTTCCATTTTGTCCATTAGCATATTTGTAGAAGCACTGTAAATGGGAGCTCTCCCTCCTTTTCCCTCACCTTATAGTAGGGGTAGGCAACATTTATCACTTAAAATGTTGGGGACTACATCTCCCATAATGCTCTTACAACCATAATGCTGGCAAAGCATCAGGGGAGATGTAGTCAATAACATCTTGCGTGCCGAAGGTTACCTATTCCTATGTAGATTGTTAAACAAATTTTATGACTGCATTCTAATTGGCAGAAAGAGACAAGGGTGGACAGCAATGCCTTATGTTGTACAGATTGTTTTTTATATTTTTATACACTGATGTCATATTTTGGAAGCTGTGATGCCAATAGATATAAGGTTTTATTCCCCCAACATTTTTGTAAAATATAAATATAGGAAAAATGTGTCACTGAGATCATTTGTTTTATGTAAAAAGGAAAAAAATAGATAGTGCATACTATTAACGCCAGATTATAGACAAAATAAACTTTGGCACCAGGAAGAAAATTACAAGTTCCAAATACAAGAGGAAAATCATACCGAGATTGAAAACAGCATGACAAAATGACTGCTATCTCAAGCAATAAAACAACTTTATTGGCACTTACAATACATGAGAGTTAAGTCAATATCTTACGCGTTTCAGAACCAAGGTTAGGTGTAGCAGATGGAGTTCCCTATGCAGCAGGAAGCTGGATACAATTATATCAAGATCACAGTACAGATGAGAGCCAGACAAAAGCATGGAAAGAATGAAGAAAGTCGGGTCAGGTGGCACAGGTTCATAAATGATGACACAGGCAAGGGTCAAATACCAGTAATCAGAAGTTAACAGCACTGGAAAACGAAGAATGAAGCATATGCTGAATAAAACACGCTGGGTACATTTAGGCATGGTGGTGGCTCTGTGATGCTCTTGGGCTGCTTTGCATCCTCTAACACTGGCATCCCGCAGCATGTGGAAGGCTGGATAGATTAATCCAAGTATCAGGAAAATCCTAGGAGAAAAGTCATGCTGCCTGTGCGGATGCGGAAACTTGGGCATCATTGGACCTTCTATCAAGACAATCGTCCCAAGCATACCTCAAATTCCACCATGGCTTGGTTGCAAGAAGTCCTGGGAAATTCTACAGTTGCGATCACAGACACCTGACTTGAACCTCATAGAAAATTTCTGGACCCAAGAATTTTTTTTTTTTTTTAATTCTTTATTTTATTTGTGCATCAGATAACAGTAGTCATGCAGAGCCACGACAGCATCTGCAGGCATTTTCATAGGTTGACAAATACGTGGCAGTGTAAATGGCACATTTTTTTTTTTTTGAATAACATGCAAGAAACAAACTCGTGTAATTAGAATGTATAAGCTTACAGTGCTCGATAGGTACATAAACTTAAAACAGTGTTAAAAGTAAAGATCGCGCTCAGACGCTTAATATGCTTAAAGTTGCTTAACCCCTTAAGGACACATGACATGTCTGACATGTCATGATTCCCTTTTATTCCAGAAGTTTGGTCCTTAAGGGGTTAAAGAATATGCTTAAAATACGCTTTGAAATTTGCCTGGCATATATTAATATAGTAAAGATCGCGCTTCAGCGCTTGTTATACTTAAAGTCGTTTAAATTATGCTTAGAATACGCCTTGAAGTTTGCCTGGCATATAGTGATTTAGTAAAGATCATGGGTATAGCTCAAGTTCCAGGTTTGGTGTCTGATATGTTCCATCAGAAGATTGCTTGGTCTGGCTGACTGTGTGGGATTGAGGACGTGCAAGGCCCTTGTGAACATGCAAAGCTGTCGGGTCTCCCATGCAGGTCAGGGAGCATCAAGCGCCCCCCTGCCTCCCCGGCTGCCAGGTCCCGGCCGGCCCCCAGCCTGGCCCAGGCCGCCCCCCGCGAGCACCGCGGCTCGGTGGGCACTCGGGGGCAACATGGGCTGTTGCGGTCCCCCCACCCAAAGAGTCCACACTCCCAGTGTCCCCTGCACCTCCCCCGTACCTCCAGTGCCCCGGTGGGTCCAAAACCCGCTCCATAAGTCTCTCCCATCTCCGGCCACTTCTGCAGAGCAGGGGATGCACGGCCTCTCAGCCACCGGTCCGCCGGAGGCACGCACCGCCCGGCTCTGCCGGGCTCACAGCGGTGGGGACAGATTCCTCGAGGTGCCCTCCTCATCCGGAGGTAGAGCGGTCATGGTATCGGCTCCTGGGCCGCCCGGGTAGCCAGTCCGCGGCCCCGGCCTCCACAGGTCAGGCGGCGGGCGCCGAGGTCTCCCCCCCACACGGGTTCGCCGTCTTCCACTTCACACTGCTGGTGGGTCCCAGTATGACAGCCTCTGCCAGTGTAGGAGAGCGGCACAGGTCCCGGCTGGAGGTCCCGGCAGGAGGCCCCAGCCTCGGCGTGTGCGGTCCCCACGCGGCCGGGATTACCCCCACCGGCCGGGGGGGGGGGGGAAACGGGGCCGTGCCCCGAGCCGGTGCAGTACTCCATGGCAGTGTGTGTCTCCGGCATGTGTGCCTCTTGGTGCGGTCCTCCGTTGCCAGGTCTCATTTTTGCCATGTCGTTGCTTGTGGAGGTTGGTAGGCCGGGTGCATCGGTTTCATCGCTCCCGGTGCGTTAAAGACATGTGCGGTATCAATCCGGAGCTGTGGTAGTTCTCTGGTTGATCCTGTGCTGGTGTCCGGCTCTAAGGGCCGTTTTTAGTCGGTATTAATGCCTTTTTTGTGGCTAGGGCCCGGAGCCCTGTTAGTTTGCTGCCATGCGGCTCGGCGGCCCGGCCCCGCCCCCTGGACCCAAGAATTTTACTGAACTGGAGGCCATTGGTCATGAGCAATGGGTTAAGATTCCTCAGGAACGCTGCCAGAAGCTGTGGTCTGGCTATGCATCTCATTTGCAGCAGGTCATAACAGCAAAAGGGTGCTCTGCTAAGTATTAAAGGTCTTTGCCATGAAGGGGTTGAATAATTTTGAGACTGGAGAACTCATTTTCAGTTGAATTTAGGGAAACTATTGAGCTATTTCAATTGCTTGTATTTGAATTGTACATTGCAAACAACTGAAAATCTGTACATTTTGACAATAAACCAACTTTTCAATGGGGGTTGAATTATTCTGATTACAACTGTACATGACAAATTTGAGCGAATGAAGGCCCATATAATAGTCAAAAGAATTCCAACATCGCCAACTTGGAAATATTCACTAAACTAAGAATTGTGAACACGTTACAATGGAACAACTAATTAATTTCAGGGAAAAAAATAGCTGATCTGGAAAAATAACTGTATGGAGAATTATTCTAGTTTTGGTACAATGTCCTGAAATATGCATTTAATTATCATGAAATCAACATGGAGGGGAGGGCTACTAACAGCAAACAGGCAAACAGCAAATTCATATTTTTGTAATACCAGGACAGTTTTATTGGTCCTACAGGGAAAAACAAATCTGACAACATCCGCATGTCAGTTTACTTACAATATTTGTATCACTCTCAATTTGTGATGAATTACTTTTAACAAAGTAGAGCAAGATCAAACATGTAGATTCCTTTTTAATATTATTGTCCTCAGAGTGATACAATGTAAGTATATTAATTTAATTTGTGTTCTACTCATCAATTTTTGCAATTGAATAAGATCTAGAAATATAAATGATGCTATGATGCATTAGCACAAGTGCTTTTTCCCAGTTTTTCTGATCTTTGTGATCTTTGTGTTGTTACTCATAGTAATAATATAACCTTAACAAAGATCCTTGCATTTATATCACTGTCCATATACCATAATGTTTAAATATTATTGACTGTTAAAACGTGGACAAAAATGTACCATTGTTATTTTTATTATTATTATTTAAAACAATAAAAAACTTTGAAAAGAACAAGTGCTTTTTGGATTAATACATATTGTTTAATAAATATATGTTTTCTTGTTCTTTACGGATTTTCTCAAAAATCCATACAGAAGGGATACCATAAACATACCTTCTAACAGTCCTGGATTCAGTGGTACTGTTCAGATTCTGGTGTCCAATCCTGCATCACACTGTGCAAAGTACATTTAGGGCATGTGAGTGTGGCCTGCGAGTGGGGCTAGCCGGTGCGGCTCCTTTGCTGATTTACCCTCAAAAACCAACCCTTGAACAATTTGCCTCTATTTTGACTGGTTTAACCAGTGATGTATTTGGGTTTTGACTGCCCAAGTTGGTCTGGGCTGTGTACCCATTCCCGAATATTTTTATCAGTCTTCTGCAAACACATACATCTTGCCTACCCTGATCTAGGTGGTTTGTTCCTTCGGGAATAGGGTCCACAACTCCTCCTATATTTGTTAGTCAAATTTTGTATTGTTGCAGATGTGTTGTACCTTTTGTCTTTTAACTTGTGCCAATTGTACCCATGCACAGCACTGCAGAATTTGTTGGCGCTTTATAAATAAAGTATAATAATAAGATATTTAATAATAATGTAAATAAAGATTCTTTTTTTCTTAATTCTGTTTTCCCCCTGTTGGTTACTTAAAAAAAAATAAAAAAATGCAAAACAGCTAAGTAACATTTATATAATGTATATGTGTTGGAGCACATCAATCAGTTGGCCCATTTTCACACCATTTTGGTCCGTCTCTTTAATTTTACAAGTCAAAAATTTGTTAATAAAATTCTACTGAGCCAAACCAACATATGGACAAAACTGGAAAAAACGGTTCTCGCAAATGTCTAATAAAAACATACACCCGCTTGCAGTCACATACATTCATTGACACACAACACAATAACAAACACATAGACACACAACTGCACAAACAAAGTATATGGACACGCAATCACACACACAGTAATAAGCATACATACATACATACAGTACTTACTGTACATACATTGACATACAGTTTCATACATAGATATATAGACACACTCCCATACACATAGTCACATAATGATACACACGGTTTTATTAAGCAAACCTCTCTTTCCTTCCCCTAGACTAGAGTTATCTCTGTCAGCTCTATGGGTGATGAGAGGATGCTGAAGCTGCAGTGTCCCTGTTGTCTACCTTTTGGAGAAGCAATAATGCATGGGGTAAGCAAAAACGATTTCCTCATTCACATTGGCAGCTGACAGGGCTAGACAGCTTATGCCAGTATATAACTTACAACAGGACTACTACTGAGGATGCCTGGAACAGCCTCGGGTTACCAGGACCACCCTAAATTCCATTGTAACCGGTATCTGCTAAAAATAGTTTTAGTACCATCCTTTAAGTACTGGATTACGAATGGCATACATTCTAGGAGATTTATAAATATATAATAACCTTGTTATTTGCCAGCACTATAGTTAACATTTGAAGGTGTGGCTGCACAGTTGCTAAATGAATCAATGAGTCACACAGGTTACAACAGCAAGAAGAATCTGTTTACACAACCAAGTTCTTCTAGAAACTCTTTCATCTCTGTGCCCTAATCGATCATCTGAACCTAATCTGCTCATTCTAATTAAAGGGACACATCAGGTTCTCTACCACACCCACAAATATCAATCACTGACTTGATGTTCAAGTTAGTTTACTGTAATTTTTTTTTGGGGGATGTATCATGCATTTCTAAGCACCCCTGACTTATAAATGTCTAGATCAGGGGAACACAAGCTTTTAGTAGTACTGTACCCAGACAAGATCTTGAAGTCCCTTGGCATGCCGATCCAACTTTTTTTTTCTTAAATTGAGGTGTGTATGTTACCGTATTCTGCTTTTGTTATTTATGGGGGCTGCGGTTGCTTTGCAACATTGTATTTGTGCATATGTGGAGTGTTATATTGGATAGGCTCATGAGTAGTTTGTGGTATTGTGTATGATAAAGATGAATGTGTAGGGGGGGGGCTGCTTGTGGGATTGTGTGTCTCAATGAAAAGTCACATTGTGTGTTTGGTGTGTGTGTGTGTGTGTGAGTGTGTGTGTGGGGGGCTGCTTGTGGCATTGCATGGGCAAGTCTGCTTGTGGGGAGAGGGAGAGGAACACTAAGGGTGGGGGCACACTAAGGGACAGGGAGAGGAGAGAAACAACGGGAGGGTAAAGGACCGCAAGAGACAGGAATGGGAAGGGAGGGGAGATGTACACAAAGGGACAGGGAGGGGAGAGGAACACTAAGGGGGGCACTAAGGGACATAGAGGGGAGAGGAACACAAAGGCACAGGGAGGGGGAGGTACACAAAGTGGGGGCACTAAGGAACAGGGTGAAGAAGGGAGAGAAACACTAAGAGACAGGGAGGGGACAACTCAGGGACAGGGAAGCTAGGGGAGAGGTACGCTAAGGGATATGGGGGGGAGAGGTAGGCTAAGGGATATGGAGGGGAGAGGTACGCTAAGGGATATGGAGGGGAGAGGAACACAAAGGGACAGGAAGGGGAGGGGAGAGGTACACTAAGGAACAGGGAAGAGAGGGAAGAGGTACACTAATGGATAGGGAGGGAAAAGGACCACTAAAGAACAGGGAGGGGAGAGGAACACTAAGGTACAGTCAGGGCCAGCGCGTCCATAAGGCAGCACAGGCGGCCGCCTTAGGGCGCATCGGCTCTGGGGGCGCAAGATTTCGGTGACCGGCAGGAGGGAAGCGCTCCCTCCTGCCAGGTCACCTTCTGGACCCCCGGCGGGCGGCAGCGTTCTAATGAGAGGCGGCGAGGGAGCTCTAACCTGTCTGCTCTGCTCCCTCGCGCGCCGTGTGCTGATGCTGCGGGAGCCGGAATATGATGTCATAATCCAGCTCCCGGCATCAGTAGACAGCCCGCGAGGGAGCAGAGCAGACAGGTTAGAGCTCCCTCGCCGCCTCTCATTAGAACGCTGCCGCCCGCTGCACTGAAGCCCCACTGGACCCCAGGGACACATCCACACCAGCTCTCCAGGTAGGGAGGCTGGGTGGATATTATTATTAATTTGTGTGTGTCTGAAAGTGTATGTGTGAGTGTGTGTGTATGTGTCTGAAAGTGTGTGTGTCTGAAAGTGTGTGTGTCTGAAAGTGTATGTGTGAGTGTGTGTTTGTCTGAGTGTGTTTGTCTGTGAGTGTGTGTCTGTGAGTGTGTGTCTGTGAGTGTGTGTGTCTGTGAGTGTGTGTCTGAAAGTGTATGGGTGAGTGTGTGTGTGTCTGTGAGTGTGTGTGTCTGTGTATGTGTTTGTCTGTGAGTGTATGTCTGTGAGTGTGTGTCTGTGAGTGTGTGTGTATGTGTCTGTCAGTGTGTGTCTGTATGTGTTTGTCAGTGTGTGTGTATGTGTTTGTCTTTGTGTGTGTATGTGTTTGTCTGTGAGTGTGTGTGTCTGTGTATGTGTGAGTGTGTGTATGTGTCTGTGTGTGTATGTGTTTGTCTGTGAGTGTGTGTCTGTGTATGTGTTTGTCTGTGAGTGTTTCTGTGTGTGTCTGTGTATGTGTGAGTGTGTGTATGTGTCTGTGTGTGTCTGTGAATGATTGTATGAATGTGTGTGTCTGTCAGTGTATGAGTGTGTGTTTGTGAGTGTCTGTCAAATCAGTGAGAGTATGTTTGTGATTGAGTGTGTGTCTGTCAATGAATGAGTGTGTGTCAGATCAGTGAGTCTGTGTCTGTCAGTGACGTCTGTGTGTTTGTCATTGAGTGTGTGTGGCTGTTAGTGTGTATACACCACTGAGTGTAGCGTGGCGGAGTGGAGCAGAGTACAGGAGCTTCTGTTTCCTGTACCCGGCCAGACTGAGAGGAGGTGCTCACTGAGAGAGCACTTCCTGTCAGTCCAGCCAGGTACAGAAAACTGAAGCTCCTGCAGAGGGTCTGCTCCGCAACGCTACAAGACAGGTAGGAGGCACAACAGGAAGGGGAGTGTGACCGCTAAGAGGGTGGGGGGTGCACCAAGGGACAGAGAGGGGAGGGGAGAGAAAAACCAAGGGACAGGGAAAAGAGGGGGGAGGGGAGAGGAACACTAAGGGACGGGGAAGAGGGAGGGGCTGTTTAGGAGGCACATAGGTGAAGATGTTAATTTTAGAGGGGGGGCGGAAAAATTCATCTTCGCCTATGTACCCAAAAATCCTTGCACCGGCCCTGGGTACAGTGAAGGAAGGGGGATGACTACTAAGGTACAAGGAGGGGAGGGGAGAGGAAACCACTAAGGGGGACCACTAAGGAACAGGGGGGGGGGGGGAGACCACTAAGGGAGGCGTGTGAGCTCTAAAGGCACGGGTAATATTGTGAAAATTGATGGCAAGATGAATGCAGCATGTTATCAGAAAATACTGACAGACAATTTGCATCCTCCTGCACGAAGGCTGTGCCTGGGATGTTCTTAGACTTTCCAGCATGACAATGACCCTAAGCACAAGGCCAAGTTTACCCTCCAGTGTTTACAGCAGAAAAAGGCAAAGGTTCTGGAGTGGACATCACAGTCTCCTGACGTTAATATCATCGAGCCACTCTGAGGAGATCTCAAATGTGCAGTTCATGCAAGATGACCAAAGACTTTGAACAAACTGGAGGCATTTTGCCAAGATGAATGGGCAGCTATATCACCTGCAAGAATAAGGGTCCTTATAGACAACCAGGGCTGCCATCAGGCGGGTGACAACCATGACGGTTGTCACAGGCCCGGCGGCCTTAGTGTGCCCGGCTGCCTGGGCCTCACATGTAACGGCGGAACTGCAGCCAGTGAAGCTACACTGGTGCCCGTACTCTGATGAGGCCCATCGGGTGGCCCAAGCATTTAGGGCCACCCGATGGGCCCTATATCTTCAGGGGCCTGGTCAGCGCTGCGGCCGTGTAATAGCTCGACCAGGCCCCTTTAAAAATGGCAGCTGCAAGTTGTGCTGGGAGGAAGTAATGGCCGGTCACTTCCTCCCAGCTTACTCCGCGTGGGAGGGATGAAGCAGACTGGAGGCCGCGAGGAAGGGAGAGGCAGCCGACTCCCATCATCCGCAGCCACCCACCTGCAACAAAAAGGTTAGGAACAGGAGGGTGGCTGAAAAATTAGCTGTGTGTGTATGTATGTATGTATGTATATATGTCATTATGTATGTGTGTATGTATGTATATATGTGTATGTATGTATGCCAGTATGTGTATTTATATGTATGTGTCTGTATGTCAGTATGTATGTATGTATGTATGTGTGTATATATGTCAGTATGTATGTATGCCAGAGTGTATGTGTGTGTATGTATGTCAGTATGTATGTGTGTATGTATGTATGTCTGTATGTATGTGTCTGTATGTCTGTATGTCAGTATGTATGTCAGTGTGTGTGTGTGTCTGTATCTCCTTATGCATGTGTGTGTGTCTGTTTCAGTATGTGTGTGTCAGTATGCCTGTATGTATGTATATTTGTTTGTCTGTTTCAGTATGTGTGTATGTTAGTGTGTGTGTATCATTCTGTGTGTGTGTGTGTCCTTTTGTATCAGTGTGTGTGTCTGTGTGTGTATTCCTGTGGGCGGGATTTGGAGGTGGGCATGGAGGCGGGCACGCGGGAACCCAAACCTTGAGCTGTGTTAGGGGCTCCACAATTTCTGATGGCGGCCCTGTAGACAACTATTTCAAAAGACTGCACACGGTCATTGATGCTAAAGGGTGCAATACAGGTATTACGAATTAAGGGTATGTAGACTTTTCAACAGGGGTCATTTCATTTTTTTCTTTGTTGTCATGTTTAGTTGTATTATTGTGCCATTCTGTTTATAACCTACAGTTGAATATGAATCCCATAAGAAATAAAAGAAATGTGTTTTGTATGGTCACTCATGTTTTCATATATGACCAATTCTCCAAGGGTATGCAAACTTTTGAGCACAACTGTAAAACATAGACATATGGTGTGGTATGTAGAGCACACCTCTCAAGCCTGAATGTTTACTTTAGAGATGTCCCCATCTCCTACTGTGTTAAGTGAACTGTAATCACACACAGGAGGCTGCTAACAGGCTATAAACTGGAGATAAAAACAGGAGATAAAAAATATAAATTCAATATACTGCAATAAGTGAAGCTAAAAATTATGTCTTTTTCAGGAAGTGTTTAGAAAGGCTGTGTGAGTCTTGGCCAATTGAGGTGTGGCTAGGGCTGAATAAATAAAGTGATTTAACTCATAAATGGCAGAGAATTGAGCAGTGAGACTGCAGGGACATGATCTATAGACTAAAATAGCTAAACTTGTCTTTGGTGCTTAGAGTGTCCCTTTAGGGCAACATTTTGAAATACTGTTTTCAATTCACTACAGTTTGGTAAATGAAGTAGAACTTAATGTAAAGGAGACTTGCTGCACTTCATTTAAGGACAAATAGTTAAACAGGAACACAAAGCTACTCCACACTTAAAGTACATCTACAAAATGAATAAATAGAAAAACTATAAAAACAAAAATAATAATTACTCTTATTGTTTCCCTGTGTTTAATGACGTAGGTGTTCTTGGAGGTATATGTGAAATGACTTCTTTATGTGTTACAATAAAAAAAAAAGATAACATAAAATTCTTTAGTAACCAGTTAAACAATTCCAACAGATATAGAGTTGTTAATTATAATGTAGTCTATTTGCTTTACATTGTTTATATTCAGCTGTAGGGTATGTAATGATAGACATATTGTTTGGTATGAGCAATAAAAAAAGGACAAGAAAGTACTTGTTTGTATTACATATTTATTCAATCATAAACACATCAAAACATTGTTTATATTTTTTTCATTTGCTTCAGGAAGTTACTGTGAACTGATATTATCCTTTCCAAAGTTTAGCGTTTGTATTTGGTGGTAAAAGCTGTCAGCCATATTGATTACAGGGAATTGTGGGAAATGTTTGCTAGCTAAAATGGAGTACCTGTTATATGCCATGTTTTTTTTTTAAATCATTAATAAGATTATTTTATATTGACACAGAACTGCTTTTTAATATTATTGAAATAAGTTGTCTAAGAACAGACATTTTATTGTGTATATGAAACTGTTGACTGCAAAAGGATCCAGCAATGGTCCCCAACTCGAAATAAGAAGTATGTGCTAAAGTTCAAACTTGCAGTGAAATATTACAGCGAAAATGGATTTTAAAAATATTCAATTACATAACTCAATAATTGTGTTGATCATTATGAATTACTAGTAGTAGCTTGAATGATGATATGTTAAAGGAACACTATAGTCACCTAAATTACTTTAGCTAAATAAAGTAGTGTTAGCGTATAGATCAGTGATGGCAAACCTTTTTGAGCCCGAGTGCCCAAACCGCGATATATGCCAACTTTTTTTTCCTCAAAGTGCCAACACTGCAATTAAACCTGAATACTGAGGTTTAAGTTTAGAAAAAAACGCTTGTACAGTTGTCCGAACTAATTAACAACTTTTGTTTTAAAAGAAGAACACAACAGAGAGTTCAATGATACAAATTTTAAATAATGATATAAATAGATAAAATTCAGCTTATATTTATTAGTATCTCCAACAAATGCAATACATACACACAGACTGCAGAACACATTCTCACACCGTCCGCTAAATACATACACACACCGTCCGCTAAACACATACACACATCGTCCGCTAAACACATACACACATCGTCCGCTAAACACATACACACATCGTCCGCTAAATACATACACACACACCGTCCGCTAAATACATAAACACACAGTCCGCTAAATACACACACACACACACACACAGTCCGCTGAATACACATACAGTCCGCTGAGTACACATACAGACAGACTGCTGAATACACACACATACTGCATTGAGGGGTGCAGTGTGTGTGTGTAAGGGTGTGGAGTGCTTTGTGTGTGTGTGTGTGGGCGGGTAGGGGTGCTGTGGGTGGTAGGGGTGCTGTGGGTGGTATTGTGGTGGTAGGGGTCCTGTGGGGGTAAAGGGTGCTGTGGGTGGTAGGGGTGCTGTGGGGGTAAGGGGTGGTAGGGGTGCTGTGTTGGGGGTAGGGGTGCTGTGGGTGGTAGGGGTGCTGTGGGTGGTAGGGGTGCTGTGCTGTGGGTGGTAGGGGTGCTGTGGGTGGTACTGTGGTGGTAGGGGTCCTGTGGGTGGTAGGGGTGCTGTGGGTGGTACTGTGGGTGGTACTGTGGTGGTATGAGTCCTGTGGGTGGTAGGGGTGCTGTGGGTGGTACTGTGATGGTAGGGGTGCTGTGGGTGGTAGGGGTGCTGTGGGGGTAAGGGGTGCTGTGGGTGGTAGGGGTGCTGTGGGTGGTAGGGGTGCTGTGGGGGTAAGGGGTGCTGTGGGGGTAAGGGGTGCTGTGGGGGCAAGGGGTGCTGTGGGTGGTAGGGGTGCTGTAGGGGTAAGGGGTGCTGTGGGTGGTAGGGGTAAAAATACATTAAAAAAAACAAAAGGAAAGCTATATTAATGCTGTATACCTTTGGTGAAGGGGGAGGGGAGGGGGGACACAGCCATCCCTGGTGGTCCGGTGGTAAGTTTGTTTCTGGCAGCTAGGAAGCAGCTCTTCTGTCCTCCTGCGCGATGCTGTGTGGAGCGTTGCCATGGTAACGCGCGGCAACGCTCCACACAGCATCGCCCCTGCCTCCCGACCCGGAAGAAGAGTAGGCGCCTGCCGTTTCGGGCAGGCAGGTGCCTACTCTGCAGACAGCCAGCGGCCCCCTCTCTCCCGGCGACCTATGGCCGCGTGCCAACAAAGCGGGCCCAGCGTGCCACCTGTGGTACGCGTGCCATAGGTTCGCCATCACTGGTATAGCCCTAGCCACACCTCCCCTGGTTATGATTGACAGAGCCTGCATGAAAAAAAAAACTGGTTTAACTTTCAAACAGATGTAATTTACCTTAAATAATTGTATCTCAATCTCTAAAATGAAATTTAATAACATACAGGAGGCTCTTGCAAGGTCTTGCAAGCTATTAACATAGCAGGGGGATAAGAAAATCTTAATTAAACAGAACTTGCAATAAAGAAAGCCTAAATAGGGCTCTCTTTACAGGAAGTGTTTATGGAAGGCTGTGCAAGTCACATGCAGGGAGGTGTGACTAGGGTTCATAAACAAAGGAATTGAACTCCTAAATGGCAGAGGATTGAGCAGTGAGGCTGCAGGGGCATGTTCTTTACACCAAACCTGCTTCATTAAGCTTAAGTTGTTCAGGTCAATAGTGTACCTTTAAAGTGACACTATAGTCACCCAGACCACTTCAGCTCAATGAAGGGTGAGGGTCCCCCAAGGATTATATAGTGTCAGGAAAACAAGTTTGTTTTCCTGACACTATAGTGATCCTTTAATGTTGAAAACAAAGTATTCATACTCTGATATATGATCATGCACTCACACTGATGTTTGTACAATCTCTGATGTGCATTCACACTTTGCACATAACCACACATATATGCTGACACTGCACACACAAAAAATATGATATGCATCCACAGTGATACTGTACACAACAAGATGCACTTACACACAGAATGCAGTCACTCACACTGACAATGCATACATAGAAACACTTGCATATATTTAAACTAATGTGCATGCACCTAAACACTCTCATGTACTCACACTGACCGTGCACAAACAGAAAAACATATGTACAGTGGCAATGGACATTCAGAAACACTCAAATGCACTCAGTGACATTGCAAAAATGTACACAGAAAAAAACAACGTATATGATAATTGCACAGCTAAACAAGTATTCACAACACAATACAAGCAGAAGCACTAACATATAAAAATGTTCACTTCCTCTTATACTGGTACCACACACAGAAGCATTCACATGGAACTAGCAATGCACACAAAAACTCATATAAACTGGTTAAATAAATATAAACTCACATGCAGTCACACAGACATTACACATATAGATGGTTATGGGTGAATATGAAGTGAGGGTCCTGGTGCAATCCATTTTATGGGGCCCCCTAAAAAGCATGTGTGGCCAAAAGATTGATCCTCAACTGTTTTACGCCCATATTGCTTTGCCCGCTGAGGGTCTCCCACTTTCCCATACTTTCAAGATTGTATTTGTGTGCTTGGATGCAGAAATGTTTTCATATGGAGTGCAAGGACATTGCTGGAGCTTGAGTCCCATAATCTCAATGAAAGCATAGCCAGAAACAAGGACATGCTACAAGTCAGATATTCAATGCGATCTACCTAATAGAGGTTTGTGCAGCATAGTTTTGTTCAGCGACCCCTTCTGATAGTTAACTGGGGTGCCACCCATCCTCTCATTAACCTCATTGAGCACTATACTAGCATAAAACAATATTTTTTTATATCAGACAGCTGCTTTGACTAAAGTTTAAAACCAGGTCCCTTAGGCCGATTAGGCAGCCTCCTAGGGCGCTCCTTAAGGTGGGCGTCAGCAGCAGCTTTAGTGCTGATTTGGGCTGCCCCTCTATGTGGGACAAAGTCTGTAGTTCATGCCGCAGGTCATAGCACCGGGCGCTAGGAAGCACTTACATAGCTGCAGACTAGCGCCTGGCACCATCAACTTCAGTTCACACATCATGTACGCCGGCAGCGCAAGGGTGCATCTTACGATTGCTCCCACCTATTGCGTGGGAAGAAGCTGAGAGATGCAGTTCAGAAGCATGGGACATACGGAGAGTCAAAGTGAAGTGAAGGCAAGAGATGTACTTAACAGTGTGTGTGCTTTAAAGAATGTGTGTCAGTCTGCTTCAGTGAGTATGTTTGTGTCTGCTTGAGTCAGTGTGTGTGTTTGGGTCAGTGTGTGTCTGCTTGGGTCAGTGTGTGTGTGTCTGGATCATTGTGTATGTGTCTGCTTAGGTCAGTGTGTGTCTGCTTAGGTCAGTGTGTGTGTGTGTGTCTGCTTGGGTCAGTGTGTGTGTGCCTGCTTGAGTCAGTGTGTGTGTGTTTGCTTGGGTCAGTGTGTGTCTGCATGAGTCAGTTTGTGTGTCTGTTTTGGTCAGTGTGTGCGTGTCTGAGTCAGTGTGTGTGTCTGCTTTTGTCAGAGTGTGTGTGTTTTTTTTTGCCTAGGTTGGCAAAAATCCTTGCACCGGCCCTGCCGGCCTTCCCGTTCCCTTGTAGAGATGTAAACACATACAGTCAAATGCACAGATCACACTAAGATGAACATTCACAAATATGAACACAGTGTAATACACAGATAAACAAACATTGTCACACAAAGTGCCACAGAAACAGAGATGCACAATAACACACATGGGTATAGAACGACACAAACAAATACACACAGTGGCAGACGTATATATTAAATTGTACACATACAGAAGCACACACACATAAAGAGCATGCACATTTTAAATGCCTCCTCTTTTCATGCCTTATGACCAGAGAATGGGCTCTAATGCCCTGTGTAGAGTTACCCGAAGGGCCCACCAACCTCGCAGCTGCATGTGGTAGTTCCATCGTGATTTAGACAAAAGGGATTACATTTGGCATATGAGGTGAAAAATGACAAATATAATGAATCATTTCATATGAGACTATAGGTATAGTAGGGATGCAATATAGTGACTAGAACGGAATGTCTAGTTTGGGTGAGCATCGTTTACTGTGTGAGTCACTAACCACCTCTCCCTTAGGGAAATTAAATACAAGTGAAAGTTTAAAACATTCAGATTCAAGGGAGAAACAAAGTAACCAAAAAACGTATTGCTTACGGTGCTAAGATGGGGACCTAGACACAGCTGTCCTCCTAAACAACAAAGCATTGGCACTAGTAGGAAAGATTTAAAGGGATCAATATATAAATATTAGAACAGCGTTAATGGATTCCTGATCAATATTCTTTCATTTGAGTAAGCTAGGTTATGATGCCTTTAATACACCTTTCAGTGTCTAGCTAGGGAGATGAACTGAACTAAAGTCATCAGCTATGCAAAGTGTCTTAGAGCAAAATCAAACAAATAAGACTTTTCTTCTTTTATTACAATTATGTCCTCAAAACAAAATGTGTTTTATTTCCTTATCTTGTGATGTTAGTTGGTATTTTTTATAACTACTTTTGTAGACAAATAATAAAGTAGGTTATATGTATTTCATCAGAAAAGGGTAGGAGAAAGAATCTGTTAATGAGAAATGCAATTCATAGTATTTTTATTGTTTTTCGAAAAGGCACAAGACAATCAAACTTATCATACGTTTCCAGCAACAAGAATACTATTATAAGACGCGAGTTTGTAACAAAACCAATTTCCATAGACGGCAGCCTAATTTCATTGCACAAGTTTTTTTTCCCCCCAATGACTCCAGCTTGAATGAGACATTATACACAAGGCTGTTTCCTATTTTCCCTATACATCTTGTAAGTAATCACACTTTGACACAATGCTTATTCGTACAGAGCACATTCAAAACTGCCTGACCTTTCAAAGTCAAGATGTGAAGCGAGTGGTTGAATAAGCTGGTCGAATAAAGTTCAGCAGAAAACAACCATAAGAGATTTGACGAAACATGATAGAACACTGGCGATGGATACAAATGAGGATATTATTTAGTATAAGTTTGTAATGCACAAGACAGTTTTGAACACTCCGCAATTACGTGAAATGGTCGGTTCATTTTATATTTGGGCATTGCAACCAATGCTATAGGAATACGATTTCACGTAAATGTCTTCTACCACTAAAGGCTAATATCTCTAAAAAGCATTTAAAACCAAAAGTAAACAGTTTTGTTAGCTTTATGGGCTATGTCCTCTAGAAAAATACCCCAAGCCTATTGTTCCAAGGCAGACTTCGCAAAGTACAAAATCTGTCTTATTTGATGTAAACATTTTCTCTGTGGAAAAAAAAGCCTTTTCTCACTGAAAATGTGAACAAAGCTAGTGCAAAATAGAGTAACCGCTATCTTGCTCCATTAAGTGGTCCCTCAGGTACATTCATAAGCATGGCAGTTATATAACAGTTGGTAGGATCTAGTCCTCCCCTAACACCCACATGATGTGATAAACTGTATTCCTAATGCTATAGTGTCTCTCTGCCTTTTTTCACTTACCTGTTTCAAGCACCATATTCCCTTGATCAGGCTTCCCCAAACTCCGGCCCTCCAGATGTTGCCGAACTACAACTCCCATGATTCTATGAATGAAATAGATAGGCTGAGAATCATGGGAGTTGTAGTTCAGCAACATCTGGAGGGCCAGAGTTTGGGGAAGCCTGTCCTTGATGTTGAATCAATCTCCTCCTCTAGCGACGTCACGCTGATGGGGGAGCGCTGCATACACATTAGACCTCACTCATAGGAAAGCTTTGAAACAATGCTTTCCTATGAGAATTTTTAAAATGCTGGACGTCCTCATGCAAAGTGGGAGGATGTCCAATTTGGTTTCCATGAAATCCCAGGAAGTCCAGGAAGTTGTCTTAACCGTGCAATATAAATTCAATATACATTGTAGGTTTAAGGGAACAGGGACACTGCACCCAGACCACTTCATTGAGATTAAGTGGTCTGGATGCTTATAGTGTCCCTTTAACAATTTAACATTCAAGTAGCCTATGAACAATTGAGTAACATTATTCCTCCATTCTTTTAGCGGTAGGATAGAGACTGTGGTCCTACCTTACATTTACACCCATGCCTAGCAGGTGTGTGGGGTTTGGTAGGTCAATAAATAGGGCTGATGACCCTACTTGAAAAATAAACTTGCCTCTCTGCTAAGCCCCTAAACCTCTGTGGACATAAGGAGGTTTATTTCATGACATTATCATATTAAAAAGAGATTGCCAAATGATGGATTTCTCTAGCTCAAGTAGATCTGCAACTACCATGATGCTCATTCATCCTGATGCTGTAGCTATATGAAAGCTAGGGGCTAACCTAGCGGTTCCCACGGGCACACAGGGGAGCCGCAAGATATTTTCCCGGTGCTATGATCACCAGGGAGATCTTCCTCCCCGGCCTGCTAGCAGTGTAATGCTGGCAGCCGGCAGGGGAGGAAGGGAGAGAGGACCCGGGGGAGCTCTAACCTGCAGCTCCACTGGGTTCTCCTCTCGCGAGCTCGAAGCGTTGCCGCGACTACCACGACAACGCTCCAAATCTCGCGAGACTGAACTCTAGTAGCTACTGAGGCTGCTAGAGTTCACTGTCACCACTAAGACCACCAGTGCTTCCCCACCGGAGCACCAAGGATTGCCTTGCACTGTCCCCCCTTCCAGGCAAAGGTAAGCAGGGAGGGGGATATGAAAAGTATTAATATTTTTTTTTATATTTATAAATTTGGCCTACCACCCCCACACCCCCCACAGACCCCACCCCCCACAACAACCCCTCCCACACCCCTCCACACACACGCCCCCCCACACACACACTGCCCCCATACCAAATCAAATAATAATATCAAATAATTAGATAAACAGTACAATATATTTTACTGTACATATATACAAGTGTATTTCTTATATACCCTTTACTATAGGACATTTCTAAGCATTTAAAGTCATTTCACCAAAGTAGATACACCACACATTTTTTTTTTTTACAAATTTATGAAAATATATCAGTTTTGGTTCTTTAAATTCTATTCTATTACACCTTAGACTGTAATTCTATTACACTTTAGACTGCTAGAGGTGTATTCAGCACAAATCAAAGCTCAAGTAAGTAACATAAATGCATATAAATATAATAACGTGCTTTGAAACCTCCATTTTACAAAAAATAGAGCATGTTGTCATATACCAATATGTATCACTTGCAAAGAAAACATTAAAAATAAGACTTGCGTTGGATAACCAAGCGCTCCATTAGAACCTTACAGATTAACTTTTCAGAGCATCCACTATTAACAGTTTCAGATCTGCGAAGCTGCTAAGCTCACCATGGGGAACATCACAACTTGGTTATTGTGAATGTTAAACATTCTCAAACACTTTCTTAAAGGCTGGTCAAGCATTTTACAATAACTAATTGAACTCCAGTGTAGAGGTTTGTGATGGCTGGTGACGTTGCCCCCTTGATGTGTTAGGCTGTACCCATTTAACCCCATGCATTGTTCAAAACCAGCTGCATCTCCTCAATGGATGGGAGAGTGGAAAATGTACAGTGGAAAATACAACCATACTTTTTTTTTTTGCAGCAAAATCGGGGGAGTGTGTGTGTGTGTGCAGGGGGGGGGGGGGGTTGGATGGTGGTTGTAACACTGTAACACTACAGGGTCAGGAATACATGTTTGTGTTCCTGACCCTATAGTGATCCTTTAATGATGGATTATGAATAGCTGTAGTTAGCCGTAATAGCTGTAGAATTCATATTGTATAAAAGTCCAATTTGAGACTGTCACAGTAATAAAAAATTTACAGAGATGTGGCATTGATACATAAACAATGTAATAAACACAACCAAGTTCAATGCATTGCCAAAAGAAATACAAACACTGTAGAACTAGGGGATAGCAAAATGTCCTGGAATGTCCATGAATATTCGCTTCCAATTGGCTTTGGGAGCACACACATATATATCTTCTTTATGTCCTGATAATACCCTTCTCTACGCAATTGTCAGCCTCTTATTGCCTTACAATTTCATGAAGTCTCAATGGAATGTGACCGTCGATTAATGTGTCACGCAGGAATTATTTGCACTGAACGTTAATGGGTCAATGAAAAAATTTGACACATACAGCATTGTAAAATGAGGGTGTGGTGACTGAATCTTCTTATTCACCAGTCAGATGTGCTAAATAAAATACTCAATGACCTGGTTCTTATTTTCTTTCTTCTCAAATTACTGCAAGTTTTTAACAAATTGTCTGTAGCTAGGTGAATTCATGCAGTTCGCAGTGACGGGTGGAAATGATTAGAATGTGTCTGTGTTGTAAAATGATGTTATAATAAGCAGCATTACTTCATTTTAGTAACAAATCTCTTTTTTAAATATATCTGTTAGGCCACTGAATACATCCTGTTTGGATAAAATAAAAACAAAGTACTTTTGTTCGAAAAGATTATCTTTACAAAGAAACTGGAGAATAGGACACATATCTTCTGTGCAAAGGCCCAATTAAAGGGACACTATAGTCACCTGAACAACTTTAGCTTAATTAAGCAGTTTTGGTGTATAGAACATGCCCCTGCAGCCTCACTGCTCAATCCTCTGCCATTTAGGAGTTAAATCCCTTTGTTTATGAACCCTAGTCACACCTCCCTGCATGTGACTTGCACAGCCTTCCATAAACACTTCCTGTAAAGAGAGCCCTATTTAGGCTCTCTTTATTGCAAGTTCTGTTTAATTAAGATTTTCTTATCCCCTGCTATGTTAATAGCTTGCTAGACCCTGCAAGAGCCTCCTGTGTGTGATTAAAGTTCAATTTAGAGATTGAGATACAATTATTTAAGGTAAATTACATCTGTTTGAAAGTGAAACCAGTTTTTTTTTTCATGCAGGCTCTGTCAATCATCGCCAGGGGAGGTGTGGCTAGGGCTGCATAAACAGAAACACAGTGATTTAACTCCTAAATGACAGTGAATTGAGCAGTGAAATTGTAGGGGAATGATCTATACACTAAAACTGCTTTATTTAGCTAAAGTAATTTAGGTGACTATAGTGTTCCTTTAAATATATTCTAGGCTACTCAATTTCACAGATTTTCTTTTTTTTCTTCCAGATGTTGCAAGTGAAGAGTTTGTATGTGCACTCTAAAGGGTAGAGTCTATTGGAAGAGGTTATCCTATCTCATGTAACTGAACAGCACCTTTTTCCATTAGAGCCATTGGAAGAACTTGCGTAGAATGGGGGGTGGGGGGAGAGCACAGTGGCGGATGCACTGGGTGCAAAAGTTCAACAACAAAAAAAAGTAGTAAATTAATTTAAAATAGGAGTATTTTTCTTGCTAATAACAACCCTAATGTCCTTGCGTAATCCTCACCAGTGAATGCAAATGACTATTAAATGGCATGATACTGGTAAGTCAGTAATGAGCGCTTAGATAGCCTCGATCTCCCTTTCTGCATCGTCTCCCTGATGTGTGTGACACTGATAGTTGCATTGCATACATTTTTATTATACATTTTATTATTATTTATTTTTCATTATGAATGAAAAAAGGGGGAAAAAAAACACTGTCCTGTATCAAGATAAAGTCCTAACAAGAGAAACTTGATCTTAAAACATAACTTTTAATAGTAGAATATATAAAAGTGGAGCGACAAACGTTTAAATAGAAAACAATTACTTAAATAAACCTTTATATCCCACACTACGGTCTGTCAACATTGACACTTTGTCTACTGATTTAATACTTATTTTATATTTTATGTTTATTTTGTTCATTTTCCCTCATTACACATTTAGGTTTATTTAAGTAATTGTTTTCTATTTAAACATTTGTCTCTCCACTTTCATATATTCTACTATTAAAAGTTATGTTTTAAGATCAATTTTCTCTTGTTAGAAGTTTATCTTGATACAGGACAGTGTGTTTTTTCCTTTTTTCATTCATATTCTTCAACACGGGTTAACCTCTTCACTGCCCTATGATTTCTTTTTTGATCCATATCAGCTTCCACTCTATTTAATTTTGTAAATACTACACACATTACTTTAGGTGTAAGTTGAATTTTCAAAATTATGCTGCTAAGGGAATCGGGGAGTGCCAATTGTCCACTGGTTAGGGGGCGCAACACTTGCCTTGCCCTAGGCGCTGGCCAACAAGCGTATGCCACTAATTGGAAGTACTGCTATTCTACTACCAGAGTCAGTTTTATCTGTTTTAATAGACTCTGGCCCTTGCTTCTTATTCTACACAATAGTAGTCAGTTGCTTATAAAGTGACCTGAATGTTCTCAGAAGACCAAGTGCATATGGCTATATAATACAGTGCCTTGCAAAAGTATTCACCCCCCTTAGCATTTTTCGTGTTTTGTTGCCTCACAACCTGGAATTAACATGGACTGTTTGAGGATTTGCATCATTTAATTTAGAGAACATGCCCACAACTTTGAAGATGTTTTTTTTTTTATTGTGAAGCAAGCAACAAATAGGACAAAATAACAGAAAAAGTCAATGTGCATAACTATTTACCCCCCTAAAGTCAATACTTTGTAGAGCCACCTTTTGCAGCAATCACAGCTCCAAGTCGCTTTGGATAAGTCTCTATGAGCTTGCCACATCTTACCACTGGGATTTTTGCCCATTCCTTCTTGCAAAACTGCTCCAGCTCCTTCAAGTTGGATGGTTTGCGCTTGTAAACAGTAATCTTTAATTCTGACCACAGATTTTCTAATGGATTGAGGTCTGGGATTTGACTAGGCCATTCCAACACATTTACATGTTTCCCCTTAAACCACTCAAGTGTTGCTTTAGCAGTGTGCTTGGAGTCATTGTCATGCTGGAACGTAAACCTTCGTCCTAGCTTCAAATCACGCACAGAGTGGTACAGGTTTTGATCAAGGATATCCCTGTATTTACACCATCCATCTTTCCCTCAACTCTGACCAGTTTCCCAGTCCCAGCTGATGAAAAACGTCACCACAGCATGATGCTGCCACCACCATGTTTCACTGTGGGGATGGTGTTCTTTGGGTGATGTGATGTGTTGGGTTTGCGCCAGACATAGCGTTTTCTTTGATGGCTGAAAAGTTCAATTTTAGTCTCATCAGACCAGGCACCTTCCTCCATACATTTTGGGAGTCTCCCACATGCCTTTTTGCAAACTCAAAACATGCCATTTTGTTTTTTGCTGAAAGTAATGGCTTTCTTCTGGCCACTCTGCCATAAAGCCCAACTCTATGGAGAGTACGGCTTATTGTCGTCCTATGTACAGATACTCCAGTCTATGCTGTGGAACTCTGCAGCTCCTCCAGGGTTACCTTAGGTCTCTGTGTTGCCACTCTGATTAATGCCCTCCTTGCCCGGTCCGTGAGTTTTGGTGGGCGGCCGTCTATTGGCAGGTTTGCTGTTGTGCCATGTTCTTTCCATTTGGTTATGATAGATTTGATAGTGCTCCTGGCGATCATCAACGATTTGGATATTTTTTTATAACCTAACCCTGACTTGTACTTCTCAACAACATTGTCCCTTACTTGTTTGGAGTGTTCCTTGGTCTTAATGGCAGTGTTTGGTTAGTGGTGCCTCTTGCTTAGGTGTTGCAGCCTCTGGGGTCTTTCAAAAAAGTTGTGTATATGTAATGACAGATCATGTGACACTTAGATTGCACACAGGTGGACATCATTTCACTAATTATGTGACTTCTGAAGGTAACTGGTTGCACCAGAGCTTTTTATGGTCTTCAAAACAAAGGGGATGAATACTTGCGCACATGCCAATTTTCTGTTTTCTATTTCTAAAAAAAAGTTTTATGTATATATTTTTCTTATTTCACTTCACCAACTTAGACTATTGTTTTCTGATCCATCACATAAAATTCAGATTAATAAAACATTGAACTTAAGGCTGTAATGTAACAAAATAGGTAAAAAGTCAATGTGGTCGAATACTTTTGCAAGGCACTGTATATATATATATATATATATATATATATATATATATATATATATATATATATATATATATATATATATATATATATATATATATATATATATATATATTCACATATATACACACACACACACACACACACATTCTCTCTCTCTCTCTCTCTAGCATTGATTGTATTGTGTCAATGGCACCTGTCAATGGGTGGGATATATTAGGCAGCAAATTAACAGTAAGTTCTTGAATTTCATGTAGTTATTCTGGCCTCTTATTTCATGCAATTCTATAACACAAAATGTTAATAAAACAAAAATTATAAAAATATAATTAGTGTTTCTACAAATTCATCAAGTAATATACACACACACAAAAAAAAAAAAAAACAGTGTGCAATCTGCAGTGCTTATTTAGTGCAAAATAATAAATAACATTTTTATACCATATTGTACCAGTGTCTGTTTCTTAAAAAAAATGAAAATTCTTAATATTCACATGCAGAAAGAAAAAAGATGCAAAAAAATATATAAATTAATATAGCAAGGGGAATCTGGTCTTAAATTATTAAGGAAATTGTCCTACACAAAGAACGGGAGATTTTACAGATAAAGCCCCAAAAAGCTTTAAAACCAAGTACCGTCTACAGGGTGACACCGCTGTTGCTTTACATTAGATCCACCTTTCACTTTCTTTAGATTAGACAACATATATCACTGTTAATAAAAAAATGTTTTCCAGATCTCATCACTGGGACTACAAATGTTGTAGGAGAAGTCCTCTTCATGAAGCTGAGGATTACTTGTCGTTGCCGGAGTATTGGAATATTGGGGATTTTTTTTTTCAAAAGAAATAGTATGGGGCAGTAACCGAAACACCAAACCACCCAACGCCAATGTTTTGACCTGGTGGGCCTTTGCACTCACCAGTGGCTAGTGGAAAGTTTGAATTGAATAATGAATTTTTTACACACATATATATATATATATATAAACTGGTTCATGGATTGCAGGATAAAACTTACCAGGAAAGGTTAAAGGATCTTAACATGTATAGCTTGGAGGAAAGACAAGACAGAGGGGATATGATAGAAACATTTAAATACATAAAGGGAATCAACACAGTAAAGGAGGAGACTATATTTAAAAGAAGAAAAACCACTACAACAAGAGGACATAGTCTTAAATTAGAGGGACAAAGGTTTAAAAATAATATCAGGAAATATTACTTTACTGAGAGGGTAGTGGAAGCATGGAATAGCCTTCCAGCTGAAGTGGTAGAGGTTAACACAGTAAAGGAGTTTAAGCATGCGTGGGATAGGCATAAGGCTATCCTAACTATAAGATAAGGCCAGGGACTAATGAAAGTATTTAGAAAACTGGGCAGACTAGATCGGCCGAATGGTTCTTATCTGCCGTCACATTCTATGTTTCTATGTTTATATATATATATATATATATATATATATATATATATATATACACACACACACACACACACACACACACAATGCACACAATATATTTTCTAAAGTCAACTTTTATTCAAGGGCAACGTTATTTTTCTTTCAGCAGAGGTGGCAAAAGGCAAATTCACATAAACATAAAGTATTCTGGTTAAGCTTAAAAAGTGTATTATTTATCAAGCCAGACACTTCAGGCACAGACGCTTAGCTCATTGTCCACTTTTGGGTGACATACACGACTCGGTAATTTTTACTTTCAACAGTGTTGAGTAAATAACCTTATTTCCCGATAAGAAAAATAGCCCAGTCAACATGTCAGAATAATCCACTATATATCTTCATGTAGCAAAGAGCATTGACAAAATACCTGACACAAATCTAGTTTGATAATATGGATGAGGCGGAGAAGAGGCATTTATAAGTGAACCTGCCAGTGACAGTTTGCTTGTCTCTGTAAGTCTGTCCACTGTGACAAAGTAGATCGATGAAAAATTATATGGAAACACGGCAAAAACTAAATCTAATTTTATGTTGAGGGTAAAAAAATAAAATAAAATATTTGGCACTGCTAAAACCTGCACAAGTTGAATCATCGGTTTCAAGATAGAGGCATTAAGATGACAGGACATCTTGTGTATGATAGATGGCACTCCACCTTTTAGTGTAATCAGCTGAAGCTCTCCTGCTGAGAGAGGACACAGCTGATTGTGTAGACAGCGTAGGGTCATTGATCATATTCCGTGATATTGGCACTCTTTTGACTTCTGGTTGCGCCGAACTAGAACTTGTGCGTTGTGTAGTGGGCAACAAACTTTCTTGAGTCAGAGCTGCTTCCTGCTTAGTTGAAACATTGGTTGTTTGGTCATTTTTCCTTTCTGGAAACTGAAAACTCTGCCTCCTTAATGTTGGTGGACTAAAGTTCATGAATCTCACGGTCTTCACCTGCTTAATAGAAGATAGGAAACAGCTTTAATGATTACGTAACAAAAATATAGCAAATCCCATTTTGAATGCATCAGTAATGATAGAGATATGTTTTTTGCAGGGTTGTGGATGGACAATGCAGAAGCAACCCAGGGTGGGTGCTAGGGACACCACCCTTTTTTTTTTTTTTTATCAAACTTCTCCAAAATGTTTTGACAGGAATGGGAGGGATACCCTCAAAGGCTCATTTTGGTTGAAAAATACTCTGGGTCAACAATTCAACCCTTTCACATAAAACCCATGTTACTGTACATTCATTTAGTTTTCACAGCATCCATGCAGATACAACAAAAAGGTTTGGGAACAGTCATTAGGTCAGTTCTATATTTCACTCACAATTAGTGACATTCAAGAACAATTAAAAAAGTATAATTGTAGAAAAGTTCAAGGAAAAGGGGCAATTGTACAGCAAAATCTGATATTATGGACCTGGATAAACGAAAGGGAAACTTCAGACTTAAGCCTGCTGAATTTCTTGAAGTGTGAAGCATGTGCTCCATTTTTTCAATTTTACAAAAAGTGATTTATTTATTTGTATTTGGGCATGGGATGAATGTGGTGTGTAGGATGCAAATTAGAATCCTAACCTCAAAGTTCTTCTTAACTCTAAGGCCCTCCTAACCCCAGATCCTCCAAAACAAAATACCACATAAACATCACAAGCCCTAACCCCTGACTCGAGACAGTTCCACAGAATGCAGAACCATTCAGTATTCCTATAATTGTGCTGCCTATTTAAAATGCATAATTTCAACAGTGGTGGTTTAAGTGCACTGCAAAATCATCTGGTTTTCTTGTATTAGTCTTCAACTCTCACCACGCTCAGGCAGCACATGAATAGACAGTGTTGCCATCAGCCTATGCTTGCAAGCATGGTCATTTGAATAGGTTGTTCCAAAATTATGTATCACTATTTCCTGCTGCTCCTGCTGTGTCCTATTTCGATCCTCACCTGCACTGTGACTACAGGTAACACTAAACAGTGTGTAGCGTGGCTCTGTCCGTGTCATGCCAATTCGGGACTAACCCACAGTAGATTGTATGTCAATATCATAATTCGTAAATTGCGATAAGGAATTCTCCCAGGGCTTTATTCACTAAATACGAATTTGTGGAACGTTGAAAAGAAAATTGCAAATGAATTTAAGATTTTTTTCCAATTCAGGTATTTTTGTTTAAATGTTTAAATCTTTTTCAGTTTCCAGGTTTCCACAATTTCATGTTCAGTAAATCAACCCTTTTTTGTTGCTATGAGGGCAATCTCATGTCTTCCAATGTGCTCAACGTCTGCAGGTGTGTGCAAGTTAATAACCTAGTCATGATATTTGACTCTGCACACCCAACGTGCACACCTATGCATGCAAGTGAGCTATTAGATACAGAATCAAAAGATTGAAAAGATTCCACAAATACCTTCTCAGAGCCACCCTTAGGTGTGTCTGGCTTCACTAATATTGATGGAGGAGCAGAAGTGAATGATTTTGATGCTGTTTCACTTTTGTTGGAGAAATCTTTGCCTTCGAAGAAAACTGAGCTCGCTGCTGAATATCTTCTGCGATCAACAGTTTTTTTTGGAAAAGATAGTGTATCACAGGGGTTTTGTCTTGACCAGGTCTCTGCACCAATAGCTGCTCCAGAAAAAGAGGCACTACTAAAGACCTGTGGTTGGGCGGTGGATGATGGAGATCTGTTATTGGAGGTTATAGCCACTGCAAGAGGATTGCCCTGTGTGCTTTTCTGGAGAGATGCACCTGGAAAACAATCATAAACATGAATTAGATTATAGAAGCACTCCCAGCTTGGGAGGCATTATGCTCCAACAATTATCCCAAGATACATTATTTTTTCTGCTGCTTCCCTCTTCTGATCCTTGAAGGAGGCATTGTTAGACTTCAAAACTATATTTTTCATTTCATCAGATATAAAAAGTGCCCCTGATACACCCTACTACTAACACTCACACCAATAGAACAACCACGATTCATGGGGAAATGGGAGGCAGCACTGGGCCACACACTGGAGAAAGGAGACTGGGAGTAAATATGCTATCTTACACACCACTGCTCCAGCTTTAGTAAGACACAAGAAACGGCCTATAAACTATTGACACACTGGTACTACATGCACGCAATGCACCCTCTTACACATCTGGTGGGACTGTAAAAAGATAGCCCCGTACTGGAAGGACATACACAAGATACTGAGGCAGTTCACAGACGACCCACCACCATTCAGCCCAGCAGCCATGCTGCTACACCACACCAAGATCCCCAGAACTGCTTATAAGAAATCGCTCACAATTCGCATACTGAACACAGCCAAAACAATTATACCACAGTACTGGAAACAACAAGTCACCCCTCCCCTACAAACCTGGTTCACACAAATGGAGGAACTAAGATCCCTAGAGGAAATCCATAACACCGCGAACGACACATTCCAAAAATACCTCAACACTTGGACACACTGGATTCTGCAGACAACCAAACCTGACTTCACTACCATGCTACAGGCTTTGCCCTCAATCTAGAATAAAGACATCTCAAAAGTAGAGAGGCAGGGGGATAACAACCCTTTAATGTAGCGGAGCCCCCCATAACCCCACCACGCCAGAGCCGAGATCCTCACCCCATTCCAAATCAGTCACGGGGAGCCTAGGCACATAGACAATACACACGCATAATCTGAACGGCGACTAGCTGGGGGATAGGGACAAGACAGGCACGCTGACAACCCCCACGGGCACAGATGGGACAAGACGAAGTAAACACAAAATATACCCATTAGACATCCACCGGACCAAACGAGTCCCCAAGACGCTGAGAAATGGGTAACCTGAACAACTACAGGATATAAGACTAGTAAGAACTAACTGCCCCACTAAGAGGCGGATCGGTGGATCTCTGGGCCTCGGCTGCTGCGGGACCTTCCCTGACACACACCTTCACAACAAACGTAACAACACACACACACCTTCAAACAGGAAAGACTTAAGGGACCTATGAGTCCAACGAAACCATGGGCCTGCGAGCCCATCTGAATGGGCTATTGATACATGTTTTTTTATTGATATACGTTATATGCTCCTAGAGACCTGCAAGTCTCACTGTTTCTTGCACTGAAATACAAACACTAAAATTGCGCTCAATAAGGGACCTGCGAGTCCTCAGATGCTTGGGGCGTATGTGCCCACATAATGTCGTGATTTTCTATGACTGCTACTGTATATGCATCAAGCTATATTAGGGACCTGCGAGCCCCGCAATGTAAGGATATATTAAGCCAATGTAAACTACAGACATGACTCTCGGAGCCCCATCTAACATTATTGTTGTGCAGTTAATACATGTGATACAATAAAGAATTGCTTGCAGAAAAAAAAAAGTATTGGGTATACCTGGTCAATGACAACTATCTTGATGTCCAATTAATCTCTCCTCTGGATTTCATTGACAACTTTCTCCTATATATAAAAAGTCTCCCCTCAACTCAACACAGGTATATACTGTAGCTTACAAAACATACAAATATTGCTGGCACTCAGTCACGTGTTGGTACAGGTATTCAAGGTTTAGCCCCAATGAAACCTCATAATATATACAACAATTGAAATATAAATACCGCACTCAATGCATTTACCATGCACACTAAGACAAAATTCATATATAAGTATGCAGAAATTTTTTTTTTATTAATCACTGATTCCGTCTCTTTCATTGAGAAAAATACTATTAAAGAGAATTGATGATCCTTTCTTCAATTCATATCTCATAAACATAGAACAAATTCATTATATATACAGATATATACAGATGATTCAGCTGATGGACAGCAAATGGGCTGCGCGCTCGGGACGTTCGTCTGCAAGGGCCTTCGAAGGGACACGAACGTCCCGAGCACGCAGCCCGTTTGCTGTCCATCAGCTGACTCATCTATTGCTCGTTTACTGCCCATCAGCCGATATATCTAATAGGAGGACTTCACCACAATATGAGCAATGGTACCCCAACCCTCTGCACTTGCAATAAAATATATCCCAACACTTACTAAATCAATGGAAAGTGGTTTACAAGCCTGGTTTTTACTGCCATAAGATTAAAATTCTCTGTAACAGAGTATTTGGTCTGCACAAAACTTTTTTTTACATAGCATTATCATATCCTTGAAGGCCATAAATGGTTTCTGTTTTGTAACTGGCCATACAATTGTAATTTTAGCTTTCTCTCCTATATGTGTGTCTCTCAATGTAACACATCCCGGTCTGTATATTAACTCATTTCTGTTTGTCTGTGCCTTTCACTTTGTTGTTGGTGTGTCTCTCTCTGGTGACTTTTTACTGATTTAATGGGACACTCTACGCACCCTAACCATTACAATATAATGTAGTGTTCCATAAAGAACATTTCACCATTCAATATCTAATGTTTTCCCGACAGTGGGCTAAAGCTTGCCTCATGTGCATTCAGTGTACTCAGCTTTGGTGATGTCAGCAGACTATGCTAAGGGCATAAACCCAGTTATGGTACTTGACTGCAGGGAGACAAGGGAGATACAGTGAACGCACTGACAAAACAGAGTGGTCATTACCGAGAATTCCAGGACTGAGGCAAGGTTAGATACAAATCTTTTCAGCTTATCATTATGTCCGTAAGAGGCAGTATTGTAATGCCTAGGCTAAAAGTAAGGTCACCTTCGGCTACAATCCTTGGTGATCAGGTTACCCATCAACCTAATTTAAAAGGACAAGGGTCCAACTGAACAAAAAATGTTCCACAGAGATCTCAACCTTAGCCAGAGGCAACTGGACAAGCAGGTCTACAAGCCCAGCATGACTATGAAGAAAAGATGCATAGGTACATCTGCAATAAGCTACCTATGTATTCATATTCAGTTTAAGCAATGAAATACAGTTTCTGAATAGAAATGCAGCAGTAATTTGTAAAAAAAAAAAAAAAACTGTACTCCCAGTGTAAGCTTTTTTAATCTATACCTAATACCAAGATTCCCTAGTACTTAAGAAATACAATCCTTCTTCATTAATACCAATTTCCAGCCTAATAATACATTGACATTATACAATAGGGCCACCAAATACATATTTAACACACAACCCAACACCCCAATATAAATAAAAAAGTATACAAAAATTCCATCCAATAAGACCACTATACCTGTGCAATAAGTGTACCAACTACCATACAGTCAATACTTTAGTGCAAATAAATACCCAATCCTTAACAATATATCTTAATCATGTGACATAAAGTGCTTAATGTGAGCCCAAAACTATATGCATGAAGCGCAAAATATAAGCACGTAGAGCATATACATACTATGTCATTCCTGCCATTCATGAGGTCTATCAGGGTCATATCCACTGGGCATGTGACATGTCCTGCCATACTATGAAGTACAATATGTATTGCAATTATACAATAAAACTGAGCAGGTAAATATTATGAGTTTATAAAACTGCAGTACATACCACTTTTAATACTGTTTCTTTTTCGCTGAGATATTGGTACCATTGCTGACGATGCGTTTGGGATCTTTTTCAGTGGATCTGCCATAGTGGAGGGCGCAGAGAAAGACCTTAGAGGCTTGGTGGGCACAAAATCGGACACACTGCTTTGTGAAGAAACAGACGCATTACTTGAAATCCAGGCAGTTGGATAAGACTGAGTCCTTGGATCTTGACTATTTGAAGATCTTCTGAAAAAATGGAAATGGATACAGTCAACAAAATGTTTGTTGTTATTGTCCTTACATACAAGCATTTTATATATAGCGGGGAAAAGAGCTAGCTAACTGTAAAGATTATATTTCTCTACATGTTTTGTCTGTCTTATTCTATAACTCAACATCTTTGTGTTATTCAATTTAATATGCAACATATAACATGTATATTTGCTGATTTATTTCTATATTTATTTATTTTTTATTTCAAGGCTTGTTCATTTCAGCCAATGAGCTAAGCACCGGGAGGAGCTGTAGTAATTATGGTGCTTAGTGAATTCCTTTAAGCACTGAATTTAACCATTTTTATTTTTTATCGCACTCACTGTATGCGACTGGGTTGCTATTCTCCTTCAATGTTAGCATCTCCAACTTTAGCCTCTATTACAATTGAGTACCTATTTTTGGTTGGTATTGAGTTTTTAACACAATCACAATCTAAGAATATAAATCAAACCCCATAGACCATGTTCATGAGTGTAAAGATTAAAAAAAAAATGCTATCTTGTGGGTTTATGATTACATCACAGGTAAAAGATTAGTAACATCAGTAGTAATTTTTCCTACCACAGATGAGCAAATTTTACTTTTTTGCTTTCTCTTGGATCAAAAGGAGAAAGAGAAATGTTGATCATGTGGAGTATTTTTTTCAAATTATATTACTGTCACTATGAAAAAATTAATTGTGCATTTTTTACATAATTTTATTTATTTAATTTTATTAGTTAACTCCAAACAGCAATCTATACATATATATATATATTTTTAAATAAAACATACTTTGAGTGAAAGGCACTTGCCAGTCTTTTACATGTTGAAGAAAGTGACTTAAATAAACATTGTAGGCACTATAACTTATTGAAGTGATTTGGTGTCCAGGGAGGTCTACTGGCACTAGGTCCCCACATCAATAGTAATCAGTTTACACACTATTTAGCTGAAATGCTGGGTCCCCTGCAGGCTGCATCCCAGCCCCACTATGATATGGCAAAGGCAGACCATTCCAAACCTATTCATACTAGGCATTGCTGGCAGTGATCGGCTGAGAGTGCTCATCTGACGCACTCACCCTTCCACTATAGCTGGCAAGGCGAGAACTGGATTCACAACCATTGGGGGTTGGGAATCCTTGCTAAATCTAAACCTTTTAACATTGATGTTGGACCCAGCACACCCATACTTAAAGCACCATAACCACTTCAAACATTTAAAGTGCTTATGGGGTCTACAAGGAACTGTCGCTTTCTCGGTTTTAGTATAGCCTCATAGTTAACTATAAATCACATTTTATAAATTGTTTGCTCTTTTTTTCCAATGGTTTTACCATCGATTACATTCACAATATAATATAGATAACTGCTACTAGGAAAAAAAATCCAACTCACAATTGAAATAATTTTTTTATTCTTTAAAAAAGATGTAAGATTGTGAACGCTATTTACTTGTCAAAAAAACCTCAGGCAATGGCAGAAAGTTTGTCATCAGAGGTACTTCTCCTCTCACTTAATCTGTATAATTATGCTGTCTGGTATGTAATCCATGGCAAATATGATTAATTCTGTGTGTTGTAATATATATTTATTTTTGTGTTTTTGGTTGCTTTTATACTCCTGTTGTATATAGTACTTTTTGAACTATAAAATTGGAAATATCTACACTGTTCAGCCACAACATTAAAACTACTGACAGGTGAAGTGAATAACAGTGCTGACAATGGCACCTGTCAAGGGGTAGGATATATTATTTAGCAAAGGAACAGTTAACTCGTGCATTTCATGTATTAGAAATAAGAAATATTGGCACGTTAAAAGATCTGAGTGACTTTAACAAGGACCAAATAGTGATGGCTAGACGACTGTGTCAAAGCATCTCCAAATGGCAAGTCCTGTGTGGTGTTCCCGCTATGCAGTGGTTAGCACCTACCAAAAGTGGTGAAAGGAAGAAAATCGGTCACCCGGCGGCAGGGTCATGGGCACCCAAGGTTTATTGATGCACATGGAGAGTAAAGGCTAGCTCATCTAATCCAATCACACAGAATAGCTACTGTAGCTCAAATTGCTAAAAAAAATTATGCTGGTCATAAAAGACACATGTCAACACACAGTGCATCGCAGTTTGCTGCGTATTGGGCTTCGTAACAACAGACCAATCCAAGTGTCCATGATGACCCCTGTCCACCACTGAAAGTGCCTTCAATGGAGAAGGTTGCCTTGTGTGTTGAATAATGTTTTCTGTTAGATGAGGTGGCTGGCATTGTTTACCTTGAGAAGAGATGGCAGTAGGATGCACTATGGCCTCCACTATGGCAGGCAAGTGGAGGCAGTGTTATGCTCTTGGCAGTGTTCTGCTAAAAAACCTTGGATACTGGCATTTATGTGGATGTTAGTTTGACATGTACCTTGAGATTGTTGCAAACCACGTACACCCCTTCATCAGGGCAATAATTAAGAGCCCATTGGGCCTGGTGCTGATAATTACAATGGGGCTAATTATAGAATCGTATCGACAGAAAACACTAATACCTCCCAATAATCATGTATCTGGTGGAGGTGGTGCTGGAGGGAAACTCACAGAATATAGGTTTAAGAAAACACATACCTTACTTTCATCTTTCAAGTAAATTCATACCCACTAAAAGCAGTGTCTGGTGAAGCAGGATTTCGGTGTGCGGGGTAAAAGGGTGGGCCACTGACGCAAATCACGTAACCAGTACCTCCCAAAAACATCTGCCAGATGAATTAGGTGGAATGCATGTCAGGCTGCCTGCCAATCATGCAGGCCTGCCAATCATGCAGGCTGGCCAACTAAGGAAATACTATGCAGACAGCACCCTGAGCTTGGCATAAATGCGTCTAATGATGCGCTCCCTCCATGCTTTTTAAGGGCTGACCCCTAACACTAATTTGTCCACTCCTCTCCTTATCTGCTTACTAGCAGGCAGAAGCTCCAGTTATACAGTCTGGGACAGAGAAAGGGAACATGCCACAGTGTTAGAGAAACTGAAGCACCAAGAGCATTTGCATAGTGCGCAAAGTCAGCTTTACATTAACTAATTTCATTGTCAGCCAGTCCACACAAGATTTGTTTCCCTACATCCACATGTGAAGAGTAGTAAAAAAAACAAAAAAAATAAAAATAAAAAAACAAATATATATATATATATATATATATATATATATATTTTTTTTTTTTTAAATGGGCCTATTCCATGGGCATGGAGCTGCAGCTCCAGCATCCCCTATGTTAATCCAGCCCTGCCCTTCATGGCAATGGTGTTCACTGACTGCATTTGCTTCTTTCAGCAGGATAATGCAACCTGCCACACTTAAAAATTGTTCAGAAATAGCTTGAGGAAAATGACAAAGAATGAAGTGTTGCCTTGGCCTCCAAATTCCCCAGATATCAATCCTATTGAGCATCTCTGGGATGTGCAGGAACAACAACTTGCTAATATCTTGCTGCCAGATACCACAGGACATACAGAAATAAATAGCCAACGCAAAGCTCAGAAATCTGATGTACAAAGTAGCAGAAAAGGTATCCATGTTGCAGTTTGCTGTAGTGGAATAAATCTTATTAAATGCAAAAATAGTAAAAAAAAAATAAAATAAAAAAAAAAGGAACCCTACATCTCCTCCTAACATGTTTCATGCTCCTTTCTGCGTGTAATCATAGGTAAGTGAGTCCATTGTGGAGCCAATGCCTTGAAGCATCAGAGATTATTATTATTATTACCATTTATATAGCGCCAACAGATTCCGTAGCGCTTTACAATATTATGAGAGGGGATTTAACTATAAATAGGACAATTACAAATAAACTTACAAGAACAATAGGTTGAAGAGGACTCTGCTCAATCGAGCTTACATTATATAGGAGGTGGGGTGTAAAACACATTAGGACAGGAATTTGTAATCAAATAAGGTGGGCTGCCCTTTAGGAGAGGGCAAGAGACAGGTATGTGAGGTTGGGGTTAGTCTTGGAGGCCATAAGCTTTCCTAAAGAGATGGGTTTTAAGGCACTTCTTAAAAGATGCAAGACTAGGGGAGAGTCTGATGGCGGTAGGCAGGCTATTCCATAGGAAGGGAGCCGCCCTCGAGAAGTCCTGAAAGCGTGAGTTGGCCGTACGGGTGCGGACAACGGACAGGAGGTGGTCACGGGCAGGGCGGAGAGACCGAGAAGGGACATACCTATGGATCTTGGGGAGATATAAGAAGGGCTAGAGTTGTTCAGTGCTTGATAGGTGTGAGTTAGTACCCTGAATTGACTCCTATAGCATACAGGAAGCCAATGTAAGGACTGGCAGAGGGTTGAGGTGTGAGAGAAACGACTAGAGAGGAAAATCAGTCTAGCAGCAGTGTTCATTACGGACTGTAGGGGTGCAGTACGGCTTTTGGGAAGACCAATCAGGAGAGGGTTACAATAATCCATGTGGGAAATTACTAGAGCATGGACAAGCTCCTTGGTGGTATCTGGTGCAAGAAAGGGGCGGATGCGGGCTATGTTTTTAAGATGGAATCTACAGGATTTGGCAACATGCTGGATGTGAGGCTCAAAGGTGAGACCAGAGTCAAGTATGACGCCAAGACAGCGCGCTTGCAAGGATGGACTGATGTTGGTACCACAAACTTGAAGGGAGAGCGAAAGAGGAAGATCAGTATTAGGAGGAGGAAAGCTCAGTTTTTGAGAGATTGAGTTTCAGAAAGCGGGAGGACATCCAGTCAGAGATGGAAGAAAGGCAAGCAGTGACACATTGCAGGACGGCAGGGGAGAGGTCCGGGGAGGAGAGATATAGCTGGGCGTCATCAGCGTAGAGGTGGTAGTGGAATCCAAAAGAGGTAATAAGTTTGCCAAGAGAGGCAGTATAAAGAGAAAATAGAAGAGGACCAAGGACAGAGCCTTGGGGGACTGCAACCGAGACAGGATGAAGGGAGGAGGTATCATTAGAAAAAGAGACACTGAATGAGCATTGGGAGAGATAAGAGGAAAACCACGAGAGGACAGAGTCACAGAGACCAAGCGATTGAAGAGTTTGAAGAAGGAGAGCATGATCAACGGTGTCAAAGGCCGCTGAGAGGTCAAGAAGAATAAGTATGGAGTAGTGGCCTTTGGATTTAGCTGCGATTAGGTCGTTAGTAACTTTGATAAGGGCAGTCTCTGTAGAGTGGAGAGGGCGGAAGCCAGATTGAAGGGGGTCAAGGAGAGAGTTGGAATTGAGGAAATGAGACACACGGGTAAAGACAAGTCTTTCCAGAAGCTTTGAGGAAAAAGGGAGCAGGGATATGGGACGGTAGTTAGAGGGGGTGGATGGGTCGAGGGATGTTTTTTTTAGTATAGGTACTACAGTGGCATGTTTAAGGTCAGCAGGGACGATGCCAGAAGAGAGAGAGCAGTTGAAGATGTGTGTTAAAGAAGGCACGAGACAAGTGGAGAGAGATCTGATAAGGTGAGATGGGACAGGATCGAGCGGGCAAGTGGTGGGGCGAGAGGAGCAAAGAAGAGCAGACACCTCTTGGTCAGTAGCTGGGGAGAATGTCTGAAGGGTAGGAAAGGCATGATTTATGTGTGGTTGAGAAACAGAAAGGCAAGGAGGGGAGAATTATTTCCTTAGCTGAGATGTTTTGGCAGCATATGGGGGACCAACATTATATTAGGCAGGTGGTTTTAATCGTGTGGCTGAATAGATGTATATACAAGTATTTTTTGGGAGTTGATTTTGTATAGCCCATGTGATCATATTATTTTTTTTATTTGTATTTCTAATACAGATTATATTATTTAATTGTACAGCGGCAGACTGTTTGTGAGAACGAAAAGGTAGCCTTTGGTAAGTATTTTTTTATATACTGAAAACACATTTGCGAGCCAAAAAAAAAAGAACCAGAATGGAAAAGTAAAACAAAAAACAGAAGAGGCACAGCAAGGAATATTTTAGCACAAATGATGGAATAAATAGGCGCAAATAGTAAAAGCAAAAAACAAGCCTAAAATGTGAGCCCATCACCTTTTCTGCATAGCTTCATATATTTTATCTACAGTTTGCAAAATCTATTGGTTCTTTTGCATCCCATGTTCTCATTATGAAATTAGGAAACATAATGAAAATGCTGGGGACTATAGCTCTTCTGAGCTCTTTCTCTTTGCAAAGGCTTGCTCTATCCCTTCGTTTCCACTACTGGGGCCGATTTAGTTTAAATTAGTGAGAAATGGCCCTATTTGTTTTTATAATTTTGCACGGGTGTCCCTTCATTTACAGCTTACACCCTTTATTTATAGGCAGCGTGCATGAAATAGAGCTACTGGTGGAGTGGAATTAAAAAGTATATTTATGTATTTTAATTAAGTGTGGAGAAATCCGTATGTATTATGAGTAAAGATTCACAAACAGGCCTCTCTTTCCCCACAGCTATAGACTAAGATCTCATAACTCAACCTAAACTATGCCATACGGTACAATTTCAACTTCCCTGCCTCGCGTTGTTTGCTGCTGCCTAGAGAGCTTGATTTACAACTTAATAATACAGCTACATTCTGGCAAAGCACCCAGCGTACCAATTCATTTCATTAGCAAGGATGCTTCTGCACAAAAAAAAAAGACTTTGCCATCAAGATATGCCTGTTCAGCAGGAATACTGCGTTCGTGATTATATTTCTATTTATGTCCTTTTCTAGTTAGCATTTTATTGCTATAGTTTTAGGGGAAGAACATTGAAAAAAATAAAATAGTAAAAAAGCCAAAAAAAGAGAAAAACAATGATTTCTATTCCCTTTGCTCAATTGTTCTGAGCATGGATTCTCTCCAACACAAGAGGCAATAAGAATTTATTGTGCACATCCGTGCAGAATTCATAAGGATGGGGAGAATGAGAAAGATCTTCTGAGTTTAAAATGCAGGTATGTACTTGAACAGAACATTTTAAGTTTGCAAGAACAGACTTTTTTTTGTCAATTGTGTCATCCCACTTTAGTGAAAGAGAGCAATAGAGCTTGTAATTGTTCTGGTTCCTTTATACCGCCAATGAAATGATGTAAACGGAAAAAGATTAGTTAGTTAATAAACAGTGCATGGCTAATGTAGGATGCTACTAAAACAAGGAGATGATCGTTTGTATTTGTCAACCAGTTGAAATCTACCATCCTTTTATTATTCTTGTGGATCGGAGAAGATGCAAATAGTCTATTCTGTTAGGATTATCAATGGTCCATCCTTGCTCATTTGGAATTACTCTGGAGAACATTTTCTATTCTTGCAATTCCAATTTACTGTTTGACAGTCTGGATAATAGTATTCCTGTAATGCTTTGTCCAGATGAATCAAAGATCTATGTGATCTAGTAACATGGCTAATTATTTCTAATATGAAAGTACCATAACCACTACAGCTCTCTGTAGCAATAATGAGTCCAGCCTGACTCAGGTGCCATTCCCTACATTAAGGTCAAACCATTTATGAGATGTTGGACACCAAAGGTCCTCTAGTAGCTGTGGCTTTGCTCCTCACTTGGCATATTGCTATTGCGAAAGTTACACTTTCATATCAGCGGTATCAATGTTGTCAGAGTTTGGTAAGCATATATTGACGAGCACGCCAGATGAAATGATCAGCTAATGAATGCAGTCCAAATATGAACAAAATTAATATTGCTCATGTGGAAATGTAAATTCAGTAACACCAATATGCAGAGTGATGAGCTCCCAGGAGACCCTCGATTTGAGTTACAGAACTAAGAGACATCACTAACTAAGAGACATCACTAGAGACACAATAATGCAAAGGCAAAAGATGGTGATATACTTAAAGGGAAACTATAGTGCCAGAAAACCAAACTGGTTTTCTTGGCACAATAGCTTCACTATCTTTCAAGGCCCTCTCCCGCAGCACTGAAGGGGTTAATAACCCATTCAGTCACTTACCTGGGTCTCAGCTCCACCCATGCTCCTTTCCCGCCAACGTGAGAAATGCGAAAAGTGAATGTGCAGCAATGGCCGCGCTCGCATTAGGATTTCCCCATAGGAAAGCATTATTCAATGTTTTCCTATGGGGAAAAATCTTATGCTGGAAGTCCTCATGCAGAACGTGAGGACGTCCAGCGTCAGATAACGGACCAAAAGTGCATTTCAATTCTGGAAGTCCCTCTAGTGCCTGTCTGATAGATAGCCACTAGAGGAGGAGTTAACCCTCAGAGGTAATTATTGCAGCTTATAAAAACTGCAATTACCACTGCAGGGTTAAGGGTGATGGGAGTTTGCACCAAGATCAATTTAATGAGCTGCAGTGGGCTGGGTGCCTACAGCGTTCATTTAACTTTAGAAGTTCTTTATGTAGAACAGTAAATTAAATGAATTAGTCTCCATCACGTACTAATTCCAGATGTTAAAATGTGGTGATTGATCATTTCTCTGCCCTGCAATTGCTTCTAATTGTTGTACAGTGGTGAAGAGCTAGAATTGGCACAGATTTCACACAAGCAGTTTTATCAGATTGTAAACTAAAACATCAACATGTTACTTTGACAACACTTAATAATGGATAAAGGATTTAACAGTCAACTTCCATGCCTGAAAATGGAAATAAAAATGTAAATTGATAACTTTTAGTAAGTACTTCGTCTAACTACTTGTAATTGTCCACATTGATTTTAAAGAGATTTAATCTATCTTTTTCTTATACAACTGCATTCATTTAGTGATATTTGAGAACTTCCTTGTAGAGACAGCTCATTTGTGGTCATACCATTACTTTAACATCTTCTCTTATCTCTAGAGTTGAATGTGGAGCTACCCCATAAGACTAGGAAAAATTATGGCATACTTTATAAAATGATATATTTAGCAGCCATATGTAGCGTATAGGTGTGAGAGGTCCCTTCATCCATCCTGCCAACATGATGTGATGGCATTTATGGTAATGGTAATGATTTATGTAATGTTATTAATGATAAATAACTCTATCATATTTCTGATATATGACAGACATTGTCTATCCATTTGTGTTTATAGTTATGGAGTTACAGTTATCATCATATTCGTGATCTATGGCATAGATATTGTACTTATGTTTTAAAGGAACCTTCAAAGCACCATAACCACTAAAGCTCGCTAATTGTAATTAGTCAATCTATTTTTGAACCAGCAAAATGTGCCAATATATAAAGAGTGACACAACGGTTTTGTACATAAAAAAAAATAATGCAATTGGAAAATTATGAAGACAACCGGAAAAAAAACAAAACTACTATTATAAATAACTCCCATTGCATTGATTTCCAATTGGCAGTATGTTTCAGCTATAAAACAAGTTATATAAAAAAAGTGAAATGTTCTGTAAAGTACTAAAAGTGGGTCTGCCACCATGAAAACCTGTGGAACCTGTGGAACCTGCAGACACAATGCATTGGTGAAGTGTGACCATATTTGCATTTCTCTTAGGAACACCTTTTATACATAGTCCCAATAACCACATGGTTTTCTGCTAAACTCTGAACTCTAAAAAAATCTGTATTGTAAAATGTAAGGAACACACCAAGCACTTTAACCGCTATTGTGCGCTGGTACTAGGAGTGTCCACCAATGAAAGTAGTGAAACCATGTTGACTTTGTACAAAATGAAATGTGGTCCTTCTGCAATGGTTGTGGTGATTGGAATGTTTCTTTAAATTAGCATAGAATAGTAATGATTAAATCAGTTAACCTGTAAATTGGATTAACACAGTGACTTGGGAAGATGCCAATTTTTCCTGTCATCAACGAGACCCCTCGAAGCCATCCTTCCTGGAATTTTCCCAGAACACGAACTCCTTCTCCTTTCTTGAGGTTTATCTGCTCTGGTGAATTAGCTGTGTACGGGTGTAAAACAACATACCTGGCAATATAACAAGAAATTATTAGATGAGATTGCACAATTATTCCATGCACATCATACAATGATGGATAGTTACACAGTTATCTAGGTTAAAAAAAGACTAAAATGACGTCCATTCTTTTATGCTGTTGATCCAAAAAGAAGGCAAGAAAAATCCAATTGCAGCCATTTCCAATTATGCCACAAAAAGGGAAAATAATTCCTTCCTGACTCCATAATGGCAATCAGATTTATTCTTGGATCAACAACCTGTTTACATACATATCAATTATAACCTTGAATATTCTGTTTATGCAAAAAAGCATCAATGTTTTCTTTCAATTATCTATAGAATCTGATTAGACCACCTATTTAGACAGATAATTTCACAACTTTATTGTTCTTACAGTAAGGAACCCTTTCCTCTGCTGTAAGTGAAAACTCATTTCTTCCAGTCTAAATGTCTGTTGAATATTCCTGCTAATGAACAGGTCAACTCATAGCGGTTTGTACTGACTCTGTTTATATTTGTATGGTGATACCATATCCCTTCTGAGGCACTTTATTTATAAAGAAAATAAATGCAGTTTTTCTAGTCTTTCCTCATAACTAATGTTTTCTATCCCCCTTAATAATTTTGTAGCTCGTCTCTGCACTTTGTCCAGTTCTGCAGTATTCTTCGTTTAAAACTGGTTTCAGGTTACCATTGGTTTGTAAAGAGGCAAAATATATTAATAAATGGATATATTCATACATAATATATATCTAAACAATTCAACCACAACATAAAACACTAAAGTATGTGTCCAACATGCTTCTTATATTATATGGGTGGGAAATATATTTGCTGGAATTATTTATCCATTTGCTTCACGCTGTGCTGTCGTATTGGGGGAACATTTTTTTTTTCTTCAATTGGGCAATAAATATTCTTCTATTATACCAGCTGAGTAAAAGTCAGCTTTGTATGGAATTAGTTTTTTTTCTTTTACAAGTCATAACATTTCCATGAATGCCAAAAGGTAATAGCTGTTCATATAAATGGATTCTTGGAGGGGCATACTGGCCAGCCTCTTACCCTGTGACTATGGCCCTGTGGTAGCCTATGTTTAAAAACACTGTTTGTGCCTCTTGGACTTATAGCAAGAACCATTCGAACTTTCAAAGTGGCACTTCGAACTGTTGAACTCCCGAAGCCATCGAAGTGGCATTCGAAAACATGGTGGCGGCCATCTTGTTTTGTCGAACGCATACAACGGTTTTGGTCATTGAGTGCATGGAACTCTAATCTGAAACTCGACGGCATGACCACCGCTAAAACTTTACCTTCCATGGAGGTTTGGCTACTCGAACGGGAAGTCGAACGGCATTCGGTAAGAAGATGCCCCAGAACAAGAGACATACACTAACGATATCCACAAACAGCTTCGTTCGGTAATTCGAATGTTGCTTCGAATCCTCGAAGTAGACCGGCCGCACAGCCTGGTTCTGTGGAAATGTTTTGGGCATGAAACCATGTGTGCGGTCGGTCAAAATGGGACTTCCATAGAATTCCTGAACCCCTGAACTGATCTGGGTGATTTTTGGATATGTTGGTCACCCAGATCAGGGCTATCAAAGGATGTAATAATTGTGGGGATTTCATGTGTTTTTGGGGTACTTTTGAGGTTTTGTAAAATGTTTTTTTTTGTGTTTGGAGATAATTGAGTTTAGTATAGTGCTTGACTCGATTATCTCCTAAGTAAAGGGGAAGGCTTATTGTATTATGTGTGGGAGTGCCTTAGATTGTAACTCTATTGTGATTGATGTATACATTTGGGTCCCTGTCCCCAACAAGGTCCATGTGGGTGTCACCCCTTCTTGGAGACTTGCATAAAAGGCCAGTGTGGCTACCATTAAACCATTCCTGCTTTACCCTCAACATAGAGCCTCGCCTCATGTTTGAAGGGTCCTGCTTTACTCCCCAACATAGAGCCTCGACTCGTGTTTGTAGGGACCTGCTTTACAAGCTTTATCACTAGCTCTTATAAAAGCTTCACAGCTATACCTGCTATACTCTCTTGAAAGAGAGGCCTTCCCACTGGGAGCTGGATCCAGGAGTGGTCCAGGGTGGGAAGGGACAGCGAGACCCCCAACCAAGCTATGGCAACTAGGGGGCTACAGCTACACTGCTGATGGTGTCTGGTGGAGTGCTTGGTGAGCACTAGGAGCATCGAATAATGGAGGCACCCGGTCAGGGTGGCAGGTGATCTGTCTTTTTTTTTTGGCTAATTCAACACATTGCAATTTAGACTGGTTCTCCAACTCAGCTATAGTCAAAGCCACTGATCTCAATTTTGCAATTCTGAATCTTTGGCCTTAATTAAATATGTTTGGATACGCTTTTTGAAATAACTTAATATTTTTGGATACACTTTTAAAATGATTCTGTTTCAAAATATTAAAATTTTAAAACATATTATATATCAAGTTATTAAAATATTTTTTAAACTAGTAAATAATTTAAAGAGTTTAACCAAAAATATTACAAGCTTAACCAAAAATATTAAATCTATACTTTAATTTACTATCAATTGAAGGTTTGTGAATAACCCTGCCTTTGGTTTGGAAAATTGCATTTTACCCTCTACATTCCCAGATTCAGGTTCATTGTTACTTACTTTATCAATTTACTAATTTTACAAGCCACCAAAACCCCAAAATTAAATTTCTTTGAATTTTGTTTTTTTGAAAGAATAATATAATTATTTATAATGCTGGAGTGTTGTTAAGTGTAATGACCCCATCCCTTTTTTCTCCATACCTGTAAAAATAATTTGCCATTAATCCACCAGCGGAAAAGTTTCCTGTAGCAGCTTTGCTCTGTTAGTGATGTTAGTGATACAGTGCAGTATTTTGGTAACCTTAAATATGAAAATCTCACATAAGGCAACCGATTTAGGGAATTATGTACTAAACAGCTGAAAGATCAACAAAAGAAAGGCCTTTCGGTTGTTTTACTAGATACACACACACACACACTTACAGATATACTGACACACATAACCACAGACATACACACACTCACAGACATACAGAGACACACACACAATCACAGACATAGGCACTCATAGGTACAGAAACACAATCAAAGACAAAAACATAATTATAGACACATTTGTACACACACACATTTTCTTTTGTAAATCAAGAGGTCCACCCAGCCTCCCTACCTTGCTCTGGGAGGGCTGGAGTGGATCTTCTCCCTGGTGGCCAGTGATTGGCACTAAGATCACTGTGTTCTTCCTGCACAGGTTCCATGCGTGCTTTATAGTGATGCCAATGCCGGAACATGAGCAAAATAAATAAATGCACTTCCACCAGTCAGGACACAGTTATATTTTGGCAAAGTAGCATCTGCCAATGGGGAATGCAGGTGTCTAGTATGCCAAGTTTAGTAAGTGGCCCACTGAGCACTGGCACACTGAGGGAGGATTTCTCCCTTGTTGCAATGCCATAGCTCTCAGAGTGAGAAACACTAAGGGCACTTTCTCCTTAAGACCTTTAAAAATTGAACGCTTCTACGTTTGGCATTATCACTTACAGCCAAAGGATGATGCCAAATGCTGTTTATGCTTCTCATAGAATAATGGATTCAATGGTTCTCTATGAGAAACATCTGAATGGTGGAGCATCCTAATTTATTAAATGCTTCTCTATGAGAATTATGTATTGGATGCAACAAAAGTATCTGACAAAATAAATCAATCTTGATGACTTCACAGAAGCTGGACTAGAAATTCCGGGTAAAAAGAAAGCTATGCAAACATAGTGCAGGATTTACCTCTAACTTTCGATTTACTTGTCTACTTCACTAAATCGTTTTAGAGAGTGTCTGAATATTGAAAATACATAACAAGTATTCATGCCCTTCATGTTCCAAAGCAAGCTCTTTGCATGTTCTGTTAAGGAATGTCATGGCTCTTACACTATGGCAGGACTTGACATGTACTTTACCTCAGCATTACGCATTATGTTGGGGTGAAGTACATGTCATTTTTAATGATGTGATTTAAAATCGTGAGCTTTCTATTTAGTTTATGTGTGTTGATTCACTTTCAGTGGATACAGTCAGTTTCTAATGGGGCTAAATTCATTTAATGTTCATATTTGACGAGAATTTCATTTACAAGCTGTTTTATGGTTGATTTATGCCATAAAGCTAATGGATAGATTAACATGCTAAATGATTTACTAAATTGTAATGAAAATAGTTTAAGAAGATGATAACCCCCTTTGTTTGTCTTTCTTGAGGCATATCCCACAAATATCTACAATTATGTTACTCCACACAAATCAGAAAATTACAGTTCAGTGTTAGAAACAAAATAATAAATACATTTCATTAATAATTGTGATTTTCTAGATGAAAAATCAGTGCTTTCGCATTTCAAGCCCATGCACAGTATAGGATTCTAAATATTCACGAAGCATTGATTTTACTAAATTCGTGACCGAATGTATCTGGCAGAATGCACATTTGCAAAATTAATGTTCACTTGCTTTCTTCAAGGGAAAAATAATCTAAAGTATTATTTACATGGTAGGTGTGGTCATAAGGAAGTTTAAAACCTACCTTACAGTTATATGGGACTTTTATTGAACCCCGCTCCTCAGTGAAGGATTCATATTTAATTTTTTGAAGTAATACTTATTAGACACCAAACTCATGAATATACATCCTTGGTGTACATTACCTCTTGAGCATTTCATTTTTTTTGATGCTTTTTAATTCAAGGTTTTCAAGTTATGGTGTGAGTTCCAGTTTCCCCACTAGTATGTGCTGAATGTCTTGTTTTCTTTGAGATACCTTCATAACTAATTTGTTATTATTTTGCATTCTGTTCAGGCGTTTTATTTCATATTAGATATTCAGTTAAAAGGTTTGTACCGGACCTCTTGTGATAGGTGATAATATATTTCTGTATATTATATCTGATAAAAGAGATACTGATTTGTACTTACATGTTAGCCAAGATACTCTGTTGTGAATTTGGAATGGCGACTGAGGGTGATCCTGTGCCTGTAGTATAATACACTGCATTCACCTAGGACAAAATGACATATCGTTAGAATAGTTCTCAGATTCACTTTAGTTGTTTACAGACCAATAGTATTTTCTAATGGATTTCAGAGATTTCTTAGGTTCTCTATCTACATCCACGTGCCTGTTTATCCTTTTCAGTTATATAACAAATTGCTAAATATATATTATCTGTTATCAATTAGGGAAGATAAAGCCTAACGAATGGGAAAGTAGGGAAAAGACAAATCACAAGCCATTGGATAAAGCAGGCGTAGGCAACCTTCAACACTCCAGATGTTTTGGACTACATCTCCTATAATGCTCTTACAGCCATAATGCTGGCAAAGCATCAAGGGATGTAGTCCACAACATCTGGGGTGCCGAAGGTTTTCTATCCCTGGGATAAAGTATGCCATTGTGTTTATCCACCAAACTGATAAGTGTGCAGAATTGAACGGCAATTTTCAAAATTTAGTCCCAAAATCCCAAACAAAGAATAGCTTATTTGTGAGATTTTTTCCAGTGTACATATTGGGGATACATTTAACTATAAATAATTTCCTAAATATTAACCCATTGATAATGAACCATAATGTTGTCAAAGAAACCCCCCTGTTCCATTACATTTCAATGACACTTTTTCCATAATCAGTTTTGTGATGGATGGTCCTATAGTTTACATGAAACACTCATGAAAAAAATATGTACATACACACAAAGTGAATTCAACACCTAAATGACTAATTTTTCTAACAATTGATAAAGACTGAGGTATTTTAAGTATTTGCTCATGAGTAAAGTGAACACCATTAACACTTCAGCTAAGCTGATGATGTTTGCAAGCAACGTCAGCTAACCTTAAAGGGATACTATAGACATCAAAACAGCTTTAGCTTAATGAAGCAGTTTTAGTTTTCAATTTTAGATCATGCCCCTGCTATTTCACTGCACAAGTTTAACTCACCTGGCTGTGACTGACACAACCCGCATGAAAAAGAAATGGTTTCATTTTTAATCATACCTTAACTTGCTTTAGTAGTTTTTATCTGCTGCAGAACAGGAGATAAGAAATTCAAGATTAAACAGACTGTTCTATACAGGGACTTAAAGTATCTATGTTCCTTTTCAGGAAGTGTTTAGGAAGGCTGTGTAAGTCACATGCAGGGAGGTGTAACTATGGCTATATAAACAGTGATTTAACTAATAAATTAACTCATAACTCAGAAAGCTAAACAGTGAGACTGCAAGTGCATGTACTATACACCAAAACTGTTTCATTAAGCTAAAGTTGTTTTGGTGCCTATAGTAAATATGTCTGTCATGCCATATGTAACGATACGGCCCTGGCATCTGTTACCGAAAGGGCCAACAGTTCAAGTACGATACAACTAACTGCTCCACTAAATGCTAGGACTCATCTTTGGCAGTGTATTCACTGGCAATGCAGGATATCCTGTGCTGGTGCCTGGTTACTATATGGCAATATATATTATCCATCTAGTCCTCTCGCAATACTCTTATTAGTAATTACTCTATAGAAGACTGTGGCGAAACCAACCTCGCCACTGGGCCCTGGAGAAGCCTGTTTGCTAGCCTCCTACCTGCTGACTATGGCCCCTGGGTTATTTGGGGCATATTGTACTGTATATTGCTGCTACTGGCCCTTTTAACAGCATCTATGGACATATTGGGACTTTTGGGACTACTGTCCCTTTAAGACTGTGATACATATTCTAGTGTACTGCCTGTAATATTATATGTGTATTTGTGTGTTAAGTTTAACCTGGGATATGTATGCAGCATTCATCTGATTGTTCGGTAGAATCACTCCATTTATTATATTGAGTGAAACTACCGAACAACCAGACCACCCAGGAACAAGTGTGCCTCCAATTACAGTTTGCAACAATGTTGCAAACAGGTAATTGGCAATCAGTGTAATGTATTCTTTGTCCTCTGGGTGGCCGCCATTCGGGAAACAAACACGTGGCGGCGGCCATCTTAAACTACCGAACAGCGGTGTTTTGCCGTCGAGTGTCTGGAACTAAAATCGGACACTTGACTAGGCAAACACCGCTGAGACCTCCATACTTCCAGAAATTCGTATGGAAACTACCGAATGACCCGCCGTTCGGTAGAAAGAACCCCATAAACAAGGGAATTCATTCAAACCCTCTCCAGGCTCTATAACACAGGCAATTCGCCTGTTTTCATTCCCTTGTTTGTGACCGACCGCAGGGCCAAAATGCATGGAACTGTTTTCGGATACTTTACCCATGCGGTCGGTCAAATCTTTGGAACCCCATATCTCACGAACCATTCATCCGAATTACTTGAATTTTGGATATGTTGTCCCCCTGAATAAGGGCTATCCAGCGATGCTGGATTTAAAGGTGTACCCCCGGGTTTTGGGGTACATCCAGAACTTGGCTGAAAAAGTGTACCGGATAATTGAGTTTAATGTTATCTGAGGGGAGGGGATGTGTGGGCTGAACCATGTATGTGATTGGTTATTTTATGCCTCCCCCTGGGTGTGGCCTGTATGTGGATTAGTGTAATAAAAGCCAGGCTGGATGAGCCAGTCCAGAGTTCCTGTTTTACCCTCAAAGTGATGTGTCGTCTCATTATTGGGGGGAAGGATTTATTGCATGGTGTTCCAGTTGACTGCTAGGAGTACAAGCCTATTCGTATGGTTCCTATTCAATGGTCTACAGCATTCATACGCTTGGGAGAATTAAAAGGTTTCTCGGATTCGGTGATTGTGGTGTCTGCCAGAGTGCTTGGAGTCCTCAGGAAGCACTAGGAGCATCCATTAACGGAGGTACTAAGTCGGGGTGCCAGGTGATCCGTTACAAAGACAATGAATAGCAATATCCTGTGAGACCTCAATGAAGAGACAACACAAGCTTCTTCTTGGCCACTCAAAATAACTCTTTACTGTAGACCCTTTATTGTAGAAACATCCAGACTGCATAGACCACATTATACAGTAAAGAAAAACATTGACCACTGACATTTTCATTTTCATGAGAATACAGAGTTGGGCAAATAGAACACACAGTAAAATAATGGACTACTAAGTGATTCATTACTCTAGTTCTCCCCCCAATCCCCCTTGTGCAAGTCCACCCTGACAACCAGGGGAGGGCTGGCAACCTTAGGCCTGGGGGGCAAATCCAGTCAAGTGGCCTATTGCACCACCGAATCAGCTCACCATCCATGCCCACCTTTTCCTGGTTTTATAACAGATATTGATGTTATGAAGTAAGACAAATATGGTGTGAGGAAGTGTGTGTGTGTGTGGGGGGGGAGGGGATTAAGGTGTGAGGAAGGGGGGCGATTGTGTAAGGAAGGGGGTGATGGTGTGAGGAAGGGGGCTGATGGTGAGAGGGAGGGGGTATTAGTGTGAGGGAGGGGGTGATGGTGAGAGGGAAGGAGGGTAATGGTTAGAAGTGGGGGGGTGATGGTGAGAGGTGGGGGTTGATGGTGAGAGGTGGGGGGTGATGGTGAGAGGGAGGGAGGGTGATGGTGTGAGGAAGGGGGGGTGATGTGTGAGGGAGGGGGGACGATGGTGAGAGGGAGGGGGTGATGGTGAGGTGGAGGGGGGTGATGGTGAGAGGTAAGGGGGGGAATAATGTGTGGGAGGTGGGTGATGGTGTGAGGGAGGGAGGGGGGACTAAATACCTCTTCTCATTCCTTGGTGGTTCATTGTGGGCTCCCTGGTAATTCAGTGGGCTCCCTGGTGGTCCAGTGGTGATATCCGGTCTGCAGCTTCGCAGTGTGCAGAGTTGCAGACAAGCGACCACAGGGGCTCTCCGGCCGGGCCAGGCAGCGTGGAGGGGCCTTGCACCTGGCAGCATACTGAGCAAGCCACCGGGCACCCTCCTGGTGTTGGGTCCTCGGTCACTGACCGAGGACCGGACACAGTCTGCAATTGCCTCCCTGACCCCCATCCCAACCTGCCCCTGCTGACAACAAAAGGTTATCTTGATTGGCCTGGTAGATATCTGGACCCAGTGTCCTATTAGAGCAAGCTCTTTGCAGTCACTTACCTTAATTAACATACAAAATACATTACACACTAGCAATGCAACAGAACCCCTCTCTTGACCTACAGCTGCATATACAGACACACACATTGCTTTGTGTATAATAGAGGTACACACAATACAGAGATGACTATGTACATTGAAAGCAGTCACACAATGGCGCTGAACGCTTGCGACTTGCTTAGAGACAAATCAGGACATCCATCACCCCATACTTACCGTTCTTCAATCAATTTCCCTTCTCCCTAAGCTTTCCTACACTTGACAATGCTTGACAAAGTGTGAGGCTTAAGGTAAACTTCCACTTCCTTTGTCAAGCTCTATACAACCATAATGCTCACCTGATCGTCATGTCCCTTGCCTGTATTTTTGCGATTGCTCCGCAGTCGGTATGCATGGTATTTCAGAATAAGATGGTGGGTTAGAGTATAGGCAGAGGAGGACAAGGATAGTTTGTGTCACTATAGAAAAGAATCCCTGAAAAGTACCGTGAACAAGGAAAAAAATAAATGTGAATAGAGGAATTAGGGGGGCCAAAATAAAAACACTAGGAGTCACAGATGACTTGGACAGTTACAGGGGGACATAAAAAAAAATACAGGTTAGGCCATGACAGATGTGCGTCAACTTACAATTTAAGCGGTCAAACCTCTTGAAAATGAAGCTGGGGTCCCCAAAATGGCCACAGCCCAACCCATTTGCCATTTGGGTGGCATTCAGGGGGAAACCTCTTAGACTAAGAACCAGAGGACATTATATGCAGCAATAACATCATAACCACAAACATCTTATAGTGATTATGGTGTAAACGGCCCCTTTAATTAAACATCTGTCACCCACCAGCAACATTTTGCACTTGAATGTCTGTAACTTTCAGCCTGCGATGTAATTAAAATGCCTGAGAATGTGCTAGTATTCTTTACCATTAACCTTACTATATCAGTCTGTCAAGCTCAACATCGAATGATTAATGAACAAACCATAAGTCAGATTTGGTTTTAACTGACTGATTAGATTTTCTGACTTTGCTGACATTAATAGCACTAAAATGGTCCTTTACTTTTGTATTGTCATCTCTTTGAAACCTGTTTTGCAGTTCAGAAAATGTCTTGATTGATTAACAACACTGCATTACACATCAGGGACTAAGGCCCGCTCTTAGCATTTGAGGGACCCTGGGCAATGAAAATTTGCAGAGCCACTCACCCATTCCCATCAACACTCACACAAACACATACATATAATTAGCCACATGCACATAAAACATGCACAAGTAGCCACTTGCTCACATGCATAACTTGCCACATGCCTAAACCTAGGCCTCAATGATACATTTTAGGATTAGCATTTCAAATGATTTTTCTATATATTAAAATATCAATATATTAAGATATTTCAATATTTTTCTAAATATTAAATCATTTTACAAGTTTATCTGAAAATATTAAATGATTTGAAAAACTTAAATAAATATTAAATTGAGGTCCAAATTAGTAACATGCTCAAACACACAGACACACATTAACATCGAATCAATGCTTTCCTAGGGGTCTTCCATGTCACATGATCCCGTTTTACTCAGTATGTGCCATGAAAGCACCTCTAGTGGCTGTCAGTATGACAACCACTCAAGGAGGAATTAACCTGCAATGTAAACATTACAGGGGACAGGGGCACTGAATTGAGATGAAGTGTTCTGGGTGCCTATAGTTCTTCTTTAACAGAAGAGTAAAGTAGGAAAAAGAGTATTTTTTATGATACAATGAGTTATAGGAATCTCTTTTAGGAAGAACTTAAAGAAAATGTAGGATTGCACACTTTGCTGAGGATTCCTAAATTATACAGGTGAAAGATAGTTACAGGAAGGCATCTAATGTACACTCAGGAACATAGTTCAGATATTGCAGGTAAACCTAAGTGATTTGAAGCAGCATGATCAGATACAGGATAATAGGAGGAAAAAATCACCAGCTCATAAAACAGCCATTTATATCTGTCCTTCTTTCAAAGTAGAAGAATTACGGCACAGTCTCTAAAAATTAGGCAATCTTGGGATAATGAATGAAGATAAAGTATTGAGTTAGATACAGCTGGATCATGTGCTGTTAATACTTAGATAGTAATCACCACCGTGCAACAAAAGTTAATCAAATAATATTGATAACTACTACCTCAATGGAGCTAGCTAATTACAAATGATTGTCTGATTAGCTAAATGTTCTCTTTCAGCCTAATAATAACAATAAATCTTTCAGGATTAGTAGCAGGTAAGCAAGTCCCCAGTGGTGATAGAAGAGAAACCATAACAGTGAAATTTAAAAAAAAAAGCTGCAACAGAATAAAAATGGTGATGTATAAAAAATTAATCCATCTTTACCCATTGATGCGTCTGTGCAGAATGTGCTTGCAATGTGGGTAAACCCTTTTTAAGGGCTTGCCCACGCTATGCAAGCTTAGTCAGAGAACTCCAACTAAATTTACATAGCGTACAATTTCTTCTTTTGTGAGCACCCTTGAGTGGACTTAGTATATTTAATTTTGAATGTAATAAACTTGATACATCATGCAATCCCTTTTTGCACTTGTATTTTAGTTTAGCAGTTTTTAACTATTTGCCTGCTGGCAGTTAGTGCCACCAGTGGGAAAATAGTTACCCCAAATCTTGAAGAAACTGACCATTGGGTATTTCGGTTGCTTTAAGATTAGTCTTTGTGGCAGCTTGGTTTCATTTTTTTGGGCAGAATCGTCGTTTTGCCCAAATTCAGCAGAATCACTGTTATTCTAAAACCAATTCTTCAAGTCTAATCTATATCTCACAGATGAGGCCCACCCAAGTTCAAAATGATGTTCTAAATTAGTTTTTTCCCTTGTGTAAAGGGAGTTTGATAACATTTGTGATCTGGGCTGCCATTTTGGGTATAATCAGTCTGGTGCAAATGGAATGTTTTCTCTGTAATATGTTACATATTTACATAGTTACATTGCTGAAAAGAGACTTGCGTCCATCAAGTTCAGACTTCCTCACATATGTTTTTGCTGTTGATCCAAAAGAAGGCAAAAAAAACAGTCTAAATCGCTTCCAATTTTGCAACAAAGTAGGACAAAATTATTTCTTGACCCCAAAAATATTTTCTTTGCCTTAGATGAAATCTCTTTTCTTCCAGCCTAAATGCGTGACCTTGTGTCCTATGTTTATTAATAGACTTCCAGATAATGTTTTGTATTGGCCCCAAATATATTTGTATAATGTTATCATATGCCCTCTGAGACACTGTTTTTTCCAAACTAAAGAGATTTACATGTTTTAACCTTTCTTCATAACTAAAATGCTCCATTCCTTTTATCAATTTTGTAGCTCGTCTCTGCACTTTTTCTAGTGCCATGATATCCTTTTTTAGAACAGGTGCCCAAAATTGCACAGCATATTCAAGGTGTGGTCTTACCAGAGATTTATAAAGAGGCAAAATTATATTTTCATCCCAAGAATTTATGCCCCGGTTTATACATGACAAAACCTTACTGGCCTTAGCAACTGCAGATTGACATTGCATATTGCTGCCTAAACATGGCTTTCAATGCCTATTTCAAGATCAATTATAAATATGTTAAATAGAAGCGATCCCAAAACAGAACCCTGAGGGACACCACTTGCCACTTTTGTCCAGTCTGAAAATGTACTATTAATGATAACTTGTTGTACTCTATCCTTAAGCCAAAGTTCTACCCAAGAATATTCATCTACTCCAATTTCTTTTAGTTTGAAGACTCACCTATTGTGAGAAACTGTATCAAATGCCTTGGCAAAATCCAAGTAGATCACATCCACTGCAACACCCTGATCTATACTTCTACTTACTTCTTCGTAGAATGCAATTAGGTTAGTTTGACATGACCTATGTTTCATAAAACCATGCTGATTATTGCTAATAACAAAGTTCTTCCCAATGAATTCCTGAATATTATCCCTTAATAGCCATTCAAATATTTTACCAGTCACAGAAGTTAAGCTCACAGGTCTATAACTTCCAGGCAAGGATTTTGAACCCTTTTAAAATATAGGAACGACATCTGCCTTCCTCCAATCCTCCGGTACAATACCTGAAACAAAAGAATCTTGAAAGATTAAATAAAGAGGTTCACTTATTTCCCCACTTAGCTCCTTAAGTACTCGTAGGTGAATACCATCAGGCCCCGGAGCTTTATTTACATTAATTTTCTTTAACTGCTGTAGCACCTTGTCTCGAGTCATCCAATCACAAGTTATCTGCAATTTTTTGCAGCAATCATTTGCATATCTCTTGCTATAGGATCCGCATTAATATAAACTAAAGAAAAATAGTTATTTAAAATGTCTGCCTTTTCCTAGTCTTCATTAACTAACAGACCCATTTCTGTTACCAGTGTACCTACCAATGTAAGTTAAAAGAAAGTAAAAGTAAGCTAAAACTATCTTGAAATCTAAACAAGGACCCAGAGAAGGGCACGCTATTTGAGTTGTTTTTGATTATCAGTGTTCTTTTGCCATAATGTCTGACTTACAACACATTGTCAAAGTAAAATGTTAATCTATTCATACAAGTAATATTGGCCTATGTGGTTGAAAAGAAGGTTTGCTAGATATCAAAATCAGACGTCATTTACCCAGTTGGCTTAGGCATCGGAAAGAAATACATAATAAAATGTAAATGCGATACCATGTCACAAAGAACAGAAATAATACCACTATCTGTAATGTAGCCAAGTAATACAATGCTTTTTGTTTGAATATGTGCTTTAAACCCCTGATCACCTTTTCCCTTAATCACCAGCTGCGTATTCATTCAAACCCAAAATTATCAAACTATCCCACAATCAAACTGTGCAATCTGCCATCCTAAAACGTGACGCTGTGTCTTATAATCAGCGTGGGATAATGTAGCTAAGTCCTACAATTCTCCCTGTCTTCGGCTGATAAGCTTTCCAGCCCACTGCTGTACCTGTCAAAACTAGCTAACCCCCTTAATGCACGATGAATTTTAAATCCCATTACTGTTATCACAGCGAGCATTTATTTCAGACAGCCAATAATGTTGCTGTCTGTTTAGTTTGTTGGGTGTTAGTAGTATCTGCAACAATCATCAATGTTTCAAGTAGGAATATAATATTATATTAACTCTTGATTGTCAGCCCTTACTATAACTGTTTATCATTTTAGATGTTCAATACCATTTTTCTTATTAATCACGTCATCCATTGCCACAGAAAATGTTGTGTGCCTTTTATTAATAATGCAGAAAAAAACATGGGAATTGAGACCTGAAGTTTAAAGGAAACTGTTGCAGGGTTTCCACAACTCTATTGCTTAACAAAAGTCAAAGGGACACTAATGTCACCCAGACCACTTCATCTCAATGAAGTGGTCTTGGTGTAGTGTCCTTGTCCATTTAGTCCTGCATTGTAAAACATGGTAGTTTTTTTTTAGAAACTGCAATGTTTACATTGCAGGCTTAAGTCCCCCACCAGTAAACTCGGTCACATGATGCAGAATCCGCCATAGGAAAGCATTGATTCAGTGAGAGGTGAGCAGCACAGAAGTAGTCCTGGCGCTGTAAAAAGTTATGTGAAACTTAAAAAATATATATATTTTTTATTGCAATTGACTTAGGAATACAGATAGTGTTCCTTTAACTATCGATCAGGCAATTTTATTTATTCTCATTTTTAGTTGAAAAACTATTTTATTTTATAATTTGGATAGCTTGGCTCAGCCATTGCATACTATGTAAATAAAGTGAGTCCCATAGTGCTTAGCCTACAAGTAACCCTATAGCGTTTAGCCTAGAAGTGTATGCAGAATGTGATAGAACATTCTGGGGTGATGATTTCAGCCTAGACACGGAAGTGCTACAGAGTGATGTGTTTCATTTGGATCTCAGTTGCACTACTAACTTACTATAAATGCATGAATTGTAGCCCATGGAGCAGTGTAGCTAAGAGGAATGGGCCTTGACATTGCTAGGAGACAGGAATAGAATGTTGACAGTGTCAGTGGTTGGGTATTGAGCGCAGTGGGATCAGAGTTGTGTCATAGGGGTATATATAGGGGCCATTTTAGATCAGATGCCATCTTAATTAAATCCTTATTTACCTGTTCTTGTACCACCCACCCTCCCTCCCTCCCTTTTTTTTAACATTTTGAGCTCCCATTTGGTCACGTAGGCGGGGGATGGATAGATAAGTTGGGGGGGGGGGGGGGGGTTAGGTCATTTTTCATATGTGGGATAGTTTTAGTTCAGTAAGAATAGTTAGGTTTTGGAATGGTATCAAGTTCAAGCTTGTTGGCAGCTCGGAACCTGGTGTGTGTGAAAGGAATCTCGGTATAACTCTACATTGTAAAACATGGGGTGACAGTGGTTTATGTGTTTTATGTTATTTATATTGTTTATAATGTGGTATCAATTTATTGTTTAAGTGGGTCATTGTCCGGGATATAATTATTAAAGGCGGTGGGGTTGCCATGTTTAAGTTATGTTGAAAATGACCTTATTTTACTCTTTAATATTTATTAATTTATTAAAGCTGTGATAATTTTTCCCTTATAAGTGTTGTCTGAGTTTTTTGGGTTGGGGTAATGGTTATTGCACATGCCAAGAGGACGACTATGCATATGTCACGTGTCTACTGGGGTGATGGTGAGGAAATAAGGAACTGTCCCTTCCAGAAAAATGGCAGTTTTATTCTAATTAAAATTGCAATTTTAACACTTCATTCTTACAATGTAAGGTGACTATTGTCATTTTCAGTTAAGTCCTTTGTATTGCTTAAAAAAACTGTTCTGATTTTTATCTATACGGACAGATAGCAAATATTTAAATGTGGTATTTAGAATGTTATTATATACAATTTTTGGTACTTACTATTCTTTTTTAAAGCGACAGGGATCCTACAGGTGATGCTAAACAAGGGAAATCCAGATATCAAACTCCAGAATAGAAGAATGGGGCAACATTGTTTAACCCCTTAAGGACACATGACATGTGACATGTCATGATTCCATTTTATTCCAGAAGTTTGGTCCTTAAAGGGTTAAAAGAAGAAAAACTACCACAACAAGAGGACATAGTCTTAAATTAGATGGGCAAAGGTTTAAAAATAATATCAGGAACTATTACTTTACTGAGAGGGTAGTGGATGCATGGAATAGTCTTCCAGCTGAAGTGGTAGAGGATAACACAGTAAAGGAGTTTAAGCATGCGTGGGATATGCATAAGGCTATCCTAACTATAAGATAAGGCCAGGGACCAATGAAAGTATTTTTAAAAATTGGGCAGACTAGATGGGCCGAATGGTTCTTATCTGCCGTCACATTCTATGTTTCTATGTGTTTATGGGAGTTGTAGTCTTAACATAATGCAACAGTCAAATGTACGTAAAAGGGAGGTCATACTCTCTCTCTCTCTTAATTTAGCCATAACAGACCAGACTCGTTAAACTGTACCAAAGCTGCATAAATCTGCAATTGCTAATTAAGCAGACCATTAATTACCTTTAGAGGCTAGATCAGAGGTCCATTTGTGAAAGTAGAGGACGACTGCATTGTCAATTGTGATGAGAATATACAGATCCTTAGGTAGAACTGATCAATTTGACTGATAATTGGGAAATTCACAGATCTCAATAGTCACAAACTGAACAGGGACAGATAAAAATATCTAAATACTGCAACAAAGCAGTGGAATGTGCTGTAAAGATATTTTATCAAACAAGCAAGGCTTGTTCGATAAGTTATATTTTGAAGACTAGGCTAATAATCACTTTAGAATGGCATCTAAGTTCTTTTAACCCCTTAAGGAAACATGACATGTGTGACATGTCATGATTCCCTTTTATTCCAGAAGTTTGGTCCTTAAGGGGTTAAGCATTTTGACCACTATAATTACGTTCTATTCAGGATGTACTACCAAAAGTATAATTATTGTTTTATTAGTTCATTTATAAATCTCCAGCATATTGTGTTCCATTGTTCATTGTACAGACATACTGCACGATACAGTACAAGTTTATAAATAGTGGAATGAAAGGTGAGGAGGGTATTATTCTAACAAGATCAAATCATGTCATGCAAAAAAAAAAAAAAGATAAAAAAGGACATAACTATCTAGGGTGAATCTAAACGCTCAGAGGCAGTCCTTGTTGTCGTATGGTATCTTTTGACTGTGTTGGGATTTTAATGGAATTCTGGTTACTGTTTTTCATAAAAATTTAACTTTTATAAAATACTCCAAAAAATTTAGTGAAGTATCTGTATGCGTGTTACAGTGTGTGTCTGTGTATCTGCATGTGTGTCAGTGTGTGTATTTGTGTGTCTGTGTATCTACGTTTGTCTATGTGTATGTGTGTGTGTGTGTGTGTGTGTGTGTGGCAGTGCATATTGTATATGTGCATACAGCTCAGCAGTCAAACGTCAACACTACACACAAATAAACCTCTGCATTCAAACATCAACACTACATACAGACACACAGGGCCGCCATCAGAAATTTTGGGGCCCCTAACACTGATCAACATCTGGGCACCTGGGGGCCCGCCTCCAAGCCCGCCCCCAAATCCGTCTCCAAACCCCGCCCACATAAATGGTTTTCACCCCCTGATGACGGCCCTGCAGACACATCCCTATACTCAAAGGCAAACACTACACACAAGTAAAGCACAGCTTTCAAATGGCAACAGTACATAAAACACAAAACACAACACTATACACAAATACACCCCTACATTCATACACATATACATGCTTACATTTAAACATACAAACACTGCTCAGTTTTAAGTACAACCCTGCAAGAATGGGCAAATGGTAGATCCCTAGCTGTTAAAGCATTGTGGCAGTTGTACGACAGACGGTTATCTACCTTGTTTTCTATCCTTGCAAGAGGGGGGCCCCCAAAAAAAGTATTGTGCCAGGGCCCTCTCTATTTTAGTTCCACCACTGGGTATAATGCATTTTGAAAGTTTAATTTTATTTTTAATATAGCCTGCAGAGTAAATATTTCATACATTTCTCTTGGTAGCAGGCACATTCACTGTGTTTGAAAAAAAAAAAAAAAACATTTTGAGGATAATCTTTCATTTTCAGTAAAAAATACATCAATAATTCCTTTGATATCCTGCAATATTGCTTTTAAGTTTAAAGAATCATGTTTAAAGTGAAACTTAATGTATATTCATACATAGTTCAGAGACTGACTATCCTACATGAACGATTAACAAAAATGAAAGTAAATATACTTTGGTTATTTTTGTTCTAATGGTTTTTGGTATAGTTGAGTTATAATATGAAGTTATATATTTCCCTCTACAATCTGTATCCTTTCAAAATGACAACATCCTTTAACAACATCTTTGTTCATGTACCACCTTCATCCAGTTTCCTAATATTTCTTAAATGGAATAACCATATCTTAAAGAAACACTATAGGGTCAAGAACACAAATGTATTCCTGACCCTATAATGTTAAAAAAACTATCTAGTCGCCTTTGAACCCCTAAATATAGTAAATTCTTACCTTTAAGCCAGTCTGTTGGTGCTGGCTCTGCCCTGATCTGCGTCTTTGGCTGACCTAATCAGAAGTTGTGATGTCGGCCAATCACAAAAGCATTGGATTGTCAAGGAGGCAGATCAGGGTCAGAGCCAGCACAAGTCAAACACAGCCCTGGTCAATCAGTATCTCCTCATAGATAATTGAATCAATGCATTTCCATGAGGAAAGTTCAGTGTCTCCATGCAGAGGGTGGATACACTGAATGTCAGTGCTGCCCAGGAAGCACCTCTAGTAGCCATCAAGGGAGTGGCCATTGGAGGTATCCCTAGGCTGTAATGTAAACACTGCTTTTTCTCTGAAAAGACAGTGTTGACTGCAAAATGCATGAAGGGAATGATTATACTCATCAAAACAAATACAATAAGCTGTAGTTGTTCTGATGACTATCGAGTCCCTTAAGTTAGAAATTGAATAATGAAAGTAGTGCTCGTGTGTGAAAGGAATTATGAGTGCACAGAACCCACAAAAATACTGCTTTATTCTTGACAAATCAACAGTATGGAAGGTTTAACAAATCCGGTCATGTGGAAAAGTTAACAATGACAAATTATGTTTATGTCACGAAAATAGGTCAGAACTAAGAAAGAGGGGAAAAAAAAGTACCGGATGTCTAGAGTCAGACATCAACCTAAAAAAATGCACACAAAAAAATAGGCTTGATGTGCATCACACTTTCTTAATTTGGGGGCAGTTAAAATCACTATTTTATTAATGCCATTCTTCATAACTTAATGAAGTTTGCAAAGCCGAGCACACATGGAGATTATTAGTGAAAAAAAGAGATTATTAGTGAAAAAAACAACTTTAGTTTTTAGTTCAAATAACAATTCTGTATTGTGTATAGGGTTGAGGGTTGATTTGACTATTTTCTTTCTATCCCTTCTCGTGTTGGGAGGAATTCGTGCCGGGAAAATTAGCTTTCTCAAGAGATTTGCACATCACTAAACTCCCATTTAATGATACACTATGCATATTCACCCTTTGGTTGTCTAACTAGAACTAATGAAAACTCCAACATGTAAGCACTTTAACATACTCCTAAACTGGTGCATCAATGATCAAGCATTTCCGATAAATGAATATATAGTTAACAATACTGATGTCAAGTGTATTACCCTAATTGGTGAAAACAGGTTTATCGTCCTAAATATAGTAGCAGGACATTTCAAAGATTCTCAAATCTAAATTTTCTCCCTATATGTTTATCATTATGGCTTGTTTTTGTGGCATTTAGGGGCATCCCTTCCTTAGTCCATTTACATTGTTTTAATGTCATGGGTCTTGAATCTTAGACTACTATACATCTGTTTCATTGTGCTCCTCTTTAATTATATAAATTTTCTACATCCTGGGGAAAAACATTGTAACTGACTTAAATACTTTAGCTATTATGAGGCCCATTCATTAATGACTCTTCTGTGAGTGATTGCCTAAGCTTTTTTAATGATCCTTGCAATATATTGAACGAACCCTTAATTGGGGTCAAAAATTGATTTTCCATTTATTAACATTCACACAGTTAGCTCCCGGAACATCATAACTGAACCATAAAACCCAGCCCGGGGGGGAAAAAGTTTCAGGATAGCAGAAGTAGATATAACAAAACTGTTCTTTGTAGCTACTTACCACAAAATTGGAAATATAAAAGCATTTAATCTGTGTCATAATTGTATGTGCATTATTCATTTTAAAAGCACTGGCCTGTCTGTTGCATGCAATGTTATATTTCATCCCGAGCTGTTTGGGGGAGATAGAAGCACTGTGCTGTTCTCCTTGCCTTGGAAGCCACCAGCGTGAAATTAGAAGTCTTGCAGCGTAACAGAGCTTTCTAGCAACACCTATTAGCTAAAATCAGAAGCAGGATGTGAGCCAGCGGACCAGACAGTGATTTTTACTTTTAACCCTTTCACCACCTGACCATCCCAGATTTCAGCAATGGCATCTCAAGTGCCAAGTAGATAATAGGAAGACGTAAAGTGGTGGCCTTCTTAAGCTCCTCAAAAGACTAAAATAGAAACATTTCATCATTCCCATCTATTTTCAGGACTACATCTCTTGATATGTGTTGACAATGTTTTTGTTTATCCTCCAATGCACTGTGTGCCCTTGTTGTGGCAGTACTGAAGTAGATTGTGATGGCAATAGCTAAATCTTTAATATACGTTTAAAAGAGAAACAGAGTCAAACTTGAAATAAACTACAATAATTACATCGCAGGGTTAAGACTGACTCTAGTGGTTGTCAATCAGGCAACGACTAGAGGCAATTCCTTTGACTTTTGGTCACCTAACTGAGTGTTAGTTAAATCTCCATTACCCCCATAGGAAAGCATTAAAACTCTCCGAGCATGCATGTTAGGCCTTCCCTTTGAGTGACGTCGGTGGAGGTGGAGCGCCGATCCAGTGGCTAGGGACCCGGTAGCTAGAATTAGTTAAGTGTTAGGAAGGTTTTTGAACCCTTGTAGTGCCAAGAGGGGCAGAGGGAGCTATAGTGTACGGAATACAGATTTGGATTCCTGACACTATAGATTCATTAAGTTACAATGTTTTATTCAAAGATTTATTTCCATAAAAAATATACTTCCCTTTAAAAAGGGGGTCCTTTTTCAACTTAAAATTAAAAATAGGAAATTGAAAATTAATTTCTCTAGGTGCTTGCTAGTGATGATGCCAATATGAAGAATCAAACTATAGAACGACAAGGATTAATTTTACCCTAGCCATGTAAATACTCTATAGTATCTATGCCCTAGTTAAATAAACAGACGCTAGCTGAAAAATATACCAACTTTCAAATTGGTTATATGGAATCTGGTCATTTACCTCCGGGGTCTTTAATATCATGAAAGAAATCCAACTTCAAATATTTTATGGAAATGCCTACAGCTCTACCATGTAAGCCCTTTCCTTGTTAAAGAACCAGTCAGTACAGACCTATTATAATTCATGAAAGGCTTGGTACATATGTATCAATGTTTATTTTATCTTGAATTAACATGTTAAACTTTATGGAGATAGCTTTGTGGATTCAACACTAAGTGCCATTCTTATAACTATAAGATGGAAAATTATGACACTTATTTATCTCTTGTTATCAGAAAGATGTACCCATCTTCTACTATTTGTTGGAGCTAACAGAATGAATGACAACTGCCTTCTCTTCTCACCTTCATGTAATAGTGGGCTATGTCCAGCTGTTCTGATTAAAGGACCCCTTACAAAATTCACAACATTAGGCTAATATAATTATCCTGTGTAAAACAGTAGGGCAACTATGGTTTTCAAAAGTATGCCAAAGACATTATTTAGAAAATGTATAATCACTAGATCAATAGATTAATAGAAGTGGGGGTCAACCACACCAGACAGGACCCAAGGTGCAGAACCTGTACAGAGGCTTCAGAGATGACCCAGCACATCGTAGCCAGGTGCAAGATGTTAGCAGTAACAGCATATACTGAGAAGCACAACAAGGTTGCTGGAATTATGCAATAAAACATCTGCACAGAATTTGCACTAGACCTTCCTAAGTCCTGATGGGAGGTGCCACAGTGGGTAGTTGAGAATGACAGGGCTAGGATCCTATGGGACATCCAGATCCAAACAGACAAACAAGTAGTGGTCAACCAACCAGACATTGTGGTGGTAGACAATTCTCCAACGGCAGACTACAGTGTTGATTGAGGATGTGAGGATGTGGGATGTGGCAAAACCCAGTGACCATAACCTCAGGATGAAGGGATAGTAGAAGATGGACAAATACCAAGGGCTAAAAGAGGACCTAGAAAGGATGTGGAAAGTGAAGGCAATAATAGTTCCAAGATACCATGCAGAATGCTAAGACTCCCATGTCTCTGGAGAGGTGATGAAGTCTAATTCCACACCACTGATGGAAACGTTCCTCCTGTTCCTACATTCTTATGAAGTTTGGCTCATAAAGCATTTATAGTTTAACCTTATTGAGCACATGCTCCACTGAATTGTGTAAAATGCAACAGAGTTTCTCTCAAAACAATCTGACATACACTGTTCCATTTTAAAGAGTCTTTCACCTACAGAATAGCTTTCATTTTTAAGAATGTCTCATATCACAAAAATACTATTAACCCCTTAAGGACACATGACATATGTGACATGTCATGAATCTCTTTTATTCCAGAAGTTTGGTCCTCAAGGAGTTAAAGGAACCAAGCATGTATTCCCAAGCTTTGTATACCCCCTCCTCCCCCCCCCCCATGTGTTGTAAAATTATGTAAAGGTTTTTATTCCACTGTTTCCAGAGCTGAAGCTCCCTTAACGCTGCTCACCTCACTAACCTCTCTAATATAGATTGACAATTACAAAACAGACACAGACACTTACAGACACATTCCCAGACAGGCACCATGACAGGCACATACATGCACATATAGACATACACATACACAGAAACACATTGGCGCACACACAGGGTAACCTAAGACAGACAGACATACATACATACATAGACAGCCACATACAGGCATACAGAGGCCCTCACACACAGGCAAGTGCAGACAGACAGGCTAAAAAGATACAGGCATACACAGAGGGGTACACAAAGACAGGGTATACACACAAGCATACACAGTCTATAGAAATTGGCACTTCTATAAAGTGCTTGTTACACGTCCTGGCTGAATAGTGGTCATGTTACTTCCTGGTTTTGTTAGCTTAGTGGAGCTAAACTCAAAGGGCAGCTCAGAGCACCTGACATACAAAGGCTTCTCATTGAACTGCATTGGACTGGGCTGGGGAGGAAGGGGAGGGCCTGCAAAGGCTACAGACAATAGATCTGACACTTTTGCATGCCGTTTTTAGATATACCCTATTATTTATAAAAAAAAACATAATTAAAGGCACGCATGTTTTCAGTTAGGGTATTTCTACTAAACAGTAGACAGGTGCTTTGTCTGTATTCATCTGATCCCTAGAGACTTTGGGCAAGAAACAAGAATGGAACATGACCATTTTTTTTTCAGGCAGCTTCATACAGTTCTGATGTTGCTAAATTATTTATTTTGGAACAGTATAGATAACAACCAGATTGTTATGATTGTATAGACCTTTGGTCCTTAAAAAGATTACAGTCCCAATGGGTGTGAGAATTCCTGATAAAAACAGCAGTGTGGTCAGCCTGGTTTACTCTGGTCAAAGCATTAACTCAACCATTCTATAAGGACAAGATTAAAGGTTTACCTTTACTGGTGAGTTAGATATGGCCACAGACTTCAAAATGACATCAGGATTACTGGAACTAATCAATACTGGGGTGCTTATTTCAGGAATCTGATGATGGATGGGAGAATGGACCATCTTGTTGAAAGTATTAAGAGCATTTGTAATTGAGAACGGTCTCAGGCTTTTCCTCCTTCCTTCTGGGATCCTGCGAATAGTTGAGGATTCAGAGTTTTTAGTCTTGGAGTGAGACTTCTTTGATTGGGAAGGGGTATTATTCAGATTATTTTGTTTAGACTTGTTTGACTCAAGAAGCTTTTTGGCAGTGTCATTGAACTGAGAAAAGAAGAACAGAAAACAATGAATTACACATATGTTTTAAACAATTAGGAAACATTAACTATATGCAATTAACAAGATTTTACATTTGCACAGTTAATAAAAATGTTTAATAAAAGTATCATTTTAAAATGAATATTATATATATATATATATATATATATATATATAAAATCCAAGTAGATGGCTGCACTCACGGTTTTGTAAAAGTCCAAAGTTTATTGAAGTAGCATAAAAATATCTGCGATCAACGTTTCATTACTTCCACGAGGACTTTCATCAGGATCACCTGATCCTGATGAAAGTCCTCCTGGAAGGACTGAAACGTTGATCGCAGATATTTTTATGCTACTTCAATAAACTTTGGACTTTTACAAAACCGTGAGTGCAGCCATCTACTTGGATTTTCTGGATACATTAGCTATGTATGGCTGGCACGCGGTCATTAAGGGATGCATTAGCGTGAGTGCAGGAATTATTTTGTTTTTATATATATATATATATATATATATTTATATCTGAAGGTGTAATTAACTGCAAGTAACTTTCAGCAGAAAATAAGAATCAAATAACGCATGAAGGGTAACAAAGGTAGCCATTAAAATGGAGAATCTGAAACGCTGAATGCTATTAGACACATGCTATAATAGTTCTGCATTGATTATAGAAAAATTATTTCAATAGGGTGAATGCGTTTTCAAATCACATACTGCACGCTGAGTAATGTTATCACGTATTCTCTGCAAAGCATGGATTGAGTGACAATATGCACTATATAATAGGCGATAACTTATTTTCATGATGTTTTCTTTTAAATTCCTATTAAAGGTTCAGCAAATGGCATCACAACTCAGTTCAGACAAGGTAAAACTAGGGGAAACATTTGAGATGAAGAGAAATAATAGAAACATTGGGGGTTCTTTATTGAAGTGTTGCTGACACTTTAATGTTTAATTTTTGATGCAATTTATTAAACCTGTGGGATTTTTTTTCCATCTGTTACTAGTTTTTGCGTTTTTTCAATACATGCTATTTTTTAAGCAACACATCACATTTATGAACTGAACTGTCTTCTAAAAAGAAAATTCAGTGTAGACTGGCAAAATTTACTATACAGAAAAAAATAGCACTCTTTACATAATTTTGAGAACACCCTAATAAACACAAAATAGTGGTGGAATTTAACTGTCACTTTTCAGAATTCTTTGATAAACATCCCCTAATGTTTAAATTCTAATTTTTTATGCTTTCTCTATGCTGATTGCCAAGTGCAGGGGACAGAGCATGTAACAATGATTGACATGGAAAAAGAGGGAGGCACCATTTGTGATAAAGATTTGTGAATTTCTCTATTTAACTTTTTCATACATGGAAAATTACAGTTCCCCCTTAAACATCTCCTTTGTAGTTAAGACTATACAAAAAAACGTAATAAAATAGGCATTTTGTTTAATTCTATAAACAACCAAAAAACTAATTACAAAAGCCCAACTTTACTATATTATCTAAACTTTTTCTCAGCTTGAAAGATAGGAATGTAAAATACACAATGAAAATTCTTTTACTGTGTATAGTGCACGGGTGGTCAATAAAAATATGCCGGCACTTGCAGAACTGCGACTCCCATGTTTTTTTTACCATCATGGGGTGGTGTAGTTCTTCAACTGCTACATATCTATTCCCTGGATACCCCTCGACTTGCAATATTACCAGGTATAGCATTTCGGCTCATACCTCTACAAACAGAAGAGGAAATATGCCAACTTTGTCACCCAGCTTGCCTTCGGCCCAATTATCGTCCACTCTTCGGATCACGTTGATAATGTCACCCTGTAAAATACAAACGTGTGTTATATTTGTATTTGATGTGGTGGGTAAAACTATTGAACGCAGCCAAAATAAACAGAACTTAGTTCTAATATTAGGTAGCACAAACATATTCTGCTAGAAGGAACTACTGTACTATTGCATGTAAGTAACTGTTGACACCTAATTTCCATATTTAATTAAATGTGCAATATTTCTTATGTCAGCTTGTTAGGCCTGTTCTATTTCTCCATGTAACATCTCTTCCTGCAGCAATTAAGATTATAAATATACATCATTGGGTAATATCCTTGACAGTTTGAAACAAATATTGGTGGGATCAGTGGTGGCACGTGGGCCTTTAATTTAAAAGAGAGCGAGATTCAGGAGAGAAGTCAAAAGAAGATCTGAAAGAAGGGCAGGAACAAAGCACACATTGCCAGGAGTCTATAGCAAAGCACCAGAGCAACCAAGCACTGATTGCGGGTATGTGCCTGTGTTTGTATAGGCTGACCAAGTGATGTGACCGGCACCCACTTTCGGTGGTGGACAGGGGTCATCATGGGGTCAAACTGCGATGCAATGTGTGTTCTAACACTTTTCTGTCATGGCCTGCAATTTTTAAGCAATTTGAGCTACAACAGCTCTTCTGTGTGATCAGGCCAGATGGGCTAGCCTTCGCTGCCCAAGTGCATCAATGAGCCTTGGGCACCCCTGACCCTAACGTGTGTTTACTGTTTGTCCTTCCTTGTACCACTTTTGGTAGTTATTAACCGCTGCTTACTGGGAACACCCCACAAGTTTTGCTGTTTTGGAAATGCTCTGACCCAGTTGTCTAGCAATCACTATTTGGCCCTTGTGAAAGTCACTCAGATCACTTTGCTTGTCCATTTTTCTTGCATAAAACACTTGGAATTCAAGAACTGACTGTTTACTTGCTGCCCAATATATCATACCCCTTGTCAGAGGCTATTATAACAACTCACTTCACCTGTCAGTGGTTTTTAATGTGACTGATTAGTGTGGGTCTGGGTATATTTAAAGAGAAACCCTTAAGTTATGGTTGAACAAACACATTGCACAAATTCTAGGTTTGTTTTGGCTTAAAACGTAGACATTTGACTTTGTCCTAATGGGTTAAAGTATTTATGTTTACATTTTGTGTGTGCTGGCTTGTTTGCTAGTCATGTGACAGGATGTATTTTACAAAAAGCAGCACTACCATAATATATATACCAATTAGAATATGTATATATATATATATACATACATAGATGGGTATCTGAATGGATCCAGGCTGCCTATAGTTTAATTTAAATCATGTGATTTAAATACATTTTATTAAATCATTACAGAAATTATACAAAACACAAAAACCAGGTTGCAATGAATACTGTATGTATTCGGTTTGCTGTTGGTGGAAAGTATATGTAATAAAGCAGAAAATAACCAGTAATAGTGCAGATAGCCAGATACTTAGTGAAGGACATACAACAAGGATATGTGGGATCACACTCACATTTGCTAGAGCTATAGACCAGCTCTGAGTTAAACAGCGTATAGTGGTTGTGTTATTTTGCTTCTTTTTAGTAAGGTGTTGGGGGTATTCCTTACTTTCAGTGTTTGCAGCTTAATTTACTGTTTATATTAATTGATCCCTTAGCGCTTATCCTACCTTTTGTAATTACAGAAATAATGCATTTTGATTACCGTGGTTCTAGTGTAACAGCAGAACTTGAAACAAGCTCATTGTTTTGCCTCTTTTATTTGTTCTGTGACTGGTAAAACTTCCATAAATACTGATTTACTAAACACTAAATGTGTCACTCAAAAGCATTTATGCTTGATATGTCATCATTCTTAAAAGGTTTATTTCTAATTTAGCATTTTAGGCTGCCTCATGAACTAAGGAAAAAGGGTTTATGAGTGATAAAATTCTAACTATGGAAAATACAAGGTGTTTTTGTGACTGCTAGATTTATATCCACAGTAGCACTCATACTAACTCAGTGCAGGAGACTAGATTTGTGCACAGCAAAAATTATGGTTTTTCCAAACCACTTTGGCAGAATTTTCTTTTCAGCATGACCGAATAAACTTTATACCATGGCTCTGCTGAGGCGATTTTGTACCCAAAAAGATTTGGGAGAGAAATTTGGGCAGCGAAAAGAACAGGAAAAAGAAGAGGTGCCAATCACTGTGTTGATATGCAAAAATGGCTACTTAAATATCTGGTCTAATGGAAATACAATATCGTGACGCACATTGTCGCCATATGGGCAGGTGGAAATAAAAAAAACAAACCATCAAACCTAACCCAGTAAAACACATACACCAGGTATCTGGGTCAAAACGTCCACAGCTTTTATTAATGAAAATAATAATAATACTTATAAATAACATAAGAGTAAATAAAGGCATTGCCCACGGATCCCCACATACAGCATAAGATAGCCCACCAAGCCCTGAAAAGCAATGACCCATATCTGTAACATAAATAAACATTAACATATAATGATCAATTACCATCATAACTTGCACATAAGTAAAGTGCCAAAAACTTCCATAACCATGTTAGGGGTATACCCAGATACCCACCAGCTTCTTAACCTTGAATAACTATCTTGTACTTTTCTGACTAGCAAAAGAGCCTTATTTAACCCTAACCTTCATCTCCCTAACCCGCCACTGTGAAAAAACAGGAACCAAATCCCCAGGGACATCTAACCCTAAGGGAGGGAGGGAGGGATGGACAAATTCAGCCAGCTAAGCAGGTTAATCGTGAAGAATATTAAAATTTCTGCTTATTCATACTAACTCAACCTCCATTAACTAACAACCAATCCCACAGTACCTTCCCCCTAAACCCGCCTCCTTGCTCTGTCAGGGCCCCTTTCCACCAAGCTGCACTCTGTTACATGGGGCTACAGGAATTCTGCATTTCCAAAATAAATCTTTACATATCAGGATTAAAAAAATAGTTTTATAGTGATTGATTGTTATATTTACCCTTTTGTTATCCTGTATTAATTATTATTCATTATCTTTGTTTTTTCATTTTAAGTAGAAAAAAGGGGATTTACCTAAAAATAAAAGGAAAAAGTCAATGGGCATTTGACCATCGATTTACCCCTTTTACACGTACAATAACAAAGCTTTTCTACATATCCAGAGTGACCATCCTTTAGTGTGGGGGGAAAAAAGTGCCGTATCATCTTCCGTCCCTCCAGTATGCCATTCTGTTGGATAGGAGTGGAACTTTCACCTTAATCTTAGGATCACACAAAGAAGCTAGCATCAGTCCAGGGCAATGAGAAATTTGTTCACTTAGACGATCATTGAGTAGATCCTGGACACTGCTTCTACATTGTTGGATTGTGCAACCAATAACTAATTGCCCGCTTTCCCTTGTTTATGGGATGTGTGAACAAGGGGATGACCTGTCCCAAACTTGCATTACTGCTTCCAAATGTCTGAATTGTCAAAGTGCTGAATTGCCAAATTTTCGAGGTCCCGAAGTGCCGAAGTCCCGAATTGGCGAATTTCGGAAGTGCCGAACCAAACCGAATTGCCAAAGTGCTTTAAACCGAATTGCCAGTACTCTTTCTTTCTGCTGCATCTTTCATTCAGACTTGTGGTATCTTTTCAGATGTTGGTTCACACTGGCACTAGTAAGTTGATCCATTACTATTCCCCAACTAGTTTCCTTGCTGCACAATTTATACTGCAATTCACACTTCTTGGAGGCTGTCAAAGTAAAGTTCAACTTTGTTTTTTCATTTGTGAAAGTGGAAGCAGTCACAGCACTAGACTTGCACTTGGTAGACTAGTGATATTGGGAAGGGAGGTGGTGATATTAATAAAATATAACTGGGTGAGCTACTTCTGGCTTTGGTTGGAGATGTCACTTCAGATGTTTCCTTTAAATTAGGAGATTCTACTGCAAATAGAGATACAACATTGATCGTGCACAGAAGGTGCAGAAAGTAGTGGGCTGCTGCCTATCCGGATTCTCTTCTTGTATTTCCTCTGTATTGTAGTCTTCCTGGAACACACTTAAACAAATGTCTAGTGTGGTTGGGGAAAGAGCAATATCATCATCACCAGATTTCTTAACAACACCACCAAGATCAGACATTATAGATACTACTTAGGTACTCTGCTCTACATCTACATACATACATCTACATACAGCTTTCCCTTAGCTGTTTCTTTGGGGCAACAAGAAATATGGGGTAACATGGGCAAAATCAACAAATCCACTGGTTTCACCTATCCCTTGCTCCACCATAAAACACAAACTGTAACGCTTCATCTGGCTGTGGTAGTAGGAGCTTCAGTGCTGGTGGAAGTTATTGCAGGGCAAAAAAAATCCAACTAACTCCTGGGTAGAGTATTGGACATAATGGACATGCTACTAATCCCACAATACGGTCGGCAGTCGAACAGCTGTTAGCAGTTCTCATGGCTGAGGAAGGTGTTTGGACTCTCAGAGGCCATGGCACTACTGCTGACGGTGGTCTGGGCAACACAACCACTTGCACTAGATTTCCTTATTTTCTTTTTAGGATAAGGATGTAACAGTGATGATGGCAAGTTTGTTTTTCTTTTCACAATACATTTTTTTACATGAATGATTGTGTATAGGTGTTTGTGTTGCAAAATGGGTTTGTGCTTGGTGGATTTACTAGAGCGATGTTATTGTACTTGACTTTAAGAAATACTGCACTGCACACTGCATAAAATGCACTGCACACCACATCATTTGCATTTACTTTCTTTCATAGCACACACTGGACTGAACATACTAAGTAAAAAAAAAAAAAGGATTTTATTTCTCCAAACTTAATTTAAAGAAAAAAATATCAAACTGCAAATTGGTGTTTCTAAGTATGAAACAGTGGCTAACAGTATGATACTGCACTCACCGCCTGGCCCAGGGTTTAAAAAAACTCGGAATAATTTGTCGGCTAGCAGTGCTAGAAGCCAGCGTGCAAATAGTTAAATAATCTCAGTGGTGCAAGGGTTAATCATCTGGCAGTGAGCCAGCCCTTTCTAGCCAGCCGCCACAAATAAATAAAAGACCTATGGAGTCAAAAGACCCCCATATTAGTATAATAGGGTTATTGAACTTCTATATGCATGGCAGGTGTGGTCATGTCTTCTAAATGTTAAAACTAGCAACTGACAACCAATAGTTCTTCAAATGATCAATTTACTGTCAAAAAAGCAAGCGAATAATAATTTGCGAAATTGCATCCTGCTGGATACATTTGATTTATTTTTGGTCGCTATGTGGTGGTTAATAAATCTGATTAATTTTCTTTAACCCCTTCAGGACGGAGTCAATAGTACACGTTCTGATCAAAACAAAACGTAAACAAAAACTGGAATTTACGCTATATGTCTGTTCACCCGTAGTTCCCCTCTTTCATATTATCTGCACCCACACTTATTATATATCATTTTGTTCAGGAGAAACAGGGCTTTAATTTAATATAAAATATTCATATATGAAACATAATTTATTATGAATAAAATAAAAAAAAACTGTGAGAAATTTTAATTTTTTTTTTAAATTTGTAGTTCCGCTTCACATTTTAGCTGTAAATGTCATAATACTGTTAGGTTTTAATGCAAAAAAATGCACATATTTGTAATCAGCGATGTCTCACGAGTAGAACAGTACCCCCCATTTACAGGTTTTATGGTGTTTTGGAAAGTTACAGGGTCAAATATAGAACGTTCCATTTTCAAATTGAAATTTGCCAGATTAGTAATGTTACCTTTGAGACGGTGTGGTAGCCCAGGAATGAGAATTACCCCCATAATGGCATACCATTTGAAAAAGTAGACAACCCAAGGTATTGACCGTGGGGTATGTTTAGCCTTTTTTAGTAGTCACTTAGTCACAAACACTGGCCAAAGTTAGCGTTCATATTTGTTTTTGTGTGAAAAAAGCAAAAAACTAATATTTGGCCAGTGTTTGTGACTAAGTGGCTACTAAAAATTACTGGACATACCCCATTTGCAATACCTTGGGTTGTCTACTTTGGCAAATGGTGTGCCTTCATGGGGGTAATTCTTATTCCTGGGCTACCATACGGTCTCAAAGGCAACATAACTAATCTGGCAAATTTCAATGTCAAAAAAATGAAACGCAAGCCTTATATGTGACTCTCTCACTTTCCAAAACACCATAAAACCTGTACATGGGGGGTACTGTTATTCTTGGGAGATTTCACTAAACACAAATATTAGTGTTTTAAAACAGTAAAACATATTACAACAATAATATAGTCCATAAAAGTGCCGTTTGTTTGTAAAAAATGCAAAAAACGTCACTTTTACTTAAAATATCATCGTTGTAATACAATTTACCAGTTTTAAACACTAATATTTGAGTTCAGCGAAGTCTCCCGAGTAAAACAGTACACCCTATGTACAGGTTTTAGGGTGTCTTGGAGAGTTACAGGGTCAAATATAGTGCTTGTGAATTAAATTCTCTGCACTTTCTCCCTGTGTTGTCAGGCATGTCAATCAAATTTTAATTAATCAAATGACATAATTATGTTAAAAAATTACTTAAATATACACGTAGAATTTTAATATATATACATTTATAGGTATTTAAATTCTACGTGTATACTAATGTAATCTTTTATGTAATTATATGTATTTATCTCTATATATATATTTGCGGTTATTTGTATTTTATATATAGATAGCTATATATAGAATGTCATTCTAAGTGTATTCTGTTTCCAATATATATATATTAATAACAAAATACAGTTAGAATGAAATTACATATGAATATATAATTTATTTTAAATTTTGTTTCAATATTTTATTTATTTATTTATTTAATTATTTTATTTATTTATTATTGTAATTATACGTATATATACAATATATATATGTAGATCTATTATATATATAATATATATACATATTATATATATGTAACGTCATTCTAAGTGTATTTTAATATTAATATATATACTTATATTAGTATTAAAAGACATTACGTATGACGTTACATATATATAATATGTATATATATTATATATATAATATATATACATATATTATATATATATAAAAAGGCATTTAATTTATTTTATAACCTGTTCATAATTTTTTTTTTACATTACCTACCAGCAGGGGGACTGTCTAATATTTTAGACAGTCCCCCTGCTGGCAGATCCATAGCCAGCTATAGGGGGCCATGTGATCGCTCTTTGAGAGCGATCACATGGCCCCCGGGGGCCTCATTTGCCGGAGGGGGGCTGCCTGGGCTCTCAGGCAGCCCCCCAGAAGAGGACTGCGGCGGAGGTGAGTACCGCCGGACCTCCAGGGCTGCAAGCCGTTACGGCGTTCTTTGCCGCCGCAATGGCTTTAAAGCCCTTTAAAGCCGCGACGGCATAGAACGCCGTAACGGCGTTAAGGGGTTAAATTGGTTTGCATGTGGATATTAGTGATTTTATGAATGCTTTGGGAGTTAATAAACATGCAAATTGCTAATACGGGTTGAAATTAAGTCATTTTCACTGGATTTTGTCTATTCAGAACCAAATACAGTGTTTGGTGAATAACCCTGCTAGTTTTACACTAGAATCAATGCCCTAGGCCAAGAATAGGCAACCTTTGGCACTCCAGATGTTGTGGACTATATCCCCCATAATGCTGGCAAAGCATCATGGGGGGTGTAGTCCAAAACATCTTCAGTGCTGAAGGTTGCCTATGCCTGATCCTAGGCTATCTCATACACAGACATGGTGACTGCAAGGGTAAAACACACAGTATCACTGCTTTTATTTCTCCCTCAGTACCAATAATTTAAAGACTGCTGATGTCAGTAAAATAATGTGTGATATTTACTATCACAGCTCACATTGGTCACTTAGTAAAAATGAATACAAAAAACACAGCTTGCATGGAGGGGAGTGTGATCATAAAGGAACATGGGACATAAAGAAAGGAAAAGAAAAAAAAAAGGGTTCTTTAAGTTCCTTGCAGGTTTTGAGTCAATAAGAGTTATGGTATTGACAGTACAGTAGGAGCCATTCAATTTGGGTCATTTTTATCTTGAGGTGGGTAGTGTAAGGGAGATACTAAAATAGACTGTGCAATAGGTCAGATCTCTAGAGATGCAACTATATTTTGACATTTTAGTAAAATAAAAGTACTCAGATTGTACATATAAAGCTGGTCCTTTCGATTAAATTAGTATTAATATCATCATATAAATAAATGCATAAAGTAAAACACCTTGTGCAGCATATTACAAAGAAGTTACAAGATAAAGTCTAAAAAATTTATATTTAAACATAACTAATTCCTATTCCTATATGTCACAAGAGAGCTAATTGAGAAATTCAATGCAAAAGGATATCGTTAAGCCCTAAACTATGTTTCACAGGTGTTAGGTGTTCCGTTTGAAGTACAAGCCTATCACTCAGGTGGTATTAGAAAGCCTTCACTGAGTTGTCAGGGAGTGTTGAAAGACTTTGATGCATTTCAGTGGGGCGAAGTGGGGTGTTCAAGATGTCGGATACTATAATGAAGTGTGACGCTGTAATGAGAAAGCAGGGAATTTTATAATACACTGGTGGACTGAGAGAACTAATTGAATGAAATAAGGGCTGATAACCAGGTTTTTTGGATGAGTCATAGTATTCTATTTTTTTTATTTGCATTGAGTCTGGTCCATGATTAATTACTTAAGTACAATATTAGTAACTTTTAAAAAGTTTAAACTCAGAATATGATGACGTGATTTTTTGAATTAATAGGTTATTCAATAAACATTTATATGTCGCAGGGGGTTTACATTTAGAAATATGTAGTTGTAATATTCATTCTCAAAATATGTTCTCAAACTAACATTCTTCAAGTTCCGTTTTGAATTTAAAGATCCAAACACAACATATATAGCCAAGGTTTACACAAGGTTTGGACGAATTGACTAATTTTTTAATTTTGTAAAACATGAAGCAAAAAAAGGCTCAATGTGGGTTTCAACAAGACCATGTTAAAATAAACTGTATTTTTTATTTAGTACTAATTTGAGAGAAAAGAGCATTCCAATGTAATGTGGGCTTCATCTCCCCTGATCCTCTGCCAGCAATATGGCTGTAAGACAGGCTTAGCCCAACTCCGGCCCTCCAGATGTTGCTGAACTACAACTCCCGTGATTCTCAGCCTATCTATTTCATTCATAAAATCGAGGGAGTTGTAGTTCAGCAACATCTAGAGGGCCGGAGTTTGGGGAAGCCTGCTATGAGAGCATCATGGGAGATGTAATCCACAACATCTGGAGTGCCAAAGGTTGCCTACCCCCAGTCTAAATCATGGATCTAGCAACAGAGAATAATAGGGAATAGATCTCAATCTGTATATTTTAGATTTGAATATCAAAATTTAGACCAAAATAGCTGACATGAAAGCATAAGAGATTTTTTTTTTCCAATTTGGCTATTGTAGCCTAAAAGTTTAAATTTCCACACTCACACTTTGGTGAATAACCCTTTTAACAAAATAATATTTACTAGCTGATAGAATGTATATATTATCATGGCTTCTGAATATATAATTCACTATGTTGGTGAGTTAAAAGATGCATGCAATGTTTCATAAATGGTACACTTTAAAAAACAGAGTACGCAACAGACTTATTTGAACTAAAATGCAAGGAAGTAAAAGATCCACATTTTGTACACTTTCAGCCTGATAGTAATGAAAATGCCTGCTATACTAAAAGCTAATATTTACTACTTTGCACATTAGTGAGTTTATAAGATTGCAGAATTGCTAGGATACACTTTGGGTGAACAAAGGAAGTTTTTAGTGTTTTTGCCAATGACTGTCATTCTTTGAAGTTCTGACTGTGCATAACACTCAGAACGGCAGGCAGATGTGTATTAGGGTCTTTAACTTGTGGCTTGGTGATTGGTGTCGGGAGCAAAGATTTGGCTTCACTTCTCATGGTAGCTCTGTTTGGAATGGAAATAAACTGTACAAAAAAAGATGGTTTACATCTTTCTCAAAAGGGAACAAATGTTCTCAGTGAGCAGTTCAGAGGCTTTGATAGGATGTATTAAACCCCTTAAGGACCAAACTTCTGGAATAAAAGGGAATCATTACATGTCACACATGTCATGTGTCATTAAGGGGTTAAACTAGGAGGGGGGTTAAAGGGTGATAAAATATCAATCCAATTGCCCCCCCCAAAACAAGAACAGAAGGTGCCTGTAGCAAGTGTGTTAAAAATGATAAGCTTAGAGTCATGTCTACAAATGCTCGCAGTTTAGGGAATAAGATCCATGAACTTGTGGCAATAATGGCAACTGATAATGTAGATTTAGTCGCTGTTACTGAGACATGGTATAATGAGAAAAATGACAGGGACATAGCAATACCAGGGTACTCTTTATGTAGAAAAGACAGGGAAGGCAAGAAAGGGGGAGGGGTGGCCGTGTATGTGAAGGATAGCATAAAATCTAGCCTAATAAAAGTTAGTAAGGTGAACATAGAGTCCGTTTGGGTTACATTGGAATTTGGTAATCACACAGTAACTCGTGTAGGTGCGATTTATAGGCCCCCAGGACAAATAGAAGAGTTAGATAATCTACTAGTTGAGGAAATAGCTAAAATGACAATGCAGGGGGAAGTTATCATCATGGGTGACTTTAATCTTCCTGATGTGAATTGGAAAACAAAAATAGCCGCTTGTGACAGGAGTACACATAATCTAAACTCCCTACTGGGATTGTCTCTAAAACAAGTCGTTGTGTAGAGGAGCCAACTTGTAAAGAGGCCATACTAGATTTAATGTTAACAAATGGAGATTTGGTATCAGATATTACTGTAGGTGGAAGTTTAGGATCCAGTGATCATCAGTCAGTATGGCTTAATATAAGAACAGTGACTGAGTCACACCACACAAAAAACTAAGTTTTAGACTTTAGAAAAACAGACTTTTCTAAAATTAGAATATTTGTAAAGGAATCATTATCAGACTGGATCAATTTAAATGGAGTCCAAGAGAAATGGGATTACTTAAAAGTTGAACTGCTGAAGGCAACAGAAAATTGCATTAGGCTTGTCAGTAAAAGCAAAAAATTCAAGAAACCACTGTGGTACTCCGCAGATGTGGCCAAAATAGTAAAAAACAAAAAGTAAGCATTTAGTTATTATAAGAAAACCCAGAGTGAGGAAGACAGAATGATCTATAAGAAAATCAGAAAGAGGCTAAGCTTCCAAATCACACACACAAGAAAAAATAGCACAGTCAGTAAAAAAAAAAGGGGGACAACATTTTTTTAGATATATAAATGAGAAAGGGAAAGTAAACCAAGGATTAGTTAGATTAAAAACAAAATATATGTATAAGGTATGTATAAGAGGATAAAGGTCTAGCTGACTGCCTCAATGATTTTTTTTGTTCAGTATTTACAGATGAAAATGAAGGAAATGGTCCTCAGTTAGGAAAAAGGACAAATGAGTCATTTGTTACATGTGAGTTTACAGAGGAAGAGGTTCTATTTCAACTTTGAAAGTGTGGCGAAACCAACCTCGCCACTATGAGCTGGAGAAGCCTGGTTGCTCGCCTGCTTCCTTTGGACTATGGACCAGACTTTAAAAAGCTTTATTTTACCTGCAGAAAGGCATATTCGTGCCTTTCAGCCGGGGTGTTCAGTAGATTCCAGCTACCGAACAAACTACCGTATGAGGGACCACCTAGGAGATGGAGTGTGCCGTCAATTAACCGCCCAGAAGCTGCGGTTAACCGCAGCTTAATTGATGAACGCTGGGTGGCCTTTGTTCGTTTGCCGACCACGAGGTAGCGGCCATTTTAATCGTGCGAAAGACCAGCGGTGTTCGGCGAGGATTCTATGGAACTATAAACGGACACTTAATTGCACGAACACCGCTGAGCCGTCTGTCGCCTGGGTCCTATCGTACAAGGTTAACCGAACACTGGAATTCGGTATTTCTATGGGAATTGTAGTAACCCAGATAGCTATACCATGGAGCCTATTTGTGTGATTAAAGACTTTGGCTCCATGGCGATTAAACTGTATTCGTGTAGTCTGGGTGCCAGTCACTTAATAATGTGCACCCAGACCTGAGCTATCTGGGGATATGTAACATGTCTGTGTTGGGTGGAATAAAAGTGACTTTATATATTTTAAAGCATAATACTGTATTTAGATCCCCACATGTGTAATGGAGTCTTGTCTTTGTCCTGGGAGGTAATTGGATTGCCTCTACAATTATCTCCAGGGCAGAAGAGAGGAAACCAGGATGCATTGTGGGAATGTTTACTGCTGTGTGTCTGTAATTGGTTTATGTCTGTCCTTTGTTACAGTCTTCCATTTGGTCCCCTAGGGGAGTGTCCACCAGGTGAGAGACCTGCATAAATACTGGGCAGGTAGCCCTGAGTAAATGAGTTCCTGTTTTACCCTCAAAGTGATGTGTCGTCTCATTATTGGGGGGAAGGATTTATTGCATGCTGTTCCAGTTGACTGCTAGGAGTACAAGCCTATTCGTATGGTTCCTATTCAATGGTCTACAGCATTCATATGCTTGGGAGAATTTAAAAGGTTTCTCGGATTCGGTGATTGTGGTGTCTGCCAGAGTGCTTGGAGTCCTCAGGAAGCACTAGGAGCATCCATTAACGGAGGTACTCAGTCGGGGTGCCAGGCGATCCGTTACAGAAAGGTAAAGACAAATAAGTCAATGGGACCTGATGGAATACACCCAAATTTATTAAAATAGCTTAGTGGTGTACTAACAAAACCATTAACATATTTATTTAACCAATCATTGTTAACAGAAGTAGTCCCAGAAGATTGGAAGTTAGCGAATGTTGTGCCCATTCACAAGAAAGGTAGTCGGGCCAGTAAGCCTTACTTTAGTAGTGGGGAAAGTAATAATCAAAACCGTGTTAAATGATAGGATTGTTGAACATCTAAAATCACATGGATTTCAAGATCAGAGACAACATGGGTTTACTTCAGGGAGATCATGCCAAACTAATCTTATTGAGTGGGTAACTAAAATAATAGATCAGGGTGGTGCAGTAGACATTGCTTACCTAGATTTCAGTAAGGCTTTTGACACTGTTGCACATAGAAGGCTTATCAATAAACTGCAATCTTTAAGTTTGGATTCCAATATTGTTGAATGGGTAAGGCAGTGGCTGAGTGACAGGCAACAGAGGGTTGTAGTCAATGGAGTATATTCGAAGCATGGGCTTGTCACCAGTGGGGTTCCTCAGGGATCTGTTCTTGGACCCATTCTCTTTAATATTTTTATTAGTGATATTGCAGATGGTCTTGATGGTAAGGTATGTCTTTTTGCTGATGATACTAAGATATGTAACAGGGTTGATGTTCCAGGAGGGATAAAACAAAAGGGCAAATGATTTAGGTAAACTAGAAAAATTGTAAAAGTTGTGGCAACTGACATTTAATGTGGATAAGTGCAAGATAATGCATCTTGGACGTAAAAACCCAAAGGCAGAGTACAGAATATTTGATAGAGTCTTAACCTCTGAGGAGTGGGATTTATGGGTAATTATTTCTGATGATTTAAAGGTAGGCAGACAATGTAATAGATCAGCAGGAAATGCTAGCAGAATGCTTGGTTCTATGGGGAGAGGTATTAACAGTAGAAAGAGGTACCATTGTACAGAACACGGGTGAGACCTCACTTGGAGTATTATACGCAGTACTGTAGACCGTATCTTCAGAAGGATATTGATACTTTAGAGAAAGTTCAAAGAAGGGCTACTAAACTGGTTCATGGATTGCAGGATAAAACTTACAAGGAAAGGTTAAAGGAACTTAACATGTATAGTTTGGAGGAAAGACGAGATGGGGGGATATGATAGAAACATTTAAATACACAAAGGGAATCAACACAGTAAAGGAGAAGACTATATTTAAAAGAACAACTACCACAACAAGAAGACATAGTCTTAAATGAGAGGGGCAAATGTTTAAAAATAATACCAGGAATTATTACTTTACTGAGAAGGTAGTGGATGCATGGAATAGCCTTCCAGCTGAAGTGGTAAAGGTTAACACAGTTAGGGAGTTTAAGCATGCATGGGATAGGAATAAGGCTATCCTAACTATAAGATAATGCCAGGGACTAATGAAAGTATTTAGAAAATTGGACAGACTAGATGGGCCGAATGGTTCTTATGTGCCATCACATTCTATGTTTCTAAATGACCTATTTACCTATAGGTATCCAAAACCTAAAAGCTAAAGCTAATACATAATCTTGCTAAATGCACTGGGTACTAAAATGACGAGGTGTAAAATAAAGGAACACTATTTCAAACTGGACATTTCAAAACCGCCTTAATAATCTTTGATGTTCTGAAAACTCTATTGCTATAGGTATCCATCACTAAAAAGATGTTCTACAGGAAAGAAAATATTAATATAATAAATCTCACCTTATAGATTCACACAGAACAAAGAGCAATTCAGCACTCAGCTTTAAAAGCAGAACCTGGAGAGGTTTTCTTCAGAAGGTGCACTTTATATAACCTGAGAGAAACTCTGTTATGTGGAATTTTTAATAATAGCATTTGCTAACCAACATTCCAAACTTTAAAATGTAGTGCACCCTAATTATCTTATCCTTCAGAGCATGACTGCTTTCTGAACAAAATGTTCCTCTCCAGCATTTTATTTTCATTGTTTTTTATTTAATTATATATATAATATTATGGAGTATCAGTATAATTACATTGCAGCACTAAGACTGCCTCTAGTGGCTATCAATCAGACAGGCACTAAAGGCACTTCTTGATTGCTAGGCGACTTTTTATTATCTATAGGACATCTTGAGGACATCCGTCAGGTAAATCCCCATAGAAGAAGCATTGCTTTCCTATGGGGAGGGCCTAATAGGCTGACAGCGCTGCACATTAGCTATCCGCAGAGTGATGTTGGAGGAGGCAGAGCATCGACCAAGCCTGAGGGACAGTCAGAAGAACCGCAGCTTTTGTAATCTATTTTAGATTCCAATGGAGGTATTAGTGGTGTATTTAGGATTTGTGCTGCCCTAGGCAGGACGGTGCTCGGGCCCCCCCCTAATTTACATTTTCCCCACCCCTTCCTGTCTTTGCCTGGCAGATGCACACTCACTGACAGACGCACACACTCACTGATAGATGCATACACTGATCGACAGACACACACTCTCATATACACTGACAATGACATACACACACTCACTGATTTGATACACTGATAGACAGACATACACTATTACTCGGGGACACACTGACAGACTCACACTCACTGACAGACGCACGCACTGACAGACACATACACACTGACTGACTGACACATACACTCACTCACTCAAATTCACTGACACACACACACTCACTTTCACACACTCACTGACAGACACACACTCACTCACTCACACTCACTGACACACACTCACTCACATTCACTGACACACACTCACATTCACTGACATACACACACACACACATTTCCCCCAATCACAATTATTATTATTTTTATTTATTTTTAAATTGAAATCCACCCAGCCTCCCTACTTTTGGAATAGCTGGGTGGATTTTTCACCTGGGGTCCAGTGGGGCTGTTGGGCAGGGAGGCGGCCGGACGTGCAGGCGGGTAGCGAGGTAGCACTTTCCCCTGAGCTCTCTCTGCTCAGCTCCTATATTCCGGCTCCCGGGATTACTGTGGGGTCACGCGAGGGGGCTGAGCAGAGAGAGCTCAGGGGAAAATGCTCCCTCGCCACCCACCTGCCTGTACGTCCGGCCGGGAAACAACTGGCCGCCTGTCCCGGGGGAGCCCCAAGGTGGCCAGCCGGCCAGCTCTTGGGCTCCCATAAAACGAGGAAAACAAGGTATTTGCCTGGGCATTTGGGGGCATTTTTTGCTGCCCCCCGGAAATTGCCGCCCAAGGTAAATGCCTTGTTTGCTTCGCGGTAGACACATCCCTGGGGGGTATATCTACTAAACTGTGGTTTTTTTTGGAGGGTGGGTTGGAAGAATGGAGTGGTCCTTTAATATATGTTATTATGGTGTGTGGGCTATCTATACTTTATGTAATGCTTACATTTTTATGTCCTGTACTTCTCATATACACTGGGCTGGTTTCATTGTGCATTTCACAGCAACATGGAAACAAAGTAAAAACCCACACATCGCCTCTCTTGTTGCACTGGTCCTCTCCTTGTGGAATATTGATCTCCAGCCAGTAACTTTGTGTAACAAAAGAGGTGACATAATTCACAAAGCATAGTATGGGAGCCTGAGCATCTCAGAGAATCAGAATGTTTGTCATAGCAAAGGTTCCTATTTGTCTACAACAATCAACCTACTTTTACAGGAAGGTGCAGTTCAGAGGGTTCCATAAAAATGGGCCCCTCACAGGGTATTATCTAGTAAGAAACATGTCTTTAACAAATGGATGATTGCAGGATAGTGAAATATTCAATTGTATATTTTCCTTCCTTTTTGATAACAGGGTATGACTGTGTTTATTCAGCAGTGCCTGGAATTTCATGACTTGTCTCAGCCTGGTATCTGGAAACGATGTGTTTATGTTGTTGTAGAATGATCTAAGGTCACTAGCTGCTCTAATGTTTATCTGTCTATATGTTGAATCTTATGGACATGTTCCAGTTTGACTGTATAGTATTTTGTCATGCATTACAGGAAAATATATTTGTTCTTTCATTATTGCCTAAATCTTGTTGTGTTTTTTTAAGTTTCTTTTTTTTTGTGGTATTCTGATCTCTTTACTTTAGCCATTCTTTCTACTTTAAGAGGTTGCCCGGCACCTTCCACAGTTGCCTCATGACCTGCTAAAAAGGGATCTTCTTGTGATTCTTTGTCATAATGTTAACTTTGGGCACCGCACTACTATACTTCTCCAATGGAGGCTACATTTTCAATGTTATTTTTAAACTTTTTTTCAGTTTTCAAACATATCCCTAGATACACATTTTCCAATTAGCCTGGCTCTCCTGACTTCTTCTACTTGTTGCTATATTTATTATTGGGGGGGGATTATACCACCCAAGTGCTGCATCCTGAGAAAATTGCTTTTGTTATTAAAATTATTATTATCAAAGCGCCAACAAATTCCGCAGCACTGTACAATGGGTGAACTAACAGACATGTATTTGTAACCAGACGCATAGGAACAAAAAGTGTGAGAGCCCTGCTCAATGATCTTACGTGCTAGTGGTAGTGGGTATAGTGAAACAAAGGGTAAGGGTATTGTAAAAAATGATGTGGCTAGAATACTATTCATTGATGGCATAGTGTATTATATTTCTTTTTTTTTTAGACAGTTGCAAAAGAGGAATCAAGGTATGGGAGGGGAAAGCTTAATTGATATGAAGGAAAAAAAAAATTTTTTGGGAAGGAATGGAGACTGGGTGAAAGTTTAACGGAAAGCCAGTGTTCCATGGGAGCGGTACAGGCGAGCATCAGAGGTGGGAGTACAAACAGAGGATAGACATATGTTTATGTTTATGCATGCAGCATCTTATTATACTGTTTGCACAATATTAGTCCTTGATTTGTGTTTCTATGAGAGAAAGTACAGTTTGTCCCTGCTTTTGTACATGGCTAAAATTGGGACATATGAATGTGAGACTGAGGTAATGATGACAGTCAGTGTCCATCACAAGTGAGTCCATAGGGCATGACTTGCTTTGAAAATGGGCTTGTCTCCCAAAAAGGGGTGTGTCAACCTGACATAGGTTTGAGATGAACCCAGATATGTTTTTCAGGTTTCAGATGACTAATTTCTTACAAATGAGGTAAAATGAAATATTTGTGGGAAAAAAATGTATATAATTATCAGGATGTATTTTTTCCTTTTTACATTTTGCCACTATATTATTTTTGGAAAATTACAGATGGAAAAAAATGAAAGCAGCTTTAAAATATAGAGAAAAATCAAAACAAAAAACCTTAATGAGAAACTGTCACTTGCAAAGATTTTCCATATCATGTTAAAGTTAACAATTAAGTGTTTGTGGACTCTGAAATATAAAATCATGTATTTACCACTATCCTAGAACTGAGTGCTCCCAAACAATACGTGATATCCGCTCTGCTAGTTGTACCTGGCAGGTCAGTATCGAGAGAGGATTGAGAGAAAAGGAGAACTGAAAAAGTATTTTTGTTCCTCTTCTTCAGATACAAAGACTGTGCCTGCACTGAACTGTATTGTGAAATCAATTCCTAACTTTCAAGACACATAAAAAATAAAATAAAAATAAAAGGAGTATCATAGAAAAACATATAAATACAAATACGGGGATTTGTATTGTTCTATTTAAAAGTGTAATATCCACACTTCTACCTTTACCCTCACTTGTCCTTTCCTACACCCAATATCCAATGATTTCTCCACCATACCTAAAGATAAATGTAATACATGCCTCTCTCTTCCAGCGACATATCCTGCGCTTAGCCTTCCCTTAATCTTCCCAGTCATCCATCTTTCCTGTCCCATTCTTTCATTTGGCTTATCTTCACTCCCGGTTCCTTTGTCTTTTCCCAAGAAAATCATAAATAATATACCCTTTTCCATCTTCCCTCAAAGATAGATATATCTACTACTATCCCTTTTCTTCCTCTGCCAATCAAATATATTGTTATTTAAATTTTCTCACTCAACTCAACCAACTGCCCTGCATGTTAATTGCATTTAATAGCATGTCTCTATGGTAAGGACGTACAAGGCATAGAAGAGAAATTACGCTCTGTTTTTTTTAGCTGTTCTTGTAATGATTACCCCTTGGACTGATTTCACTGGCTTCGATCTTCGGACTCATTTCTGGACTCTGAATATTCCTAATATTTATTGTTGAATGGATACTCAGCTTTGACCTCTGCATATCCTTACTGAATTCCCATTTGCCTCTTGTCTATTACCGGATGGATTTATGGCTCTGTATCTAGGATTCCTCTTTTGCTTTTTCCTACAACTGAACTGATCAATGGCTCTGACCCCAGGTTTTGTATAACCGGCTGTGATATTGTATACTTCCTTTTACTAGAATTTCTCGTTTCTGAAATATAGGCTGCAGTTTATGGTTATCACTCTCTTGTTAAAATTCCTGGAAAGGGACCTTTATCCAGACTCTATCTCCATGCCTCTATCAATATTCTCTACTTGTCCCAACTTACTATTTAGAAGGCCAATATATTCTTTTTTTTTTTTTTTTGACAATCTTTATTTTCAATTTTCAATTTACACTTGACAAGGAACAAAGATAAGCTGTAGTATGTACTCATCATCAACAACATAAAAAGTTAACATAAATGAATGGCATAAGGATTAATGACACGTCACATTTAAGTCACATCGAAGGCATGTATGGGGAGCTATAGAGTAACCAAAATATGCAACTGGTAGACACTCATGCTGAAATATTTGTAACCAGCGGTTGATACCATCATGTGGTCCGCACCGTGCTACATAGGGGAGACTTGGGTTGCCTCGGACCAATGGGGCGTACTGGGGAATACTCCCAAACGTAAACAGTAGCAAGCGTGGTGGTAACGGTATTGACATATACCTCAAGCGTAGTTTCAAAGGCATAGGTGAGTCACATAATAAGGGGACACAGTCTAAGCGCAAACATTGGCTAGTATACATTCAGGTGTACATGATCAATAACCGCTGACAACAGAGCGTGTCCTGTATCGTGCAATGGAGGGGAGTGGCGGGGGTTCCTCGAGCCCATGGGGCATACAGAGACCTTCTCCCAATTGTGGCCAATATATTCTATTTCATTTTTCTTTTTTATTCTAAATACCGGTAAATAAGTTACTGCAATTCTCATCATTTGGTTTAAAACCTCCTTCATCCATACTGTTTTCACTTACAGGAGAGGATAGAATTAATATATGACAACTTGTTTCTTGTTTGATATGGAGCTTTTTAGTTTGCTCTAATGGTAATTCCAACTGATGTTTCTTTGCTTAAGCAACATAAGTGGATATAGCAAATTTGTCAAGACCAGCAAATATAAAACAATCTGCTTGCTAATCAAAATCGGATGTAATGTTCATGCTAAATGTAAGGAACGGTGACAAATTGATTTCTAAATGCTGATGTTTTCATAATTGTTCATTAGGCAACTAATCTTGTATATCGTTTTACTGCTCATTATATCCACTATTATTTCACTAGTAAAATCTGTAATGCTCAATACTAGCAAGAACAACGAACAATCCAGAATTAACAAGATGTAAGGCAGCTCTGCTGGTTCTTCTCTTATTAATACATTTTCTGGTATTGTTTATTCATGTGGCCAGATTTTGCACAGAAATAAGATATAAATATCTACAGCAAACAACTTTTCAGAAGCCATTTTGTCATAAGAAGACTAAGTAAGGTTATCTTACTGAGAAATATGGCTATGTGGACCAATATTCAGATATATAGTGTATCTTCCAACTATCAAGTATTTGTAACATAGACCAATATTTCACTGTACTGGAAATTGTGGATAATTGACCAGGACATTTTTCATTTTCAATAGCTAAATTCAAATTATTCTCTAACTTGGGTATTTTGCTATGTGTGATATTTTGGCTGGAAATGTGCAATTTTCCAGTCAATTTTTTTCACAGCTCCTGGTTTGGTTACTAGCACTAATAAAGTTTAAAGAAACACTCCAAGCACCATAACCATTACTGCCCCCATTATAAAAAAATGTAATCTAATTGTATCTCCACTACAGCTACAGCTACAGGAAAACTGTTTAGGAGCTTCTGTTAGCTCCCCTGTGCAAAGCACTGTAGTTCAGGACCAGCTAATTGGTTGAGAGCATCAGCTGATAAGCTAAACCATACCATCCAATTCCAATGTCCCAAGAAGTGGGGTGCTGGTGGAAGGGGGGTAAAGGAGGTTGTCAGTGACGTGATTACATCACTGGCTCCGCCCAAAGTTGCAAACCCACATGAAAGGGGACAGATAAACACAAATCACTGAAATATATGCCAGGCTGCCTGCCAGTCATCTAAGGCCAGCCAACTGAGAGGAGTCCTGGCAGGGAGGTAAAGAGCCACATCCACTGGACCCGAGGTAAGAAGTCAAAGCATTTCTAAATCTGTGCTGTAGTGGTTATGGTGCTTGGAGTATTCCTTTATCAAAGATTATGATAACAATTTGATTCTAACACTATAGAATGAAATAAAATAGTTTTTAGTGTAAATGGTCTGCCTAGTTTTATTTCCTAATGTTTTAATGGGATTAAAACATTCTTACCTTTAGGAATGTTAAGCAATTCTTGTTTTCACCCTTTTCTTTGTCCTTCAGCTCAAAGTTATAGAGAGCCTTACAGAGTGCAGGTGGTTGCTCTATGTTACGCAGAACTTTTACCGAGCTGGCTGGGAAGAAACCACTGTCTCCATTGATTTCTCCGTGATACCAGTTATCGTCAAGTTGCCTGTGCAACACAATGATGTCTCCTTTATCGAAGGTCAAATCAGTGGGTGCACGACCTCTGTAGTTTGATAATGCCTTTGCACATGGCATCTATGAGAGAAAAAAAAACAAGATAAGTAATATTATAAATGTGTTCTAGCTTTCCAAATGTGAATTTGTTTTACCTTATGAAACTGTACAGGCTTGGACTTACTACCTGCCTTCTGTCTTCTAAAATACATAATATCAAAATATTAAAATAACCAAAACAAACGTCATATATTTAAATTGGTGCATTTGTACAGTTGCTTGAAATTTCTACCTGCAGATTGTAAACTGTGTTGTTTTGTAATTTTTTAGAACATCAATACTTGGAAAAGTTCCAGCAGGGACATTCCGGTGGTTCGCACAATAATTGTTCCATTTAGAGAACCCCAACAGGTTCAATGATTTGCACACACTGGGGTTTATTTATTAAACTCAGAATTATAGAAAATTCAAATCCAAGTAGCAAAACTGGAGCTACACACTCTGCCTTTTAGTAAATTGCAGAATATTTCCACATCAGCTATTTTAGCATCATTTTTTTACATTTTGATTTGCTACTATTTCCAATTTAGTGAATATATATCCCACTTTTACACATGGTTTAGGTTCCTTTAAAAATATCTGTTTGCTTGGTAGAACTCCAATTTCTGCACTATACAAAATCTTAATTTTCTAAAGAACATAGGCTGTCGAACCCATAACAAAGCTTTCACTGACTTCAAACCATTATTCACCAACTAGGTAATTTTAATAGACCTACCTGCCAGGGAAGAACTATGAAACCTTTTAAAAAAGCACACAAAAACCTTATAGAGCAATACATCTGGAAAATACTTTTTCCATTTCAACCACTTCAGTGCTTAACGAAGCAACTGAAAACAATGGAGCAGAGGAAGGTTAAATGCACACGCTTTGTTATTTTTGTACGTTTCTGCGGTGGCATATCTGTTTGTTAATCTTTAGATGGCATAAAAAATACATTTCTGAATTGCTTCCTATTTTCTCAAAGCTCAGAGAAAAAGTTGACCTAAAAAGATGAAAAAATATATATAAATAAAGAGTCAAATGTGTTTTTGAAATGACAGCCAGACCTGTTGTTTGATCGGCTCAAAGTTGCATTTGTTTTTTTTGATACTGCTATGAGTGTTTAATAAAATTGTGCACAACAGAAAAATTCAGTGCAGCCATAATGCTACTGCTAAAAATACAAAATTCTGTCATTTGTCTGTTCGGCTCAAATTTTGTAAAGCAAAAAAGTTCTTGGAAAACAAATCAGATGAACTAAAAGGGCAAGAAAATGCCTAGACAGTGACTAGAAAATATACACAGATCAAATGAGGAAAAAGTAACCAATAGAGGGAAAAAGAGGAGGAAAATTAACAATGAAATGTTTATTTAATATCTATATCTATATAGTTATATAAAGTATACATATAGATTTTTTTCTGAGCTCCTCATTTTTCTATCTAATGGTCACTTCTCAATTGATATTTTGTGACTGTCCTCTGGCCATCATCTTTTTTTCTCATCAATCATCTCTTTTTTGAAAATGAATTCAGAATCATGAATCAAAACAAATATGCCATCCACCATTGCTCATGTTGTTTGGTTTGTGAATCGGCAATCACCTGAACGGGCGAAATTCCGACGAATTGCAGTTCATTACAAAACTAATCTCCAAGTGACATAAGAGTGCAAAAATCTCAAAGAGATTTAATTGTTTTGGAGCCATGCCATTAGAAGAAAACAAATGCCTTTTAGATATCATAAAATAGTACATTTTGGGATTTCATTACTAAACACAGAATTAAAATAAGCAAATATTATTGTAAAATGTAGACAAAGATGACGTGGAAAAATTGGCCAACGCAAATATAACCACTGACTATTTTAGGCCCAATTTTGAAATTTGTTTTTCAATTCAATGGAACGGATTACTCAAATTTACATTAATTCTTAAGGAAAATTTTGATTTGGTTCTAGAACAAATCGGAACTCGAACAGCTTTCTGGAAATAATTAAGTTCGAGTTCCGAGGTTCCACTGTATTTCATTTCATTGACTGTGTTAGAATTTTACAGGATTGTAAAAATTAAAAAATTATCACATGTGGACTTCATCTCCCCTGATGCTTTGCTATTATTATTACTGTAAGAGCATTCTGGGAGATGTAGTCCATAACATCTGGAGTGCTGAAGGTTGCATGCCCTTGATCTAAACTGTGCTGGCAAAAACACCAAGTGTGTAAATTAAAAGATATAACACCTGAACACAATTTGTTGGGGAAGCAGCACAGGTAGTCACGTTAGTCACGCGAGTTGCACTTTAAAATTTTGGCTTGTTACTAAAAAGCACACAAAAACCAGATTTGAAACTGTTGAAGCAGCAGTAGCAGCAACAGGGTTGGGCTGCCCAGCCTGAGCATGTTTTAGCAAGTGTTTCATATTGTCAATACAATGTTATCCTTTATAAGCCATGTGGGAAGGGAGGACAGAAGTATGTTCTAACGTGATAATTAAAAGAAAGGCGCAGATTTACAATTACCATATCAGGAAAAATCCTTTCATCACGTACTTTCCATAACCTTCTTCTAATTAGGATTCTTCCAACCTGACAGTCCCCAGTTAATAGCCAGTGAATTCTGATTAATGCACCTCACTCATTCATGTTGTAATACACTTCCACTCTCTCAGTCTTAACATATCCACAGTATTTAAAATGTACTAAAATCAAAGCTCTTAATTGCGCTGCACCTTCCTGCATTTCAGCTGTTCACGCGTCCTACATCTATGCTTCCCTTGCACAATAGCTGATATTTTTCAGAACGGTCTGTTTTTTTTTTACATTGTATGCTTCTTCTTCATCTCCTAAGAAGGCATAAATACTGCAATCCTAGCCTCTGATGTGGAAGAACCTCTTGCTTAGCATATGTGATCTGATCTCCTTTAAAGGGAAACTATAGTGCAAGGTAAATAAGGTTGGTTTCCTGGCACTATAGTGCCCCAATATGTCACATACCCTCTTTGCTTGTGGTGCAGAAGGGGCTAAAAGCCCCTCTCAGAGCCTGATGTGATGTCATCAAGTGGAGAGGGGTGGACTTAGAGCTGTAGTGATTTATTTTTGCTGTTTGGTGTGTCCCTTTAACTCACATTTAATTTGATGTTGAAAATGAACCCTATCCTGATTCTCACTTTATAAGTCTGACCATGGCTGAGAGTCATTTAATAGAAGGCAGACAGTAACATGGTGATACTTATTCATTCTTTAAATACTGTAGCCATTGTTAATAGAGACATTGAGAGGGAGGTGCAGTAGAAACAATCTAATCGCTAACAAGATTGAGAGCAATTATATTGCTTTTTAATGGCAGGCCATAACACATCTCCCTACAAATCAAGTTTTACATGCTCAAATCATGAAATACGATTTATAATTAAAAAGATTTATACGATTAATTTATTAGGATGAATTCCACAAACAAACTTCTAATTATTTATGTCAAGTGAAATGCCTTGACAGCAATAATTTTATATGTCAACCAGTCTTATATAAATATTTGAGAAAATGGAATTCTGGGAAACACCACACATCTGACATTGATTTGCATTAAAGTTAGAATGCTGGCCTTGCAAATCTCAGAGCCTATGGGCTTATTGAAATAATGGCAAATGGACATTGCACAGAAGACAAATTAGCGCTCCTTTCAAGCCATTTCCATTGTAAATGAGGTCTACAGAAATAATGCATGACTACACAGACAGACTGTATTGCAGTTTGTTACATATAACTTAAGGCTATCTGATTGCCGTGAAATGTGGCTACAAATTGTTTGTAAAGGCAAAAACAGATTTAAGGGAACAGTGTGTGGAATCTCTTTTGTTGGCAGAAAACATTGAAAATCAAATGTTACCAAACATTATTTATCTACAGTAAGACATTGGGGGGATATAAAAATAAAGCTACCTTTTATATAACCTATTTAAAAAAAAAAAATTCTTGTTGGGGTATGTATAAAATTATACATGTATACATATGTATAACATTTTCTCCTTTATACATTTATGGTATGTGTAAAGTTGTCTATATGGCTGTTATAAGAGACGTACCTAGGTTACATGGCACATGGGCTGGAAAAGTATTCTGACTACCCCCACCCCCAATCTGTAAAAAAAATAAAAATAAAATTGGGGTCGCTCGTTCTATATGACATTCATAGAAATCTACACATTCATATCCATAAATATTTAAATTTACATGTACGGACATTCATGAACACACACATGGACACATATACAGAGTCACATACATTTATATAGATACACAAACAAGAAAATAAACATACACAGACTCACATACACACAGATGTTGGTATACACACATGGATATATGTACACACTCATACACATATACACACACAGACTCAGAGACACACGTATATACACACAGACACATTTATGTACGCACACACACTCACATATAAACATTCATAATTATAGCCCCACACTATAATTTTGTTTATATTAATAAAAAATAGTGCTCTTTTTTTTATCCAGCCTCCTTGACAGGGAGGGCCAGAGTGGAACCTCACCTCTGGTGTCCAGTAGGGAGCTGAAGGCATCTCTTTCTCCCTGACTGCTCAGTTCCCTGTAGCTCTGTACTGTTGCCGGGTCTGTGATGACATCATACCCAACTCTAGTATCAGTACAGGGTGCGCGAGGGAGCTGGGGCTAGAATGACGGGTCCTCTTCCTCGGTCAGGCAAAGTGTCTGACTGCTCAGCCAACTCCTGAATGGCACCCCCTAATGAGTGGCATTTGGGGCAGATGCCTCCCCCTGTTAGTACACCACTGGCTGTTTGTTATAAGTGTGAAGCAAAAGAAGCCATCAAAGGGAACCTCTTTCAAATGTAGAACTCATTGGACAAGAGTCTTTTTTCAACCTAGAAAAACAGTTTCTCCACCTTCATTTACTATATTCAATGGTAGAAATAGCATTTCAGCTGTGCCAGAAGTTGCAAGTATGTATGCCAAGCTGCACCTAAAATGTGTGGAGTGTGGGACATGATGCCCATGATTCACAATCACAAGTATTTATGACAAATATAAAAATATGCAAAGTACAGATAAAGAAACAGCCACACACAAAAAAAAATACAGTTTTACATTTTACAAGGTTAGTTAAAATCACCTTAGCAAACAAATATGGGGATTCAGTTATACTATATAGCCATATTGTGGTAAGCCCGCCACTACGTCACAGTACCTCAATATCAGTGAGTCCTACACTAATTCACGATTTTTATGTGAAGATTTGGAAACCACACCAGATGCCTATTGGGTCCAACACCCCACCCATCCACTATAGGTGCCCCTTCAGAGGCGATCACAGGAAAACATAAATTAAGCCTCTCTGGAAGCAGTTTAAGCAGTAAGTATTGCAGTTAGCATGTTAATCTCCAATGTTAATATTCGAGAAGGACCCACCAAAATTGGGGCACTGTGGTGGACTTAACACAATATGGCCATATGGTGGAACTGAATCCCCATATTTGTTTGCTAAGATAGGTTATTTTAAGTAGAATGTGTGATGTTCCTTTACCTGTGTTTTGTATATATTTTGGCCCTCACGGCAGCACCAGTACTTACAAATGCATGTTCCAGGTGTGCCCCACCATTCCCCATTCTTCTAAATATAAAAATATGTTTACACTGTTGATTTCGAGAAACACTCTGGTTGGTTAGGAAGCTGAGCTAGTTCAGTAGACCATTTCATTGTCTGCAGTGCCACATAGGTGCTACTTATTGTTGTCACACTGCCTGTTATGCTATGTAAAAGTAAACGATTAGGACTATAAACATCGTTTAGAATTTCTCTAAGTTAAACCATCATTTATATTAACAACAGTATTTAGGAATTGGTTCTTTGCTAAAGCTGTTTAAAAGTAATTTTTTTGATTTACTACCTTGTAATAATCTTTCACTGCAAGGGTGCAATCATACGTGGCAGTTATATTATGTGATCTCAAAAATGACAAGAAGGCAATTGCTATTCATTTTAGACAGAGTAACCCCAAAGTGCTGCCAAGCAGATATTAAGAAAGTAATAGCTGATAAAGATCGCTTTGCCAAATAAATCATCTACTTTCCAAAGTGCTTTTTTTATTAGACCATAGTTGATTGATAGTTTGATGTTCGGTCTGGTTTCCATTCATTTTTTTTTATATCTCCTAATGCACAAATCAGTTGGGTGGAAACAGTTTCTCCATCCCTTACCATAGAAATGTTATTATTTAATATATGAAGCACAGATATTATTGAACAGTGTTGTTTATAAACCCAAGCCTCAATATAATATTAAATATATTTAGATAAACTTTTTAAATTATTTTTGTAAAAAATATTACTATGTCAAAAATATATATCTTATATAAACAATACCTAACAAAAATCTAAATATTACAACATTTAAATATTTTTATAATAATTAATCATTTTAAATCATAGTTTCTCCAAAAATATGAAATCATTTAGAAAGTATATCCAACAATACTAAATTGAGGCCTAAGTAAGTTAGGCAATTATAAACAGTATACTATATAAGTTAATGTAAGATTATATAAAATATAAAAGGGAAAAAGAAACACGAGCATGTGAATATATGGCTTACATCAAGCATGTCAAATAAACAAGGATTAAAGTTATGTGGGCCACAAAATAAACCCAACTTCAAGTTTCATAGAAAAGTACAGTATAAAAAAAACAAATCAAACAAACAAACAAGAACAAAGATAAAATTAATGTTTCTACTAAACTCCAGCCCCCCTCTACAAAACAGCCCCCACCTCTAAAAACCCCTCTACTAAATTCCAGCCCCCCTACTAAGTCCCTCCTCTACTAAATCCCAGCCTCCCTACTAAGCTCCAGCCCCCCTACTAAACTCCAGCTACCCCTCTACTAAACTCTAGCCCCCTCTACTAAATCCCAACCCCCCTCTACTAAACTCCAGCCCCCGTACTAAACTCTAGCCCACCTCTACTAGACTCTAGCCCCCCTCTACTAAACTCCAGCCCCCCTATACTAAACTCCAGCCACCCTCTACTAAACTCTAGCCCACCTCTACTAGACTCTAGCCCCCTATACTAAACTCCAGCCCCCTCTACTAAACTCCATCCTCCCTCTACTAAACCCTAGCCCCCCTACTAAACTCCAGCTCCCTCTACTAAACTTTAACCCCCACCTGTACTACACTCCAGCCCCCTCTACTAAATCTCAGTCCGCCTCTACTAAACTCCAGCCCCCCTCTACTAAACTCTAGCCTCCTCTACTAAACTCTAGCCCCAATCTACTAAACTGCAGGGAGGTGTGACTAGGGTTCATAAACAAAAGGAATTTAACTCCTAAATGGCAGAGGATTGAGCAGTGAGGCTGCAAGAAAAAAGTTCTATACACCAAAACTGCTTCATTAACCCCTTAAGGACCAAACTTCTGGAATAAAAGGGAATCATGACATGTCACACATGTCATGTGTCCTTAAGGGGTTAAGCTAAAGTTGTTCAGGTGACTATAGTGTCCCTTTAACACATCAAATTCACAGAATTGTTATATATAGAAGAAAGTGTATATAGAAAAATAACCTTAAATAGGCTATAACGACTAATTTGGAGTAGAAGTGTATATAATATCTGCATAATTTAAAACTTTTAAAGAGACAAAAATTCAACTATAATCACTGTAGGTGATCGCGAAGTGCAAAGTGTATAGGATTTAACCCAGTGTTAAACTGTGTTCGAATTAGATAAGTGGCTACATATACACACACATACCGTATATACTCGAGTATAAGCCGAGTTTTTCAGCACATTTTTTGTGCTGAAAAACCCCAACTCGGCTTATACTCGAGTCACTGTCTGTATTATGGCAATTTGCATTGCCATAATACAGACCGGGGGAGAGGGGGGCTGGCAGAGCTGTACTTACCCGTCCTGCAGCTCCTGTCAGCTCTCTCCTCCTCCACGCCGTCCGTTCAGCACCTCGGTCAGCTCCCAGTGTAAGTCTCGCGAGAGCCGCGGCTCTCGCGAGACTTACACTGTGAGCTGACAGAGGAAGCTGCACGGACGGCGCGGAGGAGGAGAGAGCTGACAGGAGCTGCAGGAAAGGTAAGTACAGCTCTGCCAGCCCCCCTCTCCCCCCCACTGAACTGCCAATGACCCTGGACCACCAGGGAAGGAGCCCCCCTCCCTGCTATGTATCATGCAGGGAGGGGGGACGAAAAAAAATATAATAAATATAATATAATAATAAAAAAAATAATAATAATAATTCAATAAATAATAAATAATAATAATAAAAATATATAATAATATTAAAAAATAAAAAATAACATAATTAATAAAAGAATTAATAATATTAAAAAATGCCCACCCCCACCAACACATACACAAACACACACTGCATCACACACACTCACACTTCATTCATATACACCCACTGCACTCACACACACCCACTGCACTCACACACACACACACACTGCACTCACACACACACACACACTGCACTCACACACACACACACACTGCACTCTCACACACACACTGCACTCACACACACACACTGCACTCACACACACACACTGCACTCATACACACACACTGCACTCATACACACACACTGCATTCATTATATACACACACTGGAAATAAATATTCAATTAATATATATGCACACACACTGCACTCTAACGCACTCACACTGCACTCTAACGCACACACTGCACTCATACACACACACACTGCACTCATACACACACACACTGCATTCATACACTGCACTCATACGCACACACTGCATTCATACACACACTGCATTCATACGCACACACTGCATTCATTATATACACACACTGTAAATAAATATTCAATTAATATAATTTTTTTAGGATCTAATTTTATTTAGAAATTTACCAGTAGCTGCTGCATTTCCCACCCTAGTCTTATACTCGAGTCAATAAGTTTTCCCAGTTTTTTGGGGTAAAATTAGGGGCCTCGGCTTATTTTCGGGTCGGCTTATACTCGAGTATATACGGTATATAAATATATATATATATATATATATATATATATATATATATATGAATGTGAAGCCATTGGTTATTAAATTTAAATAAATACCAAACAAAATAAGAAAGTATATGAAAGATTAAAAGTGTTACTAGTACAAACAAAGTGTAAGGAAGTATAAATAAGAAAATATAAAAAAATAAATATAAAAAGGGTAAAAAATGGTGCAAAAAAAAATAAGAGAGATGACAGCAGTATAATTTAAATTAAAGAGATATCCACAAAGGATATAATAGAGGACTGTCATCTCAATCCAACTACAAACATAATCTGGATACTTAAAAGGAAAAGTAAAAATATAGATGAAAATAACACATAGATCATGTAATTATGCTATTGTTTTAAGGAATTACATGCTCACTATTATATTATGAAATTTCATGTTCACAATATAAGAATGGTCAAATTATAAGATATAATGTATCTAGAACACTAACACCAGCACCAATCCCCTCAATTGAGGAATGTCTGTAATAACAAAAAAGACAAGATAGTAAATTACATAAAACAGAAAAAATTATTTATAAGTAACCAAAATTTAAAAACAAATAAAATTAACGAGATGAGGTCAGGTTCCTGAGTTAAGCCCTTCGCTTACTTAAGAATACTTTGAGTCCCAGACTACGAAAGAATCTACATAGATTAATATCTAGAGCTTTGGGGTATACATAGGACACAAATTCAAACCTTTTTCCAACACCACCAGTTCTTCACTAGATAGTTCTTTTGAAGAAAGATTAATAACTATATCTTCTTTCTTTTCTGTGGTGCTTATGTATGTATCAGCTTGACAAAGACCTTTTGGGGTCGAAACGTTGTTGTTGTGGTTCCTAATAAAATACCTGTCTTGAACCAACAAGTGCCTGGACCTCTATTACTTTATGAGTATTCATATTTGTCAGTGTGTGTACATATGTCTCTGCATGTGTGTCAGGTTGTGTATCTGTGTGCAGGGGCGTATTAGCCGCGAGACAAACAAGGCATTTGCCTTGGGCGGCATTTTCCAGGGGGCGGCAAAAAACGCCGCCCCCAAATGCCCAAGGCAAATGTCTTGTTAGCCTTGCGGCTAACAGACATGCTGGGCTGGTTGCTGGTTGCTGGGCGGCCGGCGAGGGAGCTCTTCCCCTGAGCTCTCTGCTCAGCTCCCTCGCGCGGCCCGCAGAGTGAGACTGGGAGCCGGAATATGACGTCATATTCCGGCTCCGCCTCCCAGCCTCACTCTGCGGGCGGCGCGCGAGGGAGCTGAGCAGAGAGCTCAGGGGAAGAGCTCCCTCGCCGGCCGCCCAACCTGCCCGCCAGTGCCGTCCTGCAGCCACTGGACCACCAGGGAATGGGAGATCCCCCCCACCCCCAGCATTCCCAAAGGTAGGGAGGAGGGGGGGGGGGAGTAAATAAAAAAAAGATGTGTTAATGTGAGTGTGTGTCTCTGACTGTGTGTGTCTGATAGTGTGTGTGTGTGTGTCTGTTAGTGTGTGTGTGTGTGTGTTAGTGTGTATGTGTGTGTCTGTTAGTGTGTGTGTGTGTGTGTCTGTTAGTGTGTGTGTGTGTGTGTGTGTCTGTTAGTGTGTGTGTGTGTGTGTGTTAGTGTGTATGTGTGTGTCTGTTAGTGTGTGTGTGTGTGTCTGTTAGTGTGTGTCTGACTGTGTGTCCGACAGTGTGTGTCTGTTAGTGTGTGTGTCTGTTAGTGTGTGTGTGTCCGACTGTGTGTGTTTGTTAGTGTGTGTGTCTCACTGTGTGTGTCTGTTAGTGTGTGTGTGTCCGACTGTGTGTGTTTGTTAGTGTGTGTGTCAGACTGTGTGTGTTTGTTAGTGTGTGTGTCTGTTAGTGTGTGTGTGTCCGACTGTGTGTGTTTGTTAGTGTGTGTGTTTGTTAGTGTGTGTGTCTGACTGTGTGTGTTTGTTAGGGTGTGTGTCTGTTAGTGTGTGTGTGTCCGACTGTGTGTGTTTGTTAGTGTGTGTGTGTGTCCGACTGTGTGTTTGTTAGTGTGTGTGTCCGACTGTGTGTGTTTGTTAGTGTGTGTGTCTCACTGTGTGTGTCTGTTAGTGTGTGTGTGTCCGACTGTGTGTGTTTGTTAGTGTGTGTGTCCGACTGTGTGTGTTTGTTAGTGTGTGTGTGTGTCCGACTGTGTGTGTCTGACTGTGTGTGTGTTAGCTAGTGTATGCGTATCTCTCAGTGAATGTGTGTGTATTTAGAAGGCGGGGCAGGGGGGAAGGGTTGGGTGGGGGTGGCGCGCGCGCACGGGGGGAGGGGGGGGTGTCTGAGTTTTGTCCTGTCTAGGGCAGCACAAAACCAAGATACACCACTGTCTGTGTGTCTGTATGTGTTAGTGTGTGTATCTGTGTCAGTCTGTATCTGCATGTGTGTTAGTGTGAGTGTCAGTGTTTATATCTGTGTATCTGCATGTGTTTCAGTGTTTGTGTGTGTGTGTGTGTGTGTGTATCAGAGTGTGTGTGTGGCAGTGTATGTGTACATGTGCATACATCTCATCATTCAACCTTCAACACTACATACAAACACAGTCCTGCATTGAAACGTCAACAATACATACAAACAGCAAAAGAATCAATAAAGTATGTACTATATTATAACACAAAGAAACAGTGCCACCACCCTATACAAAGTGTACCTCACATACACTAATAAACTATTAAGGCAAAAAAATATATACACCCCCCGTGGGGAAATATAATATGTAGAGGATATAACCTGAAACACAGGATGGAATATTGTACAAATCTGAAAATACAAAATCACGTATAGTGAAGTATGCAAAGCTAAATGGCTAACTCCAGGAGGTAGAGAACTTACAAGAAAATATAGAAGTTCTGTGCATATCTCCCCTTAGGCGTATCTTTGGATAGTGGAAATCCTTCCGGCTAGATGGATCCTCAGAAGGGCAAAAAGAGAATGCAGATAGTATAATACTGTTTAAAATATCATAAATGTATTCACTAATTGCACTTACATCAAAGATGAAATCAACTCACTTATCTCCACTGGCAAGTGGATCAGATAAAAATCCTCCAATCCTCTCCAAAGGGAGATGTAGTGTCAAAATAACAACAAAAACAAAATGAAAATAAAAGTAAAAGGGGGGTGTATATATTTTTTTGCCTAATACATACAAACACACCTTTGTGTTAAACACCAAAATATATATATAAACACACCCGAGCATTAAAAATACTAAACAAAAAAAACCACACATAGATGCATGCTTGCGTTCAAACACCAACACCACATACAAACACACCCCATCATTTACACAAACATACTCCATACAAAAACATGCTTCCATTCAAACACACAAACACAGCTTAGTGCTAAATACAACTCTGCAAGCATGGGAAAATGGTTCCGCTACTGCATTGGGAAGTGGAGAGTGTGATTGCATGTCAGGGAGTGGTGGTCAGGGGGTCCCATCAAATGCTTTCCCAGGGCCCAATGAATATTAAAGATGACCCTGCCTCCATCTTGACTATGAATCATTGTCAATGCTGTCCTTTTCTACACTTAGAAGAGGAGAAGCTGACATTTTTTTTTTCTGTTCTCCTACTCATTTGCATGGGGAGCCTTGTGTCTGTCTGAACTGAACTGGGTTGTGATATCTCTTACTAACTCTTTTATATACATTTTAAAAGCATCACAGAAAAAGTTAAAACAATTTACAAGTGATTAACATTTTTAAATTAATGTTTTATTCAATGGTTTATTTTCCATAGATGTTACGGTTTCACTTTAAAAGATATCCACAATTTGGCTACCTCTACCTCTTATATTTATATCCCCCCACCCCCACCAGTTGTAATTATGCCATTATAATCTCCACACTTATGTCTGACTTGCTTCTACAACGTCAACCTCTCTCTCAAAAGTATTTATGAAGAGACATGCCAGTCATTTCAGAAATTCCATCACTCATGTTCTACAATCTATTCTATCAGCGCTGTGCTTTCTTTTTTAGATTGTAAGCAGACAGGACTTTAAAAAAACACTGTCAGTTGATTTAAGTCTGTTTAAATATATTTTTATTTTGCACCTTGTTCTCATGATATCCAGCTCTACAAAATTTGTTGGCATCATATAAATACAAATATGACTGTAATTTAGTCACAGATTAATGAGACGTGGGATATGCTGGTTGATGTTTCAAAAATAGTAAAGCAATGACACAATAATAATCATGATCATAAAGCATAGCAGTTATTCAAATAATTGTAATGTGATTTATTCACAATCTGTAGAGGTCCGACTTTTTTTATTAGGATAAAATATTATATCCGTTTATTATTTTGCATCTAGAAATACATAATTAAATTGCCTACATAGAAGAATATTAAAGGGACACTGTAGGCACCATAACTGCTTCATCTCATTGACATTGTTATAGTGCCTGGAGTTTCAGCAAGGGTTGTCCAATAACAATCAATGTTTCATTAAAATATTGTTTTAGCAAATCCAACCCTGTTTGCATCTTGCACCTATTGCTCTGTGACTGTGTGAGTTATCAATCAGCCACTGGTTGCTACTCACGTTGTTGGGGGAGTTTGATGTCTGGAGGAATGAGATGGGAATTATGGGACCTTATGTTTCAACGTTGCCCTACAAAAGAGTCCCTCTGATGAAAATATGCCAATAAGTATCTGTGATATTTTATATAATGAAAACCCCTGCGCCAATAATAGATTGTAAATGTAGTAGCACAATCACCCACAGTATTTCAGACATTATAACTGAAATTATGTAGGAGGAATATATCTGCAAATGTCAAGTTAAACAGTCTCATATATTATTGGACTGCCTTTAGCTTTGATTACAACACGCATTCGCTGTGCCATTGTTTCAATAAGCTTCTGCAATGTCACATGATTTATTTCCGTCCAGTGTTGCATTAATTTTTCACCAAGATCTTGTACTGATGATAGGAGAGTCGGACCACTGCGCAAAGCCTTCTTCAGCACATCCCAACAATTTTCAATGGGGTTAAGGTCTGGACTCTACAGTGGCCAATCCATGTGTGAAAATGATGTCTCATGCTCCCTGAACCACTCTTTCACAATTTGAGCCCAATGAATCCTGGAATTGTCATCTTGGAATATACCCGTGCCATCAGGGAAGAAAAAATCCATTGCTGGAATAACCTGGTCATTCAGTATATTCAGGTAGTCAGCTGACCTCATTATTTGGGCCCATAATGTTGCTGAACCGAGACCTGACCAACTGCAGCAACCCCAGATTATAGCACTGCCCCCACAGGCTTGTACAGTCGGCACAAGGCATGGTGCATCACATCATCTGCCTCTCTTCTTACCCTGATGCATCCATCGCTGGTGTTTCCGCACTATCCTTCCAGTTTTTAATAAAGCGTTGGACAGTTCTTAACCCACATTTAGTAGTTTCTGCAATCTTCTTAGATGTTTTCTCTACTTGATGCATGCCAATGATTTGACCCTTCTCAAACAGACTAACATGTTTTCCACGACCACGGGATGTGTCTTTCGACATGGTTGTTTAAGAAATGAGAATTTACTCATTGCATCAGTTAGGGTTAAATAACTTGTTGCCAGCTGAAAGATAACCGCCCATGCAGTAACTATCCAATAGGAGGCTCTTACCTATTTGCTTAGTTAAATCCAGACAGCAACTTTTTTTTTGGCCAGGCAGTATATATATATATATATATATATATATATATATATATATATATGTATAAAATAGTATAGTCAGGTATGTATATATACATATATACTGTGAGTGAAAAAAGTATTTGATCCCCTGCTGATTTTGAATGTTTGCCCACTGACAAAGAAATTATCAGTCCATAATTTTTTAGTAGTATATATGGTAGGTGTATTTTAACAGTGAGAGACCAAATGACAAAAAAAATCCAGAAAACCGCATGTCAAAAAAGTTATACATTGATTTGCATGTCAATGAGTGAAATAGGGATTTGATTCCCTATCAATCAGCAAGATTTCTGGCTCCCAGGTGTCTTTTATACAGGTAAAGAGCTGAGATTAGGAGCACTCTCTTAACCTCTTAAGGACACATGACATGTGTGACATGTCATGATTCCCTTTTATTCCAGAAGTTTGGTCCTTAAGGTGTTAAAGGGAGTGCTCCTAATCTCAACTCATTATCTGTATAAAAGACACCTGTCCACAGACGCAATTAATCAATCAGATTCCAAACTCTCCACCATCAATGATCATGAGAACAGTGAGGATTCAGACCAGAACTACATGGGAGGACCTTGTTTATGATCTCGAAGCAGCTGGGACCATAGTCACCAAGAAAACAATTGGTAACACACTATGCCGTGAAGGACTGAAATCCTGCAGCACTTCCAAGGTCCCCCTGCTCAAGAAAACACATCTACAGGCCTGTCTGAAGTTTGCCAATGAGCAGCTGAATGATTCAGAGGAGAACTTGGTGAAAGTATTGTGGTCAGATGAGACTAAAATCGAGCTCTTTGGCATCAACCCAACTCGCCGTGTTTGGAGGAGGAGGAATGCTGCCTATGACCCCAAGAACACCATCCTCACTGTCAAATATGGAGGTGGAAACATTATGCTTTGGGGGTGTTTTTCTGCTAAGGGGACAGGACAACTGCACCGCATCAAAGGGACGATGGACAGGGCCATGTACCGTCAAATCTTGGGTGAGAACCTTCTTCCCTCAGCTAGGGCATTGAAAATGGGTCATGGATGGGTATTCCAGCATGACAATGACCCAAAACACACAGCCAAGGCAACAAATGAGTGGCTCAAGAAGAAGCACATTAAGGTCCTGAAGTGGAGGGAGTGGAGGTTCAAGTTGCCAAACGTCAGCCTCGAAACCTTAATGACTTGGGATCAAGAGGATCTGCAACGAGGAGTGGGACAAAATCCCTACTGAGATTTGTTCAAGCCTGGTGGCCAACTACAAGAAATGTCTGACCTCTGTGAGTGCCAACAAGGGTTATGCCACTAAGTACTAAGTCGAAGAGGTCAAATACTTTGTTCACTCATTGACATGCAAATCAATTAATAACTTTTTTGACATATGTTTTTCTGTTTTTTTTTTATTTTTTTGCTATTTTGTCTCTTACTGTTAAAATACACCTACCTTTAAAATTATAGACTGATCATTTCTTTGTCAGTGGACAAACGTTCAAAATCAACAGGGGATCAAATACTTTTTTTCCCTTACTATATATACCTATCAGATATATCTATCCATCTATCTATGCATTCATCCATTCATCTATCTGTCACATGCAGAAAAGCAATGAAATAAAATAGTGATTTGAAAACCCATGGATCATTGTGCCAAGATAAGAGTGTTTACACAATCATATATAGACACAAATGACTATTGTTGCAACTGTTCCTATACTAAAAGCTAGAATACATTTGCAAAAAGTAAACTCATTCATTCTTCTTTTTCAATATAGTGACTACATAATAATGGCCTTTTCAAGCATTGCTATTTTGCTAAATAGAAAAATAACCATATTAGAATGGGGAATGGGTGATGAGCTTCTGTTTAAATAGCGCTCATCAGACAAGGATAATGTAGCAATACCTTTGTAACTAATTAAGGAACCAAGTGATAAAAATCCAAGCACTGAACCGTAACGGGCAAACTGTTAAAGAGGTATTCAGAAAGTAAAGAATACGTTTTAGGTTTGTTATAATGTTATTTACTCTGTATATCAGGTTCAAATATATTATAATTCAATACAATGAATCACCATTCAGAGTAGATTTTTTTGTTTAGTATTATTGGTAGGGTACAAGGCACTCCCCCTATGCCAGTAGTTCTTCGAGGTACAATTATTCCCCCCTAAGCCAGTACTTATTCAGAGTCATTTACTTAAGTGAGATTTGTTGTGAATTGAAAGTGATGTTTAAAATATTATACCAAGACAGCTAAATTAGAAAAAAAACCTTCAAAATTAATTGTACTTTTAATTTTTAAAAATTCATTTTAAATTCTCTTTGAATTCATAGTAATTTTATGGCAAGACAAGCAGCCTCTGAACCGTTCCTCCGCAACTGCCGCGAGGTATGCCACGCTCGATTTTCGTGACTGCGGGGGCCATCTTTTGGAGACACGTTGGCCATATTTTTTGAGCTGTGGGAGGTATGCCACGCTCGATTTTCGTAACTGCAGTGGCCATCTTTTGGAGCCACGGCGGCCATCTTTTTGGAGCCACGGCGGCCATCTTTTTGGAGCCACGGCGGCCATCTTTTTGGAGCCACGTGGGCTCCGTGCAGTTCGGTCCTCCCCACCCTACTGCCCCTACCGCTGCTGGCTATGTTGCCAGCCTCTTCTTCCCCTGCTATCCACACCTTGAGGTGCTTAGGAGCTGTACACTCCACAGTGGAACAAGGCCTCTGGCTTATTAGTACAAGGGGTGACCCCTCCTTATACTACATGCTAATGGTACACTGCGCCTGCTATTCTGCCCCTGCTGGGCCACACTACTGTGCCTGTGGCACTTCTCTGGGTTGGGTGACCCCCTCCCTCCTGCTGTACGGTTTAGCCCTGGACCCTATTAAACTTACTCTGAGGGTGACCCCTCCTTTACTGGTCTTATTTGCATGATATGCTTGTGCTTGCTGGGTGACCCCCAGCTGGCCTTGCCCAGGTACCACACGGACAGTACCTTATCTCTGTTTAAGAGTCATCAGTTATGGCTGACGGATCTTACTTCCAAGCCTGGCTATGTGCTGCACTGATGGACTCCCTCCCTAAGGCCCTTGCAGGTCCTTGCATCCCTTCGGGATCTGCATTTGGCACCTTTGGGGCTCAAGACTCTGACTCAGTTGGCTCCCTCCGCTCTGCGGACATGGACTCCGCACGCAAAGACCTTGGGCAAGTCAAGGTACTATCACTGGCAAGGGAAAGATGCCAGCCAAGCTGCCACACTGGGCCTCGGTTCCGACGGTCGCCAGGATGAAGACTCATACTCAGGGACACCTGGCTACAACATACTGAATGAGTACCGAGCTGGCAGCTTGGGTAATGCATCACTCACTGGGGGTTTCTTTGACTGACCCTCACGCTACGTGAAGGAGACTGTTTTAGGCTCCCCCCAAAATACTCGCTGAAAGCTTCAGCGACCACCAATGATACCCCAGGAGAGATCTTGGACCCTTCTGGTCGCCCACTCTTTGACCCATGTCTCCTCAAACATCCTCGCTCCGCAGAATGGGCACATCCAGACCACATCGTGGAGTTTCCACAAGGAGGTCCAGGCAAAACTTGGGGCTGAATGCCCCCACCCGATGCTACCGGATAAAGTTGCCATTACCCCTGATTTTGACCCGGTGTTCGCCACCTTCATGACAAGACCCGGGAAGGATCCACACAAAGGCCTGGAACTGGGTCTACATTCCACCCAGGATTAACTACTCGATATCAGTGGTCCGTTGACACAGATCTTCCTTATGGTGGATGTTGCCCATCACGGTGGAGCTCCAATTGACGCTCATCTCCTACGGGAGTGGGCACACAGGGCAATTTGTCTACTGGGCAATGCCAATATGGCCCTCAACTCTGAACGCCGTGAGGCGGCCCATTACAAGCTGGATGACAAGCTGGCTGACTTGGCCTCTAAGGAATTGGGTCCTGATGTCAAAAGCCTACTCTTCGGTGACGCCTTTATGAAGGAATTGAACCATCACGCATACCTCAACAAAGCTCAACTGTCTCTCAAAAGGGTCTTCCATTCAGGAGACCGTTTTTCCTCCAGGACTGGTCGGCAGAGGGGCCGCGCCACCAGCAGAGCTACCTTCACTGGCTACAGGCTCCGCATTTTGGAGTCCTTCTCCTCATCCTCTTCTCGATATCAATACTGACCGCTGTTTTCCCGAGGGTCCTCCAGAGGCCTAGGTACTTTGTCCACATGGGCAAGATACGCCTGAGGTAAGAGTCTTTCCTTATTTGCCAAATTTACCCATTGCGGACAGACTGTCTCACTTTTTTCCTCAGTGGAAAGCCATCACGGGAGATCCGTGGGTTCTACAGACCGTGTCTGAATTCCGGATCGATTTTGTAGAGCCTCCAATACAAGTCTCTGCCCTACGGCCGATACGTATGGTCAAGGAGGTTCAGATTTGGTTCACTCGGAAATTCTATCCCTTCTGGTCAAGGGCACAGTGGAGAGTGTGACAGGTCCCCCACGTTTCCTGAGCAATATCTTCGTAGTAAGAGAGAAAACAGGAGACTCCCGTCCTGTGATCAATCTGCATGCCCTCAATGCATATGTCTTCTACCGACATTTCGAGATGGAAGCCATCCATCTCCTCAGAGACCTGCTCTGCGTGGGAAACTGTTTTTTCCAAATGGATCAGAGAGACGCTTATCTCACGGTTCAGGAGGTGCTCCGCCTCCCGATGTCCAAGGTATCCGCTATCAGAAAGAATATCTGGCTGGTGTCTGGAGAGACGTTTGGATCCCTTTACGGCCCCTATCATCTCGATGGATCATGTACCTTCTCAAGGTTCTAGCATTGGTAAGGATCCTTTGGTCTGCAGACTGCTCTGAGGTGTGCACCTTTCGAGACCCCCTGCTTCTCGCTATTCCTCATTTTGAGATGTCTCGCTTGTATTGCTTGTATTCCCTGAAAACAGGGAATAGTCTCTGCGCCAGCTTTCTGCTAAGCTGGCTTTATTTTTATGTCTTGTGTCTTTTCGTCACATTTCTGATGTTCATGCTTTTGATGTCGAATCTCCTTTTCACCGGACGGTGTGTCTGTTTCCATTTCACGCAGGACGAAATCTAATTTGTCTTCTGTGTCGTATCCCTACTTTCCAGATAGACCACATCTCTGTGTGGCACGTTGCTTGGGGACGTATATCTCCGTGTCCTCACCCTTTCACCCCTCTGCCCCTTTGCCGCTATTGATTTCCTACATTCGACAATTTAGGACTGTCTCTGCACCTGCGATCGCTCGTTGGATTCAATGGCTTCTTTCATCGGCTGGCGTGGCGAGTTCCTTTTGGGGCACATTTGGTTCAGGCACTGCAGCGGCTCTAGAAGCCGGTGGGTCCCTTACGGATATTCTCAATGCCGCTGATTGGTCTAGGGCAGGCTTCCCCAAAACTACAACTCCCATGATTCTCAGCATATCTATTTAATTCATAGAATCATGGGAGTTGTAGTTCAGCAACATCGAGCCAGAGTTTGGGAAAGCCTGGCCTAGGGAGTCGACTTTCCGTACTTTTTACTTTTTTTTTCTTTTTACTCATGTTTCTTCTGTCTTTATGTCTGTGCATTGAAATTGCAAATATGAAGCCTTCTGTCTTGCCATAAAATTAGGGATTATTCTAGCCTTGTGTCCCGGTTCCTGGTTCACTCCTTAGATGAGATCCCCTTGTGCAGTACCATTGATCACCACTCTCCCTGTTTGGTGCTATTTCCTACTTCTTGGAACATTAGGCAATTCATCTGGCTTTTGTTAGGCACCTTTATAGTCTGGCCTCACCCTTCCCTCAGGGTCAAATCATTGTTTCCTTGTATCCTGTGATTCTGACCATGCATCCTCTGGTCTTATGTTTCTGTGTCCTCTGGTCTTGCATCATGTGGCCTTGTTTTGTGTGACTCTGCATCCTCTGGTTTTGTATCCTGTGTCATTGTTTCCAGTGACTCTGACCCTGCATCCTCTGGTCTTGTATCCTGTGATTCTGGCCTTGCATCCTTTTGGCACTAGATGTATATCCTGCGGCTCTGGACCTGAGTCCTGTCTGTCTCTCATGGTGCCTGCCCGGTCCTGCCCAGTATACTCCATTTAACCTACAAGACTGTACCTGACACTCTGCCTGCACCTCCCGTGCTAGACCTAGGTCTACTGTATATTTTGTATTGGCATTGTATTATTGTAAAGGGTTTGGTTATCTTGTGTCTTTTTGTTTGTTTCATAATATACTTATTTGTACTCTCATTCCTTGTGTTTGTCATTTTTCTCTGCATATTGGGTTCCTGCACTTAAAGGACCACTCTAGGCACCCAGACCACTTCAGCTTAATGAAGTGGTCTGGGTGCCAGGTCCAGCTAGGGTTAACTAATTGTTTTATAAACATAGCAGTTTCAGAGAAACTGCTATGTTTATCAATTAGTTAAGCCTTCCCCTATTTCCTCTAGTGGCTGTCTCACTGACAGCCGCTAGAGGCGCTTGCGTGATTCTCACTATGAAAATCACAGTGAGAGCACGCAAGCGTCCATAGGAAAGCATTATGAATGCTTTCCTATGTGACCGGCTGAATGCGCGCGCAGCTCTTGCTGCGCGTGCGCATTCAGCCGACGGGGAGGAGAAGAGGCGGATCGGAGGAGGAGAGCAGGAGGAGAGCTCTCCGCCCAGCGCTGGAAAAAGGTAAGATTTAACCCCTTTCCCCTTTCCAGAGCCGGACGGGAGGGGGTCCCTGAGGGTGGGGGCACCCTCATGGCACTCTAGTGCCAGGAAAACGAGTATGCTTTCCTGGCACTAGAGTGGTCCTTTAAAGGGATTTTGCTGTCTCAGGGCAGCACCCCTTCCTACCCTGACACCTTATAATCTAATTTTCCTGAAAGACAGGTGGCAAATATTTACCCTCCTTGATTCCCCCCCCCCCCCCCTCACCGGATTTGTTTTTTTAAATCTTTTATCAATTGGGGGTATCGTTATATTCTTTGTAATGTATGGTCTCATGTTTGATTAATAAATACATTTTTCTGTGATGTGGTTTTGGTTGTCGTGTGAATTTATTCATCATGTCCTATTCCACTCAAGTACTGATGAATATGGTATGACGTTCTGCCTTGGCAGTTTACTTTCACGATGTTTCTTTTTCCTTGCATTGTAATCTGGTGGTTTCTCATCTAGGTGTGCCTGTTACAGTTGGATTTGTTTGGTCTTCATTCTCTCCTGCTCGACCTCATCAAAGAAAGAGGAAGTGGGAGGGTCTGCTTGATGGTTTTATACGGCTGTTATTTTGTTCTGATTGGTTGTTCTGAAAAGTTATGTTAACTATTTCTTTGCTGCTGGAGGTTTTCAGTAAAGAAGGTAAAGCAAATATTTGCTTCCTGTCTTTAATAAAATTTAGATTGTTCCCTCCCTGGTGTCATGTGAGGCAGAGTTAGATACACAATATGAGCTTGAGGAATGGTTCAGTTTATTTAAAGCACTAAAAGGAATTTCTTTTTGTACTGACCATTTAGAAAATCATTACAAAATTTTATATGGCTCGTGCCTGGCTCCGTCTAGACTGCACAATAAGAACAATATGTACTCTGACCGGTGTTGGAGGGATTGTGGGGGTATGGGAAACATGGCCCATATATGGTGGTATTTTTCCAAAATAACTAGATACTGGAAAATCATTCACAACTTAATTGTTAAAGTGGATCGGCTTATTGGTATCTTTACCTCAGAACGTGCACTATTCAAAAAATTCCAGGAGTCCATCAATAGAACAGGTAAAATAACAATAGGCCACATCCTGATTGCTGCTACCTCATGCTTACCATGGTATTGGAAATCCAAAAATGTTCCATCATTTAAAGAAGTTTTGAATTCAATCTTAGATAATAAAGCACACGAAAGGGTCATATAGGAAAATTATGCATTAATTTACAAAACTAAAATGTGGTTGGGATAAATGGGAAGAAGAAATGTAAAACGTTTATTGTTTATAAAATAAATGTATTGTTAAACGTTAAGATTGTACAATTACTGTTCATATACATCATTTGGTTTGCTATTAAAATGGTTGGATACCCTTTCCCACTTCCAAATTCTCCTTACCTTTCCTACCCCGAATAGAATGTTTGTCTATTCATTATAATTTGTTAAAAATTTTCTAAACTTTAGTAAAAAATATTTGAAAAGAAATGTTGAACTGTATCTCATGGACATATCATAGATATCATGGATTATATTTTATAATACAAATAAATAAGTGTATGGGATGAGAAAAAGTCTTGTTTTATGTACCTATCATAGTACACAGAACTTATGCTAATTTCAAAGAGTGCAATATTTCACCTACACATTGTGCTAGCAGAATTGCTATCTGGTAAATAGATCTTCCCCCACTGGTCAATCAATCTTCAGCAGAGACCTTAACCTTTATACCGAGGAATGAGTGACAGTAAACAAGCAGCAGAATCCTCCTACAGCCAATGTGTCAACATGTGTCAACATAGGGAAGCTGTGATTGGGTGGGGAAATTGGGCAAATTATGTTAGAGGAAGGAGGGAGCAAGTAGAGCTAGGGTCGGCTTTGCATTAATGTAACAGCCATGAAAATGATGTAATGGCAATGGAGGCGTGCTAGAGAGGAGGTGAATAGAAAGTTAGATATATCATGGATCATTGTGACTTTTCACTTAAAAAGGTTACTTCAACAAAACCAGTGTTTTCATAAAAGTTACCTCTTCTGTACTTGTTCACACCTGCCCAAACAACAAAAAAAGGCCTAAGCCTATTTTCCCTCGCCAAGCCGAAGATCTCCCTTAGCCTAAACCTCCTTGGATGATGACACTCCCTCTCACCAAAGCAGGAGGGAGGCCAGGGCGATGGACTGAGGGGAGGACAGGGGTGGCATGGAGGTGGGTGCTATGCTGCCATTAGCTGTCTGGCTCCTGCGACCTTGTTCTAAGCTGGCTGATGACTCTTCCGTAGGTGGAGTTACATCTCTGTGACAGAGCAAAATGCTGCAAATACAGTCTCCAGACACCCCAACCACTGCAAGTCATTGAAGTGGTCATGGTGCTTGGAGTAACCGTTTAATGAGCATGTACCTGTCACGGTTCACTTTCAGTTTCTTTGCACCAAATTTACACGGTAGTGGATAATTTTGTCTGTTTTCCAGTGGAAGCAGGGTGTGTCTTGCAAATTCTACATCTGGCACTCCAAGAGTTTAAAGGAATGCAAACTCATCATTTTCCTGTATTAGGCTTTGTCGCCAGTGAACATGATTAAACCTGTTAGTAAATCCTCCCAGATAAAGTTTTCCCTGTTAATGGCTTTTGTTGGATGCATACATTTTACTTGAGGGAATTCAGTTAGCATAAAAATAGATTTTCTGATTTGATACGTTATCTCCTATTGTATCAACTGAAAGATGAAAGAGCTATAGGGCTTGCCATTCAACTTAATTTGTACCTGACAGCACCCTCTTTTTAGTAACAGTGACAAGATAAATATTACGCTTATTTCATTTCTTTCCTGTTTCTGTATGGTGTAGGTTCTTTTATACATTTTTGTGCATGAAAATTTGCAAAATTTACCTTGCTTAATTATGCGACCCCACACTTAACAGATAATTATTTAATGCAATAACGCTTTTTAAAATTCAAATTTCAGTGTGTTAATATAAAACAATGGCAACCAACAGAAATGGAATAAACAGAACAATACATAAATGCATTGCTTATTATAGTTCCATTTATCTATCATCGTAAGAACATTTAGTTTAGTCTCCTCAAATAAGAATTAGGGCAAGTGCAAGACTAGAGAGGAAGGAGGAAGGCGAAAAACAGAAAGGATGAAAGAGAGGGCTGGGGAAGGGTCTGGGAAGGAGAAATATATCCAAGAGACCTGAATTGTGGGGGATTTTCTGGGTCTGAATGTATCAGTCATGTCACACTTAATATAGTTTTTTTCAACAGATATTATAGACTAGACTTTGAGATTTGTTTCAGTCTGTACTGCATTTCATCTGAATTTGTGACGATCAGGTGATTAGTATAATTAAGTGTTCTTGCATAGCAAGACCACTTAATGTTATCTCACATATATATTATTAAGTGTTCTTGCATAGCAAGACGACTTAATGTTATCTCACATACCGTATATACTCGAGTATAAGCCGACCCGAATATAAGCCGAGGCCCCTAATTTTATCCCAAAAAACTGGGAAAACTTATTGACTCGAGTATAAGACTAGGGTGGGAAATGCAGCAGCTACTGGTAAATTTCTAAATAAAATTAGATCCTAAAAAAATATATTAATTGAATATTTATTTACAGTGTGTGTATAATGAATGCAGTGTGTGCGTATGTGTGTGTGTGTATGAGTGCAGCGTGTGTGTATGAGTGCAGTGTGTGCATGAATGCAGTGTGTGTGTGTATGCAGTGTGTGAATGCAGTGTGTGCAGGGCCGGTGCAAGGATATTTGCCGCCGTAGGCAAAAAACATTTTGCCGCCCCCTCCCCCCCCATATGTCCTGACTTCCCCTCCTCCTCCCTCAGTGGTCCTTACCTCCCCACCCCCGTGTTCCTTCACCCCCCCCCCCCCCCGTGGTCCTTACCCTCCCCTCCCCTAGTGGTCCTTATCCCACCCCCTCCCTCTCATAGTGGTCCTTATCCCCCTTCTCCCTCCCATAGTGTTCCTTATCCCCCCCCATCCCTCCCATAGTGGTCCATATACCCCCCCTCCCTCCCATAGTGGTCCTTATACCCCCCCTCCCTCCCATAGTGGTCCTTATCCCACCCCCTCCCATAGTGGTCCTTATCCCCCCCCTCCCTCCCATAGTGGTCCTTATACCCCCCTCCCTCCCATAGTGGTCCTTATACCCACCCCCTCCCATAGTGGTCCTTATACCCACCCCCTCCCATAGTGGTCCTTATACCCACCCCCTCACTCCCATAGTGGTCCTTATACCCACCCCCTCCCTCCCATAGTGGTCCTTATACCCACCCCCTCCCTCCCATAGTGGTCCTTATACCCACCCCCTCCCTCCCATAGTGGTCCTTATCCCACCCCCTCCCTCCCATAGTGGTCCTTATCCCACCCCCTCCCTCCCATAGTGGTCCTTATACCCCCCCTCCCTCCCATAGTGGTCCTTATCCCCCCCCCTCCCTCCCATAGTGGTCCTTATACCCCCCCTCCCTCCCATAGTGGTCCTTATACCCCCCCTCCCTCCCATAGTGGTCCTTATACCCCCCCTCCCTCCCATAGTGGTCCTTATAACCCCCCCCTCCCTCCCATAGCGGTCCTTATACCCACCTCCCTCCCATAGCGGTCCTTATACCCACCTCCCTCCCATAGTGGTCCTTAACCCACCCCCCCCCTCCCTTAGTGGTCCTTAACCCACCCCCCCTCCCATAGTGGTCCTTATACCCCCCCCCTCCCTCCCATAGCGGTCCTTATACCCACCTCCCTCCCATAGTGGTCCTTAACCCATCCCCCCCCCTCCCTTAGTGGTCCTTAACCCACCCCCCCCTCCCATAGTGGTCCTTAACCCACCCCCCCCTCCCATAGTGGTCCTTATACCCCCCCCTCCCTCCCATAGCGGTCCTTATACCCACCTCCCTCCCATAGTGGTCCTTAACCCACCCCCCCCTCCCATAGTGGTCCTTAGTCCCCCCTCCCTGCTTGATACATGGCAGGGAGGGGGGCTCTCCTTCCCTGGTGGTCCAGTGGCAGTTCAGTGGGGGGGAGAGGGGGGCTGGCAGAGCTGTACTTACCTGTTCTGCAGCTCCTGTCAGCTCTCTCCTCCTCCGCGCCGTCCGTGCAGCTCCTTCTATCAGCTCACACTGTAAGTCTCGCGAGAGCCGCGGCTCTCGCGAGATTTACACTGGGAGCTGACCGAGGTGCTGAACGGACGGCGCGGAGGAGGAGAGAGCTGACAGGAGCTGCAGGAGAGGTAAGTACAGCTCTGCCAGCCCCCCTCTCCCCCCAGTCTGTATTATGGCAATGCAAATTGCCATAATACAGACTCTGACTCGAGTATAAGCCGAGTTGGGGTTTTTCAGCCCAAAAAATGGGCTGAAAAACTCGGCTTATACTCGAGTATATACGGTATATATTATTATTATTATTATTATTATTATTCTTATTATAGCTAAATTTGCTTACTTTGTGGAACGTTTCGCCGAATGGTTCACGGAATATCGTCGTTCTTGTGGCGAAATTTGTCCCATAGGAATGAATGGCAAAGCTAGAGTGGGAGCTGGCAAAAGCTGAAAAATCAGGACATGATTTCTAAACTGCCACCACTCCCTCAAATCTTATATCAAAACGTTCAGCTATCCCTGCTGTCACTAAAAATGTCCACGGCTAAGCCATAGTCCTGATTGTTTTCACAATATGACCATTTGTTTGCAACTCACGCCGTCCATTGACATTCATTGAAACTCCACTCCAGCCAGGTCAAACTTGAAGGACAATTTCTAAACTGCAACTGTGCCTTCATTTTTAATACTTCAGAGACATACTATGCATCAAAATGTAGGTCTGGATCTTGTGATTCTCACAATATAAAGCTCTGGATGTATAGTTTTTAAAATACGACCCTCTGAAGATGGCAACCTCCAAAATACTCTGACCTGTGCCAGTCTGGAGCAGCAAGTGATGTCATAGACAGGGCCTTTTGTACACCTGCTAATGTTTTTATAACTGTATGTTTTAATGTAACTGTGAAGCACTTTGGGCAACAACGTTGCAATTAAATGTGCTATATAAATAAATACTAACAGTTACTACGCCCACTCCAGTTGTAGACTACTGGTGGAGGCAAGAACACTTCACACAATTTCCCCAGAAATTGCAGCTTTTCTAGTTCCCCAACTACAAGCCAAAATGGATCCAAATCACGAACCAAACGAGCCATGCAATAGCTGAACATGATCGTTTTGATTTGTGATTCTGAATTCCAAACTGTAGTGCCAAAAAGAGAACAGATAATTTATGGGGAAAAAGGTGAATGATACCATATAAAATTTAGATTATTATTTGGAAAGCTCTTGTGGTTCCAAGTTCAGCTAAATATGTATGTACAGAGTGAAGTGAGAAAAATGAGTGAGATCTATTAATCCAATCCAGGCTTTTGTGTTTTTTGTCCAAAACAACACCATAAACTGGCCTTACTGACAAGCTATTTATAGAGAATAAACCAAGCACCTAATTGAGACATCTTATTACTAGCGTACCCTGCTTTGAGCATTTTATAAGTCTGTATGGAGTTGGAGAGAGATCAACCATGAAAGGTTTTGTCTAATTTTCAACAGCCCTTCTTCCCTTGATATCAACTATGAATACACCATTCGATGTTAGAGTTGGAATATTGGATGTTTCAGAAGAGACCACTGTATAGATACTGGTACCCTAGACTTTCAGCAAATTCAAAGAATATGTAACCTACATATTTACACCCTAACATGCCATTTTTTTTTCACGATGTCTATGAACTCAAAAAGTAAACCCCTGCTATAATGTGCCATTAACACATTATCTCAAGTTGGCAGTTTTATGTACAAAAATGCAATATAACAAATAATATTGTCTTTCCTTTATACCAGGAGTGACAAACTGTACCCTTCCAGATGATGCTAGACTACAACTCTCATGAATATCAGAAAATTATTGATGTTTTGTGTAGTAGCATTTGCTGGGCCATATTTACCCCTGCATTTTAATGTTCATTCTCTATTACACCCTATTAAATATACTTGGTGATGGATTATATCAGTGACAATTTCTTGCATAGTTTATTTTTTATCAAATTTTCCAGTTTAACAATTTCTCAAAGAAACATAGAAATCAGATAGGGTAAGAGAGGTTATCTGGGTGAAAGCTTCATATTGAATGAATGACAAGGCACAGTAATAAGATGGAGATCTTTGAAAATAGCATCTTGAATAAACGTATGAACAGAAGCTACAGGGACAGGTTTCCCATTAGGCAGAGTAAACACCTGACTACAGGCGAATGTTCTGTAGAGGCACCTATTTACAGAACTTATAATGTACCAGGGGGTCTGGGTAGCGTTCTCTGTAGTCTATTCAGTCAGCTATCCGTGATAGCAATGCTGTTGGAAGTTATAAAGTGTCTAAAAACCAATGAGGCTGGACAGGAAGTGTATGGGATTGCTTCCCATCTGCCCACTAACAACCTGATACACAGTAAATAATTTGCAAGAGGATCAGGGACAGCAATGGGTGATGCACACTGTATAACAGCTTCTGCAGCAATATTATCAATCACACAAGGGTGAGTCCTTTGCAAATAATGTAAATTTACTTTGTATGCATTTACTTAGGCTCTTCCTAAGTTAAAAGGGTAATTCAGATATGGACCCCTTGTTTAATGTGCCTAGAGGGGTGTCAGCTATCCTTAGCTGATGGTGTAAACAATCATAGCTGATGACCAAAGCAATCATCAGGGGTTGCTGTATCTCTCTGGCAAGAGGAAACTTGCCAGAATTTCGGGCCTAGACTGCCCTTGAGGGCAGTATTAGGCTGATATGTAGATGGTATACATTCTTTTCCATAGTGGCACAAGTGAGCAAAAGCATTTTTGAAACATGAGGTTTATTAAGGTTTCTCTGAGCTTTTGCCTGTTCTCAGGGTTATGCTGTTCTTGCTGCAAAGCGTTTAATTAGATTCTCCCTAAGTTAGAAGGGTAATCCAGACGTGGACCATGTGCTCACTGAGTCTAGAGTGCTATCAGCTACGCCTTGTTGAGTTTGGCCAAAGAAGTCTGAAATGATTGTACAGGGTTGCAGTATCTATCATACAAAGAACTGCCGGCATTTGGATCTGGACTACTCTTGTTGGCAGGAACAGTCTGATTTGTAAATGGTATAGGTTCTCTCTGTAATGGCACAAGTGAGCAAAACTATTTTTAAACACCTGTGTGGGGACTAACTGAAGGGCAAACCATTGAGGTTCCTCTGAGCTTTTGCTGGTTCTCAGAATTCTCATATTCAATTCAAAGTGCCTGTACCCTAAATACTCCTTTCCCTAACCCTAAATTTACTTTGTACTCTTTACAATTCAGTTCATCATTGAAAACCATCTATACATAGTGCTAGGGAATTTCCTAGCCAATGTGTTGGTTTTTAGATAATTCTCTATTAAAATTGTGCCTCCTCCACACCTTTCACTCATAGAACCCATGCCGATGTCCGTCAGAAGAAGAACATGTCTAGAATTTGTTCTCTTGCTGTCTTCAAATCTTGTAACCGAGCATTCATTATCAGTTTGTTACAGTTTTCCCATTCATTGCTGTGTAGAACTTTGGATATGTTGCCAGTGCATTACGTACGTGGCGCTGGAATGGCTAAGCAGAAACCACATACAAAGCTCCCACCTCAACTTGGAACCTTTTGCAAAAGTGAATTATTTCGTAAGCAGCCAGATTTTTTTTTAAATAGTATTGTTTATTAATATTTGTTTATGCAAAATAGATTGGCACTGTGTTAAGAAATCCCTTGCTGCTTAGCTGTGACTGTTTGGAGAGTACAGGAACATTATATAAAAATCCCTGTTTTCTCCCACACATCTCGCAGACAGATTGGTGGGAATGGGCAGAGGAGAGAGGCCATCATGAAAAGGTATGTCCAAAGCTACAGCCCCTGCTTGCTTGGCTGTGACATACAAGAACTGATGTAAGGCATAGTGGTTTAATTTATGGTATTCAGTTACTGTGGGGGGGGGGGGCGGGAGGGAGGGAGGATTTGTGTAATGCAATTTAGTATATATATATATCCTGTGTTTTATGTACACAAACACCCCTATGTAACAGATCCCCTATGCCAGGACTGTCCAACCTGCAGCCCCCCAGATGTTGCTGAACTACAACTCCCATGATTCCCTGTTTAATTGAAAGAATCATGGGAGTTGTAGTTCAGCAACATCTGGGGGGCCACAGGTTGGACAGGCCTGCCCTATACTCTGACTGAGTATATCCACTGTAGTTCTCCCAAATCCCCAGTGAAGCAGTGTTTATAGCGACCAATGCCCCAAACATCAGCCTAGACTTGATGAAGGGTAGAAATGAATGTGTTTAATCTGGCCCACTTATATACAAAATCAGGAGGCTGGAGAACACGCCCAGAACACTCCCACAAAATGGCTACAATTTACAGAGTCAGCATGACTAACCATAAATTACATAAAATAAGAAAACACGTAAAAATACACAATAATCATATAGGATCCCCCACAAATGTTATATCTATCCCTGGATAGCTTGGATCTGAGCATGTTGTCCAAATAGCTCTCAGATACATGCAGTGTAGGGGAAACGCCACAGTGTCAAAGTTCTGACTGGCCGCACACATGGTCCTATGCCCAAAACAGTTCCAGGGCGTTTGGTGCTTTTGCGGGTCAACTTTCTGGAGCTCCTGTGGCCGCAATACAGGGTGCTCTGCCTGGCTTTTAGGTAGTGTTTGTTCCCCTTAGTCTCAGGCACGCAGGGAAAGCAGGTAATGGAGGCTGGGGAGATTTAACTCCCGAACAGGGTCTTTGTATGTGGCCCATAGTCCTTGGGCATGAGTCAAGCTAGCAGGCTCCTCGAAGAGTTTGTGACAAACGTCCAGGTTAAGGAGCATTTGTCACACCCTACATCACAACTACAACCAGTTTCAAGTTGTCAGTCCAAACACTTTATGAACCCTAACTCTGACATTACCCACTCTAAACTTTATCCCCCCCTTTCCCATTTAATTACTTCTAACATTATCTTTAACCCTGCATGCATTTACACATTTACACATTTGCATACACTCACTATAGTCATAGATTCAAACACAATGCATCACAAGAAGAAGTGTGCTCACGTTTACATTTATACATATGCACTTGTCATATTTGAATTTATTTTTTTATACCTGCAAGGTCCGTTTAATACATTCATTAAACTAAGAATGCTGTACCTACAGGCACCTGACATCTGACTTTGGGCATCTAAGGGAAAACAGAAAATATGCACACAAAAAGGAATCTTTTACTTTCCGAAGAGAATGACTGTCCCAAAGAATATACAGCATGAACTGAAAGCTGTTATTGACTTTATTGACTTATTACCCAAAGGCATCAGTCCTTTCCAAAATGTTTTCAGCATAATTCGGTATATATTTTCTTCTAGTTATACATCCCAAAGTAAATTATTCATTTTTGTTCTTTGTAGTTTAATGGTCAACCTTACAATTCAGTAATAAAAATGTGCTCTTTTTTCCCAGAATTTTGAACATTTCTGTAAATATCAATTTAATAAGCAAGTCCAGAGAGCGCTTTTAAGTTTTGTATTTATTATTTCATAACGTACACATTACACCAGGCACCATAATTGTCTGACTTTATCACTGGACCACCCAATGTTCATTAATGTCTCTCTTTTATCACAAAGCGTAAAGCTATCAGGATTGGCCGCAGGGTAACACGAGCCAACGATTGCAGAAATTGTGAGTTATGTGTAACATTTCGTTGGACTGCTCTGTAAAGTAAATGCTATTTTAAAGATCGTTTTCATCCATGCATTAATCTTTCATTGATAAGACATGCCTTGCTTCCCGGAGATATTTTTCCACTTTACTAAACTGTTGAAATGTAATATACAAGAAAAATCACTGCTCCATCTTATGTGTAATCACACCGCCTTATTAAAATAAAAACGATAAATAAGCAGTCATTTATTCTCTTAGTTGCAAAACTTAGGACAAAATAACAGTCCCCACAAAATACCCCTATGCATTCTTGAGGGGATTTTCTCCCACATCTGTTACAGTTCCTGTGCGAATAACATTTATGGGGGCATGTACAGCAGGGGTTTAACAGAACTGAATAAAAGGTTTTTAGGAAGATGGAACACAAGTGTTGGTATACGAATACATATATTATATGTACACGTATATATAAATATATATATATATATATAAGAATAATTATTGCCACTGCAAACATCAAGGATATATAAATTGGATATAAGACTACAGCTCTGCTGGGATCATTGCAATTAAAATGTTCTGTAACAGCTCACCACTTTCAACCTCTTTATGAATCTATTCCCATTTAAAATAGTACAGGATTATTTACTAAGGTAAGTATCGTCGAGAATTCAAAGTGAATTCCAAATTTAAGGACAAAGTATCTTAGTAAATAATCCTGTTAGTAGATTCTATAAATAATAGACACTTTAATTTAACTTGAATTCCAGTCCATTCAAGAATTATACCCCAGTCTGACAATTTGACTGGGTGATGAAATAGTCTAAAGACTAAACACTCCTCCTGTGGAGGATTTGTAGAAAATAATGAGGTATAATTTCAAAATCAGCACCAGTGGAGAGTTAATATTTTTTCCATTATTTGTTATGTTTGTAAGTACACATTTTTAAGCTCCTGTGCTGGTGCTGTAAGCAGGTGCGTTCTACTCAAATACAGGTGGGATTGGTATCACTAATGCAGACTTAGGGACTTGATCTCAGGAGAGGGGTCAGATCGTGTGCGCCCAGGTAACCCAGGTAAGTGTGCTGTCGTGATTATGGCACTTTAAGAAAACAAAACAAAAAACAAGAAACACTTGAAAAAAATATAATCATTTCTAATGTGCCTTGCTTTCTGAGAAAGCCTATACCCTGACCCGTAATCCTTAACTGGGACAGTCACCTCGAAGCAACCTCTCCATCATCTCTGAGATCACCATGCTTTTTGTCCAATCCAATGGTTCTCATAGAGATCAACCTAAGACACAGGACGCAAGCTCTGCGCTCCATAAATCCCATAGAGAAGCAATGAATCCAACTCATTCTGTGAGAAGCATTGCAAAGGAAGCAGCCAAATACAAATACCGTTGAAAATCGAAGGACTTTAGTAGGAACTGCCTCTAGTAACTGTCTGTCCGGCAGCTAAAGGGGCATGTTTTTAGACAAAATGGAAACATTTTACATTCACCTAGTCAAGAAAAAGGCACAACATCTATGCAGCATCTTTTCATTTTTTGGGATAATATGATGATGGAAATAATGTATAATTTTCAGATATCCAATAATTTAATCTCATAATAAGTCGATAATAATATCCACATTAAAAGCAATAGGGCATATAGTACAGACAGACATTGAGGACAGTGGTTTGTAAGCGAGCAAGCAGAGGCAACGTAATGTAGAACACTGAGCCCATTACTGAGCCCATTACTGAGCCCATTACAGCTAGCATTGTAGATAAAACCAAATTTAAAGTTGCAACTAATTATGAATCCATTACCTTGTCTTAGAAACTCACTTTCACAATTATGGCAGCAGTTAAAAACAACTTATTGGTGGAACTGATAAGATTCCATAAAGCTTTATTCTTACAATCATTAAAATAACTACGTAATTGGTTCACACATATTAAGCCTCTTAAAAACCTTTTATTTTTTGCTGCTAAAGGATAAACATATTTGTCATATGTTACAAAAATAACCTTTTAAAGTATTTTTGCATTAGACTGTTGCCAAAACATATCCAGGTATTTTGAGTTTTTCTTTTGAGAATATAGAAATATTCTGTGAATCCCAATAATCTTTTGGGGTTCACAGGGCGCCTTTCCTCTCACCTGGAAATCAGAGCTGGAAGCTTATTCTAGTTACCTCCTTTTAGCTCCACTGGGCTAAGACCTGCCATATCTCCACTGCAGCCTACTCTCAGCTAATCACTCTCAGCCGATAAGCCAAAACCTGCACCACTGGGCTTAACACAGAGTTGAGAGTTTTTAGTAGAGAGGAAGATGCAGAGGAGCAGAGACCTCGTTCCAGGGGCCCCAGGTAAAAAGGCAAAAAGTTATGAAATGGATTGACTATTTATATTGGGGATGCCAGGGCCCTAGTGCTTATTGTGCTTGGTGGTTTCCTTTAACCCCTACACTATACCATCATTAACCATTAACCTTCAGTACATTAGGGAAAAACCACTGCACGTATAAACTACCATTCAGGGTGCGTAATTCAGTAACACCAGTGCAGCATTCAGAGTCATGTAAGGTGCACTGGTTACTGGGATGTAGAATAAAGGATTCAATTAAGTCTTGCGTTGTAAATATAAGTGGACATTTGTAAAAATAAATTTTTTTATTCAAAAATCTTAATTCCAAAAAAACTCTGGGGACCAACCTAAGGGCAAGATACTTGAGTTGTTGTCCATTCTCAGTATTCTCTTGCACCCTGATTTTTTTTTCTCTCCCTAAGTTTAAAGGGTAAACAAAATGTGGACCCCTTGCTCACAGTGCCTAGATGGGTATCGGCTATACCTCACTGATGAGACCTAACAAGGCCAAAACGATTGTCTGGGGTTGCTGAACGTCTTGAAGAGAGAGCTAGGCTGCATTTTGGCTCTAGATTGCAATTTTGGGTGGGATCAGTCTGATATGCAAATGTCTGAGGTTCTCTTTGTAATGGCACAAGACAAGCTAAAACTAGATCTGAGTGGCGGCCCACCGAAGAGCAAGCTGATTGAGCATTCTTAGTATTCTCATGCACCCTGTTTTTCAAAGGGTAATCCAGACGGTGACTAGAGGGATATTGTCTACACCTCCGTATGTCTCCATCATCAGAAAGCAAATGTGGATCAAACAATCACTGAACAAATGCTTAGAAATTTAGACAAAGATTGTGCTAGATTCTGCAACACATGCTTAGAAAATTGCACAGCACGGGAAATAACTTTGCCATGAAATGCAGACATTTCCCAAAAGGAAAGGAGACCATGGCTGATTCATCACCTGGACTAAATAACAGGTGTCTTCAAATAATTGCTATCAAAGGCTTGATTTATATTTGCACTTGCAATCTGCTCTTTTAAGTGTCATGTAGAAGAAACAAACTGCTGTTAAGGAGACCGGAACAGTGCAATTCATTCCAAAGAAAATGGACCAGAAGTGCCCAGCGCTAGTTCATTTGTTCAATGTCATTAAGGTCACACAATAGCATTCCACTTGACTAAAACACCAAAGTAAGTGAAGTTCTGGAAAATAACAGATTATGTTCCATTTCACACTTTAAATGTAAATAAAGATGGATTTGTTTATTTAGTGTGTGTCGCTGTATTAGAAGATCGATTATTTCATGCAGATGAAGAAATATATAACTACAATGTTGAACAAAATATTGATGGAGAGTTAAACTATCCAAATAAAAGAGGGATGATTATATTTGGCCAAATATTTTTATTATTAATATTTAAATGATAAAATAATTTTGGGTTGCCTTCATGGCCGGATTGGGGAAAAAATATGGCCCAGGCATTTTTTAATCACATCAGCCCACTGACAAGGGAGTACTGTGTGTGTGTGTTAGGAGTGCTGTGTGTGAGATGGGTGCTTTTGTGTAAGCGGTGCTGTGTGTGAGTTAGAGGAGCAGTGTGTATGAGAGGGGTGCAGTATGTGTATGAGAGAGGTGCAGTATGTGTTTGAGAGGGTTGCTGTGTGTGAATATGTTTAAAAGTATTGTGTATGGGTGGCAGATTAATGCAAATATATTATATATATATAATGTATAAAAAAAATAGGCGTTGTATTCACCCTCCCATCTTACCTTTGGCCCGGGAGGGGGGACATTGCTTACAATCCCTGGTGGTGCTAGTGGGGAGTACACTCTAGCCTGCAGCTCATCTAGAGTTATTATTAATATTATTACTATTTATAAAGCATCAGCAAATTCCATAGAGCTGTACAATGGGTGGACTTATAGACACATATTTGTAACCAGACAAGTTGGACGCACAGGAACAAAAGGATTGAGAGCCCTGCTCAATGAGATTACATGCTAGAGGGAGTGAGGTATAGTGACACAAAAGGTAAGGGTAGGGTAGAAAAGTAGGTTGCTAGGATAGTATTCATTGTGGGCTTAGTGTTTTGTTTTGATGACAGTTGTAGGAGAGTTCACTCTCTCAAGATCAGAGCATTGCCATGGTAACACTGCACCAACCTTACAAGAGGAACCTGGCAAGAGCTCCCTGGTCTCCTCTCCCTCCCGTGCCGGCTTCCGCATCTCACTACCTGTGGGCCAGTGAGGAAGATCTTTGCTCTCCCTACTTGCCCTCATGGCACACAGTAGGGCCGGTGCTTGCATAGTGCTGGCTCTGAACTTTAGAGGCAGATATATCAATCTGATATGGATTTGGATGTGTAGGTCCCTTGGAAAACGTCTAGAGTCTTCTCTTTTATAAAAGTCAGGAACCAGGTTACCAAATGAATAAAAGGTAAGTACTTTTATTAAAACAAAAATAAAAATAAAGCACAACACGTTTTGACCTAATGCAATAGGTCTTCCTCAGGTGCATAACATAAACAGTACCACAACATTCTTATATAGCATACATAATGAATAAAATTACATTACAAACATTAACAGCTGTGGAATTGATGGTCCGTCCTCTTTACCATATATGGAGTGTTTCCGGTAGGAATTAACGTTTATTTGCCTCATATATAATGCAAAGGCTTACAAAAAGTTGCATAAACATATAGAGATATATAGGGTATTTTGTTCCGGCAGACCATTTTTTTTTATACATCTGCTGAATCTGATATCCGAGTGCATCCATGCAAAGAATTTTTGGAAACAAACCCACTTTTTCCAACCATATAATTAAAATATTACTCTTATAATTATATAGCTCACCTCTGCAATTTCATATTCATAATATAATTCTTAAAAAGTAGGGCACACAATTACAACCTCATATTTAATGTGGAGTCTTACCTTTGATTTAAAAAAGAGGCAAAATTAATTTTCAACTTGTGAATTAGAACCACATGTAATGCATGACTACATACAACTGGCCTTTGCAACTGCTGACTGACATTGCACATTGTCGCAGACTTCGTGGTTATAATTATTCCAAAATCCTTATGATTTTACAATACCACAAACTCAGCACCCTTCAGAGTGTATGTTGCATGTGTACTCTTCATTCCAAAATGTTAAACTTTTTATTTGTGTATATTGAGCAATACATTGACTAATTCATTCTGTTTTTTATACACTGTCTACTCCAAAACTGTCTAAAAAAAAGCCAAAAAAGTTCAGTTATGCAGCTTTATTATATTTGAGAATGACAATATATTAGATATTCCCTATCTGTGCTTTTTGAGAAGCCAAAGTGTATGTAGATTTATTAATAAAAGTATATATAAAACCGAACCAAATAACATATAATTGAACATGAGTAACAGCTTAACTAGAACGGCATGTGCCACACCTGAGTTAAGAAAACAAACAAACAATAAAAGTCAAGATGCACCTATGTATGTTGTATCTGTATAGTTAATGAATTTGAAACTTTGGAAATCATTTCTGCCTATTGTTCCCGTCTATTACATGGAATTCACATGAAGAATATTACTTGACATCCTTGTAATCTATCTACCACTTTGCCTGTTGCATTCACAAATTAGGTTAATTCCCGTTTACTGTTTTCCTGTCATGCCTAAGGACTTTGCCACTGGTGGTCTAGTAGCTGCAGTGGGGGCAATGAAGGTGAGATTTGCTTACCTGAACCTACCTCTCGAGGTCACTGTCATTTTCTTCCGGTCGCTCCTCTTCTCTTAGCAGCTGATGTCATTGCTCTACTCTTGCGCAAGCATGAAAGTACAGCATTGAAGTCTCTGGGGGGTCCCACAAGACCTCTTGACACTGTCTTCTCTCCTTTCATTGGCTCTCTTCTGCTCCTTTCCATTTCTCTCCTTTACTTTTCTCTCCTTTTTGCTCCTTTCCCTTTCTCTCCTTTTTGCTCCTTTCCCTTTCTCTCCTTTCCCTTTTCTCTCCTTGTTGCTCCTTTCCCTTTTTCTCCTTTTTGCTCCTTTCCCTTTCTCTCCTTTTTCCTCCTCCTTTCCCTTTCTCTCCTTTTTCCTCCTCCTTTCCCTTTCTCTCCTTTTCCTCCTCCTTTCCCTTTCTCTCCTTTTTCTCCTCCTTTCCCTTTCTCTCCTTTTTCCTCCTCCTTTCCCTTTCTCTCCTTTTTCCTCCTCCTTTCCCTTTCTCTCCTTTTTCCTCCTCCTTTCCCTTTCTCTCCTTTTTCCTCCTCCTTTCCCTTTCTCTCCTTTTTCCTCCTCCTTTCCCTTTCTCTCCTTTTTCCTCCTTTCCCTTTCTCTCCTTTTTCCTCCTTTCCCTTTCTCTCCTTTTTCCTCCTTTCCCTTTCTCTCCTGTTTCCTCCTTTCTCTTTCTCTCCTGTTTCCTCCTTTCTCTTTCTCTCCTGTTTCCTCCTTTCCCTCTCTCTCCTTTACTTTTCTCTCCATTCTGCTTATTTACCTTTCTCTCCATTATCCACTCTTAATTCTGCTTTTGCTTTCAGCAAATTCAGCTCACCAAAGGCGGGGTACTGAAGGGAGGGTGTGAGGTTGTGGCGTGACGTCACCACTCAGCGTGGTTTCTAATTGGGTGGCAATTGGCACAATCCGCGTAGCATTAAGACACGGATTGACCCATTGCCAGCAGCACAGTGGCAGGAGGAGAGGATGCGTAATGTAACCCCTCCATCTTAGGAGCGGAGGGGTCCGCATTCTGCCGCATCCATTTTGATAGAACCGACATTTTAGGAGCCAATGACTCTCTCATTAAAGGACCACTATAGTGCCAGGAAAACATACTCTTTTTCCTGGCACTATAGTGCCCTGAGGGTGCCCCCACCCTCAGGGACCCCCTCCCGCCGGGGTTTAGGGGGAGGAAGGGGTTAAACATACCTCTTTCTCCAGTGCCGGGCGGGGAGCTCTCTTCCTCCTCTCTGCCTCCGATCCTCCCTTTCGGCTGAATGCGCATGCGCGGCAAGAGCTGCGCGCGCATTCAGCCGGTCTCATAGGAAAGCATTTACAATTTACAATTTACAATGCTTTCCTATGGACGCTTGCATGCTCTCACTGTGATTTTCACAGTGAGAATCACGCAAGCGCCTCTAGTGGCTATCAGTGAGACAGCCACTAGAGGATTTGGAGGCTGGATTAACCCTATTATAAACATAGCAGTTTCTCTGAAACTGCTATGTTTATAAAAAAGGGTTAATCCTTGAGGGACCTGGCACCCAGACCACCTCATTAAGCTGAAGTGGTCTGGGTGCCTAGAGTGGTCCTTTAAGTTTGGCTGGCCACAAGACCTCTATTAGTACAAAAGAAACTAAACATTTATGCGCCCCGAGAAAGTTTCTGGGACACAGAACACGAAACCGGGATGATCCCGGTAAAACTGTGACGTCTGGTCACCCTGGCAATGTGAGAATTTAAAGTCAATTTAAGGTGGAACTGGGAACATTTCCAAGTCATCTATGCTTTCAGTTTAGGTACTCTGGCCTTAAATTTGAAATTAACTGAGTTTAGTAAATAGCCTTGAGAGGCTATAGGAGAAAGACAAACACTAGCAGCACCTGGATCTACCTTTTGATTAATTATATTATTAATTATAGTAAATAATCTGCAACTTTTAACTAAATAGTGGAAAGCAGAGAACAAATGAAAGAAAACATACTACTATGTAAAGACATACTACTTTTACACAGAGACACCGTGTGCAACTGGTGCAGACCATCCCTTTCACCTATACCATAATTTATTTTTTATTTAAATAAACACGCAAAGATATGTACCTTTCTCACACAGTTTTCTGAATGGGAAGCTAGTAATAGACTTAGCACCTTATCTGAGGCTTCCTCAATGTAGCAGAGGACTTCACTAGAAGATGAGGGGTCGAGCTAACAGGCACCGTCTACACTTTGTGGTTTAATAGTTCCATACGGTTAAACATCTTTAGGTAAGTAGGAGGCCAGAACATCCAGACACCATAACAACTTCATGGAGGTGTCATTGTTACAGTGCCAAGGGTGTTCCTTTAATACATTGCTGAATTAGCAGTATATTAAATAAAAATGAATACAAGGGGTGCACTTGTGGGGGCAGGCAGAGCAAAGAGGACTGTGGCAGACTCTTTCGACCCCCCTGCAGCAATGTCACTACTTTCCACAGCCATTTGCATACACAAAAATTTATTGTTATCTTGTATAAGTGTTGGCAATGCACTCTCTTTGCTGAGGTCCTGCAGTAGCACATAAATATGCAAAATTATGCTGTGCGTTACATCCATTTGTTTAATGATTCACCGTTTATAGATACTTCCTGTTGGAGAATCTTTTATTTTTTTTCCAAGACATAGTCCCAATTGGCTTTAACTAGCTATCATTAAATGGAGACGACTACATGATCCATTTATCCCATTCTACTGCATTATTATTTCATGACAATGCTCTCAGTGTTCCCTGCCTGCTTTTAAACCAAGCCTGAGTCATCGTGCACACATTTCACTTGGCCACAAAATTCTGTTTTCTAACTAAACTTTATAAACCCGCAAAACAGGTTCAGCACAAACCAACTTTGTATTGTCATGAAATTCTATCTCACAACATTAAATAATTCTAATGAGATCTTGTTTGTTTTTCAGGTTGTTTCTGTTGTGATCTGTTATGTTATACAACATGAAGGTTTTAAGTTCTGTTATTTAATTGCATGCTTATTGTTTCCGTACTAGGACAGCATGCAGTGTAGTACATTATTCAGTCCACTGTCAAGGGTTAATAAGGCCGTGCATCAAAGATGATAAAAAATATAGTTTATCAATTGGCATCTCACACACTGCAACCTTTTTTAAAAAGTCTACTTGGAAGCAGAAATTCGAAACAATGTAAAACAGATATTACGTTCGGAAAACTACATTTTGGTTTACATATTCTTTAGTTTGACATTAAAGAATTTTAAATAAATCCATACCTTCCAAGTGTCCCTATTTAGGAGGGACAGTCTCTATTTCGGTCCCAAAGTCCCTCTTTTAAAATAGTTACATACTATAGGTGAGTCTGAGTATATAACAGAGCTCTACAGCAAGGAAACTCACATTAATTTGTCTTTAACCCATTAAGGACCGCGGACATACTAAGTAAGTCTGACAAAAAACGGTCCTTAAGGACCGCATACAAAAAATATGTAAATCTTAGACTGATCAAGTATTGCTAAATCAGGACAAAGCTATCTTCACAAACTACTTTAGCTGCATAAGTTGCATGTATTTCTATATTTTTTTAGAATCTAGAAGAATTTTCCAATCGCTCCCATTTTTGTACATGATAAATGAGAAGTTATATATTTTTGTAGGTTATAAATAAAAAAAGGCTAAGTATTATTATTTTTTAAAATCCAGAGTATTCTATGTATGTATGCACAAAAACAGCAAGAGAACAATAATCACAGAACAAAGATTAAGCAAAAATGTAAAAAATGATCCCCAAGGTAGAAAATAGCCATTGCTAAAACATGGGTTCAAATAAAAAATACAACTCAGCTTGAACAAATATAACCCAATCAAGAATACATTTTGCTCCAGTGATCACTTATTTTTCCTTAAAAGTTAAACGCCAACACACTATGCATTTGATTGATTTATCATTCATTATCTCTAACCTAGGGTACATTGAATCATCTTGTGTGAATGCAAGCTTTACTCTGTATATGCTTGCTGATTAAAGGTTTGTGCTAAGTGATTAATGATTAGAGACTAGGCTTAGAGAATGGGATTAATTATCAGTATTCTGCCTGGATAAGGAGGCTCCCTGGAGAAAGCAAATAATAGACTGTGAAACTACTAGTGATTCATCGATCAGGTCACAACACATCATAAAGCAAAACACCAAGGCTTTCAAATTGGGTCATACGATTTCACCAGTAAATCAATAGGTAACTTGTTTCACTGTGGAGGTTATGAAACTGGAATATCTCACTCTATTCATAGGATAATAATGTACTATGCAGGGAGGACTGTATATGCACTACTGATTACTCCATAGTTCATCATTTACTGCACAATTACACTTTATAGTCTTCATGTGGCCCACTGTGATGGTACCTGACAGGAGCATTACTGGGAGGGTGGGGAAAGGAATGTAAGTGTCCGGCGTAGGAAATATACAGAGACAAAGTAGTCCCTACTTTGTCTCAGTATGTCTCTAGACTGGGTTGGAATTTCAGTGAATTTCAAACACAGTCAATGTGAGTATTTTATAAAGATTCTATCTTTATGATATACTAAATATTTAGGGGAAGGAGGGGGTTACAGTGCTGCCTTAAGTGATAATTCAAGGCGAATTTCAAAATTAAGGCCAGAGTAGTCGAACTGAAAGCAAAGCTGGCTTTGAGATTGTTTCCAACTCGGTTATTTTGACATTAAGGCCTTAAAATTATGACGTTTTTCAAATGATTTAATACTGCTAGAAACACTATCAAAATGATTTATCTGCAGATGTCTCCATTAACGTCTATAGGAACTGTTGTAGATAAGTCATTTGGAAAGGTTTTTTTTTTTTTTTTTAACAGTAATGAATCATTCGGAAATCTTATTAAATCAAGGCCTAAATTTGAAATTCACTTTGGATTCACTTCAAATTCCCACTTTAGTGATTAACCCTGTAGGTTTCGTTCTCGTCAGAGGATGTACAAAACATGAACAGCCCCAATAGGCTCATTCTGTGATGCAAAGCACATTTATTTGTACAGCAATACACACAAGAATGGCCTTTTCCTGACTGTGGGGAGGTATACCTGAGTGCTTGATGAAAGTACATACTGTTTATTTAGCTTGATATATAAAAGAAACATATTGACATTGTGAAACATTATATAACTGTGTGAAGCAACAATGTGAGTGCAACATCTCAATTCATGAATTAGAACCATCATTTCTGACATATTAAAGGGGCACTATAGTCACCAGAACCATTACAGCTTAATATAGTGTTCTGGGGCATATAGTATGTCCCTGCGGGGTCTTTGTTCTACATGTAGAAGATGAAAACGCCCCATAGGTATGGATGGGCTCAATGAAAAGATGCTGACTTGTGCAGCGTGATGACTTGCTGCCTATGCCCACTAGCCCCCTATGCTTTACAGGGAAGCATTGTATTGGATTGGATGAGAACATCAATATTTCTTATCTCAGCCGTGGTGGTAGGACCTTCAGCCAGGAGACCAGTGTGGCATGGGCTACAAGGTAAATTAAACAGTTTCTTTATTGGAAATAGTTCTAATAGTTAGTAGGACCTTAGAAATACAAATGTATATATTGTATTGTATATAGTGTTTTGTATAGGGTTCCTTTAAGAAAAGACAGGGCCTTCCACTAGGCAGTGTTGAAGAACTTGAATTCTAAAAGTAATTTAAGAAATATATCAGCGTCTATTATAAAAATGGAAATAACATTAAAATAATGTAAAACAATGTTAATGTGTATATCACCAACATAACTGAAAGTGTCCTCTTCACCTATGGCATGCTTTTAGTTATTTACTTTGGTGATTATTTGGGTTCAAGCTCATGAAGGCTTTGCCAGGATCGGTGGATGCACCTTCATTTATAATGGATTCATATTTTAGTCTTTTAAATTAATGTACATATTATATGTAAGATATGCACTATAGGTACACAGAACATGTATTTTCTTTACTGGAGATTAAAATATATACAGAGTTCGCTGTCCACATTTCTATTCTTATTTTCGGTTAAAAAAGACCAATCAGTAAGTGAGATTGAGTGTGCTCTACGCTTGTGAGTGATATTTGCTGTAAATATATATGTGCACTTTGCATCACAGAATTGCACTTTTAGTGGAGATTGTGTTGTTTCATCCCACACCCACTGAGGAGAAAAAATACAGAGAAAGGTCAGGTTACCTTCAACGGTACCAAGATGAATATATAAAGCCAAAGAGGCTCATCTAGCTAACTTTGATACAATGTTAATAGTGATGATACATACTGTTGACCCCCCACTAACTCTGTTTTTGCACCGGTTCAGGGTAAGACTGAGGAGGCCACAGTGTTTATGGCACAGGCATCCTTGTGATGGCCAGTGCTCAACACACCAAATTGTCTCCTCCAATCTCCATAGAGTTAAGTGATAAATTATTTAAGGAACTTGTTGCACACCTGTTGGTCCACCAGAAACAAAAACCGTGCCTAGAAGATAAAGAACATTTGGTAATAGTTGCATGGGTTTGAGGAGCCTAAAGTCTGTACATAAAAATGTATCATTTAAACTAGAATTAAATTACACATTCTTAATATTATGATTTCATTATCTGTTTATTTCCACGAACAAGCTTCTGCAAAACAAACTGCAGTTTTACTGTGAGAAATAACTCAATCATTTACATGTAACACTGTTAATTAGGCATTCATGCATATTTAAAAAGGAGCTTCTGGCTTGGTCGACTCAGTGTTATTGTTGCTTATTATTGTTTAGCAGATAGAAGGTGACAAGGGTTAACTTGTAATTGGGATATTTAATACGGCCAAATGACATCAATGCCGCAGGCACTTGGACACATTGCAATCCACCGTCATTTCTGAACACAGACGCTTAAAGCCATTGCTAGATGATTGAAAAGTGTGCGCTTGTGTGCGTGTGCGTGTGCGTGTGTCCCCAAAGATATATAGACCACAGAATAAAACGTATTAGGATATATATATATATATATATATATATATGATGGACCTGGATTTCATGGATGCGGATTTTAGCTTTGCGCCTTAAGTGTTCCCTCCTCCTTTACTTTATGCCGAAACCTTCTATCTGCAATACATTACTTATGGTTTATTTTTTTTATTTTTTTTCTATCTTTTGAAATGTGTTTTCACCTTGCATTTGTATCTTGATTGCTGCTGATCCATGGCTCGGTGCTCATAGAAAAAGACAGCATAAGAGCAACACTTGCGTTTTTATACGAGAACTGAAATCTCCGATAGCTGTTCAGATTGCTTTCTAAATTCACTGAGCATAAATAGTTCTCCATGTGGCATGTAGGCTGCGATGTATTCTGGAGCTGAAAATTGCACACAGCAGCTAGTACATATTTTGTTTAGAAATGACTAGTTTTCATGGTTAAGCTGGAACTTGTAATTTTACTGTCTGTTAGACCTCTTTATTTTCCTTTTATTTTAAAAATACACCTCTATGCACATACGACCTTTCTGCTATGTCATAAGGTAATAAGAAAAAGTAGCAAAGGTTTATGAAGTGCAGTAAAAGGCACTATAAGAATATAGCCTTTTTTAAAAGCAATCTATTCTACTTAATGTTTTTTACATTGACCTCAAATCTTTAAAAATAAGCATTCCATCTGCATTTCACATTAAACATCAACATTCAATTGCAATACTCTATATTTCCATATAGCAATGAACCCTGATCTATTGTTCAACATTTAATTGATCAATTTGCCTATTTCTATATATCGTATGTAAATGTATGTAGCACGAACTAGTTAATTCACAATTTTAGTGCTACAGAGGAGATATAGTAAATTACTAGAGGTTCAAGCTTTGGTGCTTATTTTGAAAATAAAGAATCTTTAATTACTTTTTTTCCCATATGTTATGCCATCAGATTCCAGTTGATGGTTAGTACATAGCACAAAGGTTTACCCTAGCCAACACCTAGAACAACAGAGTTCCCTGGTCATATGAGCTTACAATCTAGTAGGGGGTGAGTGTGAGAGACTTAATAGGTTGAATAGAGGATGAAGTCTGATTGTGCGTCAATACATTTTAGCTTAATGACTAGTTATTTGGGTGTAGCTTAATGACTAGTTATTTGGGTGTACAGATTATACCCCTACAGTCTCACTACTCAATTATCTGCCTTTTAGAATTTAAATTATGTTTATTGTGCACCCCTAGCCATACCTCTCCTGACTGAGACTTACACAGCCTTCCTACACAGTCTTTTATCTTCCCTTATTGCATGGTGTGTTTAATTTAGAGTTTCTTATATCCTATAATACTAATTGCCAGCTAGAGCCTGCAGCAGCCTCCTGTGTGTGTGTGATTCAAGTTCAAGTAACAGAGCAGGAGATGAGAATGTGTAAAGTAAAACGATTTGATTGAAAATGAAACTATTTCTTCATTGAGGCAGGGTGAGGCACAGCCAAGGAAGTTGTGGCTAGGGCTGTATAAATAAAAACAAAAGGGATTTAACTCCTAAATGGCAGAGACGTAAGCAATGCACCAAAACTGATTTATTAAGTTAAAGTTGTTTTGGTGCTTAGAGTGTCTCTATAAGTGACAGTGGCAAAATTTAGAGAGTGTAGGAATGTGGGAATGGAAGGATAGAGCAGAATCAGATGTGTCACGCTGTTTTGATAGAGGATGTATTAAAGGTTTTCATTTAACATGCCTTTTCTTCTTTATAACTTGATGAAACAGGCTTACATTTTTGTCATATAGAGACAGGTGGTAATTTTTGGCGTCTAACATGGAAACCAGGTGTTACTCAGAATTTACCTTCTCCTTTTAATCTCTAGGGGAGACCATAACATTTTGATTATCATTCCGTGGTTGTAATTGTAACATTTTGCAGATTACTGAAAATTACCATAGCAATGACCCACTTGTGGTAAATAATTGCAACAAGAGTGTAAATGACACCATTGTAAGAATCACATCTCCAGTTCCAAACAGAATAAAAATGTCTCTTGTTATTATTATCAACATATACTGATCTCAAAAGATTTACCTTAATACAGTTATAAAGTCTTATATGAATATCAGAAGCCCTTCATATGTTTTCATGCAATATATAAGCCCAAACTGATATAATGTTGTTGCATTTTGGTACAATCAATCCTCAGAGAGATAATTGGTCAAATTATAAGAATACTGGTTCATCAAAGTTCCAAACTGATGCGTAAATATATAATAATTATACTACTTAAAGGAAGATTTCCCATTAGGCAAAGTAGGCATCTACAGGTGCCTGATCACTATTGGGAGCCTGTTTTCAGCACTTATAATGTGCATTTTTGAACTTAATAGGCTGGTGGGAAGAGATAAGTGCCAGGAGCCCTGGCAGCCTATTTAAGCAACTAATCCCAGTACACCTCCTTGACTTTGCACGGTTTCCTGTTTCCCAGAACATTCCCTGTGTTTCCTGTGTTTTCCTGGTTCCTGACTATGCTACCTCTCCATTCTTCTGAGTCTGGCTCGTAAGACTACCCGCTTTAGTTCCTGATCTCTGCTCGCCACCTGGACATTACTTTTGGACTATTTTCATTTTGCTATTCTTTTTATTAATAAGAGCTGTTTTGCATCTACGTTCAGTCTATGTCTGGTTCCTGGTCCCTAACAGTGTGCGAGACTAAGGCTGGACAGGGAGGGATCACCTTCCATCTGTTACTAATAGCCTCTCACACAGGAAATGCATTGCAGGGGAAACCCTCAGTATGTAATCAATCTACTGATCTATACAACAATTCACCATGACGTCACAGCAATAATAGACGTTCTTCCGGGTGGCAAAAGCCGAAGCATTCTCAGATGAAAGCTGTACTCTGCTTATAGAACTGGTTGTGTGTAAGTTGTGAATAAGTAAAAAATATGAATGAAGTTAGTGGTTCAGGTTAATGAAAGCGTTTACACAAATGTATTAGTTTTAAAATATATATGAGTCTCTCTTCCATGTACATGTAGAGTTGCTGTACAGCTCTATCATTGTAGGCTTTTAGAGCTCTGTACATATACCGCAATTCTCAGACAGTTTTCTGTCTGTTTACCGTGCATTCCATAGATTAACAAGTATCACAAAAATGATCACGAGGCAATAGGCCGCCACCCCCCTAACCACTGCCCGCTCCCACGCAACACGCAAAAGCCACCGCCGCGAGACCCCATCGACAAAGAAAGCAATCAAGGAGCGACACACCTCACTCCCACAATCACTCCCCCACCGGGCAAATGCGTCCACCGAGCCAGCGACGAGGCGAACCCCCACACCAACATCTCCAGCCAAAGCCCTGTTCTCCACCACTGGAGTAGCAGAAGACAAGGCACCAAAGACATCAACACGGTCAACAAGGCCAGGGCCCACATGACAACCCCCATGAACCGCATGAGCACAAAACCTGCCGGAAGGAGCAAGCCCGGCACCTCCGGACAAGTAGCACAGGCCCCAGACCACCAATAAAGTCGCCAACACCAGCTGCAAAAACACACCAACAAGCACAAAAAAACAACACTTACGATACAAGTAAAATAACTTGTTCCTTTGCATTACTCACAAGCCCTTCTGGGTAGAATTTCATTTGGAGTGCCAATGCATGTTAGGTAATGTTTGTAATAAAAATGACCACAGAGTAATGGAATTAAAGGAGCAGTATAGGGTCAGGAAGACAAACATGTATTCCTGACCCTATAGGGTTAAAACCACCATCTAGCCCCCCTGGCACCCTCTTGCCTCCCTAAATATAGTAAAATCTTACTTATATTAAAGTCTGCAGCTGCTTACTTTGTCCATGTTTCCTTTAGACCTGCCCACTGCCTGCTGACATCAGCAGAAGTGGTAGCCTGATCCAATCACAATGCTTCCCCATAGAATTGGCTGAGACTGACAAATAGGCAGAATAGTGGCAGAGCCAGCACAATTCAAACACAGCCCTGGCCAATCAGCATCTCCTCATAGAGATGAATTGAATCAATGAATCTCTATGAGGAAAGTTCAGTGTCTGTATGCAGAGGGAGGAGACACTGAATGTTTGGATGCATTTTCGGCAGTCATGACCCTGGAAGGATCTCTAACAGCCATCTGAGGAGTGGCCAGTGAAGTTATCACTAGGCTGTAATGTAAACACTGCGTTTTCTATGAAAAGACAGTGTTTACTGCAAAAAGCCTGACGGTAACGATTCTACTCACCAGAACAAATTCAATAAGCTGTATTTGTCCTGGTGACTATATTGTATCTTTAAAGTCGTAGAGTGACTGTTAATACCTTCAAGAGAGGAGAATGTCCGGGAAGTGGCTACTCCACCACCAGGCAGTCTTGCTATCTTCTCTATGTTTACAGTAGCCGGCTGGATCTCTTCAGTTCAGTGGAAGCCACTTGCATTCTGCCACCCGAAAGAATCTTGGTGCCTATTGTTTACAAACATTCTGAAATGCCGTATAGATTACATGGTAGGTGCACACTTTGCAAGTAACCTCTCAAGCTCCAGCCTAAACCCAAAAATAAACCCATTACCTTGATGCTATGTTTAACTCCTCCTAAAAAAAATACACCTCATGTACCCCAATACTGAATTTAATGCTAATTCTAAACTCAATAATCCTAAAACATCCCGTGTAACCAGATGCTAAATTTAACCCACTCTAACCCAACAATCCTAAACAGACCTTACAGTACAACTTTTAGCACCTGTCAAGCTTCAGTTAGTCTCAACACTAAATTCCCTATGTACTTTAACTCTAACATTAACTCCTCCTTAACCCCCTAACCCTAACCACTTCTAACATTATCTCCCTGCATGCATTTATGCAGCTACATACACTCACCATACTCATAGATTCAAACACAATATATTACAAGCAGAGCAAAAAATATGCACATACATACATTTATACATATGTACTTTTCAAATATGAATACATGTTGGGGAGCAGGGGGCACCTCCGAATTTTGTGCTAAGCCCTGTAGTACAGAAACAGCACATTGGCTGAAAAGCATGAGATGATCATTCTCAGGAAATTAGATAAACCCTGCACAGTCAGGCTTCTGGTACAGAGAGGCATGGAGGGGCATCCAGGGGACAATAGGTAAGAAGTCAAAGTTTTAGCAAATGGTTTGACTGCTTACACTGGGGACCAGGACACTTCTGGCACCACAACAACTATAGCACTCAGTTTTCTACTTTAGAGTTCCTTTTACCTAGTAAATAATAAATGCTAATACATTTCTTAGCGGTGTGCATGCACCTGAACGTAAGTCTCCCAATGATGGAAAACTATAGGAATAGTTTCTGTATGTGAATTTTCTGTATGTGATGTTAAAGGAACACTATAGTCACCTAAATTACTTTAGCTAAATAAAGCAGTTTTAGTGTATAGATCATTCCCCTGCAATTTCACTGCTCAATTCACTGTCATTTAGGAGTTAAATCACTTTGTTTCTGTGTATGCAGCCCTAGCCACACCTCCACTGGCTATGATTGACAGAGCCTGCATGAAAAAAAGGGTTCATAAACAAAGGGATTTAACTCCTAAATGGCAGAGGATTGAGCAGTAAGGCTGCAGGGGCATGTTCTATACACCAAAACTGCTTCATTAAGCTAAAGTTGTTCAGGTGACTATAGTGTCCCTTCTTACCTAAAATATACTTTCTTATTATGTCTTCTGTTAAAGCACTGACGTGTGAAATCTCTATGAGTGTATGCTAACAGATTCACAGATGTAGACTGGAGGCAATACCCATAATTCCAACTGACAGTTCTATGTATTTTAATTTTTCATACAGGTTATATGTAAGAACTTTATTTCTTTTGCTTTGTTTCCCGGGAATAACTATCCATCAGTCAATACAGCAATGTTCAGGAAAATAAAAAATATGATACTTTTAAAACAACTGATCATTATTTTATTATTTATATAGCGCCAGCAAATCCTGTAGCGCTGTACAGTATATAATGAGATGTATGAAGATGTTTAAAGAATTCTGAAAAATGTATATGTAAACCAAATGTCCATATCCAGTAGTAGACATGTGAAAAACTTTTTGCCTGTACAAAATTTAGAATTAAAATCTTTTAAAAAAACATTTTTTATTAAGACCATTTGGTTTCTTTACGAACAAACCGAATTTTTGGACTAAATTTGTTCGCAGATTAGAAGGAATTTTCTTCAAACTAATTGCTTACAACTAAATTATCCACTGTATAGCTGTATTAAACATTATTGTAATTGTATGTGCCCCTCAAATTCTATATATATAAAAAATGCATTACTATATAGCTGTGACATTTTTTAAGCAAAACTTACACCCCAATTTAGACTTAATTTACAAAATGCACAGCCTTTGCTTTTTGCGCATCGTAGGCAATTTAGCATTGGTAATAATGTTCTCATCAACTTTCTGTGTGATTGAGGTTTATTTTCTTGAACAGTGAGTTCTTTGTGCATAATCTGTGCATTTACTGTGAGAAATCCACAGACATTTACGACTTTTCTGTGAGCAATGTATTTTGCTCACCGCTACAATGTAGCATTATTGCTATACAACATTTTGTGACATGGTAACTATGCATAAGGCTAAGCACAATAATATAAAAGTATGTTCTCCTGCAAACGAATCAGTCAAAAGCAAGGCTGTATTGTGTAGGTCAGTAAGACTGAACAAGTGGTTATGAATTGTAAGCAACTGTAATTGTAAATTCATAGCCTTAAAGGACCACTATAGTACCAGGAAAAAAACATACTCGTTTTCCTGGCACTATAGTGCCCTGAGGGTGCCCCCACCCTTAGGGCCCCCCTCCCGCCAGGCTCTAGGGGGTGAAAGAAGTTAAATTTACCTCTTTCTCCAGCGCTGGGCGGGGCACTCTCCTCCTCCTCTCCTCCTCCATATCGCCGTCATCGGCTGAATGCAAATGCTTTCCTATGGACGCTGGCGTCTTCCCACTGTGAAAATCACAGTGAGAAGCGCGGAAGCGCCATTAGAGGCTGGATTAACCCTATCATAAACATAGCAGTTTCTCTGAAACTGCTATGTTTATAGAATAAAGGGTTAATCCTAGCTGGACCAGGCACCCAGACCACTTCATTAAGCTGAAGTGGTCTGGGTGCCTATAGTGGTCCTTTAATAAGAAACATAGAAACATAGAATGTGACGGCAGATAAGAACCATTCGTCCCATCTAGTGTGTCCAATTTTCTAAATACTTTCATTAGTCCCTGGCCTTATCGTATAGCTAGGATAGCCTTATGCCTATCCCACGCATGCTTAAACTCCTTTACTGTGTTAACTTCTACCACTTTAGCTGGAAGGCTATTCCATGCATCCACTACCCTCTCAGTAAAGTAATAGGTCCTGATATTATTTTTAAACCTTTGCCCCTCTAATTTAAGACTATGTCCTCTTGTTGTGGCAGTTTTCCTTCTTTTAAATATATATATAGTCTCCTCCTTTACTGTGTTGATTCCCATTATGTATTTAAATGTTTCTATCATATCCCCCCTGTCTCGTCTTTAATCCAAGCTATACATGTTAATTTAATTTTTGATGAACAATGCACCAATCAAGTTTTTTTGTTTCATCATGGCAGAGCATCACTAAAAACAAATGTTACAAAGATGTACTTTGCACAAAGATAATTTACACTCCTGTATTGCAGTGCAGTATTTTTGGAAACATAATTCATACATCATGAAGCATGCACCTTGTTTGTTTTTTATGCCAAATAAGTGAGACTCATAATTATTTTTTTAGGTGGAGATACTAATTATATTGCTACCAAACACATTGGGAAATTTATTTAGGTCAGATGGTAATTAAATTACTCCATAGCTTCCCAACTTGCACAAGATAACGATGGCTACTGGAGATACTGAACATAAATTGTTCGAAAAATTCATTTTTTTCTAGCAGTGACAGTGAAACCGATTGTGTCTCATCTGTTGAGAAGCTTAATCATAGACAAAAACTAACAACAATTACACATCGTATAGTTTTAAATAGAATCTATGATGTAAATTATAACAATGTGCTTGCAAATAAAAGCAAATAAAAAAGGTTTTGACTTTCAAATGAGCTTTATATTATCTCTAAAACCCCTAGAAACACCCAGTTTCTTTAACACCTTCACTACTGAGCAAGGGACACATAGCTAGCATATACACATATCATACCATAGGAAGTTTGTGTATACATTGGTTTGGAGACAAATATAAAACAATAAAAGCATGTATATTTACACAATTTTTATTTTTCACTTTTATTTGTTCAGTCTTTCTACAATTAAAAATGAATGTCTGCATTTGAGAATAATGGTAGAGTCCAGTCACTCCACCCCCTCCCTGATTGTAGGAATGATATGTCTCATTACAGATTCCTGTACAGTTTGAAAGCAGGTGGTGAGCTTACATTTTTAACAAACTTGCAGGCATTATATCAGTGACTAGTAGCTTCTGGCACAGAAATGACTTCCTCTACAGGCTTATAACTAGAGTAAACTTCATTTTACAAAATACATTTAAAAAAAAAAGTTTATGTTCGATTTAGGATGTGAAGTGATTAAAGTGTTACTCTATAAAAATGCGGAAAATGCAGTATGATCTGCAAAATAAAGCTTATACTCACCTGGAATCCAGTGCCAGGTGAAGCTCCCGGTGCTGATCTACTGTGCCCCCGGTGCTGATCTACTGCGCCCCCTCCAACTTTACAGGAATCTTGCGCAGTTAAATCACAGGCTTCTCTGAAACACTGCACATACTGACAGCAACCACTAGGACCACTTCAAATCACTGAAATGATCTTGGTGGTTTGAGTAACCCTTTATCTGTATTGCAGCACTCCCCAGAAATACCATATTATTAGTCAAAATTTAAGAATGTGTCACAGACTTTCAAATCAACAATACTCTCAATAATGATGCGTATGATGAAGAAGTTTATCAGTGTGTTTCTCAACAATGAAAACCACAATAATGCATGATTAAATTACAATAACAGTGTTGATGAATTACTATTTGTAAAAAAGTATTTTGATCTTGCTTTAGATAACATTAGGCTTCCTAAAATCCTTGGCATTAACTGCTTTACAAATGCACCAGATTGTTGCCAAATGTATAACATTTTAGGGAACTGTAACTTGTATAGAATGTAGAATAAAATTAATAATTCTATCCGATTCTCTTTAGGGCTATTAAGCTTAAAAAAATAAAACAAGAATCTGACTAGCATTATCATGATTATCATTTAATTTGGTACAATTGAAGTGTCTTCTTTTTTTGTATTCTATTTCACGGTATTGCAGATGATAATTGCAACTTCTCACATTGCAGTCTTAACATATTAATTAGTCTTCCCAAAGATACCAATCATTGTATGAACAGATTTGTGTAACTAAGTATTTTATATGCTGATATTATTTTAATATTGATATCTTCAAAGCCGTAATAAGGCTTGGGATTTTTTTTCTTTTTTTAATTCAAAGCAGGTTTTCAAAACAGAAGTTGTCACACAGTCAAGGAAATAATGCATTTTTATAGAAAAAAAACATTTGCTATTTAACCCCTTAAGACCGCAGCCAAATGTACAAATTGTGATCCAAAAAAACCCGTAAACAAAACCTGGCATTTGCGCTATATGTCTGTCCAACCGTAATTCACCTCTTTCATATTAAATGCACCCACACTTATTATATATCATTTTATCCAGGGGAAACAGGGCTTTCGTTTAACATCAAATATTTAGGTATGGAACATAATTTAATATGAAAAAAATATTAAAAAAATGGGAGAAAATAAGAATTTTTAAAATTGTTTAGTTCTACGTGACATTTTAACTGTGAATGTCAAAATACTGTTTACTTTTACTGCAATACAATACACATATTTGTATTCAGCAATGTCTCATGTGTAAAACAGTACCCCCTATGTACAGGTTTTATGGTGTTTTGGGAAGTTACAGGGTCAAATACAGCGTGTTACATATTTAATTTTTTTCACATTGAAATTCGCCAGATTGGTTACGTTGCCTTTGAGACCATATGGTAGCCCAGGAATAAGAATTACCCCCATGATGGCATACCATTTGCAAAAGTAGACAACCCAAGGTATTGCAAATGGAGTATGTCCAGTCTTTTTTAGTAGCCACTTGGTCACAAACACTGGGCAAAGTTAGTGTTAATATTTGAAAATGCAAAAAACTAATTTGAACGCAAATTTTGGCCAGTGTTTGTGACTAAGTGGCTACTAAAAAAAACTGAACATACCCTATTTGCAATACCCTGGGTTGTCTACTATTGCAAATGGTATGCCATCATGGGGATCATTTTCATTCCTGGGCTACTATACGGTCTCAAAGGCAACCTGGCGAATTTTAATGGGAAAAAACTGAAACGCAAACCTTATATTTGACTCTGTAACTTTTGAAAACACCATAAAACCTGTACATGAGGGGTACTGTTATACTCAGGAGACTTCGGTGAACACAAATATTAGTGTTTCAAAACAGTAAAACGTATCACAACAATTATATCGTCAGTGTAAGTGCCATTTGTGTGTGAAAAATGCAAAAAATTTCACTGTCACTGACGATATCGTCGTTGTAATATATTTTATTGTTTTGAAACACTAATATTTGTGTTCAGCGAAGTCTTCCGAGTAGAACAGTACCCCCCATGTACAGGTTTTATGGTGTCTTGGAAAGTTACAGGGTTAAATATAGTGCTAGAAAATTTAATTCCCTGAACTTTCGGCTTGGGTTGTCAGGCAGGTCCTGCAAATTGTAATTAATAAAATGACCTCATTATGTAAAATTATTACATAAATATATACGTAGAATTATTATATATATATATATATATATATGTGTGTGCATATATATATGTGTATATATATATATATATATGTATATAATTTTTGTATTATTTTTATTTATATATAGGTATATATATATATATAGTGATATATACATATATACTTATGTATATAGATATATATATATATTATTTCGTTCTACATGTATTTTGATATCAATATATATATATTAATTTTAAAATACAGTTAGAACGAAATTACGCATGTTTATATATTTTTTATCTATTTATTTTTTATTATTTTTTTAATTTTATTTTTTTAACATATTTATATATATATTTATTTTTTATTATATATATATATATATATATATATATATATATATATATATAGTCAAAGATGAAGTAGGAGCACTCAGAAGGACTTTTTTCAGTGATTTTAATGTAGTGAAAAAAAGTTTACAACAAAGTGTAACGCATCTATTCAATCGACGTTTCGACCCCTAAGGGTCTTTTTCAAGATCAAACAACTAGTGACAAAACGGCATTTAAATATACAATACAGATGAATAACTCACCAATCGCGTGCGTGTGATTAGCCGAACCCGGAAGTATCCCAACGCCTCACGTGGTACTGGGCGTGCGTGGTGACGTGCATCGTGGTTGCTAAGCAGCGAAGCTATACCCGGAAGTGTCCGGTCCTCGCTCAAACTACTGGGCGTGTATAGTGACGTGCACCCCAGTTGCTAGGTGATGGAGTGTAAACTCCAAAGGCTAAGGTACATGTAACAAACCCTCGTGAAAGAAATGCTGTAAGCAAAATTTAAGGGATCTCAAAAATGAGATCTAGATGTGGGATATTTGAAGGTGAAAGAGTACTTAATTCGTATTCTATGGAAGAACATTTTTCTTACTATTCATAATGTAAGAATGAGACAGCCGAGGGGTCAATAGTGCTCCCACTGTGAAAAGTGTGAAAGTGTATCAATAGTGACAAAGTGACACATACAAAAAAAGTTACAATCTACTCGGCAACTATGTCTCTAAAAACATATTGTTTTTAGAGACATAGTTGCCGAGTAGATTGTAACTTTTTTTGTATGTGTCACTTTGTCACTATTGATACACTTTCACACTTTTCACAGTGGGAGCACTATTGACCCCTCGGCTGTCTCATTCTTACATTATGAATAGTAAGAAAAATGTTCTTCCATAGAATACGAATTAAGTACTCTTTCACCTTCAAATATCCCACATCTAGATCTCATTTTTGAGATCCCTTAAATTTTGCTTACAGCATTTCTTTCACGAGGGTTTGTTACATGTACCTTAGCCTTTGGAGTTTACACTCCATCACCTAGCAACTGGGGTGCACGTCACTATACACGCCCAGTAGTTTGAGCGAGGACCGGACACTTCCGGGTATAGCTTCGCTGCTTAGCAACCACGATGCACGTCACCACGCACGCCCAGTACCACGTGAGGCGTTGGGATACTTCCGGGTTCGGCTAATCACACGCAAGCGATTGGTGAGTTATTCATCTGTATTGTATATTTAAATGCCGTTTTGTCACTAGTTGTTTGATCTTGAAAAAGACCCTTAGGGGTCGAAACGTCGATTGAATAGATGCGTTACACTTTGTTGTAAACTTTTTTTCACTACATTAAAATCACCGAAAAAAGTCCTTCTGAGTGCTCCTACTTCATCTTTGACTATATATCTCAGACGCTGGTAGCACCTAAGGCAAGATAACTGCAAATCTCTTAAGGGTGAGTGCCTGAATTATCTTTATCTTTATTTTTATATATATATATATATATATATAATGAAAATTATATATATATTTAATCAATTTTATTGTACGTGTATTTTGATATTAATATATATATATATATATAATTATGTATATATTAATATTAAAATACACGTAGACAGTGTATGTATATTTATGTGTATGTGTATATATATACTTAGATCATATATAATATATATATATACTTATATATACTTAGATCATATATATAATAAATATATATATGATCTAAGTATATATAATCTTATTTTTACACTGTTTTAACTTTTTTTTTTTTTTTCAGACAGCAGGGGGAGTACCTGTCATTACAGGCACTCCCCCTGCTGGCATTGACATGGACGGCTATGCAAGGACCTCGCGATCACATGGCCCTGGGGAGCCGAAGAGGACAGAGGGGGACTCCCTGGGCTCCCAGGTAAGTCCCCCATACCGCGATCGCCGGCGTGGGATCGCCGGCGACCTGGTAAGTACAAAAGATCGCAGGACGTTCTATGCCGTCCTGCGGCGTTTAGAGCCACCAAAATAAGGACGGCATAGAACGTCCTGCAGTCTTAAGGGGTTAAATAAAACCCTAACAAAAAAACAAAAAAAATTATGGTATTCAACCTACTTGAAAATCATTTTAGGCTGTGGAAATCCATTTATGATTCTAGAAGTAAATACAACGGCTTCCATTTCTGTGGCAATATATTTTGGATATACCAATGTATAATGTTACAAAGTTAGGCGGGGTATATGGAAAATGCTTTATATAGAAATTCCATTATTCCTTGCATACAGCTGCACAATTTACACAACCAAATACTTAAAACATGATTTTAATACATTTTAAAGGAAAAAAAAAAACGTAAGAGGCAACTTTAATGCTAATAGAAGAACCGAAAGCTAGGGAAACCCATAATGTATACCCAGCCTGGCTGAGAGTCTTGTGTGTTATAGTTAATGGCAAATTAAAGACAGATACTCTTCAACACTACATTCCTTATTAGCCCATAGCCTCCATAACTAGAGATGTCGCGAACATAAAATTTTCCGTTCGCGAACCGGGCGAACCGCCATAGACTTCAATAGGCAGGCGAATTTTAAAACCCACAGGGACTCTTTCTGGCCACAATAGTGAAGGAAAAGTTGTTTCAAGGGGACTAACACCTGGACTGTGGCATGCCGGACGGGGATCCATGGCAAAACTCCCATGGAAAATTACATAGTTGATGCAGAGTCTGGTTTTAATCCATAAAGGGCATAAATCACCTAACATTCCTAAATTGTTTGGAATAACGTGCTTTAAAACATCAGGTATGATGTTGCATCGATCAGGTAGTGTAAGGGTTACACCCGCTTCACAGTGACAGACCAAACTCCCCGTTTAACGCACCGCAAACAACCGCAAACAGTCCATTTGCACAACCGCAAGCTCCCCATTTGCACAAGGTTGGATACCAAGCTAGCCATGTCCCGTTCCTTGTCCTCACTGATGTCATTGAAGGTCTCTTCCTCCACCCAGCCACGTACAACACCAAGGGTCCCCGAAAGGTGACAACAAGCCCCCTGGGACGCCTGCTGTGTTTGGTCTTCCACCTCCTCAAAGCCACCTTCCTCCTCTGACTCCTCTTCTTCAGACTCCTCTCTCTGCGTTGCCTCTCTCTGTGTTATTATAATGTGTGTTAAGTAATACTATTCCTATCAGTTTAATCCCTGTTACGTCCCCTATCAGGGGACGTGTATATGGCATCGATTTTAGGAACCTGGAGATGGAAAAAGATGCTTGGTTGGTCCTCCTACTTCAAATTTGAGGCACTGCGCGTGTAATCTAATGTGCCACCAGATAGGAGTGGTGTGTTAAGTAGTACTATTCTTATCAGTTTAATCCCTGTTACATCCCCTATCAGGGGATGTGTATATGGCACCGATTTTAGGAACAGGGAGATGGAAAAAGATGCTTGGTCGGTCCTCCTACTTCAAATTTGGGGCACTGCGCGTGCAATCTAATGTGCCACCAGATAGGAGTGGTGTGTTAAGTAGTACTATTCTTATCAGTTTAATCCCTGTTACGTCCCCCTCATCAGGCCTTTTTTAGTCGAATGTATCACCCACTGTCAGTCCCTTCGGGATCCATCCCTCATTCATCTTAATAAAGGTGAGGTAATCTAGACTTTTTTGACCTAGGCGACTTCTCTTCTAAGTGACAATACCTCCTGCTGCACT